>NC_083366.1:66007067-66669984 GCF_030254825.1 Meriones unguiculatus | reverse complement strand
AGGGACTCAGCCAAGCAGAAGTCACGTGACGATAGGGACATCAGTGCATCTGTGAGCCGAGAGCTGCAGGTGCCTGAAGCTGAGTGCAGGGCAAGGTGGATTCTCCCCTGGCACTGAGCAGCTGCCCTTACTGCGGGATCAGAAGTTCTCCCTCTCTTTCCCTCCTCCCCTTCCTCCTCCCTTTACCCTCCCTTCTCCCCTTTTCTTGTCAAGGGTCTTACTGTGAGTCTTGACTTAAGTCTTGTCTTTCAGTGAACTGTCATTCTGTATCTGTATCCCTGACAGTCTGGCCTCAAACCTGTGACAACTAGCCAGCCTCAGCCTCCCAAGTGCTGGGGACAGGTGTGAGCCCCCAATCCCAGCCAAGCTTGGTGCACACTTCATAGTTCTGTTTCAGAAGGGTGAGAACACCTTTCAAGTGTGTGATAGGTTATCACAGCTGGCTTAGGAATCGGCCAGTGGCCTCCTGGGATCCCGTAAGGAACGTGTGCGCATTGCTGTGGTGGGTGATGCCGAGCTGGGGGTTGACTGTGTCCTGAATGCGAAGCACTTTGTGAGCGCAGTAGGAGGTGGCCTGGTTGGGTGAGAATAACTGCCTGGATTGATGTGGGCAAGACTGGAGATCCAGAGCCGAGGAGATAGCGTAATGGCACCTGTTGCCTCCTCTCCCAGCCCACCTGTACAGAGCTGGAGGCTGAGAATTAGAATCCACTCAGCTACACTAAGTTCTTTTGGGGCCTGTCACGGTGGACCCATTGGTCAGAATCTGCTTTTGTGGATTTGATTGAATTGGGACTATGGTTTTTCATGAGTATAGTTTTCTAACTTTTACTACATACATTCATAATAAAAATTGGAGTGCACTGGTGTCCTCCTCATCTGCTGTGAGAGATGGAGGCCTATTGTGTTTTCTGTAACTGAGTCTGAGGGCTGTATCTCAGTGGCTCTCATGACTCACCCCAGAGCATGCTGGTAGGGTGCAGTTTGACATGGAAAGAGGTCTTGTTTCTTCTCCACTCACAAGGTCAGATCTTGCATGTGGCACACGCACGTTACTGTTTTGGTTCTTAAAATAAGGCACTTTCTGTTTTAAGTCGCAGAATGATTTATTTCAAAGGGAAGTTTATCTTCCTTAAAGGGGTGAAATCGCCCTCATTATGCCCTAGCTGTTTCTCCTCTCTCCTTCCTTTCCATGGACAGTGTCACCTGAGAAGACTGATTTTACAGTATTCTGTGGCCCTCTAGGTGGGTCGGCCTGGAAAAGCCCTTGCATGCAGTATGGACTCCTGAACATGATCCGGGATCCCAGTGGAGAGAGCAGCCTCTGGGTGTTGTCCTCTGGCCCCTGGGAGACACCGGCACATACACACTAACACATAAGATGCACTTTAAATTCTTCTAAATTAGTGATTTTTGTTGTACTTTAGAGAAGGTTCTGGCATACCAGCTTTTTTTTGTGGCCATTTTATGAACTGTAAAAACTACCTGCATTTACTTAGTTCTTAGTGGCTAAAAGGTTCCCCTGGTCTCCACAGAAAATGTGCCCAGCAGGGACGGTCTCCCAGAAGGACCTGCTACAATGACAGTTTTGTCCGCTTTTCCATTTTTCCAGACAAGAGCTCAAAGAGATGGAAGGGACAGTCATCTGGGCGGGGTCTGGGAGCATCACTGTGGGGAAAGTAAATGTTCTTGTAGGGGAGACACCATCCCTCAGTTCCTGCAGGCTCAGTTCTGTTGACCAGCACTTGGAGTTTGTCCCAGGGAAACTGTGCTTCTCATGTGGATTTCCATACCCTTGGCCGGAGTCAGGAGAATTAGCTTCTGCTCTTGCTGCCATTTCTTCACACATACCCTTTAGTGCAAACTTACTAGCTCAGAGGACATGGCTGATCATACTAGCATTTGTTTTGTTGTTGTTGTTTTTTTGGGGGGGGGTGTTTTGTTTTTGAGTTTGAGCTTGAGCCTGAAAAGCATTATGGTTGTTTTATAGGTAAATAAAAAGCTCAACTATCAAATGTTTTTGAGAGACCACAGTCTTCCTAATGAACCACTCCTATCAGTGTAATTCAGATTAGAATTCTCAAATCTATTTTATCATGGTTTAGCTTAGTGTTAAATTACTATTACAAGAATGTAGTTTAATGGAAGGTGCAAAGGAGTATGGGTGCGTGCTAAAATAAGTTGATCCCTACAGTGGTCGTGTTGAGTCAGATGCAGTCCAGAGGAAGAACGCACTATCGGGTGCCACATTAGCCCTTCAGGAAGTTGGAAAGCTCATCCCTGTCCCCTTCGGAGATTGATTCTGTCTTCCTCTTTCCAGCCTTTCAGAGAACACTCAGGAGTGCTGTCCATGCTGTGGAGAAGCGTTGGCAGTCAACCACGCTGGTGCACCGTCTGCGGGGCTGTGGGTTTCCTCTTGTGTTGCCAGCTTCCTCACAAATGCCCTTTCTGGTCCAGGATCTGATGCGGAATTCTCAGTTATGTAGTCACGCAGGCGGTAGTAGGGTCTGTCCTGTGCGTCTTGGTGACCTGGCAGTGCCTGATGATGGGACCTCTCAGTTCAGCGTGCATGATGCTTACTCTGGAGTTGGCTGAGCATGTGCAGTTTCTGCACAGTGAGAGTGGCCTCTTCCCATGGTGCTCGCGATTCAGTTATCTGTGATGGTATGTTCTTTGTCCTCCAACAGGGCCTTAGTCAGGGTTTCTGTCACTGTGATAAGGACTGTGTTCAATGCAACCTGGGGAGGAAAGGGTTTCACCGTCCAGCTTCTAAGTCTGTCATAGGGAAGTCAGGTAGGGACCTCGAGGCCGGAGCTGAAGCGGAGACCACAGAGGAGTGCTGCTTCCTGGCGTCTCTCCGTAGCTCACGCAGCCTGCTCTCCTGTAGCACCCAGGACCGCCTGTCCGCGGGCGGCACCACCACTGTGGTCGCTCACAGTGCACCAAGCCCTCCCTCAGCAGTGAAGGAAATGCACTATCAGATTGCCCGCAGGCCAAGAGTTTGCTGCTTCGTGGGGTCATCTTCCTTCCACCCTTCTCCACGCCTTTTCTACCACCCTTTCAAACCCCTAACCCTCTAGATAGGAGAGGAGAAAGAGGAAGAGGAAGGAGGAGGAGGAGGAGGAGGGAAAGGGGCGGTGCTGTTATTAGACTATTTCTTGCTGATTAGGGGCTTCGAGGTCCTTGGGGCAAGTTCGGTGTTTGCTGTCAGGATGTCTAATTTCTTCTTCTCAGTTCTTTGTGCACTACTGCTTAACAAATAGCAACCAACAGCATCCAACCAGAAACCAGCAACTAGCATTTTTTACCCTCTAAAAGTGCCCTAGGACTTCAAATGTCACACAATTGCAGAAACTAGCTGCAGGGTTTCTCTGCATAGCCCTGGCCATCCTGGAACTCACCGTGTAGACTGGGCTGGCCTCCCAACTCAGAGATACACCTGCCTCTGCCTTGCGTGCTGGAAATAAGATGTGTACCACCACAGCCCAGAAACTCTGTCTTGTATCAAGTTGATGTAAAACTCACTAGCACACTTACCAGTTCTTTCTTTTGTGAGATTGTCACTTTATCTTAAAAACTGCACTTACTTTTGGCCTATAATATGGATGTTTTGATGCCTGCATACATGTTGTGTGACTGAGTAAAGCTTATTAAGATTTATATTACCTCACTGCTTCCCTTTCCCTTGGCCCTCTTTCCCCTCCTCCCTCACCCTCCTACTCATGACAACTTTGAAGTCTATTCTGTTGTCAAGGTTCGGTGTATTATTAATAGCTGTTATCACCAGTGCCTACAAAAGCCCTCCAGTATCTTGCTGGCCCAGGACTTATGGTATAGCCTGTGCTGGCCTTGAACTCCTGATCTTCCCAGTGCTGGGACTGCAGGGCAGGCTGCCACAGCTGGCTCAACTTCACTGGTTTCACTTAGCATTCTTGCTCGCCTGGGTTTAGGCTCAAAAGCTTTGCTGCAAGTGCTGAAGGCGGTGTCCTGTTGAGTTTGATGCTTCCTCCTGTGACAGTGTGTGGCTAGTCTACCTTTGGAGAGGGTTGTCACCGGTTAAAGTAGGAACTTAGCATTCTCTTTGCAAACTGATGGGTGAGGCTATGTTGTAGTGCTCAGGTTCCACAGAGCCAGAAAAAGACATACACACCCGCCCCCAATTCTGTTCTTTCCGCTATCCAGGATGAGTGCTGCTTGGCACGTTTTCCAGGAACTCAGTGTTGGGGCATGCCTATGAGGTAGTGAGTGACATTTAAATCCTGTGTGTTTTGTTGCTAACACAGACCCAATTTTGGAAGCTCTGTTTATAGCCTTTGTTGCAATTCCCCTAGAATTTACATCAGAATCTGAGCTTATCTGAGAGTCTCCCCAGCCCTGAGTCATCTTTAGCCTGGGAGGGTGAGCTGGATTCTCATAAATAGCAAGATGTCTGTCAGTGCCAAAGCCAATGGATAAGGTCATTCAGGAAGGAGAGGCCTGCAGCAGCAAAAGAAGACCCGAGAGGCACAGTAATGCAGGCGTTTCCCAGGCTGCAAAAGTGGGCAGCCTCGCAGGCCTAGTGCTAGTGTGCTGCATGCAGGTGCCTTTCTGAGAGCTATCAGTTCTGAAATGCCCTCCCGGGTGGCCTCTTCAGTTCAGTCTGTGCTGGGGCTGGTGTGTGTATGTGTATGTGTGTGTGTGTGTGGGGGGGGGCGCCTGTTTCCTGACTTCCCGCTATGCTCTAGGCTGTTCTGGAGGAAACCCCTCCTCTGCAGGACTTTCTTGATGCTTTGGAATGCCCCTTCTGAGATCAGGTAGAAGAGTACACATGCACCCACATGTCTAACTATCAACCTTGCAACCAGAGACAAAGAAATTTAAAACTACCAGTCTTGAGTTTAGTGAAAATAGTCTAAGTCCCTTGAGGCTTCCTGAAGAATCAGTTGATATTAATTGACAAGGCCAATATGACCCTCTGGCCCCTCCTCCCCCTCATTTTACTCCTGATCTACTCCCCATGGGCTAGGCGTATTTATTCACTTCACTGATAGCTTTTGGGTCCTGCACTGTTGTAGACAATGGCTGTAGTTGTAACAGAACAGGCCACAAAGTCACCACAGACCTTCCTTTCTAGCTCATGAGCAGAGCAGGAGCCTGGCCCTGTGGTAGAAAAAAGAAGGGACTGGATCTGAGGAGAGAGGGGGTTTGTAACAAGGAAGCAAGAGACCCTCTCCTTATGGGGAGGGCCCCATAGAAGTTAGGCTTAAGGCCTAAAAGATCTGGAGAAGACTAGACAAAGACAGCACCCAGGAACAGGGGCTGAGGTGGGAGAGTGGCTACAGCTCAGCAGGACACTCTAGAGGGTGACTCACCCAGAGTTTGTCTTGGCATAGTGACTTCAGTCTTTACCGGAATCAGAAGGGTCCCACAGCAGGTGAATCAGCAGTTTTATAGGTTTCTTGTCGGTGTCCTGAAAGTAGACAACAGTAGGCCAAGGCTAGAAGCAGGAAACCAGAACCAGTGGCCTAGTTAAGTGTGGCATGGCCTGGACTTGGTTTTGCTGAGCTAGAGCTGTGGTCAGATTCTGGGTATATTTTAAAGATGAGTCTAGAAAAATCTTCTGGCAGGTTAAGTGGGAACATAATCAAGAGAGATGTGTAGAGAATGGGCCAAGGGTTTTGGAAAGAGAAATTGCTTTCTTCTGAGGTGCGGAACTCCAGCCAAGTATACTGTTTTGGATATTATTGTTTGCTTAAAAATGGTTGCTAAATATCCAAGTAATGCCCTGATCAAGTTTCTGGTTGGTTGCACAAACGCCCAGGGTAGGGCACAGTCTGGGCTGGGAATGAGAACCAAGCTCGTTCCAACAGTCAGGTAAAGGACTTTATTAGAAACAGTGAAATGAAGTAACTAGCTGTGCCTGCAGCTGCCCCCTGTGTCAGGCAGGTGATCTGTCAGTGAGCTGATCCCCCAGCCGTTGGTCCCGGTTTTCCGATTCTCATGCCTCCGATAGAGTAAAAGCCACACAAACTTAGCTCAGAGGGACGTTTTGGTGGGTCCATGACATTTCATCTGAGAAGGGATTGCTCGCTGACTTGGAATAGGGGGATTGGAAATCCATTGCTTTCCTTTATAAAGTCGATACAGAGCAGCTCAGCTGTCACGTGGTTACCGTCGGCCTGTGGGGGCCAGCAGCAGCTGATGCTAACATGCAGCCCACTGGAGGACGGGAAGTCAGCCTGTGCTGCCTAACTGCTGCTCACTGCAGTGTTTCTTTTTTATACAAATCTTTAACAGGTTTACCAGGTTATCCCTAAGGTGCAATGGACAGCACGTATTTTAACACACAGTTTGTAAGCGTTGGCACAGGCACCGCCGTGAAACCATGACCACGTGGAGGACCACCGCCCAGCACCTCAGTTTTCTCCTGCAGCCGCTGGATCGCTCGCTGACCCTGTAGAGTTCTGTCTTCCTGGTGCTGGGGTCAGACCTCGGACCTGAGTGCTGCGTGAGCATTCTACCAGCTAGTTGTGCCCCGCCAGCCTAGGTCACCTGCCATTGCTAGATCACCGTGTGGCGTCAGGCATGTGGCGTCTGTTCTGTTTGGCTTCGCTCACTTGTGTAATTATTTTGAGTTCATACATATTGTGGATTTCAGTATGAATTTCCTTTGTGTTGCGAAATGGTGGTGAATTCAGTGCATGCCCACAGTCTGTATGGACAGACATCTGCGTAGTTTTACTTTTGGCTGTTGCGACTAGAGCTGCTGTGAGCAGTTGTCTGCAAGCCTTCGTGTGGTTCAGTGCTGAGGTGGATGCCTGTGACCGCAGCGGTTTGCATAGTCAGTGTGCTGGGCTTTACTGAGCTGCTAGCTGGTTCCAGCAGCATGAGTTCTACCATGGCTGGCTTCTTACAGGTACACAGGCTTGTCGTGTCCTGCTGTGGTTGTGCTTTTCCTGCCTGCCTAGTGTTTTCTTTTCTTTTCTTTTTTTTCCCCCGACAGTTTCACTATGTGGCCCGGCTGGCCTGGAACTTGCTGTGTAGACTGAGATCCACCTTTGTATGTGTCCTGAGTGCTAGGATTAAAGGTGTGGTTAGCACATCCAGCCTCATTTCATCCAGTCCAGCAAGGTGATGCTGACTACCTTACGTGCTTACTTTCTGCATCTCTTCTCTGGGCATGTTCATTTGTCTCACCTGTGGGTCCTTCTTCCTCCTTTCCTTCCTTCCTTCCTTCCTTCCTTCCTTCCTTCCTTCCTTCCTTCCTTCCTTCCTTCCTTCCTTCTTTCCTTCCTTCCCTCCCTCCTTCCTTCCCTCCTTCCTTCCTTTTTTCCCTCCTTCCCCCTCCCTCCTTCCTTCTTTCCTCCCTCCCTCCCTCCTTCCTCCCTCCTTTCCTCCCTCCCTCCCTCCCTCCCTCCCTTCCTCCCTCCCTCCCTCCTTCCTTCCCTCCTTCCTTCCTTTTTTCCCTCCTTCCCCCTCCCTCCTTCCTTCTTTCCTCCCTCCCTCCCTCCTTCCTCCCTCCTTTCCTCCCTCCCTCCCTCCCTCCCTCCCCTCCTCCCTCCCTCCCTCCTTCCTTCCTTCCTTCCTTCCTTCCTTCCTTCCTTCTCTCCTTCCTTCCTTCCCTCCTTCTTTCCTTCCCTCCTTCCTTCTTTCCTTCCTTCCTTCCTTCCTTCCTTTCCTCCCTCCTTCCCCCTCCCTCTTTCCTTTCTTCCCTCCTCCCTTTCCTCCTTCCCTCCATCCTTCCTCCCTCCTCGCCTCCTTCCTTCCTCCCCTCCTTCCTCCCTTTCTTCCTTCCTTTCTTCTTTCTATTGGTTTACTTTGCTTTTGAGTTCTTTTGTTTTTAAGATTTATTATTTTGTGTGTGAGAGAGAGAGAGGCAGGGATGGAGAGGGAGGGGTAAAGAGGGAGGAAAGGAGAGAAGCAGGAGAGAGGGAAAGGGAGAGAGAGGGCAGAAGTGGGTGTTGGATTCCCTGGAGCTGGAGTTGTAGGTTGTTGTGAGCTGCTAGGTGTGCGCAGGGAACCAGCCGATGCCCTTAGTAGCCAAGCATCCCTCCAGCCCTGCTTTGGAGTTATTACTGGGTTTTCCTATCACTGAATGTCTTGCTTAGGGTACACTCAGTCTTGCCAAAGCGCTTCCAGGATTTACAGCCCTCCAAGGTGAGGTTAAGCCGGGGTGGCGACTGCAGGGCTGCCTGGCTATGGCCTTCCTTTGAAGTGAACTGGTGTCTACAGTTACCTGTCAGAATTGTGGAAGAGATGAGCAGAAGCCCCAGCGCCTGCACTGTGTGTAAGTGCATTTGTAAAGGAAACTTTTGCCATTTGTAAGATTCATCTGTGGAACTAGAACGGCCTTTTGTATTCACACACCTCACTTCCCCTTCTGTTTACTCTTTTGCTTTCCCAAGAAAGTGACTTTGAATGCATTTCTGGGTCTATGGGTCACTAGACATAGCAGCTGGCTGCAGATCAGCTGTGTGCAGTCTGCACAGGTCCTATGTCTGTCTGTCCGTCCGTCATGTCCTACCTCCTGCCCACATTCTTCTGTTCCCCACTGCTGCCTGCACCTGTGCCTTCTGCTGGGAAACCCTGAGTTCAGATGGAGGTTCCCACATAGAGGACCCTGACCTCAGCTAAAAAAGAAGTGAAAACTCTGGCTTGAAGAGCATTTAAAAAGGAAAATATGTGGACATGAATGACACATAAGAAGTACAAAACAGTACAGCGAGATTATTTTGGGGAATTTCACATTCTCGCTTATCTTTTAGTAAGTGAAGATTTCTTTCATTATCATTTTATTAAAAATGTGTCATTTCTTCCCATTCCCTAGTAAAGGATTTCTTAAAAGTACTCACCTGTGTTGTCTGCTGTCACTTGATTTGGGCTCAGATATTAGAGAAGTATTAGTTCCAGTAAGTAATGATTGTTAACCGTTAGTTTGATAACTGCATTCAGGGTTTTAAGATGCAGGTGCTGCTCTGTTAACACACATAACCCAAATATTGAGATGTGTTTTACCATAAAACCTGTCTTGTGGTTTTCAGCCTGAGACACTCCTTAGCTATGGTAAGGAAATGTCATGACATTAACCTTAAAAAATTTGATACTGGAGTTATGCAGATAGGTTTTCTGTGATGGCCAGCTTGGCTTTTCTGGGTGAACCATACATGATGACCCCATGGTGCTCACTTGAGCTGTAACTCTGGCTTCTCTGTGCTTACAGTAGAATCTGTTTTTACAGGTGAAATAAATGAGCGTTTTTCTTATCCCATGTCATTTTAATGCCATCTTAAAAAGTATTTGGAAGAATTATTGTCTGGTCTCTAGACAGTTCTTCAATACACTGGAATCATTGCTTCCTCGCCGTTTTATATTAATTTTCACTTGAGTTTCGTACTTTGACACTTTGAGATTTTCTTTTCACACAGGCACCTCTTGGAAAGGAGTTTGCCAGGTTGACCCGTTCGTAGCGAGCATCTCTTGGCCTCTGCTGCGCCTTTGTAGTTCCACAGTTCATCTCCTGCTTTCCCTGAGCCCTTGCGGATAGAGAGCATCGTTGTGTCCATGCTGACACTGCATGCCCTCTCCTGTTCACAGCTCCAGAGCTCCTTCTTCCCCTCGTGTTTTCACTCCACGTCTTAAACTCAACAGCTCACATATTTAATTTGTTCGTGCTTATTTTTATTTGTTTTCTTTTTAAATCACCTTGCTGTGAGGGACTCACAGGGAAAAACATTGTACAGCTAGATTAAGGTAGCCCCTCATGCAAGCACTCCTGCTAGCCTGGCTCCTCCTCTTGGTGCCCTCTCTGCAGGCAGAAGCTGTGGTGCCTCACTCTGGCTCTTACATGTTCATGCATTTACTTCCCCCCCCTCACACACACACATAAAAGAGAAGAAGCTGTGGCCAAGCTGAAACTAGGAAAACAATTAGCTTCATCTCTTCTCTTACAGCTCACATGCCCCTTTGCATGAATATTCATTTTTAGTGATGAAAACTTTATATTTTATGCCAACTGAATACTTGCTACTCATTTTTATATAACGCTATTATTATTTTCACCTTACATTTTAAAAATTGAATTTATAGTCCCTTGTAATAATAATAAAAAAAAGAAAACACAAAAACATAGGGTTTTTATTTTTTTATTATTATTTTTTTAGGTGTTCAAGTTACTTCGGGCAGTTTCCACTGTCCTGCAGCATCATGGTCTGTCTGTTCAGACCTCTCTGCCCTTAGCTCCCGGCTGTGGCTTCAGCTTTGCAGGATTAATGCCTTAAAGCTGTGGGTCTTCCTTGTCACTGTTTTAGGGCCCGAGAAGAGGCCAGCAGTCCTTGGGATCCTTAGGTTCAGTCCGTCCCTCTTAGCCTAGGGTTTGTGACCTGCCCAGTTGAGCCAGGGTGTGTGTAGGTTCTCGCTTGCTGTGGTGTCGATGCGGATTCCTTGTTTCCGGTGACGGTTCTCTTGCCGCCGTCTTTGTGCTTTGTGCCTGCTGAGCCCTGGTCTTCTACAGCCACCCTCTCCAGTGTCCATGTGCCCTTGGCTCCCATGAAGCACTGTCCCTGCTGACGGAGCCGTGACTGACTCCAGTGACCATCTGACAAGGATGCATCTTTACGTAGCTTTCTCCCGTGTGTGTGGTGCATTCCATCTTGGAGGCACCTGCACCCTGTTCTCACATTCCTTCCCTGAGCAGAAAGCCATGTAGTAAAGATGCTGTGAGTCCCAGTGTGAGTCCAGCTTGCTTCTCACATAGGCGTGCGCACACACACGAATGCATCACAAGCCAGGGGTGGTGCTTCACAAAGGTCATTTCAGCACACAGAAATTGAGACAGGAGGATTGTAGCAACTTTGACAGTAGTCAGAGCTACACAGTGGAACCCTGTTTCAGAGAAAGAACAAAGTTAAAATTTATATTTAAACCTGCCAATTCTCATTTTTTAATTAAAAAACTTAAGTAGCCCTGAGCCAGCATTAATTTATGTGTTACACAAAGAAGTCATTTTTGACGTCAGCTCTGGTTGTAGCCTGTCCAACTGCTTCAGGGAGCTGTTTTAGTGCACTCTCTTGAAGGATAGTTGTGTTCCTTTCCCAGCCTAGAGCACCTCGGCTGCTGGTGCTTGGGCATCACCTCACCGTGAGACACGCTGCTGAGTGTGCTGTCTTGAACACGCTGGGCCACCAGCAGGGTCACCACCCTTCCCCGGGGCCTGGGAATTAACTTGTTATATTAGTTCTTCTTAGTATTTCCACGGCCATCAGCATCCTGGAGGCTGAATCTTGAGACAGGTGCAGCTCCCGTTGAGTAGGAAGTTATGCTGAGCTGTGCTGTGGCCTGCTGGAGTGGCTGGTGTTTTATGGAGACTTTGGGTTAGGTCACGCCCCCAGCAGCCAAGCACACTGAAGAGGCTGAGTGCTCATGAGGTTGCGTTTGCCCGTGGCTGGCTTCTGATGTGCAGAGCCATTTGCCGTTACCTTAGCAGCCTGAAGCAAGTCCCCACAGGGTATGCTGTGCCCACAGGTCTCTTTTGAATTCATCAGCAATGGGGCGTGTAATAAATAATGCTTTGAGGTCAGTCCTGTGCAGCTTACTGTTTCAGAAGACGGGGAGACTGAGCTTCTGCAGAACTGTTGACCTGTGGGTGGCAGGGAGGGGCTGGAGCAGACTGCCCGTCTTCATCTGCCTGTCCTGAGGCTTTGAGAATTTGACTTGACCCATGGGACTTGACCCTTGGAGCCTGCCCCCTTAGCCGTGTGTGTATGTGTGTGTATGTATCATTTATATAGCCAGATATGCTTTACATGGCCCTGTGAGGATTACGGGAGAGAATGTGAGGACAAATCACTGAGTGTTCTGACTGCTGAGTGCTGCCCAGTACAATAGCAGTAGTTTAGCATATTTTCATGTTTTATCTGGCCTCTTTGACCTTACTTGTATAAGAAACTGTTATTCCTGAGCGGGCATCAGGATGAGTGGTCTTGTAGGACAGCCCAGATGGTCTGTCCTGGTCAATGGGAGCTTTTCCAAACTAGCCTTGGTGGGTGGAGCTCAGTAGAGATGGTGGTGGGTGTGGGATGGTCCCCCCATTCTCCCCACCCCGCCCCCTGTGTGTAAGCCATAGGTAGATGTCAGGTGTCTACCTCCATTGCTGTTTCCTTTATATGTAAGACAGTTTCTCGCTGAACCTGGAGCTCAGCAGTTGGCCAGGATAGCTGGCCAGTGAACGTGGGGAGCTGCCTTGTCTCAGCATCCGCTAGTGTCAGTAAAGGATGTGCCCACCATACCTTGCTTTTACATGGGTACCGACCATCTGAACTCAGGCTCTTATCAAGATTCCATCAAGATTTATTTAGTGCGATTTGTATTAGAATTGTTGAGAATAAGTTGAATGCTAGTCTAGCTTTTACTTCCTTCTCAGTTTTCACAAACTCTATCAAAGTTTTTCATGAACTCTTTTTTCCCCATAAACTCTTTACTTTTCTGCAACAGCTGTGAGGAGCCCTGTGCTCTGTCCACTGTTTTCCTGCAGCTGGGCTACTTGTGTGCAAGCATTGTTCTCTGCCCTGCAAGACCCTGTGATTCCAATGGGAACCTGAAGGACCTTTCTCCCTGCTGTGAGGAGCACAGTGCTACACTGAGGCTCCTTCCTGCCTCAGTCCCTGCTTGCCTGGGAGAAAGGAGCAGGTGATGACTGTCAAGCCCAAGGGGTACCTGGCCAGCCCTTTAACACCTCTGAGGCAGGAGCAAAGGACAGACAGGCTCAGCAGCTAAGAGTACTCGCTGCTCTTCCAGGAGGACTCTACTTGGTTTCCAGCACCCATCTGGGGCAGGCCAGCTCACCATCTGACATCAGTAGGGGATCCTGTTCCATCTTATGTTTTTTGAGGGCACCTGCACATATGTGGCACACACAGGCAGACACATACAACTTTTCTTTTAAAGATGACTCTTTAGGAGCTGTTTATGTATTTGTGCCTGCCTAAATTTCAAGGGGGCAAAAAGCCTTAGTCAAAAGTGCCAGAGCATGTTTTAAAAAGCTAACCGCTGAATTTTCATAAGTCATTGATTGCTCCGAATCAGAGCCACCCCTCTTGTGCTTGTCACTTGGCGTGCTAATTATTTTTTTGCTGATTTGCCTCATGAATGTGCACACACACGCATTAATTTTGGTTCCATAGAAACATTTCAGTGACAGCCTTTTTTGTGTGTGACTTTAAGGTATTTCTAGCTGCAGTTAAAACTGCAGAACTTGCTGCTCACCATACGGCTTTCTGTGGCTTTTCCAGCCCGTTTTCAGCCGCCGTAGAGGAGTGGGCAGCGTCCTTTGTCTGAAGCCCCAGGACAAACCCCATGTTACAGGAGTGCGGGACAGGGGCTTGCTGTGGCCTGACCTCCTGGCTGAGTCTCTGGGCCTGCTGTGTGAAGCTGCCGACCGGATTTGTGACTTTGTCCCTGTCTGGAATGGAGTGTCTGTGGCACAGCTCTTCCCACAGGCGAGAGGCACATCAGGGTGCAATCCTGCCTTCGGAGCCTTCCAGCTATGACAAAGTTCTTCGGTATTCCTGGTAATTCCTTGAGGCTGCCTGAAAACCTTTTAAGCAGAATTTTCACACCAATCAGCTAGAATTGGTTTCCCTTGTTTGCTAGTGGCAGAGTGACAGTGACTGATGATCATGTGTGCATTCCCGGCTCTGCCCTGGACGATGGATGTCAGCACATGGGCAGTCATGTGATCTTGTGTGTCCCAGAATGTCCTGCTAGACCTGGGGGCCAGGACAGCTGTGGATGCAGCCCAACAAAAATTGTCAATGTACCTAAAACAGTGGTTTTTATAAGGGTTTTTGTGTGACTGTTTTCCTCTTGTAATTGATTTAATGGTTCTGGAGCGTGAACTTTGTATACTTGTGGATGTCAAAAGGTTGGGCACACCTGCTAGAATGCTTTTTCCTGACAGGCTGTTAGCGGATTTCCCCATGGAAAATGGCTGATGGGTCTGGGGGACAGATGTTTGTCTACTGAGTACTTTATTGAGTATCAGGTGTATACTCATAAATGGGCTGGAAACAGACCCCAGCTAGGAGGGCAAACCTGCTTTGGCCAAGCCTGGATTTTAGGAGGCACACATGTAACAGAGGTTGTGTGCTGCATGGTGACCGTTGAGGTGGCTGGAAGAGAGCATGAAGGGTAGGCATGCCAACACTGTTACTGTTGGGGAGGCTGGAAGGAGCCTGGGGTCTCCAGCTGGACTTTACAGAGCGGGTCTGTTCCTCTCCTGCTGCCGTCAGGAGGCCCAGGAGGAAACATGGCTGGCCCAGAGCCCTCCCAGCTGAGCTGGCCTTCTCTGTGGCCTCCCGGGGGCTGTCGAGTGGAGTGTGAGAGCAGCCGAACTTGCCTGGAGCAGACACAGGTAGAGGAAGGTTAAGCTTGCAGCTGCTGGAGATGGAGTTTTGAAGGAGCTCAAGGGTGCAAGAGTTAAACCATGTTTCCCTGGACCATGTGCTTGCTGAACCTGGGCTGTACACCATTTATGCTGAGGTCTGCGTTCACTGCTGCCCCATACACAAGGACAGTGTGGCAGTGCCAGGCCTCAAGATACAGTAGCCTTGGCAGCTGCTGCTGTGTTCCCTTATGCACACAAAGGCATTTGACACCTGATACATTCAAACGCTGATGTAATGTATAGACAGAAGCCTAGGAATTGTAGAAAATTAAATGCATATCAGAGAGTGTGCATTTCTTCGTGGAGGGGCTGATAGAATGCTATTATGCACCAAACATATATGTTTACTAAAGTCATTATCATAAGAAAAGTCCTATTAAATGCTCTGCTATACTTTCCACTAAGTGTCTGATGACTGTTTATTTTTGTCACTGTGAATATTAAAGAAAAGCTAAGCAGAAGCAATCTTAATATCTTGTTGATTACATTCCAGAATAAAAAAAGGCAGAGCATTAAGCCTGAACACCATTTGCTATAATTACTCCGAGTGAGATGTTGTGGGAGCTGTCAGGCTGTGATGGAGGCTCACTGATGGCTGACGCCAGCTGCACGCAGTAGCTCTCCTCACAAGCACACCCCAGTCACCCAGCCTCCGGAGGCACGCTGCCCCGCTCGCCTCACTGTAGGCAGCTCACGATGGCACAAGGCTGCATGCTGTTTGCTCCCGGGGTTAGCTCCTGCTTCCCTGAACTCTACGCCCACTCACTCTGCCCTGTGCTCCATAGAAGGGAGCTCCGGACCCTGTACTGCTGAGCATCCAGAAGGGCATTTGCTCTTATTTCGGAGAAGCCTCCGGAAGCCTGTTCCTGATGAGGTTTCTGCTGTGGGCTGTGAACATTTAACTCTTCCTAGGTGCTCAACTTCTAACATTGTGTTAGCAGTTCTAATAGGCAGTATGATTGTAAAACATCTGTTTTCTTTTCCACTTAACTTCCAATTGGGCCTTTCTGCAGATGTTTAATCTTTGCAAGATGTATTTTCAGAAGCATCGAGGTCCATCCATTTTTGTCTATGACAACTGATGCATCCCAGTTTGCAAGTTCATTGGATTGTGCACAGGTGTTTGTATGGGGGTGTTACTGTGGCATTTGATCAGCAAGTACCTCATATAGTAGCGGCCAGGCGGTGCCAGTCTGTCAAGTAGAACCCTAATCATATTTCATATTTACCACAATCTTAATTGAGCAAAGATTTCAAGTCAGCTTTCCTTCCTTCCTTCCTTCCTTCCTTCCTTCCTTCCTTCCTTCCTTCCTTCCTTCTTCCCTCCCTCCCTTCCTCCTTCCCTCCCTCCCTCCCTCCCTCCCTTTGTAGCAGGAACCATCTACTTTAAATCTTAAGAGAACCATAATCTTAATTGAGCAAAGATTCCAAGTATTCATTCATTCGTTCTTTCTTTCTTTCGTTTATCTATTTATTTATTTATTTTTGGGTAGCAGGGGGCATCTATTTTAAATCTTAAGGGAACGCAAATGCTGTGAATGTGGTTTGTTTGTGTCTTTATGCTGAGGAGCATTTCAGCGTTGCTGGCTGAGGCTCCTTACCTACTTTCTGGAGCACTGTGTTTGTCGCGTTCCCTGAAGACACGCTTTCCCGGCGCACAGGCCTGTTTCTCGTGGGCCAGGACCGGAGCACACTTGAGTCTTCTTCACACACGGCCAGCAGCCTTGTGAGCCTCTGTCCTGGCCCTTGGACTTGGCAGTGGGAGGCGTTGTGCTGGGGTGCTCTGAACTTCCGTGAGCTCTATCACTTCAGAGGGCCCTCCTTGCTTCTGAGGTCCTTCCAAACATCCTCTTTCCCTGTGCTAACCAAGTCAGTTGTGGCTGCAAAGAATATAATTGGCTTAAGAAGTAAGGACTTTGCGAAGCCAGCGAGGGTGATGTGTGCACCTATAATCCTGGTACTCAGCCTGCATTACAGTGTGAGTTCCAGCCTGAGCTACATAGCCAGCCTTTGCTTTGTTTTTAAAATTTACCTAATTTATTTTATTGTTATTTAAGGTTTTCAGACATGCATACATATAAAGTGACCAAATATACCCCTACCCTCTCCCTTCTGATTCCTCCTGTGTCCTCCAACATTCTTCTCTCCCAGCATCATGCATGTTCTTAGAATAGAAACCTGCTAAGCGCACTCAGTGCCGCCTGTATGTGGGGTGTGGGGTATCATCTGCCGGAGCACGGACGGCTTCTCCAGGCACACATCCTGAAGGAAAGGGACTGTCCTTCTCCCAGCAGCCCTCAGTGGCCAGTAGCTCCTCGGCTAGGGTGGGACATCACCAGCCCCTTCCCCTTCCATGCTGGGAATTTGGCTGGCTTGGTCTTACACAGAGATCCTGTTTGAAAACACACAAAGCCAAGAAACATGTTCTTTCAGAGTCTAATCTGAAGTTTTCGTTTTCTCACACATGGCCCACTGGCAGACGTGGTAGCCTGGTGCTGTCACAGGCATGTGCATCCGTGAGTCCAGCCAGGCACTCCCCACAACGCTCTGTAGCTCGGTTTTGGAGGTGTGGCTTGTGGGGTCTGGCTGGTGTCTCCCAGTGCCCTGTCGTGGGAAGCTGCAGCTGGTTACTGGATGTACGCTGTGTGTTCTAAACAGGCAGTCGGCTCTTAAAGTGTGGCTTACTGTGAATTCTCACGAGATGAAACGTTATTAAAACAAACCAGTTTCCTTTCGCTCTTGTTTTATTTAAGGCAGCCCTGGTCAGGTGGGAAGGAGACTATGACTAAAAGCATTACATTTTGAAATTCATTCAGAGTAAAATACCTCTGAAGACGTGAGTTTTCTGCTGAGTGGAAGCACTGCTGAGAGAACTATTTGTTGAAAAGAAGCAAATCATACCTGTTTGAGTCTGAGTGTGAGCTAAAGCAGACTGTTCCTTTGCACTGAGGACCCATTGTGCGCTGTTTGTTTTGAGTCACTGTCTTTCTCGGTTAAGTCTGTCTACTTTGGATGGATCCTGCTGGCATTCGGCATATCTGTCGATCAACCAACCTTGTGGGAGGGAATTCGCGAGAAGATGTCTTCTCAGACCTGTAGAAGACGGCAGGCACCTAAGACATCTGAATTATAGCCCTCACCAGGCTGCATCGTAGCACAGCCTTGAGCCCATCCTCCGACGTTGTCTGAGGCATCATGTCCTTCAGTGTAGTTCTGAGCATCACAACAAAACACACGTGGGTTATTTAGAGGTGTTGAAGTAGCTGCAGCTAGTGTACTGCCATTAAAACCGGAGGGCCTCGGGATTGTCAGACTCTAGACCCCAGAGGCTCGCCTTTGCTCATCCTCGGGATTTGCAGACGCGTTGTGTTTCATGCCTCCCCTTCAGGATTGGGGTGTTCGTCCTTCACAGAAGTGTGGCAGGGGCACGCATGGGCAGTGCTAACACTAACATAGCCCAGTGTGTGGGCGGTCCACACTTCACATGCCGATCCCCCCGCGGAGCGTGCCTGGGGTCAGGGTCACCCATGGAAGCGATGCTGTCTGGTGAACGGGTGTGAAGGGAAAGAGGAGGTCACAGTAGCCACACCAGGGCTTTGCCCCTCAGGACTTCTTCCTAATCAAGACTATAAAACTACATTAAAATATTATATTAGAAAATGTACTTGGCTAATTATCTCAGGTATGAGAAATGTAAGTCTCTGCTGGGCAGATGGCTGCTGAGTACTGGTGTCTCCTGGGGCTGTCCCTGAAGCTTGTGTTTCAAGAACTCAGCACTGAGTGAGCGGCGTGAATGCAGTGGGTAGGAGATGCTGGGTACTCTTCTCCACTGCCTCAGCAGAGCCTTTTCACTGAGTCCCATGAGCTACTACTGACTGGTGAAGACCCCTCAATCCAGTGCATCCCAGAACCCCAGTCTTCTCTTGTTCAGGAGCCTCCTTTCCTATGTCTAACCACACTGAAACATACCAGCTTTGCCTTCATACCTTAAATGCCTAGGAAATTGGGAAAATCTAGAAAACGGGTATTTTCAGATAACAGACTAATATTACAGGGCTGTGATCTACTAGGAAGCTCTAAAATTTCTGCACCTTTCAGCATACCTCCAGTATGGCTCAGGGGAGTGAATTAGGTGGGTGACTGGAAGTATGCAGCAGGAGAGAGCATGAGATGGAAAATCCCTGCACCTTTCGGCATACCGCGGTAAGGATCAGGCCGGAGCGCAGAAGGCAGGTGACGGGAAGTGTTCAACAAGCCGGAGCGCAGTAGGTGGATAACCGGAAGTGTGCAGCAGGCCAGAGTGAATTAGGTGCGTAACTGGTAGTAGCCACACAGAAAAGCTCCAGAAATTTATTACGGTGACCTTTAATTTGTTCCTGCGTCTTAGGACGCTTTGCTATAGTGCACAAGTCCAAGCAAAGAACAGTCAGGGAACGGTAAGAACAACACAAGTTCACCAGAGTCAGTCAGTTCTGAGTAATAGCTGAAGAACTCTGCACAACGTACCGGATGAAGTGGAGAGCCAGGGGTCAGGGCCAGGGCTGTCTAGAACTGTGCCATCAAAGCTTCAGGTCACGAGGCCCCCCAGCTCAACGAAGAGCTGAACTGCGCGTGGAACGCCCTCCAATCTGCTCTACGCGAGCATAGCGCAACCCAGCGCACAACAAAGCCGGGCGCTGCTTGCCCCAGTTAGACTTGACTGTCAACCTGACACAGCCTAGAACCCTGGGAGGAGTTCCGGTTGAGGTATTGCCCAGAGCAGAGTGGCCTGCGGGCATGTCTGCCTGGGATTGTCTCCATTGTTCGCTGATGGAAGAGGGCACAGCCCACTGCGGGAAGCAGCATTTCCTGGGCCAGGGGTCCTTGGAGCTAGCTAAGCATGGGCCTGTGAGAAGGCCAGCAAGGACATTGGTTTCTCTGTGGTTGTTGTTCCACGCTCCTGCCTTTAATGTCCCCAATGATGGACTGTGACATGAAGTATAAGCCAAACAAATCCTTTTCTTCCCTAAGTTGTTTTGGGTCAGACTATTTTATCATAGTAACAGAAGCCAGTATGCTGTCTAACCAATAAACGAATTGGTAGTCTCAGGGTGACAAACTGGGGAGATGTGACCTTTGAAAAGACAGAGAATCAGCAGAGGGGGCCTCAAAAGAGGCCCCCTTTAAAATTTAAAATTTAAAATCAGAATGTAAACATGGTGAAAGGAGGGGGCAAAGGCAGAGCCACATAGAGCTCCCAGGGCTAAGCAAGAACTCTTTGAAACAGAAAACTTGTAGGATAAAGTTAAAAGCAAATTAGATACTATAGAAAAAAGGCTCAGTGAACTTGAAAACATCTAAAGCAAACAGCATACAGGAGAAAACCTTAAACCAGGGACGGGGTCTCTGAGCTGAGGACGGTCTAGTCAAGGGGTCCTGTGTCAGCACAGAACTAGAGTCATAGCTGACAGTAAAGGAAGGGAATAGTGGCCAGAGTCCCCAGGATGGCTGGGAGCAGGTGTTTTTAGACTTATGTTGTACACAGTGTGCGTAGTGTATTGTGGGTGTGTCACTGGGAGATTCAAAAGTACAGGTTTATATCATTTCCCCACAAAATCCACTGAGAAAGATATTGCAGATTGACTACTAAAAAGGGGGGAGGGGAAGAAAAACATGTAGGTAATAAGCAGGCAACAAAGACAGAACAGAATGGAAAGCATGGTGGACCAAGGAGATTAAAAATGAGAAGGCATAAGCAAGCTGAGTTTCACTGAATATACTTTTTACACAGTGTAGTTAAAAGGAAGAGATCATCAGACAATAAAACAGCTCAACTATGTGTTAATAGAGATGCTTTCCTCATGAAGGGAGGACAGGCTACAGTGAGGAGCATGGGAGACTATGCCGTGCTGCTGATACAGAAGGAAGCCGCAGTGGCAGAGCAGACACACTGGATTTCAGGACGAGGGTGCTCCTGGGGATGGAGGACGACAGAGGGTGCATCTCTCCGGAAGGCACAAGCCTCTACTCAGGCAGCTGTAACAAAATTTCAGAATACAAAAGGTGAAAAAGGAGAAGGGGTTGGGGATAGCTGAGGCAGGAGAGTTACTGTGAGCTTGAGACCAGCCTGTATACATAGTGAAACTGTTTCAAAGATGGAGAGGGGAGAACACACTCCTTACAGACACAGGCTTGGGCTGCCTTGTCTGGGCCTGGCTGCTGTCTTTATAACACCTCACACAGCGCTGGAACTCAGACATGCTTTCAAGACACGTGAAATCGTCATCAAAACTGAGTGATGAGCCATGAGTAAAACCCCAAATTTTGACTGAAATCATGCAGAATATCTGCTCTGTTCAAAAGCAGATTTGAAATCTATGCAGAACAACACAATCGGTGACAGAAAACCTTACAACACAGCCCTAGATTCCTGGGAATGAAAGCACTTGTTAATCACCTATGAGCCAGAGAAGAATTTACAAGAGAAATGTAAAAACATACTTCCAACTTAAAAGTGAAACATAGTAAACTGTTCTGGGTCCAAGTGGCCTTTAAAGGGCAGGTGCAGCTTCTAGGAAAGACGTCAGAAAGGGAGAAACATCAGGAAAGCGTCTACATTGCCACTACCTTTGGGATGGTGGTAACTGAAACAAACTATGGAAAATGGTAGGAAAATTAATACTCCAAAGCTGAGTCTACTAACATGGAGAAGGTGGCAGCACTGGGAGAGAGAGCCTGCCAGTGAGTGTGGAAAGGCAGCCACCACCGCGCGTGCAGGACTGAAGATGATGGCCGAGGGAGGGACTCTGCCACCTTGGAGGGTGTAGGCACCGCTCGTGTTCGCCAGCTCGCAGGGACATGCTGAGACAGCGTCACAGAGTCTTGAGGGCATAGAGCCTTCCCAGTGGTCTTCATTGCCTCCCACATAAAGTAAAGAAAGCTATATAGAGACCGTAATCCCGTGAAAGCTCCCGTGAAAGCCTGTGGAATCCTGAGATGTTCAGAAATCACATCCAGTAATGTGGCATTCACTACAGTAAAATTCAGCATATTAACCAAAAAGGACAAATTTTGCAATGATCCCAGTATTTGCAGGAAAGACAGAAGACATAATTCAGGATTTGTTCATGATAAAAAAAAAAATTGCTCAGAAGCGAGAAACTTTCAGCTTGACAAGCTGCTTTTTAACTCCTCCTGGGCTGCTGCTCTCTTCCTGGAAAGGGAGTATGGTGTGGGCTGCAGCTCCGAGGCAGCACTGTGAGACTATGAGGTGGGAGTGTCCCCTCCCCGGGGAATCCAGTGTTGCCTGCCATGATGCTGTCTGCCTCCGCCCTGCCCCTCTGTGGCAGAGGCCGCTACTGTCCAGATCCTGCCTCTTCCACTGGCATGTACCCTAGGCATAGCCGGGGGGTGGGGGGAGGCTCAGTGCAGTGCAGGCTTCCTCAGCGCCCCTCCAGCCCTGGGATGGCCCTGGGATTTCCTTCAGCCCCGCAGGTTGCACAGGTTTCAGGGAGCAGAGCTACCAGACAAGTAACTCAGGAGCACCCCATGGTCGGCCTTGGCGGGGTGTTTGCGCTGGTGCCTGTCTGCGGTCTGGAGCATACTTGTGAGCCTCTCCAGGGTGGGCAGCTGCATCATCTGCCTGCCCTAAGGTCGCCGTGGTCATGGTTGTCTCAGGGCGCCCTTTCAGGACAAACTCTCTGAAGCATCATTTTATGCACTAAACAAACTGTACACGATTGCTGCAGTCTGGCCAGATGCACGTTTGGTTTACAATCTCAGCCTCACTGACTGATTTAACAGAGCAGCTGAAAGCAATTTCAAACGCTCGCGTGTGCTACGAATGATCGATCTCTGTTGTTCATAAGACGCAACTGAAATAAGATGTTTATACAGTATTATTTAAATTTGATTAAATTTAGTTCCTGTAAAATGGAAGATAAAATGCTGGCACTTAGAGCTGGTCCTTTAACATCTGTGAGCTCCATTTCCCGAGCAAGTGGCTGGTTTTCCAGTGTGAGAACAAAAATGACATTTGCCAAAGCTAATTCATATTATATTTGGTTTTAAATAATAAGGGTCACTTCTAAAATGATAACTTTAGCATTTGATTGACGTAAAAATGTCATTTACGGCTCTATTAAGCTCACAGGGGAGATCTGAATATCTTGTGCTTTAAGAGTGTGGACATGCACAGGACGCACAGACTTGCTTTACCAGAGAGCTCGTGCACCAGGACATAGGAGTGTCCTCAGAGCAACGTCACCCACCCGTTTCAGACATGTGTGTCCACGACTGCCTTTGTCTTTATCTTAATCAGCTCGTTCTGTGAGTGCAAACAGCTCTGTCACCATCAGAGTGTCTTGTGTGAGGCAGACACCTCATGTCAGAAGCCAGCTGAGCTGCCGAGGGAGAGCTAGGTGAAGCACCCTGGCCTCACTGGCCTCTGACACTCAGTTCGATCGCAGGAGCTGACGTTGTTAAACTCGTAATCAGAGCTGCAGTTGGGGACTCAGGTCAGTATCTCAGGTTATTTTGAGCACAGATCTTCTTTTGGGAAACTGCCTTCAGCCATCCTGTGTTTTCTGGTCCACGGATAAAAAGCTGCTATGTTGTCTGCTGGGAGACTTGATGCAGGTGTAAGGGCGGCTGTCAGGGCGCTTCCTGGCACTGTTACCTGAAGGGACCCCACGTTTGCTGTTTAGAACTCACTTCTATGTCCCCTGCCACCCTCTCCATTCACACTCAGGGTAGCTGCCCAAGCTGACCTTGCATCTTGTAGTTTACTCTGTGTTCTTATCCTTTCCCCAGTACCTGTGTGCCCATGGGATTGCCCGATCATTTCATCCATAGTCTTCAGTGACCCACACTGTTTATCAAAGAAAGCATGAGCCCATCATGGTGTTGGGTCAGTGTGTCACAGCCCACGCAGGTGTGTGCCCATCCAGGTGATACCCTGCCCTGTTGGGAAGGCCCTTCCCATTCCCAGGAATAGCCCCTGGCTCTCTCCCTCCTGTATCTCTGTACGTGCCTTTCTTACTCTCCCTAACCGCCAGCCCAGTGGTTCTCAGCCTTCCTAATGCTGTGACTCTTTAATACAGTTCCTCCTGTTGTAGTGACCCCAACCATAAAATTACTTTGTTGCTACTTCATGACTGTAATTTCGATACTGTTATGA
Source organism: Meriones unguiculatus (assembly GCF_030254825.1). NCBI lineage: Eukaryota > Metazoa > Chordata > Mammalia > Rodentia > Muridae > Meriones > Meriones unguiculatus. The sequence continues at coordinate 66,646,408 of NC_083366.1, read as the reverse complement.
ATCGTAGTAGAAATACCTGTGTTTTCTGATGGTCCTAGGTGACCCCTGTGAAAGGGTCATTCCATCCCCAATGGGGTGTGACCCCCCAGGCTGAGGACCACTGTTCTGGTCCATCAGAGTGTCTGCTGCACACACAGAGGAGAGCTTCACATGTGTGCAGCATCTCTGGCAGGCTCTGGAGTAGGCCTTGTGTGCTCCAGACAGCACACTTTCAGCATTCTTTCTGATCATTTGTTAATGGATGAATCCTTATGCCAGAAAGGACACTGGATCTAGTACCATTTTAATTAGTTAGAAGTGCAATTATCTTGCCTCTTTCTTTGCATCTTATGTTAATTTCTTCTAACACATTTCTACCCTGTTTACTTGAGTTAAGGCATGATTGGTGACTTGTTGTAGAGAGGGCAGTTCTGAACACTGTTTTCAGGCGTGTGGACACAGATGACACACTGCAGGTTAATATGCTCAGGCAATCTTCTTGAGTTCGTCTGGAAGGTTTGTAGAGTTTGTTTACAAGGATGGACACGAGGCACACGCCTTTTCCTTGGCTCCTGGGGGCTCCTGGCTGTAGTCCTCAGGGCTGGGGTTCTGAGGGTCATGTAGCCACTGAAACCCATTCCCCCAGCATGCAGTGGGAGCAGAGAGGCACTTTTCTGTCCTGGCGGAATAGCATGCAGCGTGGTCTTGGTTCCCTGAAATAATATTCTAAGCTTGTATCCCTTCTTGAAGGGTTTGTTTGTTTTAATTAAAAAAAAAATAATGTGTGTGTATGTCTGTGTGACCATGTGGTGTGGGTTTTTGTGTACACCACATGTGTTCAGGTACCTGTGAAGGCTAGACGGTGTTGGATCCCCTGGAACTGGAATTACAGGTGGCTGTGAGCTGCATAATATATGTGCTGGGAACCAAACCCGGGTCCTCTGCAAGAGCAGCACATGCTCTAACCACGGAGCCACCTCTCCAGCCCCTCATGTATCCTGTCAAACATGAGACTGTGAACTGCCAAGTGAGCTTTGCCAATTTCCCTTGAACTTCCCTTACTAGCCTTCTGAGGTGGAGCTGTTTTTTAGGAGCATGCTCCCTGGAAGAATGACACAGGTCTGGGTAGTGGCTTGGACCTTAGTGTGCACACTGCACAGGCATGCCCTGGGTAGAGGTCAGCTCCGCTGGCCTGGTGAGTGCTAGGCCCAGAGAGACAAACGGAGCATATCAGCCAGGAACCATCTGGTGTCAGCCTATGGGTGTGTGCACATCTACACGTCCACTTATACACACCCACGTGAGTCAATACATCCTAGCCACACATACACACAAAGTAAAGAATTGCATGCTGAGCTAGTTTCTAAAAAATAGCGGTTCCTATTATACTTTTAAAGATCATACATTGAATGACTCTGTCTTTCTATGCATTTACCAACTGTATGCATTTCTATTTCTGTTTCTGTATATCTATATCTAGGCAAGTGTTCCTCCACTGAGCTAAGCCCCTACATTGGATTTAAAGGAAAAGATTAAAACAAAATAAAACAAAACAAAAAAAACCCAAGCCCTAGAAAGCAAGACAGTAGATGCTACAGTGGAAACAGACACTTGCCTGTCCTGATTGCCTGGCACACCTCTGTGCCTACGTGACTGCGGTCCGCTGGTGAAAGTGGCAGAGTTGGTCTGCGGCACTGCTGCTTCGGTACAGGCAGCACCCGCGTTACCCGTGTGTAGTGCTCTCAGTGATGTGTTCTTCAGGGGAACTTTTGCTTTTTGTATTCAGGGGTGGACCTCGTGGGCTAGAACACTGCAGGACAGTGTCATGGCTGTGTCATCCTTAGAGAGACACGAGAGGTAGCATGGTGTTGACATGTGAGCCCCCTGCTTACCATGCCTGCTGCTGGGCCCTAGAGTTGGTGTGGGCAATAGGTTCATGTGGGTGCCGGGCTAGAGTGTGTAAGCCTGATTCACATAAGCCCTGGGCACGCCCTTCATCTTAGCCTCTTTTTCAAGGTAATTATTCCTGTGCTGCTGTTCCTCAGTCATATGTCTGAGGAACATACCCAGAGAAGAAAGAAAAGAGAGATTGAGTGGTAGGGGCGTAGAATTTCTCAACAGCTTTGCCATCTCAACCAGACAGAGACCCACTTAGCCGTAGAGCATGTGGAAGGAACTGGAACAGAGACGTGGCCTACGTGTTAGCTGAGGCTGCTTCCAGCACCACCCTTCCCTCAGAAACCACAGTCTGGGGGTCGCACACCCGTAGTGAAGAGCGTATTTGCGTGTGACCTGCGCACTACCTGTGCGTTAGGTGACCTCCAGTTGCTCACATAGTTACGAACCGTGCAGATGTAGGTGGCGTTATTCCAGGAGTAGGGACAGTGACAAATGCATGGGTGTGTCTGGCAGTATCTTCAGTCTGTGGGTCCAGAACCTGTGCACACAGGGGACTGTATACGGTCACAGCACTTAGGGGGCAGTGGAAACCATCCAGTGCTCACTCAGGGTAAGAAATTTGCCCCTGTCCTGAGCGGAATGCATAGGAACCATGGGACTGTCAGGGAGCCAGGGAGCACACTCAGGAGCCAGGACGAGGTGGAGAGACCCTCTGTCCTGGCACGCACTCCACACATGGACCCTCTCCCCTTTTCTTTTCCAGGCTCTTTGAGAAGCCACACCCCTGGCTTTTGTAATGAATACTTGATCAGCCATGACTGACTTGTTCTTACCACTCTGCAGTGGCTCCTCTCAGAAGCCCAGCTCCTCTGTAAGTAGTGCAGATCCCACAGGTCAGTTTCCTTCCCGAGTTCCCACGGAAAGTGCAAAGCACAGAGTGTGCTTGCTTCCCCAGGCAACCTCTACTTGGAGGACAGATGAGTGGACAGAGGTCCCAGAATGAGGATGGGCTGTGAATTAGGGAACCACCTCAGAGCTTCACACTTGACTCTGCCAGGACACTGCAGATGTTAGGGGGTCCTTGCTGCTGTTTGGGGGGCAGTCGCAGAGCCCTGCTGCTGCACCCCGGCGACAGACAAGGATGGGGGAGGAGCTCCAGGCATCTGGGTGACTGCACAGGCTTGCCTTGTGTGTGGAAGCTGCCCGTCGGTTCTGGAGACACTTCTCCGAGCTTGTCCTTCAGCCTGCGAGGGTTACGCACATTCCCTAACACACAGGGCCAGTCTCTCTCTGTGTTAGGGTGAACAGGCCCTGGTCCTGGGGTCACCCGTGCCATCACCTGCAGTCTGATAGGGGGCTTGTCTTGGAGGTGACTGTCCATGTGCTGCCGTAAGATGATGATTATCTCCAGGAGGACATGGTGGCACAAGCCAGGAGTTCTGGTTAATTCGGAAGCTGTGGTTGAAGCATTATTCGAGCCCAGAGTTTGAGCATAGCGTGGGTAACGTAGCTCTGACCCCCATTACAACAGGAAGGGCAGTCTAGGGGAGGACCTTGTGGCCCACTACCGTCTTAGAGTGACTGTTGCTGTGATGAAATACCATTACCAAAGAAACTCGAGGGGGAAGGCTTTATTCAGCTTTATTTCCACAGCACTGCTCATCATCCAAGGAAGTCAGGACAGGAACTTGGAGGCAGGAGCTGTTGCAGAGGTCATGGAGGGGTACTGCTTACAGGCTTGCTCCCATAGCTTGCTCAAATGGTTTTCTTATAGAACCCAGGACCACCAGCCCAAGGATGGCACCACTCACAGTCCCTGATTAAGAAAATGCCTTATGCTGGATCTTATGGAGGCATTTTCTCGTTGAAGATCCCTTCTTTCAGGTGACTCTAACTTGTGTTAAGGTGACAGAAAACTAGCCAGGACAGCTACGTACTGGAAACCTGGAAATTTCTACTATTTAATTAGCTTTCAAACATGGTGGCTTTTTCACAGAAAATAAAACATTGTCTTCTCAGCTTCCTGCTGGTTGTTCTTCAGCTTTAGGCTGGAAAAGGTGGAGTGTTAGGGATACTGTTGGCATCACTAGGTTGTTTCTGATTGAAGTAGTGGTCAGTGCTACTACAATCAGACACTACCAAATAGGGGCTGGGTGGCAGCTGGGATATGGCAGGCTCAGTCTATGCAATGCTTGCCATGCAAGACTGAGCACCCAAGTTCAACTCCCAGAACCCAGGTAAAAGAGCAGGCTGTGGTGGCCAGTGTTCATGACCTTAGTGCTTGGAAGACGGGACAGGGAGATTCCTTGGAGCTGAGTATCTGGAAAATCTGCGTGCAGAAACTGATCACCCACGTGAGCACAGTGTCAGAATGCCGACTGCAGTGCAGTTGGGCTTGCTGAATGACATGGCGACTGGTCCCTTGGCAGAATGCTTTAACGTGACTACATGGTTAAAGTAAACTTGCAGGGGAATCAGAAGAGGCTGTACCCTGGCCCGCCATTGGCCGTGAGGACTGAGGTGGGTGAGTGCCTGGGGAAGGCTCTTGTGAGCTGGGGGCTACCGTCTGGATGCTTCCTTCTGTAGACCTGTCCCCTGGAAAACAGACCCAGCACAGTTGGTGTGTTGCAACCCCTTTGGGAGTCGAACAACCTTTTCACAGGGTTACATAAGACTAGCCGAGGACCAGATATTTGTGTTCTGATCACGACCACAGCAAAATTACAGCTATGGAGTAGCAATGAAAACAGTTTTATTGTTGATTGTCACCACAACATGAGGAACTGTAGTTAAGGGTGGCAATGTTAGGAAGGTTAAGGGCCACTGCTTCAGAGGCTTCGGTCCCTTTAATTCCTGAAAGAAAGGAATAGTGGAGACTATAAATTTTAAGGAACCCTTAAATCTTTGTGAAAAATTTTAAGAAAAAAATTTTAAAGTGAAGGGAGACAGTAGTTAAATGCAGCTTTTATACTTGTCTATATTATCTGTAATTTGAGTATGAGTCTGCTTTTTATGGCATCTTACATTGCCGCCCAGTTCCTGCTGCAGCTGTGTGCGGTCGGCTGACAGCGGCCACCTGGTTGCCAGGATGGTTCCCGAGGTCCCCTAGGACCTCCTGAGTCCCCGCCATGCTGTGCCCCCAGCAGAGCTCTCTCTGGGTCAGTGTTCAGAAGCACTGCTTTCTTTGCTTCTCACTCTCCCTCTACCATTTACCTGGCGTGCCCATCATCAGGCAAGCAAGCGCTGCCACGGAGGGCTCTGGGCAGAAGAGTCACCCTGTTGATACAGTGTGCTGTGTGAGCTGCATCCAAGCACCTGCCCCCCCGACATACCTAGCTGTTTACACACCCAATGCTGACCCGCACCGTGCTCCACTTCCCAGCCCTGCCTGCTCTTCAGTGTTGCTAGACTCGTGAGCTCATGTTTCCAACAACTGTCAGCATTTTAGAAAGAACCATCATCTTGGGGCATTTTCTTCTTCTAAGACCAAGACAATACTAATGCAGATGTAAGCGCTAGCAAGGCCTGGTTCAGAGGCAGCTCCTAAGCTACTGATTGTCGCAGGCGAAGAGTTAACTGCAGTCTCCATGTCTGCCCACAGACCAGAAATAACAGCTGTGGTCCAAAGACCTAAGCACAGAAACCCAGAGTAGAAACTCACAACAAGGTTCAGGGGAGAAAAATCTTCCTGCTCCCGAGTTAGAAAGTCAGATTTCTGAGTTAGCAGGCACCAAAGCACCGTCCATTTGAGCCGAGTGGAGAAAATGCAGTGGCTTTCTGCATCCAGAGTTTGTCATCCATGAGTACATCCAACCTCGAGCCAAAACCACTTGAAGACTTCGCTCTGAGCATGTGTGGACACATTGCAGTACAGCCCCTCTCCCATAGTGTTTAAGTTATGTGATTATCTAGAGACAGCTTGTGCATGTGCAGGAGAATTACAGAGATTTGCATATACCTCAGAATTTGTCGGCTAAACCAGGGTTGCGGAAGCCTTTTTCCCTATGACCTGAAGGAGGACGGCCAGATCCATGTAAATGGAAAGGTCTGTTGTCAGGAGACACTGTTAGGGTGGAGTGGGGGAATACACAGGCCTGACTGATGGAGCACTTTGGCCCTGTCATATGTAAAGAGCTCTTGAAACTCAATAGAAAGAAAAGTAAAGAAACTAGTTGAACAAAGAACCAAGATATTTGGACACATTTCCCTAAGTGGCAAGGCGGCGGCAAAGAGTGTGAAGAGATAGTGACCGACGTGCAGGCTCACACAGACATCCCCAGTCAGAGTGATGCGCACTGCTGTTGGCGTGGGGCGTCTGGAACTGACGTGCTGCGTGTGAAGTGATAGACACGATTTAGGGAACTCTTTGGAATTTTCTTAAATTTGAGCATCTGCCTACACCTGAGCAGTGTGGCAGCTTGTGGTCTGTGACAGCCGTCTGTGGAGTCTACTGCCCGTTTGTACAGCTGCAAGCACATCGCCCTCGTGTTCTCATCCATGCTGCGTCCACACTTCCTGCTCCCTGTTATTAAAATGATGTCCAAGGGAAAAGCTTCACACACTGTCACAGTGTGCTGTTCCATAGGCCCCCAACACTGGACTAGCCCGATCTTTGAGGGTTAGGTGTTCTGGGGGGTTCGACCATCCTAGCAGCCCCTTCCCCCGACTTCAGGTAGTTGCTGGTCTGACACACGAGCAGGTCTTTCAAAGTTTGTGTACCTCACACATCTCCTTTCCAGCCAAATTGACGTTTTAGTGTCTATTCGGGGCATCAACCTCTTTCCATTTTTAGCCTGCTAGTTTCCGTTTCAGGAGTTCCTGGCTGTTAGGACTTAGTTCCTTGTCTGTGGATGTTTCCAGTGGGAAATGCTTTTCTTTTGTTAGCTGGTTTCCCTCTTTGTCTTCATAAGCTTTACAAGAGTAATTTTTAAAATAGACAGCATGTGTTACTGGTTCCAGTTCCTTATGGGTGAATGCTGGTGTCTGGGCCAGCCACATGTCTGGTCAGCCAGATTGGCTGGCACAGGAACAGCTGGGCGATGAGGCCTTGTCCCTGTGTCCTCTGTCCTCCTGCAGGCTTGTGCTGGGACAGGCCAGACAGAACACCTGCAGGGAGGGCCCACCTCCTGCAGCCCAACTGTGCTGGGTCTGCGGAAGGGTGGTAGCCCTCTGCTGTCTGCACGCACGTGCTTTCAGGCTTGGCTGCAATGTCACGCTGCGTGCATGGGTGCGTGCGCAGGAGCCAGAGCGGCCTGCCAGGAATGGTAGTGACAGTCTCCACAGTGTGATTGTTTGGAATGCTGAGCAAGCTGTCAGGATCCAAGCCTTGCTCCTTCTGGCTCATGGCCACTCGAGGTCTGAGCTATGCATACCTAACACCCAGGTGGCCTCCAGGAGATGAGCGACTGAGGAGCTGACTCTTGTAGTTATTGGTGTGTACTTACTGTATATGATGTGGGGGTTTGTTATGACGTTCTCGTGTGTTGTGTGCTTTGATCATTTCCCTCTTCTCTCCCCCACCCTGTTCCCACTAGTCTACTTCCTCTTCTCCAGTAATTCCCCCTCTTATACACGTGTGTAGAGAGCGAGCAAGCGAGTGTGCAGTGTCTGTCTCTGAGTTTCTTTCACTTAATGTGACAGCCCCATCCACGGTGTGGCAGACGCCACAGCTCCACTCTTGACGGCCAAGCAATGCTCCAGTCCGTGTGTGTCGGCCAAGCAGTGCTCCAGTCCATGTGTGTCGGCCAGGCAGTGCTCCAGTCCGTGTGTGTCGGCCAGGCAGTGCTCCAGTCCGTGTGTGTCGGCCAAGCAGTGCTCCAGTCCGTGTGTGTCGGCCAGGCAGTGCTCCAGTCCGTGTGTGTCGGCCAGGCAGTGCTCCAGTCCGTGTGTGTCGGCCAGGCAGTGCTCCAGTCCGTGTGTGTCGGCCAGGCAGTGCTCCAGTCCGTGTGTGTCGGCCAGGCAGTGCTCCAGTCCGTGTGTGTCGGCCAGGCAGTGCTCCAGTCCGTGTGTGTCGGCCAGGCAGTGCTCCAGTCCGTGTGTGTCGCAGGGCGTTATGTCACCTGCCGCTGGGCGCCCGTGCAGCTGCTGCAGCTGTTGCACACCTGTGCAGTGTCTCTCCCGTCTGCTCTCTCGTTCCTGTGGCTGTACCGGGGAGTGCTGTAGTGGGTCGAAGCGTGGCTAGAGTTCTAGTTTTCTACAGATCACCGTATTGATTTCTGTGCTGGCCTAATTCCCACTGCAGTGTGCTCTCTCCAGTATTTGCTTTTGTTTTGTTTGGGGATGTGTGGGCGGGGTAGCTATTCTTCTGACAGGCACATTTCCCTGATGGCTAAGGGCAATAAACATTATTCATGTGTTTATTGACCAGTTGCTCTGGCTTTCCTGAGCTGTGCCTATTCATTTCATTTGGCCCTTGTCGATTATTGGAGTTTTTTGTGCTTTGATTCATGTTCTTTTTACATTCTGTGTATACACCCACCAAATGTCTGCCTGAAGAGCTACTCCTGTTCTATCATTTTTTTTTTTTTCCTCTTTGCTGGTACAGGGGCTTCTTAAATGTGATGTAACCCCACTTGTCAGTTCTTGCTCTTGTTTCCAAGCTATTGAGTCCTGTTCAGACAGTCCTTGTCTGCCTGTATCCTGAAATTTCTTTTTCTACTAGCTTTAACATTTTAGGTCTTGTCCCCGTTGTGAGTTGATTTTTATTTAGTGTGAAAGGGGGAATCTTGCTTGATTTTCTACATTTGGATGTCCAACTTTCCCAGCTGAAGAGGCTCTTCTTTCTCCACTTATATTTTCAGCACCTTTGTCAAAAGTCAGATGTTTGCTGATGTGTGGGCTTATTTCTGGGTCCTCTGTGGTATCCCATTGGCCTGCATGTCCATTACCATGCTGTTTTTGTCCCTTTGGCTGTCTAGTATAATTTGAGACCAGCTTTTGTGATACCGCTGCCATTGCTTTTTCTGCTCAGGATTGCCTTGGCTATTCTGGCCCTTTTGTGCTTCTGTATGAGTTTTGAGGTTGTTTTTCTTTGAAGAATGACTTTGGGGTATTGAAGACAATTGCACTAACTCTGTAGATTGCTCTCAGTAGCATCGCCGTGTTGACTCCATTGATTCTGCTGATCTGCGAGCACGGCAAGTCTTTCCACCTTTCTTTCTTCAGTGTCTTAAACTTTCTTCTCACAGAAATCTTCCATCTTATTAGATAGGCTTATTTCTGTGTGTTTTATTTGTGTGTTCATCCATTCATTTGTTCATTTGTCCCTTCATTCATTTCTGAGCTGTTTCCAATGGGATTGCTTTCCTGATCTCTCTCTCTCTCTCGGTATGTTTGTTATTGGTATGCAGGTTGGCACTGCCCTGTCTTGCAGGCTTGTCGCCCATACACTCAGCAGTGTAGCTATGGGGATGGTTGTTAGATGTAGGTAAGATGAAAATGGGTCAGCATTAGTCAGGCTAACTTCCAGTTGTGCCCTAAAATACTTTGAAATCTCAAAACTGCGTGAAAACATGGGTGTTAAAGCTCAGCTTACGTGTCTGTTTATTTGTGAGCAGTCTCTGAGAAGGAAGTCTGTGGGTGGTCAGTGCTGTGGGGTTCCCCAACACTTTATTATGACAGCTTTGACCAGAGTTGCCGTAATGATTCTGCTAATGTGCTGGCTGGCCCTTGTGGGAGGGCCTGTGTTCTGAGATCCCCAATGTGTGCTTGAAACAACTGAGAAGTCGTTTCCTTCTAGATACATACCCCTGTTGGATTGAAGGGAGAAGCCAGGTCCAGGTGAGCACGCACAGCAGTGTAGACTGTCCCCAGCTGGCATGGGGCAGTAGTGGACACGTTGAAAGCAGAGTGCAGGAAGGGCCTTCTCGTCCTAGACAGGGCAGCCTGGAGCAGGAGGTGTCAGCAAGCTGTAGCATTGTAAATCCACGAGCTCCTTCGGAGTTTCCCATTGGCCTGAGTGGAGCTCATCTTGGGGAGCTGAGCCCCAGAAAGGGAAACTGGAGATGAGGGAGGATGGTGCAAGCATTGGTGGCCTCTTAGCAGTGCGGCCGAGGGTAGGCACAGGAAGCTGGCGCTTGCTTGTCTGGGCATGGTTTTTCTTGCTGCTTTAGATGAGGATTAAGGTGTTTTGTGGTATATTTTGTTATTATGTTTGATTGAGCTAAGGAATGTTATTTGTCTTGCTTTTCTGTTTTTCTTGAGATATGACTCAGTTTTTAAGATCTGACCAGTAGTTGGATATGTTTATAAAAATAATGTTTCCAGTAAGTTCAAGTTGCCTCATCTTGCTGGGCTGTGCCCCCGAGAATGCTCATCCTGCTTTTTAATGCAAAGCAGTTGTGGGCTAGCTCCCCTAAGGCTTTCCCATGCTGGCATTCACCAGTGCCCCCGGGTTTCCCCAGTGACCAGTGATTCTAACTGCTTCAGCTTGGTGCACTCCCAAGCATCATGCTTGTTTAAACTTGCTCATTTTGCTATTCGTTTTTCTGTCTTTAAAAAACAAAAGACAGTGGGCCACTCCATGTGGCCTGCTCCCAAGCATGGTAGACCAGGCCTAGAAGCATGAATGATAGGCCATGTTCCCATGGCAGAGTCTGTGGGGAGGAGAATGCCCCCTCCTCCTCTCCCCCCTCCCTCAGCAGCACATGCTGGCTGAGCTGAGCCCTTCAAGCAAAGCTTTCTGCCACTGTCAGTGCTGCGCCAGGGATGACACGGCCACTTTCATACTTTCCTTTCATTGTGCTCACCGGGCCATTGTCCATCAAAGGAGAGCTGGGTGGGAAGTTGTGAGGCCCTGGCCCCTGATGGTGAGGTCAGTCAGGAGATCTGGTCTGCTACCATCCAGTCATGAACGCACATGTGAGCATACGATTTGGTCACTGCAGTTCTGTGAGCCTAGGTTTTCAGTTTGACACATGAGCACAAAGACAGTTGTGTGTGGCCTCCCAGGATTCTTGGGGACATAGTATTACATTGTGTGTGTGTGTATATGTATGTGTGTGTGTGCGTGTGTGTGTGTGTGTGTGTGTGTGTGTGTGTAGGCAGCTCTCAGTACATGCTGCTTGTGCACTCTTGACAATTCTGCTATTCCAGAATCTTGTGGTTTTCGTGGTGTGACCTACTTTTGTTAGGAAAAATTAAAGTTTTCATGTCTTCATCTCTGAGTCATTGTTTGGTTGTATTTTGGAAACATTAAATGTTTTTCCATGTTCCTTTTTTTCAATAATATTTTGCTGGATGAATGGTAATGCCTGACATTTGTGAGAAGGAACTATGTTTGAAGCGGAGTGTGTGTCTGCTGCTGAGGATGCTGCTGTGCCTTGAATGCTCCAGTGCTAACGGTGTGAAAGCTCATGTGTGTGTATGTGTGTGTGTGAGTGTGTGTGTGATTTACTCCACATTGTCATCGACAAGTGCCATGTCCCTTGTGATAAGCTGTCCCCAAACAGCGTCTTCCAAGTTATCTCTCCCCACTCCCCTGTGTGTTTGAGAGGACTCATTAACACGTTCTCTTTCCCTCTCCACCTCAACCTGGAAAGGACGAGGATGATTGCTGACTCTCGGAAAGTGCTCTGAAGGCTTTCAAGAAAAGGAGATGTAGTAAGGCAAACACGGGCTGGGCTGCGGGGTCTGCCTTGACGGGCCCCCAGGTTGACCTCCCTCAGAGAGGTCGTGAAGACTACCACTGCCCTCCCCCGTCTGGTCTCTCTCCAGTCACTCCACTGGGTTGTGCTCTGTCAGGAGGCCACTCTCTCAACGGCTTGCTGGTGCAGGCCACAGAATGTTGGCCAGAAGCAGAAGGCGCCTGCAGCAAAGGCTTGGAACCCAGCAGTGGGCACAGGCTTCCTGGGGCTCCTGCCCTGCAGAACCTGTGGGACGAGAGGAGCTGTTTGGATTAGTGGAACCCTCCGAAGTGCTCGGGCTCCCACAGCCCTATCATCTGGCCATAGCCATGATGAAACCTTTTCTTGGTAAAGAGCTTAGTAAAGACACAGTTACCACCAGCTGAATTTGGAAATACTGTTGCATAATTGCTTTTCAACATTTAAAATGTAGGTTGGGGAGGAGCTGGTCTCTGGGGATACAGCTCAGAGGTGTATCCAAGTTCAGTTCAGTTTTCAGCTCACAGCCACATGGAGCTCCCACTCCAGAGGATCCTACTTACACACACACACACACACACACACACACACACACACACACACACACACTTTTTAAATGTAAAATGTAAGGGGGAAAAAAAGAAAGTGACAAACATTTCTCAGAGTGGCCTGGCTGGCTGACAGCTCATGCTAGTGGTCAGCGGATGGTCCTCACTGTCAGTGTGAAAGCTGATGGTGAGCTTTCCAGCAGAGCTGCTGTGTACCTCACTCGCTCTCCTTGGAGTCTGTATTCCTATGTGTTATACAGGCACAGCACCTGTACTATATAATAGGCAGTTGTCACAGACAGAGACCCAGCCCCCTGATGTTTGTGATCTATAGCATGTTATGTGTGTGCATAGGAGTGCCACCCAGGAGAGTAGGCATAGTCGCAGGCCTATGGTGGTATGGTGCCTTGATAGCTGGTGCAGTTCAGGGCTCTGTGGCTCCCTGTTTCTGGCAGCAGCTTCTCTGGGCCGCAGCCCCTGAGCACTTCAAGCCTACATGGGGTGATGTGTTGGTGGTGGAGGCCTGCGCCTGCCAAGGTCTCTGCAGATTCCATTTGGCCTGTGTGGGAAGCAGCTATTGTGAGGTAATCATCTGCTCCCTGGGCACTCTCAAGAACCCCATGGAGTTCAACCTGCCCATGGTGCAGAGGGCACTGACTGCTGCAGGGGCTGGAAATGGCCACAGTGCACCCTGGCCGTCTCCTGTGGCCTTTAAAAGGAACACAGCTTATCTGGCCTGCATGGTGCGCTTCTAAAACGTTAACAGTCACGGGCCTAATTACGGCTTCGAGTGTAGCTCTGAGGCAGGGCTCTGAGCACAGTTAACAAGGTCCTGGATCAGATCCCAAGAACCACAGAAAGAGAAGTTAGGACACACTCAGTGACGTCTGAACAAACACTTTTTGTTAAAGAAAAAGTACATAGAAACATTTTAAACATATCATTTTGTTTGTCGTGAGTAAAACTTCAGTGTGTCTTCCACTAACAGTTTATAGGGTGCCAGCAGAAAAGGCTTTCGACGATGAATTCCAAAACTGTAAAGCTGTATTAAGTGTTCTCATTTTCTGCCAGTTGCCTAACTGACCTTGTGAAAATAATTGATGTGTAACCTGTCTTCCTGACCAGGCCGAGCTCTCCCTGCGTGGTTCAGGACGTTCTGTTGTGGGTCAGCCAGCTGATTTTCCTCCTCACATGTTCTGGTGCTGGGCTCCCTGCACCCACTGCCTTACAGTCGCCCAGAGCATGGAGGGGTAGAAAGCACAACAGCACAGAGTGAAGGCTAGATACTCCTATGTGTGCGAGTTTGACGTGGCGTGTTCAGGGCCTGTCAGCACACTGTAAAGAAAAGTCAGTTGTGTAAGCACTGGGCCCTGGTCTGCTGAGAAGGCTCAGCCCGAAGTCCCTGACACAGCTCCATGTGTCTTGTTGCATGAAAAGGCATTTACTAAAGTGTGGGGCTCTCTGTTCAAGAGAGAAGATTTGTAAGGCGTTCTGCTAATCCTGTTGGTAAAATTCCTTGCTATGGCCTTATAAATTTCAACTTGAAGTTCGTGTGCCAAGTGTCCCCTTTTGTAAGTAGATTCTTTTTCCATGAAGTCAAGAGGAGGGAAAGATGAAGGACAAACCAGTCAGGCCAAGCTTGGTGCTTTTACAGTTTACATTTCATCCTGGATGGCCCTGAGTTCTGCTCAACTGTTTATATATTACACTGTAATTGATTGTGAACTGTCACAGCTTTCTTAAGGGAAGCTGAGTCCATCTGCTGGCATCTGCACTCAGCCTCGAGGGCTGTGGTCTGCAAGCTGAAATCTCTGCTGCCAGCTCCCCCTGACCTGAGCTCTTGTCCTGTCTGAGGCAGCTGCTGATACAGAGGGAGGTGACTTAAATGATTTCTCCTCTGGCAAAGCTTGCTCTGCCTGAGCCCCTGCCTATTTTACATAGTGTACCCTAGAAAGGTTATTATCTAGGAAGTTTTGATGCCTTTCATTAGAGGCAATAACAGAGATAATCAACCAGGTCTGACATTTTCAGTATATATCTGTCCTATTTAAATAATGTGTATATGTGACGTGTTGGTGACGTGATTAAGTCGGTTTTGCCCATCAAGCTTGTGTCTGCCGATTGTCTCCCCACTTCCACTCTACCAGAATCAGGCCAGCTTAACTCCTCCTGCCTGCTCTCACTGTGTATGAACCAGCTGTGGCCAGTGAGCAGTCACAACCTGATGTCATTGGCCAGTGTTTAATTAAGGTGTCCAACAAGTGTACCACTTTTTTTTGGTCTCTTCCATTTCTTTTTGCCTGCTACATGGTTTGCAAACTTGATAGGAAGGCACCCGAGCTAGCCTAGAGAGCAGAGGTACAAAGTGTGGGTGATAGCAACGGTAATCGTAGAGGGGAGCTGGTACCCCGCCTTATGGAAGCTGTTTATTGTCTTGTGCATCCTTGAGAAAATTAGTCCTCCCATTTTTTTAATTTTATTTTTTTAACTTCCTGGGCTTCAAATAAGAGTGAGGTCAAGATGGCAGAATATATTCCTTGCTGAAGAGGCTACATTTAGTAAACTGGGCAGTGGGAGGCTTGAAGACCTGCTGAGCTCACGTGGAAGTGCTGAGCAAGGAGCCCCCTCCCATGGCTTATTAGTCAGTGCTCACCCTGGAGGCAAAAGCCTCAACTCAGTGCAAAGTATTTCCGAGACTGTTCGGACATGCACATGAAATTGTGGCTGCCCCACATCTACTCAGCACACAGCACAGAAGTGCTGACGAGTATGGGTCAGGGCCTCAGAGTCCACTGGTTCCCAGGGGGCTCGGCTCCGGCCTCAGTGGTGGACTCACAGTGTTGGCAAGTGTCCAGTAGGTGAAAATCTGCAAGTTGTGGATTAACAAGTTCTTAGTTGGAGCTGGAGAGATGGCTCAGTGGCTAAAAGCCCTTGCTGCTCTAGGAGAAGACCTAGCTTCAGTTCCCAGAATGCATCTGGGCGGCTTACGACTACCTACAACTCCAGCTGCAGGAAAGCTTGCCCTTTTTCCCCAGAAGGTGCTGCAGTGAGTTGCTGTATGGGTTGAGCCTGTTAGCCTCTGGCCTGTGTTTGCCCCAAGTTGGGCAGTTGTATCTCAGAGGTGAAGACTTGCTCGGCTCTCGGAGTCTCTGAGATACTAACTGCCTGAGCTAGGACCAAGGGTGTCGTCCTGACTCTGCAGAACAGGCTTCCTCATTAGAGAGCAGAGCACATGCAAATGAGGGCAGAGTGAGTGAGTGAGTGAGTGAGTGAGTGAGTGAATAAGTGATTGAAAAATGAATGAGTGAGCAGATGAATGAGTGAGTGAGCATCTTCAGCAGTGAGACGCCTTTAGGAACAGTGTATGTTGGAGGACAAAGCCAGTTTTCATCGTAGTTGCTTTCATTTCTATTATATTAGAAGTAGTTTACAGTTCACTCACCATCAGGTTTATGAATGGAACTTGTCAGAATTTGGTAAATTCTTCCCAGGCTTGAATAGAGGCTTGATGGGACTGAGGTGAATTCCTCAAGGCCCTGCTTCTTTGCCAGTGCTGAGAGGAAGGCCTGTCCTCGCCAGACCGGCCTTGCCTGAAGAATATACCAGCTGTGTCCAGGTGCCCAAACCCTCCTGACATGACATTCAGTATTCTCAATTGTGTAACCCAAGACACTGCAACCTTTCTTGAGGCACGTAAATATCTCTGGCCCTGGTTTATTTTTAGGAATTGCTTCAGGTCGTCACAGGCTGTTTGTCTCTCCTCCACCTTTCAGGAGGGACACAGAGATTACCACGCGCCATTGGGATGTCCCTGGCCAAGGAGCTCATCTTCTCGGCACGCGTTCTCGACGGTCAGGAGGCCAAGGCTGTGGGCTTGATCAGCCACGTGCTAGAACAGAACCAGGAGGGGGACGCTGCCTACAGGAAGGCTCTGGACTTGGCGAGAGAGTTTCTACCTCAGGTATGGACGAGAGCACCTGCGCGGATCTGCAGTCAAGTCTAGCACCCGCCTCACGTGCTGAGGTGGCTCTTTCCTGCTTCTCAAATAAAGCAATTAAACTTAAGACTGGAAAGTAACGTGAGGTCCCACTGGAGATGGGCAGACAGACACACAGCATATGTGCTCACCACACACACACAGGGTAACTTCCTGGCAAACTATTTTTGCTTGTTGACCAGCTCGGTGCTCTAAAGTCATCTCCTTGGAGAGCGACGGGTGGGCTGCTAGGTCACATCCAAAGGAGTGGAACGACACTGCCTCCTCCTGCATCAGGAGAGCACCTGTGCACATCTGTGCAATCCAGGGCCTGAAGCTGGTGTCTCCCTCCATTGTTCTCTACCTGATGTGTACTGAAGAGGCTCTCTTCCTTGGGCCCTGAGCTGTGTAGTTTACCCCATCTGTCCATCCAGTCAGCATGCTTTCTGCCTGTTCCCACCTTCCCAAGTGCTGGGGTTGCAGGCTGCCCGCCACACCAGCCTGCCAGTCACGCGTATTAGAGAGCTGAGCTCCCAGTGAGCATGCTCAGCAGGCCCTCCCCTCGGCCCCAGTGTGCTGTTTGGATCTAAAGGGCCATTTGATTTAAAACGCAGCACAAGTTGACACCCCGCCTGTAGATAGATGTAAGTCACGCTCGAAGATGCAGTTCTGTCTAGAGAGTACGGCCTGCTCCAGGGTAGTGACACAGCCGAGCTCCCACAGCATGAGTGTCCTTCTCAGATAGGGCGTCTGCCCTTCCCTCCATAACCCAGGCCTACCCGAGTGGACGTGTCTGCGCCAGCCCACTGTCACTGCAGCCCATGCGGAGTACATCATACGTAAGTGAGGCAGCTCCAGCCCCTCCCCAGCCTGAGCTTCAGGAACTACCACCCGCTAGTGTACTACTGAGCCAGGCCGACTTCCTCGACTCCCCTAGCTTCACTTGGAGGGACAGTAACTGAGAGGTGCTGGACATGCAAAGGCACAGTCCTCCTTCCACCCTCCACACCGAGGTCGGTCGGTGACAGCCGCTCTGGAGTCCCGGAAGCTCAGGAGATGAATTTCCATCTACCATCTCAGTTGTTAGCTGGTGTCAGCCCAGTATTGGGACTATGTGAGCTGTACCGAGGCATAATTTGCAGTAAGTGTTAATAAAAACTTGTTTCTTTACTTTGAATTTCAGGGGCCTGTTGCAATGAGAGTGGCCAAACTAGCAATTAACCAAGGGATGGAGGTGAGTGACACTGTAGGAAGGCGGCTGCGTCTCGCATTCAGGCTCAGGCTTCTGTGTAGTGTCCGAAAGCTCCAGGATGCAGCTTTTGCCTTATTGCCTGACTCTGCTAGGGTTCCTCTCAGGGCCATAGCTGCAAAACTTAGGGTGTCCCCTCAGCCTGTGGCAGCCCTGTTATCTTTGACATTGCTTTAGTGGGGTATCAACCAGTCCCTGGGGAAACAGACTCCTCAGCCAGATCACATTTCTATCAGTAATTCCAGGAGGGCCACTCGGCTCCACGCTGTGTGCCGATTTTTACCTGGACTCTCTAGAGTGTGTGTGCAGGGAGAAGCAGTGAGCCCAGGCTGGTCTGAGGGGGTTCAGCTATCACACTGGGAACATGAATGTGAAGGAGAAGGGTCCTGGGCTGGGGACCAGCAGACAGTGCAGATCCTCATAAACTCTAGAGTATGTGTGTGTGTGTTTGCCTGTGTGCCTTAGCATGAACATACATTTGTGTACACACTGTGACCAAAGAAGAATGCCAGGTGTTCTTTTTGAGGTTCTATGTTATTGCTCTAAGGTAGGGTCTTTCCTTGAATGGGGAACTTATGCTTTTTTTTGCTAAGTTGTCAGCCAGCAAGCCCCAGTGAACCTCCTGTCTGCATCCCCCCACCCCCGTGCTAGCATGACGGTTATGTCACGACCATGACCATTATGTTACATGCGTGTTGGGATCCAGACTCCAGTCCTCATGCTTGCATAGCAAGTGCTCTGAGCTGTCTGAGCCATCACTCCAGTCCAGCTTTGGTATTTGGCTAAATTGTAGGCATCTGGAAAAGCTCTTTCCGCATGAGGGTCCACCACAGCCTCCTTGGCTCTGAGCCAGTATGCGGAGAGCAGGCTTGCTCGCAGTGCATGCGGTTGTATAAAACTACAAGTGTCTGATTTATTTCAGCACTTTAATAATCCTAACCTTATTTGCAGAAACACCTTAGATAGGACCCTGTGCCAGGCAAGTCCTCATCTAACCCTCGCTTAGTGAGCACTGCAGCTAGCCCCTTGCCAGACATGCCTCTGAAGCCCAGACAGGTCACATGACTCTCCCAGGCTGCACAGCTCCCAGATGGAGTCAGGATGCGAATGCAGACGCCTAGCTGCAGGTTTCAGGCTGCTCATACCTCTGAGCGGCTGTGCTCTTCCCAAAGACCCTGTTATTTAGGGTGGAGTGATTCAGTTTGAATTTGGATTGGCTCTACCTTATTCCGCTAAAGTGGATTATGTTTCTGTCCCCAGGTCGACTTAGTAACGGGATTAGCCATAGAGGAGGCTTGCTATGCTCAGGTATGTTACACACTCACAGATTGTGAGCATGTTCACGCCTGTCCTCAGGGGTGGGCACATCTGATGGAAATGGCTGTTCATCAGACTTTGTCAGGGTGCCCTGCCATGTATTGATGGTTTTGTGGCTCACCAGCTGTCCCTGGGGTTCTGAGCCTTCTTCCTGGGCTGATGGACAAAAAGCCACTGAAATCAAAGAGACCTCAACTATACAGTGAGACTCTGTCTCAAGAGAAAATAAAAGGGTGACTTCTGCAGGTGACTAGAGCAGCTGGTACGGCTGCGCAGTGGAATATTGCATAATGGTAAGATGCAGGACCTGTCAAGCAAGAAAAGGGCTTAAGGGATCCTTGAATTCTCCGTGATCAGTGACAGGATTCAGTCTGAGCGTATTGGGTACTGAGTGATTCCAGACAGTCCAGGGACACTCTGGAAGAGGCGGTTGACAGAGTGGGGATGAACTGAGAATGCTGGCCTCTGTCGGGGTCCACAGAGCATACAAGCACATGGGATAGCACCTGTGTGCGCTGACACAGGCTGTGGAAATCGGTGAACCAGGAGGAGCACAGAGGTCTCCGTGGCCTGAGCTTTTCATTTGCTTAGTCTCTGAAAATAAAGTGTCTCACTTTTTAAGCAGATTAGAAATGGGGAAAATGTTTGGATTAAAAATAGTTCAGCTGCATACTTAGGAGACTTCTTCAAAGGACAAGTGGCCTTCCCAGCAGCTGCTGGTGGCTCTCATAGCTGCTGCTTGATATGCTGTTGTGTTTTTAATTTTAGAGTGTGCCCTGTTTTCTCTTTCTCAGACCATCTCAACGAAAGACAGATTGGAAGGTCTTCTTGCTTTTAAGGAGAAAAGACCCCCTCGCTATAAAGGAGAGTAGGAGGACAGCCAAGATGCCCTGTAGTGCTGGAAGCCTTTCAGATCCGCCCCGTGCCTCGGGGACCTCAATGACCAAAGCGGAGAGTGGGCTCGCGCTGTGCCTGGAGCAGGCCCATCTGTGCTCAAGCCACCGTGCGCCATGCCGTATTTATTCAGACTTACAAGCTAGCTGTCTGTGGTCAAAACACAAAAATTAGGTGTATGTTTTTAATATTTCCCGCATATCAGGCTTTGTCGTTAATTTTTTAATGTGAATAATTTATATTGCACACTCTAGGGAGTAACTGATTGTATGTCTACTGTGCTGCATTAAAATAAAATTATTTCTGTATACCAAAAAAGGTGAAGCCACACCAAACAAAGTTGCTGACTGATTATGTACATCCAAACACACATGTCCATCGCCACCTGAGGACCTGAGTGAAACCCGAGTTTCAGTAAAGTCAGTGGAGGGTGGGTTGAGAATCTCTGTCTTGCCCCTTGCCTGGCCTTTCAGAATGGATTTCAGAGTAAAGTCTCTTTGCTGATCCTGTCAAGAAACCATGTGACATGGTCCCAGAACAGGGGATAAAGGGTCAGCCCGTCAGGCGGCTCTGCTTGGCTCCAAGCCACAGTGTCTCCTGCAGAGGTGTCCGGGGCTGAGCCTGGCTGTGCTCACGGAGCTTGGTGCTGGCGAAGCCTGCAGCAGAACTTCTTTCCTGCAGCATGCATCCTGCATGCACCTGCCTCCTCTCTTGCCCCACATCCTCATCCTGGGGTTGCTGCTCTGCTGTTTGGGAGCATGCACATGTGATTCTGCAAATTCTCCAAAGAGGCAGCACCAGGCCAACCACCACCCTGTAGTGAGAATTCTTCAATTTCGGTTTCTTTAAAAAACAAAAACCCACATATTATAGGCATGTACTTTCATTTTAATCTCAGGTGTAGGACTATGGGGCTGCTTTGGACTGCTGCAGATAATTTCTGGGCTTGTGTGACCTTTGAAATTTTGGGTACTTTTTGGAGGATACATAAATGTGAGGGCCCCAGGAGACATGGCAGTGGTTGTTGTTTAGGGAGTTGCTTGTGGTTTGCTAGTAGGTGTGGTTAGAGAAGAAACAAGACAAATGAGGGATGATCAGATTCAGGGATTTTCCTGATTCCCCCTCCCCGCCATCCTTGTTTCTCTCCTATTTAGTGTTAGGGGGTAAAACTTGGGGATAATGTGTGGGAAATGAACTCACAAAGTGCGTGCCTCAATGAGGGGCTTAATAAAGAAAAAATGGAAAATTTGATTTCAAATGCCATTGATTTCAAATGCCACAGGGAAAATGGCAGTGGGTGAAAGAATGGATTTTTAAAATATTTATTTGCAAGAGGCCAGCAAAAAAAAAAAGCAAACAACAACAAAAAAAATTGTGGCTGCTACTGCTCACATATCCCTTGCTTTGCTCCCAGAGGGAATTTTCAGGTTTTTGTTTTTTTCGTGTATATTTTGTTTCAAATAGAGTCGATCGACTGGGTGATCAGTTGTAGAAATTGTGGGGACTGAGAAACAAAAAAGAAAATGAAACAGAAATGGGAAAAGAAAAAGGGTTACTCTGCTCTTTAGTCTCTGAAAGGGTTGCAGAGTAGGTGGCGCCCCTGGAGGGGTTTTGGGTGGAGGTGGAAACACTTGGGAAGTGGGGAACACTGGAAAAGAGGACAGAAAGGCTCAGTCCTGGTGACTGAATAAGAGAGTGGGGGTTCCCTGCAGGAGGAAAGACAGAAGGAAACTGGTTCGACAGTGGTTGGGTCAGAGAAAAGCTGTGAGAGTAGGAGAACCATCTGGGGTTAATCTTGAACCACCCGCACTGCCAGAATTAAAGTGGGAGTGACCCAGGGTACAAGATCACCAGTAGCTTTCCCAGTCCGGAAAACTGGCTGCTAACAGCGGGAGCAAGGTTGTGACGAGCTAGGATGGAGTCGTATAGAAATGACAAATCCATGGCATTTTAAAGAGCCACAGTTTCATATGGGATGCACTTACATGAAACAAATTCTAAATAACTGGGCTACTCAAAATAGATTTCCCAAGACTGGAAAGGAGTGGTAACAGCTGTACTAGAGGCTGGTCCCAAGTTGCAATGGTTGACATGGTGGAGGGAGGAAGCCACAAATAATGAACAGTGAAGAAGAGTGAAGGGAATAAAAGTAAAGGACCAGCTGCTGGGTGAAGGGCGATACTCTGGCATACAAAAACAGATTCAATTGGATGACATTACTATAGAACAATGTCATTTAGTGGCTAAGAGCTTGGGACAAAGTTGAGCAGCCTGGGCGTGTGGTGATGGGAAGTCAAGTCCATCTCATTTACACAAGGCTTTGGAGACACCTTCCATGATCTTTTTTTTTTTTTTTTGTACAAAGATTAGCCTCAGCTGTGAACAAAGCCATCTCAGACCCTGACACAAGGCAGGTGTTGGCAGGTAACGTAAATACGGAATGTAAAAGTATTACTAGACCATTAAAGGTCCGAGCAGGGCCTGTGGACAGATGGATAAGGGATAGGACTGATACTAGTTCTAATGTGTACCATGCTAGCAGGACAAGCTACAGTTAGAGTTCTCCAATATTAAAATGTCCAGTGCTTCAGTTGTGGGGAATACGATCATTTGCAAAGAGACTGTGACTAAACCAAAAGCCTCAGATATCAAAATGTCCAGTGCGTAAACTGAGAAATACAGTACTTTTCACAGGAAAAGTGAAGGAGCTGTTTCGTGGGGCAATGGTTTTCCTAAATCTCAAACCCAAAGAACGCCTCAGCTTCCCACGGTGTGTATGTCATGTGGAAAAGACGCCACTGGGTTCAGGAATATAGACCCAAAAGAGATTCAAGATAATTTAACACTGGGAAATATTCTTTGGGGGCCTGGCTTGAGGTCCTGCAGCAAAAATTACAAACCACTTCAGCCAGGAAATAACAAGCAAGCAGAGAAACGTCAACCAAGTATTGCAGATTTAATGTGTGCCATCCCAGGAGGTCCTGCTCTAGACCTGGCCACAGATAAATGTCTCACTCCGTCCCCTAAAACTCCATGTTGTAAGATAAGCACTGGAGTTTATTGTTCTTTGCCTTCAGAGACAGTAGGGAAGGAGCCAAGTGACTTCCCAAGGATTAAATGTGAATCCAGGAATTACAAGTGAAGATTTCAAAAGAGAAATTAAAGTTACGGCCTTTGTAAACAGAGGTGCAATTTAGTGCAGGTGGTAGGGTTGCTCAGCTGCTACTGTTTCCCGACATCAAAGGCAAAGCTACTCTAGGAGAAAGAACAGGAGGGTTTGAAAGTACTTGAAAACGTGTTATTGCAAGCACTTGTTAATGATCAAAGGCCAAAATTAAAATTTCAAGTAAGTGGTATTGAAATAGAAGGTTGGATGGCTACAGGAGCTTATGTAACTATTCTCTCACAAAAATCTTTGGAATTCAGAATAGCCTCCTCAAAAGGTTTATACCCAGTTTCTAGGAATTGGAAAGCTATCTCAGGTAGTGTGTGATAGATTAAATGTGTGGGGCCAGAAGGTCAAATAGGAAAGTTAAGGCCTTATGTGGCTGACATACCCATAAAATTTATGGGTAAGGATTTTTTTTTTTTTTTACAGCAGTGGAATACTCAGATTAATATTCTTGCAATCCCAGAGACGGCCCATAATGAAGTAGGGGTGAAATGGTAGCTGCTCTGGGGAAGGTAGTAATTAAAGTCAGCAAAAACAACCTCAGGCTGTGCCAATTGTCTAAACACAGGACATAGGAGGGATTGAGTTTCCAAATTCATGAGGGGGCAGTGCTGAAGTGCCAGCAGCCTTACACTTAAAACAAGCCCATGTGGGTAGAGAAAGGCCCTTAACTAACTAAAAAAGGCCCTTAACTAAAAAGTGCAAGCGCTTGAACAGCTAATACAAGAGCAGCTGGAGGCTCAGCATATAAAAGATTTACCAATCCTTGGAATTTGTCAGTAGTCATTATAAAAAAGAAATCAGAAAAATGGGGAATGTTAACAGATTTAAGAGCAGAAAAAGAGTAATCTAACAAATGGGCTTGTTATAGCCTGGAATTGAATTCCTTTACCTTCTTTATCACCTAAGGCATGACCTATGATAGCAATTGATTTAAAAGACTGCTTTTTTCCCCTATCCCTTTGCAAGAGCAAAATAAGGAAAACATTTGCCTTCACAGTGCCTGCTTACAATTATGCTCAACCTATAAAAATGTGTCAGTGGATAGGTCTTTCACAGGAAATGAAAAGTTGTAGCTATCGTCCAAACTTATGAAGGTTAGAGCTGAGCAGGAGCGATCTCCTGAAAACCTTGCCTACTGACCTGGAAAGTGTTTTCACTGAAAAATTCCTGTTTATGATCTCCCACTACACACAGTACAGTTAAGGTCTTAAAACAGAAAGAGGGAGATGTAGTGAAAACTATGGAATTTTGGTTTCTTTGAAAAACAAATATTAAAAATGTGTTTTAATCACAGGTGTAGGGATGTAGGCTGCTTTGGACTGTCCACAACTGACCACAGCAGCTGACTATGATTTGCCTCGTGCTCTAGTAGAAGCAAGATTTTGCCAGATGCAAATAATTTCTGATTGTGTGATTGGAATTCTGGGAACTTTTCAGGGGGTGCATAAATTCGAAGCCTCCAGAGGGAGAGTCACTGGTTGTTGGTTGTTTAGGGAGGTTGATTGTGGTTTACTAGTAGCCTTGGTTAAAGAAGAACCAGAAGGTAAGAAGTTGGGCTCAGGGATTTTTCTAATTTTCCTCTCACCTCTGTCCTTGTTTCCCTCCTATCTACTGTTAGGGGGTGAAACCAGGGGGATAAAGGGTGGGAAAAAGAAGAACCCACAAAGCAGCAAAGACCACCCAGCCTGCTAGTTGCTGTCAGTGGGATGAGGTGGCAGCCCAGATCTTCACTGCTGCCCTTGAGCCAGCTGCTCCCTCAAGACCTCAGCCGCTGAGACTGCAGATTCACATACCTACCCAGGAGCTCAGCTTGGCTCTCTGGGGATCCCAGCTGCTGTCCATGCCCGATTAATGAGAAAGCTGCCTGGCTCTTGGTCTCCAGCCTGAAACTTTGGCTAGTGCAACGAGTGACTTGTTTTCTTTGCCCTTCAGAGGTGCCGGGCATGTCCTGTGCATGGCATGCCAAAAACTTGTTTTATATCCACTTGTATTTTAACTGGGCTAGAAATGATAATGTTAATGGGAGAGTGTATGGGTTTGTGGGCCAGCTGCAGTTGCTGGTTGCCACCATTTGGTTTCCTATCAAGTTAGTAAAACTGAAAGCAAAGCCCTATAGTAATTTCAGCTGGGGAAGCAGAGGAGTCGGGCGCTGGTTCTTGGTGGTTTTGCCCTGCCTTCCTTTTGCTGACACCCCCAAGCCCAGCTATATTGGAGTGCTGGCTTGTACCCATGGCCCTTGCCACCCAGCATGGGCACTGTTTTTGGTTGTTGTTAAATTTTTGTTTTGAGATAGCCTCATGAAGCCAAGGATGGCCTTTAACTTCCGATTTTCCTGCCGCCACCTCCCAAGGGCTGGGATTGCATGTGTGTTCCGCCACTGCACCCGGTTGCCTGCAGTGTTGGGGATGGATCTCAGAGCATCATGTATTCAGGCAAGAATGCCACCCACCCAGCTACAGCCCCAGCCCCTGGACTGGATGTGTGTGTGGGGGGGTGGGTTAAAGAAGGTGCAGTTACCCTCCAAGAGGCAAAAGCAAACAGAAGCATGTTTCACTTCACCTCAGCATGAGACCTGCTGGTTCTGAAAGAATAAACATGCAGGAGACAGTCGCCTAGTGATTGCCTGCTGAGTGTAGCACATGCTGGCACCCGGCGTGTGCTTGAGAAGCAGAGTCGGGAGAATCGCGCTTTTGAGGCCAGCCTGTGCTCTGCCGTGAGACTGTCTCAAAAGCAAAAAGGTGCTAAAAAGACAGTTTAGCAGGTAAGAGTGCTCGCAGTTCTTCCAGAGGACCCGGGTTTGGTTCCTAGTGCTAAAATTTCAGCTCCAGCAATTCAGTGCCCTCTTCTGGCCACTGTGAGCACCTGCACACATGCACATACATATACAGGGACTCATAAATAATATATAATTTACAGGTGATTGTGAGCCACCCAGTATGGTTGGCAGGAATTAAACTTTGCAAGAGCAGCAAGTGCTCTTCAACCCTGAACCATATCTCCAGTAAGAAGTAAATCTCATTTTTTTGTTTTAAACTCAAAACTCCAGTTCTCTGTGGTTATCTCTTTGACTTCAAGGATCATCTCAGTTTTATTTTCTACAGTGATAGATCTGTTTCTCCCACCAATCAAGACTTCTCTTTATCTGTCACGTACACCTTGTCAGGCATGGTCATTTTCCCAGCAGCACTGGGAAGATGTTTCAGTGGAGGGTTGTCGGTTCTTAGATACAGTGACAGTGCTTGGAGAACATATATCTTCCGGTGGCTTGTCTGTGCTAGCTGTGGTCCTGTCCCTCGCTTGACCTTCATGCCCACTTGAGTGACGTGCCTTCCATTGGCTCTCACTTGGAGTCCAAAGATCCTGACAGGCTGACATTTTAAAATAGTAAGTCCATTATTTGTCTACTGACCTAGTTAAATATTAACTGACAAACATGGCTGTGTTTATTGGGCTTTATCAAAAAGCCAATTCAGATTACTTTTCATAGTACATTAAAGATAACTGTGTGGTAGACGTGTCACAGAAGAAAATACATGAATGTTATTAGTCAATCTGAAAAATTAAGAGCTATTTTACATTAATGAGGCAGGGCACAGGTTTCTGTCAGGGGACAAAAAGGAGGGTTAATTAAGCCCTTTGCTCCAATTATCTGTTTAGAACCCTGAAGTTTCTGCAGGTGCTCATCCTCATGTCCCAGCCCTTTCCTTCTAGAAAGTTCAGCACCCACCTCCTCCCCTCCTGGAGTCCAGCTCTTGCACCTCAGACATCTGGTAGTTGGTGACTATTTTCTGTATTTTTAGGGCAACAGGAAAAACTGTGAACCTGACAGGGAAAGATAATCCAAAGACAGACTGCACACAGACACCATGGAGAGACCACCCTGTCTGTGTCTCTCTCTTCACATTTTGAGGAGGTGGGTGTCACTCACTTGGTAAATGACAGATCTCTGAGGACAACTGTGCACAGAACTCAGCATGGCTGTTCTGTATAAAATCCTAACATAAAAACAGTGTTGGGCCGACAGGGAGGCTGGCTGGTGGAAAGCGCTCCTGAGCACGCATGCAGCCCTGGGTTCAACCGCAGAACCACAAAACACCAGTGCTATACAGGGAGCTCAAGGCTCTGTGGCCATGCAGTCAGGATATGCTGCCATGCTTGAAGGGTATGTTGACAGGGTAGGGTATCGTCATGGTGATGGCTGAATTAGGAACCTACTCAGTGCTTTTCAGGCCCTCAGTGACTCTCCATGACCACTCCCCCCCCCAAGGACTCACACTATGGGCCTCCTGTGGTCCCAGAGGAGGACCAGTACACTGAACCAACAGCTCAGGGATGGAACCCCGAACAGACTCAGCCCTTTTGCATTTGTAGACAGCGAGACAGCATAAGCACACTAAGGCTGTCATGGGTGTGTGGTCTACACAGGGATGGATGTCCTTTGCCCTGATTGTTCAGTCATCTCATGACTTGGAGAGATAAAGGAGGTGTTCTTATCAAATGGTGACACAAGCAGGCAGGTGGCAGAGCTGAAGCTCCTTGGCATTCCCTGTGTGTTCTCCAGTGTAAGGAACTAGGTCAAGAGTGGAAGCCATGCTGGGTGTCTGTGCAGAGCCTGGTGCTCAGTGACAGCACTATGTGGAGAGGTGTGTGGCTGTCAGTGGTTATTCAGCCTCTGCTGTGATGCCCAGACTGACCTGGCCTTGCAGCCCAGTTCCCTCCACCCCGGACAGAACTGTACTGTGTAGCTCTGGCTGGCTTTGAACTCGGAGACCAACTCGCCTCAGCTTCTCAAATGCTGGGATTAAAGGTATGCATCACCACGACCAATCCCATGTCCAGTTCTTGACGCCCTAGTTTTGAGGGTGATCATGGGAGTCACTGGTTTTCTGAGGGCAAGCTTTGGCTCCAAAGATAGCAA
The DNA here is from genome assembly GCF_030254825.1 of Meriones unguiculatus. Classification (NCBI taxonomy): domain Eukaryota; kingdom Metazoa; phylum Chordata; class Mammalia; order Rodentia; family Muridae; genus Meriones; species Meriones unguiculatus. The sequence continues at coordinate 66,618,851 of NC_083366.1, read as the reverse complement.
CAGTGAAGCCATAGGCCAAGCGTCCTCTTTTGTCAGTGAGGTCAGTACTTGCTCAGTACTCTTTGTAGAGCCCGAGTCACTGTACCTGTCTTTATATTTCACTCAGCCTCACATAGCTGTGTCAGTGGTACTGTTTATATTTCATGTTTCAGAGGAAACAAGCTATGTAAGGATGTGGGCTTCATAACCACAGCCAATCTGGGGGACATGTCTAAGAGCAGAGGCTCTGGCCTGGTGGTGGTGGCACACATCTTTAATCCCAACACTTGGAAGGCAAAAGTAGGCAGAACTGAGTTCCAGGACAGCTAAGGCTACACAGAGAAATCCCATCTCAATCCCCCACTCCCCCCTCCTAAAAAACATAGGCCCTGTCAGCTCACACTTCAGTGCACTTGTTTCCCAGAGCCCTGCAGGCTGAATTGGAACCTGTAGAGCTATGAGAGCAAGTCACTGCACAACAGCTGCCCCATCATAGGAGAAGCAGCTGAAAAAACCCACCCATGCCATTCAGTAAGCAGGAAGTGGATAGTCCCAGGCAGGGCTGCTGGGTGAGAACTGTATTAGGCAGAAATGGGGCCAGCTCTTGTGGAGGGCCCCAGCCTCAGCATGAGTGTGAGGACTCTGAGGTGTGAAGCTCTGACTTTGTGGCAGATGTTGGCCTCAGGGAGAGGGCAGGGTGAAGGGTGGTGATCAGTGGGACAGGGGAGAGGGAGAGGTAGAGGAGAGTCAGGCCTTAGAATGGAGGAAAATAAATATGGCCCAGGATGGGTTTGATTGAACACTGCTCCTTGGGGTAATCCACAGTACAAAAAGCTTTAGTGTTAAGGACTGGCATCACTGTGGGCTGGGCATCCCTGGATAAAGAGGATCCGAGTTCAGGAATTAGAACCCACAATCAAAACAAACTGGATATGGTGGGCATCTTTGGAGGAAAATGGGAGTGCTGCCAGGAGGTGATGTCTCAGTGTCAGGAAAATCCTTATGTTATTAAAACATCCTAAATTCTGTAGATCTCTGAAGTGTTTGAAGACCAAGACCATCTATCTATCTAAAGTATATCTGAATAGGCAAACGTTTCTTGTTTCTAGCTATACTATCTGGTTAACTTTGAAAACATCTACAGAAAGCTAAATAAGGCTTAGTTCTGTAATTAACTAACCTAGTACCCAGCAAGACTACAAGTTTGATTGTTATAGGTGAATAACTACTGATCTGCATCTCTCAATTTCCTAAACAGTTTGTAATAGTAGCTTTCAAGGTCTAGAACATTACAGTATATTTTAAAATTAGTTGTATAGGTACAATACCTTAAACAACAGTTGAAACATATATACAGTATGTTGTAACAAAATCTTTAATTTGTATCAATGTACAAAAATTCATACCAATGTAAAATATTTGAGACTAGTAGTTGGTTTTTTATTTTTTTAGCATAAAAGTAGATTTAATAGCCTACCCTTTTATCCTATCATTCCTGTATTTTTTTCCTATCATCCCCCATCCTCCTTCTCCTCAAAACACTATAGAGGAGAGAAAGGAGAAAGGAAAGAGAAAGGGAAATAAATCCCTAAAACTAACCTTCAGTTTGTTTCTTCCCTAATCAAGACCATTAACTTGTAACCAACTGCCCTAAATGACTACAAACCTTCATCACCCATCAAATGACCAAAATCCACCTACCCCAATCTCAGAAGTATGGGCATTCTTCTCTTAAAATTGATTCCTGCTGCCTGGGGCAATGTCATTTTTTAGGGACCCTGAGAAAATTGGGATATTGGCCAAGTCTTAGGAGAGCAAGCTGTAACATTTATTGTCCAGTCTCTGTGTGATGGAAAAGTGCATGTCTTAACTGAAGTCCTGATTCAAGCAGTTTGTGAGCTGGACCATCTTGGCTAGCCGCTTTGAAGTTATCATGGATGCAGATTTTTCAGGAAACAGTAACGTAGGCAGTCTGTGAAGCGGGATCATCTGGGATACTTGTTTTTATTGGTATCTGGTCCTTTTGTTCTGCAAACACACGAACTTTCAAAGGTAATATACATTTCTGTATTAACACATGCAAGGAATGTACACTGCACAAATCAGCTAACGATGATTCTCTGCTGTATGTTTGAGCAGGTAAAAGGCATCAAACTTTGTAAGTCCGTTTAGACTGTACAACCTAACTGTGATATAAATCTCCATGCCACATGAAAGGATGGCATGTAACGAGTCATGAGGACTCTGTAGCCAATAAGATTTATTGGACAGAGACATCCTTGCCTCAGCCAGTCTCAGAGCTGTTCCCATATAGAGAGATCAACATACATCACCTGTTGTATTGTTCTTCTTGCTTGCTTTCTTCATGTCTGCAGTCAAGATTTTCAGGAGGTCTCCCTTGGTCAAATATAATTGTTGATGATTATTAATATTTAATATTGATTTACCTTTTAGTTAAACAGCAGTTATTCCTTAACCAACTCTATAACAAAGTCACCACACGGAGACTAGGATTTAATTAACCTAGAGCACAATGCTGGGCAAACCTAAACCTCCAAGCCTGCATAGCTTCCTCCCATTCAGATTTCCCACATTATACTTGCTTTTTAGTTCTATTTTACTTAGGTCCAGTTCATTTCTCCTGATGTTTCTTGGTGCTCTCTTCTCCAATCTCTCCTCCCACTCCCTCTCCTCCCCTATGGAACAGGATGTCCCACCCTATTTTCTCCATTGCTCAGCATTGGCTGATTATTTTTATTGACAATGCAGAGAACAGATGGTGGCATGTTGATACAAACTTGAGACAGGTGATGCAATGTTTGGATTGAAACCAGATAGTGGGGTAGAGAAATCAGCATTTGAATGAGCAAGGGTAAATTCATACATTCCACAAGAACTTTATACCAACATATAATCTTTATTAATTTTGAAGGGATCCAGTTTTTTGCTTCAAAAAACTTTTTTAAACAAAGGCATGACTTCTCCTTTAACACAACACATGTCCTGACCTCCATTCTGAAGTTAGCACAATTTCATAATATATAGGTTGGTTTAGTTGGGCAGTCCTTTCTAAAATCCAGTATTTTTCAGCAGCTGTGCTACCTGTCCCATTGACATTTATAAAATTCAATTTCAATAAAAATTATTTCATCCATCTAAGAGATTTTATATCCCCCTTCTGTTTAATGAGCAGTTCCTTTAAAGTATTGTTAAATTTATCCACAATTGCCTATCCTGTAGGATTGTAAGGCATACCAGCCATAATTTCTAAAATAATGTTGCATTTTACTAGATACACAATGCTGGATGAAGCATCTTTGGCTTCCATATGCAAGTGCATCTTTAAGATAGCCACTATAAATGTGCAATCATAGAATTGGTCTTTTCAGAATTCAAGGCAAAATCCCTTTTGGAATCTTGAATATAGATATCAGTTGTCTGCCATGTTAGCCATTGTAGGTGAGGACCAGATTTTAATAAGGCTGACAGCAAACCTCTTCAATCTTTTGGAATTAAATGCTTTTGTGTGGCCCAGTTATTAAGTATCTGTTCTACATAAATTCAATACATGCCATAAGGCATTATTGTCTCTTTAAACCTCTTTAAGTTTAGCACCTCTATGCACTGCCATCCAAATTCCTCAAGCCTTTATGGTCCTCTTTTCTTGCAGTTTTTGCCTGATGCATGCTGGCCTGAGAAACCCAGTCTCCAGGAGTTGTTTCCCACAGCATGTGGGTGGGCTCTGTTTTCTGAAGGTGGGAGTTGGGCTGGGCCCGCTGGAGCTGATGTGCAGGTCTGAGCTGCTGTGCTGCTACTCAGTCTATGTGTCCCAAGGCTCTGCTGTGCTCCCCCTTAAAGGGACCAAGCCTCCTGCCTGGCTAGGAAACTGTCTGGAAGTGTGTGTTCCCTGTGTCCAGAACCTTTCTCAGACCCTAAGCTTGGATTTCTGCCTACCACAATGGGCATCAATTATCACCAGACTGTCTTGACTTATGAGCTTCCAATAGTGACACAGAGATCTTTTATTATTTATTTTAGCCTAGGCCTTAGCTGGCTACTTCCCAACTAGATGTTATAACTTAATTAATCCATATATTCTAGCCGCATTTGCCCCGTGGCCTGTTACCTCCCCTCAGTCCCGATAAGTCTGACTTCCTCCATGTCTGGCTGGCAAATCTCCACCTCACATTTCTTCCCACAGTACCTGTCTCTGTCCAGAAGTCCCACCTTTCCTTTCCTGCCTAGCTATATGCTGTCAGCTCATTATTTAACCAATCAGAAGGATATCAATTCCAAAGTGCTGACAGTACTCGGCTCTGCTGGTGCAGAAATCAACATTTGAGTAATACAAAGACAACCTTTACAGAGTGTACAAAAAGATTATCCCAACACTCATCAGCCAGTGGCTTTCACATGGCTGCTCTGTTGTTTCCTATGGTGAGACAGGATCTAGGCTGGGCTGAAAGCAGGAAGGTTTCCAGCTTAGGGCTCCATCCACCCTTGAATCTTGCTGTCAAGATGCCTTCAAGTGCTCTAGCCTGTAAACTTTAAACTGCAAAGCATCTAGAACACTTCAGGGCTCTGCACACAGCAGTGGGGGCCATTTCATAGCAGGCACCTGCACTTCCCACAGGAAAACAAAATGGCAGCAGTTGAAGACCAAGAGTGTCTGGTGATGCTGTTCACCAAGATGGTTCTAGAGACATTTGAAAGTTGGCAGCTGCACCCTCTTGACCTTTTCAAAAATAGTCAATTTCACTTTCAGCTTTGGAATGGGTTGAATGAATCTTTTGTGCAGTGGCAGAAAATGGAGTGTTTGGGCAAGCAAGCTAAGTCCAATTCTGAATGGCCTCTCTCTCACTGAGTAATATTTCTTAAGTTGTCTACCAGAAAGGCTCTTAATGAAGCCCAGAACTTAAGAGGGCCATCGTCTGAATGCATTAAGATGTTACTAAAAGATTTAGGTAGCAAATGGTAAAAAGACAGGCAATGACAGTGGCATTTAACTTGACAGGAGGAAATTCTGATGGTTAACAGCTATGATATAGTGCTATCTTCTTGTTTGGGGAACAGGATTACAGGAAGCTTGTGATGGCCTTGAACTTACTATGTGGCATAAGATACCCTTGAATACTGGATCTTCTGCTTTCATCTTCCCAGTGCTGGGATTGCAACCTTTCCCCACCACATTTGGTTTATGAGGTGCTAGGGTTCAATCCAGAGCTCTGTGTATACAAGTCAAGGCAAGCACTCCACCAACTAAGCCTCTACCCCACCCGAGCTTATTCCTTAGCATCTCACAGTGACTGTCTGACATGCTCAAGACAGAGTTACTTGCTTTTTATCTGGTGTCTGTGGACATGTCTGCTGTGTGACCTAAGAGTGTCAATCTGCTCTTGAGGAGCATCGGGTGCAGGAACTTTATCCTCGCCCATCAGTGACTCCACTGTTCCCAAGAGCTGTTGTGATAACACACATCCTCTGTGCTCACATCACTCCCCATGACCTGTGGTTTCTGTATCCCCATGTGAGCAGCCTTTACACAAACCAATGTCTCTTGAATTTCCTGAAGAGTTTGTTTGAACAGGTCTAGAACTTTAACTTGTGTTTGAAATCTCCAGGCGTAGGGTTGAGGGTCACTCTAACCTTGCCTCTCCAGCTCTGTGATCTCCTGCAATGGAACGTGGGTGCCACCTATGTGCACCACAGCTCGCGTGTCTTCTCCCCACACCTCACATGGGGTATACAGGGCTGAGCCTCCACGTGTACCCACGTTCCACACCCACCTGCCACACCATGGGGACAAGGTGCAGGAAGAAGGCCGTCTCAGTTGAGGTTCCATTTTTCGTATAACTCACGTGACAAAAGTCACCACCTAAGTGTACAATTCAGTGTTTGTTTTAAGTGGATTCAGAGTTGTACAACTGTGATCATGACCCAATTCCAGGATTTTTTTTTTTTTTTTTTTTGTGCTACAAATAGGCTCTGGCTGAGACTTCACTGTATTGAGTAAGAATAGAGGAAGCAGGGCATGCTTGTCTCATTCCTGATTTGGAAAGAATGTTCCAGCCACCTTGACTTTCAAGTTTTGACAGACTGAACCCCTGAGCCAGAGTAAACCTTTTCTCCCTTTAGCTGCTTTTATCACAGTAACAGGGGAAGGGACCAAGATGGCTCAGAAAATAATAGCAAGAATGGACAACTGGAATTTCTTGGAATTGTAACTCTTCTGAACAGCCAAGAAAGCATTGACAGATGAAGGAAAGACAGCAGAATGGAGAACATTTTCACCTGATGTACACCTGATGGATCAATGTATGGAACATATACAGAATCAAATAATCAATAAAAGCCAATTGAAATGAGCAGGTTCCTCTCATTAGAGTATAGCTGGCCAGTAAATACCAGAAAAGTTCAACATCTACAGTCCTCAGTGCCCATGGAGGCTAAAAGAGGGCACTGGATCTCCTGGAACTGGGGTTACAGAAGGCTGGGAGCTGCCATGTGGGTTCTAGGAGATAAACCTGGGTCCTCTCTGAAAGAACAGCCAGTGCTCTTAACTGCTGAGCCATTTCTTTAGCATTTACACTATTTTTTTTAAATGAAAAATCATGGAGAATTTAAGGTTCTAAGGGAAACAGTAACCGGGCATTTGTTGGTAGTGGAGTGTTCTGTTCACAAAGAATCCAGTGAATTCTTCAAGGTGGAATGGAAAGACACTAGGAATTTAACTCGCTCATGAACACCCATTAAAGTGCACAATGCATAAAGGACAGTGTGAGCAGACACTCAAGTGAGACTACGTTTCCTCTAGTCTGTCACAAAGCACTCCCTATGCATCTGTTCTGATGCACGAGGATTAAATTGTACAACCGAGAAGTGCAGAGGGGAGGAAGGGCTACAGAGCTGCCTACAAGTGGAACTTTTATAGACGATTGTAATTGCCATCAATCCAAATTAGATTTTTATAAGCTGAAATAATAATCGTAATTTCTAGAAAGCTCATTAACAAATCAAGCATATATAGCAAAAATGGCAAAGGAAACATTCTGTCCTGGAAAACAGAAAATGCAGAAATGGGGAGATCAGGTAGAGGAGGAAAAGAGGAATATTGAGGGAGAGAAAGGAATAAAAGGAAGAGAAAAGGAGAGGAAGAGGAAAACAGTCGCTGCTGTGATGTTTAGATATACAATAGGTGGCAGGAATCAGTCCACGTTAGCATGACTGACTTGGATTGTCAGCATGTAAGCTCCCACTTCAGGGGCAGGATGAGTGGGATGATGCAAACATGGATGCATCTAAAAGCAAAGCTCTAAAATACATGGAAAGACCCCTGGCTGATGTGGAGGGAGCTAGGCAACTATTAACTGTTGAGTAATACACCCAACACTAGGAGCTACGGACTTCAATACCTTACTTTCAAAGGCTGAGAGTGGGCAGATTCCTAAAGTAAAAGGATAAAAACAAACTTAGTAGATGCCTACTGAGTGTCTAGTAACACATGCATAGCCGGCCAGAAGAAAAAAAAAAAAAAAACCCTTGAAAAGGACTGGAGTCCATTCACGCTACATTTGTCAACTATAATAAGATGGAAATTGAGAAATTTTAAGAAAAGGAAATTTGAAATTCACATGTACAGTATATAAAGAAGATCTTGAAAAGTATAAGATGCTTTGAGATGAAAGTGAAAGCCCCCTGTGGTGGAGGTCCCCAGGACTCCTTCAGCTCTGTCGTCCTCTGGAGATGCAGCATGTGGTGATGCTCGTGGCAGTAACTCGTTACAGAAGAGCACGCTGCCCAGCAGCACGGGAGAAGGCACAGGGCGAGGTCAGGGGAGACGGGCAGCATCCGAGGCTCGTTCTGCTGGGAGGTCACATGGGCTGTGTTAGCTCATGGTTTGTACAAAGCTTTAAGCATTGCCAGTAATTTTCTGGACGTTGGAGCATACACATACACAGTCCACACAAGGAACCCCACGGTTTCTAACAGGAAAGAGGGTGACATGAAATACCTTATTTGTACACCTAGGTGCTTAGGATTTTGAATTCTTTTCCTGGGGTCTCAGTTAACAAGGAGCTGTGGCTGGACTTTGAAAGTGTCCCATTGCTGCCTTTCTTTTTTAGCCTCTGTCATCATCTGTGTATCAGTTGAGATGAATGCACCCTAGCTCTTACATTTTCTTTTCCCACACTTTGTTTGCTCTCTGTTGTATGGTAGTCTCCACTTGTGATTATGATGCTCACCGCTGTAACAGGAGCACAGACTGGACGGTAATCCCGGTATGAAAAGGCAGAATGCAGCGAAGGGGTACTAGAACGGTGTTCTCATCCGTGTTGGGAAGCAAAGAACTCAGATTCTCGGAGGTTAAATGGAACTGAAAAGCTATTAAAGCTAAAGATTGTAATAATGAAAAGGAGGGTCTAGAGCTAGCTCAAGGCTGAAGAGCACTTAATGCTCTTGCAGAGGACCCGAGTTTGGTCCCAGCACCACGTGGCAGCTCACAAATCCCTGTAACTCCAGTTCCAGGGCATCACATGCCCTCTTCTGACTTCCAAAGATACTGCATGAATATGATTCACGTACGTACATGTTGGATGGATGGATGAATAGGAACTGGGAAAAGGAGGAAATGGGGAAAGAGAAAGCAAGAATATAGGTTAAAGGTAAGAGATAATGAAAGTAAAGTTATAAACCCTAATAAAGCAAGATAAAAGCAAATAAAAATACAGATGTGAAGATTTAAAATGAAATAAAAATGAAAACAAAAATAAAATTACTAACAAATAATACCCTTACTAGTTCTTTGTGTTGGATAAATGACCTTTTGAGCTGTCTGTCACAGGTAGCTCTGCTGCTGGAAGAACAGCCTGTGTCTGCAGGTTCAAGCACAGTGGATCCAGTGCACTCTATCCTGCCCAGAAATCGGCCCTCAAGGGGTTCCCAGCCTCGGCATGGAATGCTGCCTCAGCACAGTGCTCATCTTGGCAGCTTTCCTCCTCTGTGCTGCCTGGGCACACTTTTCACGAGTGGAGTTCCACGTTCTGGGCTCCCAGGGCTGGGCGGGCACTGGCTTGCTCTTTTCCTCTCAACAGGATTCCAGCTGCTTTTCTGACAGTGTTCCACAGCATGGCTGAGAATGTTACACTCATTTTGTTTCAGGGTGAACGTTCCTCTGGTGTCTGTGGCATGGTTCCAAGGACTGCCACTGTGCTTGACTCTGTTTCCCCCGACCCCACGTGTGTCTGTCTGTCTCTGTCTCTCTGTACTGGGAACAAAACTCGGGTCCTCTCTAAGAGCTCGCGTGATCTCTCCAGCCTCTTTGCACATAGAGCAGCTGATTTGGAAGTCCCGGAGTATGCGCAGTAGTTTCTTCAACCGCCAGGCTTTCTCTGGCGTCCTTTCTTCCGAGTGTCACTCTTACGTGGGTTGGTCTCTCCGCATTATGTATAGGTTTTGAATAATGGACATTTAAGATAATACAGTGTAGCAACTGTGGAAACTGGATTCTGGGGTCCTTCCAGCATCAGCCAGTTGAGGCTGGTAGTTCCCTTGTTCTGTATTTGTCTCCTGAGAGTCAGCTGGTGACTAGGATGAGAGGTGGGCACTCCCGTGTATATGCACGGATGTGCGGGGGTCAAGGGTCAGTTGACTTCAGTATCATTTATCTGGGGCCGTCCATCTTGTGCTTTGAGACAGAACCTCTCTCCAGACTGGAATTCCCCAAGTGGGCTAGGCTGCCCCGTCGGGGATCCTCCTGCTGCTGCCTCTTTAGCACTGGGGTTATGAGCCTGCCATATCACACCTGGCTTTTTACAACAGTCCTGGGGATTGGGCTCAAGTTCTCAGGCTTGCACAGCCAGCGCTTTACTGACTGAGCTGTATCCCAGTTCCTGAGATGCCCCTAAATTCCTTAACTAACAGGTATCCAACTCTTCTGGGGATGTCCTGGGGGCAGTCTGCGGCATAGCAAGGCACCCTTTCAACCCTTGGCTGACAAAGGCTGCTCTACCTTTCCCCCTCTGGGGAGACTCGGGTCGGTGGAAGCTGAGAGCTACAGCCTTCTGCCTCTGTGAGCCTGTCTATGGTCTGAAGGTGGGTGAGGGAGTCCTTGATTCCCGAGACTGTGTCTTAAGTGTCCACAGCAGCTCATTTCCCAGCATCTTCTTTTATTTTTATTTTTTCACAATTTATTGATTATATATCCTGATTGAAGCCCCTTCCCTTATCTTCCCCCAGTCCCACCCTCCCTCTCTCTTCTCCCCATCCCACTCCTCTAGTGCACTGAAAGGGGGAGTTCTCCTCCTCTGCCATCTATGCATAGAGTGTTAAATTTCATCAGGACTGGCTGGATCTTCTTCCTCTGTGGCCTGGTAAGGCCACAACATGAGGGGTGAGTGACCAAAGCGCAGACAACTGAGTTCATGACAGAGACAGCCCCTGCTTCTTTCACTCAGATATCCATATGGAGACTGAGCTGCCAGTTGGCCACATCTGAGCAGGGGGTTTAGGTTATTTGCATGCATGGTCCTCAGTTGGTGCATCAGTCTCTGTAGGACCCCCTGGGCTCAGATCCTTTAGCTTTGTTGGTCTCTTTGTGGGGCTCCTGTCTCCTCTATGACCCTCTATCCCCACTTCTTCCATAAGACTCCCCATGCTCTGCCCAAAGTTTGGCCCTGAGTCTCAGCATCTGCTTTGATACCCCGTTGGGTGGAGCCTTTCAGAAGACCCTCTATAGTAGGCTCCCATCTTGTTTCCTCTTTCCACCACTTCTAGTGTCTATCCTGTTTGCCATTCTGAAAGAGATTTTTTAACTCTATCAGTTTCCTATTGGCCTTTACTATTTACTATTCTCATGGCCTCAGGCAGCTGATGGCAGTTGCAGCCTTGTGTACCATGGATTCTCTAAAACATATATTATGTACATACATATTTTTTAACTATGTGTGTGTCGGGGCAGAGTATGCGCACATGAGTGCGGGCTCACTGGAAGGCCAGAGGCACCAGATCCCCTGGAACTGGAGCTCCAGGTAGTTGTGAGCCACAGATGTGGCTCTGATACTGGAATTGAAGTTTGGCCCACAGGAATATCAAGATCTGTGCATAACCACTAGACCATCTCTCCAGCCCCATAACATGAGCTCTTATTAATCACCTCAGTGTGCAGAGTACCTTTCTGATGGAAAATTGGCATTTATTATTTCAGTTGAAATGTGAACATGTCTTCTCTCCCACATGAAAAATTTAGTTGTGAGCTGGACACATGGCACATGCCTTTAGTCTCAGCACTCAGGAGGCAGAGGCATGTGGACCTCTGAGTTCAAGGCCAGCCTGGTCTACAAAGAGTCTAGGATGGCTACAGAGAAAAACCCTGTCTGAAAAAATAAAACACAGAATGAGGAGAAGGAGGAAAGAAAGAAAAGCTTAGTGTGGTCAAAGAATAGAGTTCGCTGTGTATTTTCTTTCAGTGATTGAAGATGGGCACAGGGAACAGAACGCAGTGCCCACACAAGAGCCCTCCCTTATCTTTGGATGGCTCGGAAGTGTGTGTGCCATTATTTGGGCCCAGTGACTGAGCACATGGCCCAGAACAAAGCAAAGTAGAGCATTGGTCAGTGAAAAACAAAACGGGTTATTAAAATTTTAGCCTTTGTTATTTTTTGGGAGCAGTTCTTTTGGGCTGTTGAGTTCATACTCCACCCGTGGCCATTTAGACTGTGGCAGGACCCATCCTCAATGTGAGCTGATCAGACTTTGGGCAGTGCTGAGGTCTGGATGTGATAAAATCCAAGGGTCCTTTTGGCAAAAGAAAAGGGTAATGGGAAAAGAAGGGGAGAAGAGGGGAGAGAAGGAAGGAGAGAAAAGGAAAAAAGGAGGAAGTTAAAAAAGAGAAGAGGGGAGGGAAGGAGGGGGTGAGGAAGAGGGAGGGAAGAAGAAGGAGGGTAAGGGAAGGACAGGTTTGGTTAGACTTGGTCCTTTTTTTCTGATGTGTCAGAACTAGGTGCTTCTCTCTCTCTCTCTCTCTCATTTGCACTTGGTTCTTGGTTCTGAAGAATTTTCAGGCAGAAGTGTCATGGAGAGCAAGGCCTGTATGCTGGGCCTGTAGGGGCCTCTAGCGCCCCACCCCCACCCCCGCCCCTCACACACACTGTGCACTGTTGGTGCTAATTACTGGCCCTCCGATGGAGGAGCGGGAGGCTGTGTTGACAGTACACCAACAGTGTATGCTCTACAAGCTCCCTGTGCATGTAATAATTACGGCATATTTGTCTTCAGTGTTTCGCAACGTTCTTTCTGGATAATACTGGCAGGATTAAGTAACAGCTTCTCGCCAGCGCGGTTGCTCAACAGCATCAAACGGGGACGGAGGGTTATGACGCGCACAGCCCTGGCTCCCCCCACCTCTGACCTTTTGCTTTTCTTACGCATAAACTAAGCTATTGTGAGGCTGCGCCTATTGTTCCCGGCACAGATGCCAGGAAGCACTTCAGCAAAACATTTCGCTTTGGTGTGAAAGGACAGCCTTTGCAGGGGTTAGGAGTAAAGCAGGCAGGCAAAGCCCCAGGCTCTGGGCAACCCGGGACTTCAAAGTCTTCCCTTGGGAACCGTGGCGGAGCCGAGGTTCTGCTGCTCTGTTCGCACTCAGCTCTTGGCAACGTGTGCGTTGGGGGGCGGGGCGTGGTTGCGGTTGGTTCTGTCTTGGAAAAGGTCAGCGGGAGGCGCAACATTGGCCTCTTTGTGCGGCGCTGCCCTCTGATCCCGGACGCGTGCGCAGGAGCCCGTTATGCAACAGGGCCCACAGCCCCAAGGCCATTTGCCCACGTTTCTCCTTCCCCAAGTTTACAGCCTCCTGAGATCATTAACTCGTGACATAATACTCGCCCACAGACACAGGCCGCTCGAACAGAGCAGAAATTCCAAAATAAAGCACTTCAGAAATAGCTAAGCAGTTTTGGACTCCTTACCCTTCCTGCACGATTCACAACTGCTTTTAAAGCCACTGAGTGAAACAGAGAAACCTACTCAGGATTTTCTTTTTTAAGCGTGGGAGTTTCGTGCGAGAGGGTTCCTGTGGGAACTCTCTTCCGCAGCGTTTTGACTTTACCTTTCTGTGTTCTAGCTTGCTGTGAGACAGGTCCACCTCTCTGTCTGAGGAGCTAGACACGAACCGGCAATGGCTTTGATGAACATTTTCAGAGCCACAAGGCGAGGCCTGTCCTGTTGCCACATACTGTGGAAAGTTACTGTGGTGGCTGGCTATTACTGAGTCCATGGAACAAAAAAAAAAAAAAAAAAAAAAAAAAAAAAAAAAAAAAAAGGCCACATTGTGGCAGGTTTTAATCTTGTCAAGGGAGTTTGGTCTGACTCGATGTGTCGGGACTCTTTGTTGAGAATGGCACAAGTTCAAACAAAGTGGCCTGAATCAAAGAAAATGTCACTTGACCTGCAGCCCCCGGCAGGAAAGGATGGGATGGTGGGGACAGTGGAGCCTGGCTCTAGGTCCTGCGTTTCCTGTCAGGTCTAGTGTTCAGTGTATAGCTTCACTCTCTGGTCCGGTTTTATGTGATGGCCACTCCCAGCCCACGGGAGATTGGAACTGGGGTCCCCAGGCATGCAAGCACTTTATCAACAGAGCAGTTTCCCCAGCGCTCACAGCAGCCTCTGGAAGCTGGGAAGGAGAGGCTCTGGGAGGGTAAAGGCCTTGGGTCCAGCAAGAACCTACACTAGCCAGGCGCTCTAGCTACTGCTGGAGAAGCAGGTCAGCCATGGGCACAGAGCCCTTCGGAGTATCAACCCCTGAGTCAGGGCGTCGGTGAGGGAGGGTGTGCACAGACCTGGTGTAAATAGATTGGCTGGAGACCCAGTGCCTGTGGCCTAGCTTTTCCTACCTGCCACTCAAGCTTCTCCACCGGAGGGGAGTGCTCCTGCTGGCGTTCACCCTGCCTACCACAGAGAGCAGGATTATGATCTCTCTGGACATGCACCATGGCAAGGGGTGACCTGCTGTCACACAGCCCTCGTTAGCCCTAGGTCAGGAGGACAGTGGGGAGATAGCCACTACCCTCAGCTGCCGTTCTGTCAGCTGCCCCGTGCAGCTCGGCTGAGCCTGACCAGGTTTCTGGATCTCTGAGTGATGGGGGTGCTTCCATTTACCTCTGCAATCAGTGCGCCCAGATCTCCAGTAGGCAGCTTGTGAACCCCAGGAAAGCACTCTCTGCTGTCTTCATTGCAACCAACAGACTAACTCCTGACACACAAACCTTACTGTCTCCCAGTGTTTCGAGAGCTGTTGAGTTTTGCCAAGTTCTTATTTACCCGGCTATAGGCAATTTTATGTGTTTTCTTCCCATATCAGTATCAGTTATTCTCATAACGAGCTCTTTGGGGAAAATGGGAGCCTGGTTTTCAGGGCTTGGAGAGATGTTCTGGGACTTTCTGAGGCAAGAAGATCTGACCCCATGCTAAAACCGTAGCTTGCTTCCTAAATACAAGTCTGAGGAAGAGAATTCAGGGCTCCCTTTCTTCGGAACAGTTTGCATACTCTAAAGCTGTGTGAAGTTGAAACTGCTCACCTCCCCTTTCCAGAGCCCCTGTCTTCAGTGCTTTGCTTCTAAGAACTGGCTCTATGGTTATCCAATTGCTGCTTCTACTTGCTCCCTGGTGGGGCAGGTTAGGTGGGGTTTTGCAGGTGAAGTGGCCCCGAAATTCAAAAGGCCCTTCTTTGCCTCCTCCAGAACTCTTCACACTTGTCTCGGCTTCAGCAAGTGAACCCTGAGGGCTCCCACCTGCCTGGGCCCAACTTTCACATGCTGGCCCCACTGCAGGCTAGTAATGACGTGGTTACACGTTGACTTTTGAACCACCCTGTAGAGAGCTACAGCCCAGCTCCTCCTCGCTGAGAGGTTTGGCTGTAGAGACAGCACATCCCCTTAGCTAAGGCTAAGGCTGCCTGTGAGTGCCCCTGGTTGCAGAGGCTACATGTGGACAGGCTGCTCCGAAAGGTCAGTGACAAATGCCAAGCTGCTTCCAGGAACACATGCCACAAAGAAGACTCATGTGCCATGGGCAAGCTCCGCCAAGGGCCATGAAGCCCTCACTCATACTTTCGCTTGAGAAGGATTTCTGTCCTGGCTTCCCCAAGAAGGGCTTGTGTGAGTGAGTGAGGTGTAAGTGTGTGAGTGATATACACACACACGTATGTTGTCTGTTCTGTGTTATGTAGGTGACATGATGTGATGTGTGTGCACGCTCATGCATGTGTTCATGTGTACAGTATGTGTATGTGACATGTTGGGTTTTTTGAGTGAGCGGTGGATGTATATGCATGCACATGTTTGCATATGGGCATTTGGAATGTGGGGAATGTATGTCATGTGTGCCCACACATGTGTGGATTATGTATTGAGAGTGTGCGTGATTTTCTTTTATAATTATTCTGGAAAACAGGGCAAACAGGACACCTAAGAGGCTCCAGTTTGGTGGGTCCTTGCTCAAGGGATCTTGCAACCTCATGACATGCAAGAAGGGTTCTGGGGCCACTTGATTGTGTGGTGGCAAGGGCTTCCAGGGTTCTGAGACACTCCTGCCATGTTCTTGCTGTCTGAGAAACTGCTCTCAGGGATGGGTTTGTTATCTGGGCTGTGAAACCTTAGATGCCCATCGCCAGCAATGTGGCAAACAATCTTGTATTAGCCTTCTAACGCATAGGAGAAACATGGCATTTCAAACGCAGGTCATTCAAGAGGGTGGACAGGGCTAAGTTTAGTGGAGGCTAAAAATGAGCTGGACCTGTGGCCAGGTGGGCAGGCCTGCCAGGCACCATGATCTCCTTCCCCCTCCCCAGCCCTCCTGCCCCCAGCCTGAAGAGCCCCACAGCTCCCAGGGACGCTATGATTTTTCTGATGTTACTCATATGTCAGATTGCTGCCTTCCTGCTGTATTTCAGGCCTGGCTGCCTTTCCAGAGAAGAACATGAGTCACCACAGAGGCCAGCATGAGGGAGGGAGGGGCCCCGGTCACCGGAAAAATAGAGTGGAGCAAGGGCCTTTTTATAGCTTTCTGAGTAGGCTTTCTTTTCCATAGGTTAATTTTTATCTGAACAACCCAGATAAGGTTGGATGGCCTTTTTAACAAGAAAACTATTTAAATACAAGGGTTTGTTTGAACAGCTTTTTAAAAGGCCAAGGGCATTTGCTTGTGTGTGTGTGTGAGCGTGTGCCTGCCTTTCAGTTTATAAATAGCAAATATTGGTAGTTGATGGCAATTTTCAATGCTGTGTTTTAGTGCATTCCTTCAACACTAATTTTGGAGCACCCAAACACTTTCTTGTTCTTGTCCCCAGGGACTGATGCCTTGTGAAGGTCAGGTATGCTGGCTAGCCCAGACCCTTTGAGCCCCTGTCCTATGCTCCGAACAGATGGTGATTTTTTTAAACCAAATGCTATTCTGGTGTACTGACTTAGGAAAATTATCTTAAAATAGACTTGAATGAGCAGAGCCTGCAAAAATAAGCTGTCAGCTTCTTTTTTACTCCTGTGGGGGGTGGGGGGAACAAAGCTGTCAGCGATTTCCACACGTTGAGGAATCTGGGTACTTTCTTATTTTAGAGAAAGCTTTTTTTAGTGAGACTGTAATTGAGTCCCCTTACGTCTTTGAGTGTCAACAAATTACCATCTGTTCTAGAGACACTCAGTTGTGGAGACCAGCCTTGCCAAATACCAGGGAGCAACTGTTTGCCACTGTGAGTGAGCAGGCTGAGCATCTGGACCAGCGAGTGAGGGCAAAGAGCCAGTCCCCTGGACTCAGGTGTGATGTGAGCTCTGGGGCCTGGACTCTGTTAGCCCAGGACAGCCCAACCTCAGGGGCCTTTGGCAAGGAGAGCTCGACAGAGCCTGGTGTGTCTTCACAGAGCATCAGGTTGAGTAGGAGGGTGGATTTGGAGAGATTGGGGGCACAGGAGCAAGAGGTGACCTCAGCCGAGTGGGTGGGGCCCCACGTGAGTGAGTTGAGGACATTGGGTGGCCATAGCTCAGGGAGTGAGGGGAAGCTCAGCTTTCTCTGCAAGGTAGTTCCAGCCCTTCAGATCCCAGGGTTCAATCAGCCTGGGCTGAAGAGTTCTATCTGTAGCGACACTGTAGATTTCATCCTGTCACGTCTTCCTGAGATACAGTGGCGCACCTACTCGCTCAGTGTTCACATCATCTGAAGTCTTACTGGCCATCTGAAAACGGCCAAAGGCCTCCAGGAGGCTCTGCACAACTTGCAGCACAGCACCATGGAAGGATTTATATCCCACACACATGGTAAAACCAGTCCCCAGCAACACCAGGAGACAGCTGAACTTAATTCAAACTTTGCAGCATGATGTGTGACAAGGACAGAGGGCTGGGGTCCTTGGCCTGATGTGCCAGCAGTGTTTTCTGTGGCATGATCTCAGCATGAGATGAGGGGGCTGAAACACTCAAGGACAAGCTGAGATGTGACCTCCTCTTGGACAGGGGCCTCCCGAACATGAGACTCAGGAATGGCACCTTGCACAGGGACTGGGCACACACAGGTCCCCTCTGTAGGCTAAACTGGGACCATCCAGGCTGCTCATCCAACTCTAGTTCTCCTGACTGCCAATGGCTCTGCACACTCAAGTGGAAGAGTACAGCCCAGGCCTCCTTAAACTGGGAGTGAGTGAGTGGCTGTAGTTGCTAAGCTGAGTCCTGTGGCATGCACTGTGCCCAGAGAATGTACTCAACTCTGTGTGCACGGAATAAGTCCAGGCAGCCCCTGCCAGTGTCCTCCCTAGAGCAGACTGCTGTCATAGAACGCCAGCCTCTGTCCCCTCATGACTCAGACTTCTTTCCCTGTTTTAATCCCCCATGTTCCATCAAAGTGAAGGAAACAGCCATTCGTGCTGCAAACACAGGCACACATTCCTGGCCTGGGCGGAGTGACGTCTCCGAGGACAGAAAGGAAACAGAGAAGAGGGTAGCTGGATGGGTCTTCAAAGAGCTGTGTCTCAGAGGCATCCCTGAACTTGTATCGGCCACCAGCTTCACTGAGCAGAGTCATCCAGGACACTCATCCATGGCAGTGGGGGGGGGGGAAGGGGTGCATCTGACAGCTGTCCTCCACAACCGTCAGGCCTTTGTGGAATGCGTGGTGGCTCTTGCTCTTCACGTCCAAGGGAGACTGTTCAGCTCTCTGAGGTCTCCGTTTGGCCGCTAAAGCCCTTGGCCTGACACTGTTTTGGAGGTGTGTGGCCTCCACCAGTAGGACTCTCCCAAGGCTGAGTGGGGGCTGAAGGCAGCTTCACACCTTGTCCAACACAGAGCTCAGGACCCGGCAGGAAAAGCCCCCAAGCCCCTGATGAGTGACACTGTGCTCTGGGTTCTTCCAGACCCGAAGGATGCCAGCAGCCACTGCCTGCCTGCATTTGTGACCTGAGACCCAAAGCACTTGGATATTTTAGAGCAGTTTATAAAAGGACACTGTCAACAAACCTGAACCCCACATGTGCTGTCTTTAGAGGAAAAATTAAGGAATAAGAACATAACACCTGAAAAATATGCTGTGACAGCCTTTGACCCTGAAAAGGCCCATGGTGTATGTGGACTTACCTGTGGGCCCCTTTACTCTCCTGGGCCCAGGGAGCTCACTAAACTGTGCCAGGGACAGGAGATGGTTACCAACCTCAGGAATGTGACTAGGGAAACAGCGTGGCAGTAAAGAGAGGCTTGGAGAAAACACAGTTATGATTTTTAAATATTGTGACAGGACATTGTCATCTGCAGAACATTTAGAGGCTACATTCTTGGCTATTCTGGGATGCCTGTGGAGGGCTCTGGGTTAGACATGTTGGCTTAGATGGTTTGAATGTCTCCTAAGAGTTCGTATGCAGAGCTCTGTCTCAAGGGTGCTGGTGTTAAGAGCTGGGGTGCTCTTTAGGAGGCGAGGCCAGGTAGGAGGTGGCGGGTCGCTGAACTTGGGAGGGGGCAGGGATCTCCTTCCAAGAGTTGCTTGTTCTAAAGAACTGCACCTGGTTTCTCCTCATGTTCTCCCTCACTGTGTGACTCCTCGTGTGCCCAGGTGACTGCAGCCAGGGAACTCCCAGAGCTGCCACCATGCTGTCTAGGCTTCACATCTCAAAAACTGTACATGAAACATCTTTAAGAATAAACCCACACTTCACAGCTTCAGGTATTTTGTTATGGCAACAGAAGTCTCTATAGTTAATGGTAAGAGTGTAGCATCACTGTCGGTGTGTGTAGCGCTTGTTTTTAAAACCCTATTTGGGGTGTTTAGGCCTCAACCTCCCAACCCTACGTAGGAGAGAGAAGGTTGGTAGGGAGAGGGGGCCCCTTTGCTTCTCCAGGCTATTTAGGGTCCAGGGGTTCTTTTAGGGTACGCCAATCTCCATCAACAGCAGATGCAGCCAGCAGTCACCTCAGCTGCTGAGCCCCAAAGCATTTCGGTCTGCTCCAAACCTCCACACATCTATCTCTGGTCTCTCCAGACTGCTCCATGCCACACACCAACACCACACACCACACGACTTTTTCTGGGCGCTCATATTTATATCCTCAGAGACCTAGACCATGCCCTCTTCATGCCGCACGTGGTAGGCTGTACCAGCGGGCAAAAGCCACACCCTGCACAAGACAGTTAACAAGGGTAGACAAGCTAAAATCCCACACTTGGGATTAAAACCCAGCAATATTTACATAACTGAGTTTACAGAGAAACCCAAACTGCCATTACATATGCGAGCAGCTCTATGTGACTCTACAGTGTGGGCCTGGCTCCTCTGGGTTGTTAGTCAAGAGGGCCTCAGTGGAGACCAAGCCCCACACCCACTCTTGACTATAGGGGCCTCCCTGCCCTTTTCTCTCTCCACACTCCTGTCTTGACCTTTCTTGAGTGGGTGGTTTATCCTCATTTTTCTTAAGATTCAATATCTTCCTCCCATCTCTGCCCTGGGGAGTTTCCTAGGACACACCATTTCTTCAAGTTTGTGTAGGCAGTTTCCTAAATAAAGGCAAGTCCTCGAAGAAGGTCTGTGGCTGCTGGTGAGCTCATGTATTTCAACTCCTGGAGCCACGTGCTGAGGTGGGGACCTCCTGAGGACACTTGTGCAGCCAGCATCTTTCTGGAAAGGGGTGTGCTGTAGTCTAAGGGGTAGGTATAGGAGTCAGTTTTATTGTCACTGTGACAGAACCCTGGACACAACGCACTTTAAGATAGGCTAAGTATGTTTGGGCTCCTGGTTTTTGAGGTATCACTCCACCATGGAGGGCTTGGTGTGGTGGAGAAGGGGTGCTCACATCAGATCATGGTGGCCAGGAAGCAGTGGACCAGCAACAAGAAGGGAGGGACCAGGACAGCCAAGAGCCGCAAAGACAGGCCCCCAGCCACCTGGTTTCTGAAACCAGGCTCTGACCTTCCAGTGGTCCACCACTTCCTGATCATCTGTTCCAATTTTGAACCCAGCAGTTGGACTATTGATTAGGCCAGAGCCCTCATCATCTGTCCATCTTGGGAATACCCTCAGAAGCAACACAGAGCTGGACTTTACCAGTCTCCTAAGCATCTCAGTCCAACCAAACCAGCCATCACAGAGGATAAGAGGCCAGGCCTCCACCAAGCCGGGCTCCCTAGGCAGAAAAATACATACTTCTAGAGCTCTGACATGCACTTGCCTGAGCTACTCGGGGGGCTGAATGGAAAAGAACACCTTTTACTCTAACATTTGAGAGCAACCTGGGCAGCACAGTGACCTTGTCTGAAAAAATAGTTAAATTTAAGACTGAAGAAATGCAGGCTATGGAGCTAGCTTACTCAGTAAAATACTTGGCATGAAAAGCATCAGGACAAGCCACAGATGCCAGGTATGGTAATGCATGCTTTTGGTTGCAGGGCCAGGCAGTGGTGTGTTGGGGTTGTTCTGATGCTAATTACCAGCCCCTGAGATCTGCTTACTGTCCCGATACACCCATCCTTGTTATGTAAACCTGCCAAAGACATTACACCTGGTTGGTTGATTAAAAAACCTAAAATCTGGGGAGGGCAGAATGGGGTAGGAGCAGCTAAGGTTCCTGGGCTTTAGGGGTTCAAGAGAATCATGAGAGATGGACAGGAAGAGAGGAGGAAGGAGGATGCTATGATGTGTTAGCATGGAGACGAAACCACGTGGGCCAAGAGGAAGGACTACAAGGATACTGTGAAAAGCCCAGATGAAGACTACAAGCAAGTATCTTGGGATTATGGATGGAAGGTAGCTCAGATGGGAGTGATTAAGGCAGACGGCATTGGATGGCTCTGGGAGATGGATGGTGAAGTTATTGAGAGAGCATAGGTAGAAATATTTGTGGGGCCCAAGGTAAATAAGGCCATTATAAATCTAGCGGGTGTCTGTGCCTTATTATTTGTGGTAGCAGGTTAAATAACACCAACACAATAATTATAGGGCTAACAACAAACATAGAGTCCAACACTCATTTTTATTTACTGCAACAGTGGTGCAAGCTGTGGTACTGAGCCTGAGAGGTCAGAGAAGAGTCTTCTGAGCTTGCTGACTGGTTGGCCTAGCATATGTGGATAGTTCTACGCTATTGGATGACCCCTGTCTCCAAAACCAAGGAGGATGCTACCTGAAGAACAGCCCCTGAAGTTGCCCTCTGACCTGCACACTTAGACACATACATATCCACCATACACAGGAGGCATGCACACATATACACACTCAAAGGAATGTGTATTTATTCAGTACCGGAAGAAACAAGTCTAGGCATGCAGGGGGTGGGGAGAAGGCTCAGTGGGTAAAAGCACATGCCCTCAAGCATGAGGAGTCGAGTTCAAATTCCCAGCACCCACAGGAAAAGTCTGGCTTGGCTGTAGGGTAGGGTGGAGACAGGAGGTTCTGTGAGCCCTTGACCTGCTAGCCAAAGCCTCAGGCTTCCAAGAGACCCAGTCTTCAGGGAGTAAGGAAGAGAGCAATAGGGGACACATGACATCTTCCCCTAGGCTCTGAACACATCTACACAGGCACATGGGTGCCCATACCCACGTGCTTGCACCACCCCCCCATACAAAATAAGAAATCTGAAACTAAAAGGCCAGACTGGACTGGCAGGTGTTCTGGCCTACCCTCTGGTGAGGAGCTCCATGGAATTCTTAGGGCTCATTCTCCAGGTGGAAAAGCTGAGATCATAAAACCAGACAGCCCTCTCTTTCTTTCCCCTAATTAATGATGGCTTGTAGCACCAGGGCGTGGGCTGGGTGTACCCCTTTTGTTTTGTGAAGCCGTGTTGGATGGCTCCAGGATCCAGAGATTGCATCAGGAGCTCAGGTGTCCTGGAGTTCCCGAGAAATGTGCTGATTGTGTAACTCTGCACCGCTGTCACATGGACCATGCTTCTTCAGGGAGCTCACATGCATCACCTCACCTGGATGGGAGAAAGCCCAAGGTCTGCCTTGTCCTCAAGGAGAAAGAGGCGTGACTGGTTTTCATCATTATGCTAAGAAACTTTAATACAAAACTGCTTTAAAAAGAAAGTAAATGAATGCCCAGTATCCCCTCACTTAAAACATTTACTTCCTTCCTGTTATGTGTGTGTGTCTGTCTGCCTGCCTGCCTGTGTCTGTGTGTGCATATACTTTGGAGCCAGAGGTCAACCCCAATGCCTTTCCTTGAGAGCTATTCACCCTGAGACAAGGCCACTAACTGGCCTTGGGACTTACCAAGTAGGCTAATGGGGCTGACCCATGAGTCCCAGGAACCCTTTTGTCCCTTCCTCCCCAGTGCTGGGGTCACAGTCGCATGCCACGGTGGAGGGGCTTTGTATGTGTTCACATTCAGCTCCCGTGCAGGGCGGGCACTTTCTAACTAAGCTATGTCCAAAGACCCCACTCGGCCCTTGTGTTTCACTTGCTACACACCCCAGCACTGGCTAGAACTCCCTCTGTAGCTCAGGTTGGCTTCGGGCTCCAGAGACTCTGCATCTGGGATCACAGGTTCCAGCCATCTGCCCTGTTGGCCTCCAGTACTTTCAGCCTGATGGAAGAATAGGGTAAATTCTGGTCACGGTCTGTAGGCACTGCTGTCTGGCTTTGGAGTCAAATGGGTCAATTGGCCAACCGCGCCTCAGGTTCCTGGTCAACGGGGCGATGTCAAGAGGATTAGATACAGCTGTGTGTGCTAGCTGCCAGGCACTCTGCCCAGAGGGTTTCCATTGGTCAATAGCCCCATCACCATGGTACCACTGATCTCTCCCTCTGATTACATGAGCAGATGAACACACATCTGCGCATACACAGACATACCCTGTGAATACACACACGTGTAACCATTCTACCAGCACATGCCAGTGAATAAACATAACAGCACATACTCCACAGAGGCCAGCTGCTTGCTCCTTGCCACACCTTATCGTGACAGGAACACTCCCCAGTTGGGAACCACTCACGTGCCCAGAGGCTCCCCAGATCTTGCTGGCCAGATGGCCATCCTGAACACTCTGAGGCTCGCTGTCACTTTTCTGCCACAGCCCGGGACTGTCTTGGATTAGCAGTTTTGGTTTTGTATATAGCATGGCTAGATGGCACTCTGGATCTCAAGCTGCCTTCAACCACCACTGGAGGCACCTCTCTCTCTAGGCCAGGGACAGACACCACACTAGAGGCTAAGACCTGAGGGTGCCTGGTGGATTTAATGTGCCCTTTCAGAATTATCATTTATGCAAAGATGGCCAGTGTCAATGTGTGTGTTGGCCTCCATAAATTTTCTTGTAGCCACGCCCTTTTGTTCTGACCCCAAACCAGCCAATCAAACAAAACCAACCAAACCAAAAAGAAAGACCCAGTATACCCACAGTTTCTAGTTCACTCAAATGGGCAGCTTACCAAACCTGTATATAAAAAAAAAAAAGTTTTAAACTTGGCTCCCTAATATTGTTCCACCTTGTAGTGTTTCCTTTATATGATGCTAGGACTCAAACCCAGGGCCTCACAATACTATGGAATTGTGTTATCACTAAGCTGAACCCCAAACTCATCTTTTTATATAAACTGTCATATTTTTATGCATGCATGTGTACATGTGGTGTTTTACATGTGTCATATTTTTATGCATGCATGTGTATATGTGGTGAGTGTGTTTACATGTGTGCGTGTTTGCATGTGTGTGGGGGGTGTGTTAAGGCCTAAGGTTGATGTTTGGAGTCTTCCTGACTCATTCTCCACCTTGTTCATTGAGGGTCTCTAACTGACGCGGCTAGTCTACCCAGCCCACTTGCTTCAAGGGTTCCCTCATCTCCCTTTTCTGAACATTGGAAACTAAAGCAATCACCATGCCAGCATGGCATTGATGTGGTTTCTGGGGACCTGAATGAACTCTGGTCCTTATGTTTGAACACCAAGTGTGCTGTCTACTAAGCCATATCTCCAGCCCAATACTTTGAAGTCTTCTGCAATCAAAATAAGCATTAAATCTTCCATTTCAAAACCTTTTGAGCCCCCACCCATGCTAAGGTCATTGTGTCTTTAGCATTCCACCAGTAAACAAAGCCTGTGTAGAGCACGCCCCTTACCAGTCCTTGTGTGTCAGTAGGGGTGGAGGGGAGTGACGGCTGCTCTATAACAGCCTGCCGTGGCCTGAGAGAGGGCTGAAGACCTGAGGTCTCAGGGTCCCTACCCAGGGCTCTGATGGAAGTCACACAAAATTAATTCCCAGGCAAATGAGACTATGGTAGTGGCTCTCATCCTGATGACCATGTGCTCTAGAAAACTGGTTATTAGTATTTACTATTAATTTATATAATTATTATGGCATTATCTTCTAATCATCTACCATATCATAAAGGACATACACACCTGTTAGGTTTTTTAATATACCTATGCCCTGGAGCTGGGCACAAACTAGCCCCTAAGCCAGCTTTTCCTCCCAGCCCTACATCCCGTGATGACTGCTCTATTAACTCCTATTTGGGCTACTTCCCATCCAATGTCCATAACTACTTGCGCCTATTTCCCATCTGGGCTTCTTCAATCCTCAGAGCTGTCTCGTCCCAGCCATGTGCTATTTGTTCATGGTAACCCACTGTAACTCCTCTCCTCTCCTCTCCCTAATCTCCTTCCCATGATCCTTCTGTCCTCCAAGCCCAATCCCTGCCCTGGTACAGGCATCTTACTGGTCAATTATGGGTTATTTGCAGGTAAGGCTACACCGTATCATTTTGGTATGCGTGAGGGTTTGCTCCTAGAACAGTAAGAATCTCGGTGTGGGGGAGCAATTAATTAAATACAGAGCACCAGATTATGCTGTGACAACCATGTAACCACAGGACAGGACCAACACACAACACCTCCAAAGAACCAGAGCCTTTTTATTTAGACAGGAAGGTGGAGCCTGGGGCACCTGTTCGCACATCAGCGCACAGGGAACTCGGGAGAGTCAAATCTCTCACCTACATGCTTCCTCCAGGGAGATCTCCAAGGCCAGCCTGGCATCCAAGGCTCCCCAGGCCATCACCAGTATGATTATGCTCCAGCTGGGACAGGATGGCTGACGGGAAGTGCGTCTTCAAGGCCTTACTCCAGATGGTGACTCAATAATGCCAAGTCATGACCCTGGCCATGGTCATGTGCAGGGGCTTCGATAATGCCCAAGCCACCGAGGACCGAGACTCAGGTCTGACACACAGACACAGGGCCAGGTGTCCCAGAGGAGAGCAGTGTGCTGGAGACTGAGGGGTGTCCCTTGGGTGGTGACAGACAGGCATGGGGTTTCAGTGCTGTGGGGAGAAGGCATGGAGTTCCATGGCTGCTGTTGCTCTGGCTGGCAGCATACCATGTGTGACTTCCCTGTGTGTTCTCAACATTAATCTCCCATTGGATGAACAGCTGGCAAATACTTCTTTTCAGTCTTCAGGTGGCTTTGTGCCCTCCATCCTATTCTTTGTGGTGCAAGAACTTATTGGCCCATCTGTCTGCTTTTTGCAGTTTCTTTTTTTTTTTTTTTTTTTTTTTTTTTTTTTTTTTTGTAAGTATACTTATTTATTTACAGGGCTGCTGAGATGATTCACTGGCTGCTTTCCAGAGGCCCTGGGTTCAATTCCTGACACCCACATGGCAGTTTCCAGCCATGTGTAACTCCTGTTCCAGAAGACTGCAATGCTCTCTTCTGGCTTCCATGGCAGAATACTGCGTGTTTGTGGTGCACGGGCACAAATGCAAGCAAAACAGCCATACACATGAGAGAAAAAATTAATCTTTAAAAGCATTAAAAATATCTATTCTGTGGTGTGGGTGTGTGGACACACACGTGTGAAGGCAGAGGCCGACCTTGGCTGTAGTACCACAGAAGCCATCGACCTTGTTTTTTGAGACAGGGTCTCTCAGTGGCCTGGAGCTCTCCAAGTGAAGACTCACAGGGAAGGATGGAGCCTACCTCTGGGCTGGCCTGGGGGTGTGGTTCAGTGGTGGAGCTTGTTCTGAGCATGCTCCTGGCTTGTTTGAGAAGACCCGGAATGCCTTGGTTACTTCTGATGCTCTCTGTAGCCGTGGGAAACAATGCCAGCTCCACTAGGGACATGCACAGGCCCCTTCACCAAGGGAAGGGAGACCCTGACCAAGGCTCTTGGGTGGCATTGAGGCTGGGTACGCACTGTGGTGGGGCTGGGTTCTTGGTGTAACCAGAAGGAGAATGACCAGTTGAGAGGACCGGGGGGCATGAGCGGACAGGGAGCCAGCGGAGCAGAGGTCGGGAGGGTGGCAGCTGCCAGCATGGCCCTGAGGTTCCGCTGTAGGTGATGGCGTGATGTTAGAATCCACACCTGACTGCTGCGTGGACAGCAGCAGGCCCCTCCTGAGACAGCCCATGACTGTTGAGCTAACAGACATACAGGGGCTCTCACCTGGACAGTGAGCTTACGTCACACACCCTGCTGTCACTCTTTTCCCCACCTCCTGTCTGGACACCGGAGAGCCTGGCTGCAGAATCCTGTAAAATTGTCCTCACACAGAGAGCTCAAGCAAGGGACCTGGGCTCTGCCAGGTGGGCACAACTCTGTGTCTCCCCCCAGCCCCCAATACTGTGTGTCTCTGGTACTGGGGCCTAAACGCTTCTCAGAATCACTGCCATGCCGCTTATTTGTCCGTGGCGTTAAGACCCCTAAGTGACTTCTTAGTCCACCTAGCGGTTACACATGCTTCTGAGACCTTTCATGCCCCACCTCCAGTTTCTGCTCCTTCATCTGCCCTAAGGGTTCTCGCTCATGAACCCGAGGAAGTGTCTGAGTTCTGCCTCCTTGCTGGCTCTTCCTGTGTCACAGCTGCTGCCCTTTAGAGGCGCTTGCTTACCTTGCTCCGATTGTGAGGGTCTCCTGCTCTCTCCCCCGCCCCCTGTTGGAGGGCGACACAAGCCACAGAGAGCAGTGGGGAGACTGCGGTGCTCCATAGAGCTGCCCAGTGCTGTTTGTTCACACTTAGTGGCTTGGCTAACACCTGCACATGCTCCACTGATATGAGTCACTTTATGGAAGTGATGTTGACTTCAGGGTGACTCTGGCACAGCCCCAAGTTACTCTCAGATGAACTGACGGCTTTGGGGAGAACCTGGGGCCGCTGAGACGTTTGTGTGTGGTGGTTGTGCTCTGGTTGCACTTCTGGCTGCACACCCACCACATGGCCAGCCGGCTGGGGAGAAGGAGGTGGTGGCGGGGCTGGCCTACCTCTGGGTGCCCTCGAATGCATGCCCTCAAATGCATGCCCATGTTGCCGGCCTCTGCCATTTTGGCTTCCTGGATAGGTTGCCCTGCTCTCCCATAGGCGCAAAAGCCCAGGCTGATGAGCACAGGGCACTGTGGGCAGACTGGGATGGAGTAGAGTGTGAGGGGCTAAAGCTGTCCAGACAGAATCGGCCACCACCAGCACCCCCTGCTGCCCGCAACCGTCCTGTGCTGGTGCATGGCTCCCGTTCTTGCTCAAGTCCAGGGGACCTTGAGTCCTCATTGGTGGGATCAGTTCATGGTCTGAGCTAAGCTTGCCTTTTCCCAAATCCACCCAACTCAGAATTTGCCCTGAATAGCCACTGACATTAAGCACCTGACAGGCATGAGAACTTTTCTAAACTACACAGACTTTGGCTCCTCCCTTAGCTATCAGACCACTAAAACAATGTCCCCAAGGAACTAGAATTCCCAGGAGTCTCCTGTTGGAGGAAGGAAAAGGCAAAAGTCTGGTGCCAGCCGGAGGAACTTGCCTTCAGGACAGGCATCCCACAGTTCTACCCACCTTGCAGGCAGACTGGAAGGCAGTGATGATGGGCAGGGCCACTCTCTGACCAGGACTGTGTAGTAGCTCTGCATATCCTCTGCCTTTTATCTAAACCTAACCCTCCTTCCAGGATCCCAAAGATTAGGGTGCAGGAGCGCTGTTGTGGAAATACCTTTGTTCTTTTTTCTGCTGTGGCCTCAGTGACTACATCTCCTTCCCCCGCATTTTCACAATTATCTGCCTCTTGAATTGGCAAAATAAGGACTTATGGCAGAGCCTCTATTGTTAGGGCTGCCAGGGTCCAGGCTCTGACCTGAACAACTCTGGTAACAACCATGCAGACTCATTTCCTAGCCAACACAGCTTCAGAGATGGCCTTGGCTGGCCACAGGAGGGACTTACCTCAAAATCACACCCAATGTGGAAGGTCATGGGTTTCTAACAGTCATTGACAAGGGAGGGACAGTGGCATTGGTGTGGTTCAGAGCAATGGCAGTAGTGGTTCAGAGTAGCTTACAGCCTGTTAATTCTAGAGTAAAGCCTTCTGGGAGACAGACCAACCTGTCACCGTGAGTCCATGACTGCTGCAGGCTGAAGCTCCCAGTAGCTCTGGAGAGGGCTCATTTCCAGTTTGCATCTTTGAGTAACCACATAGAGGCCTCGCTCCAGGCTGACTCAGAAAAGCAGAACTGTTTCAGGCAGTCTCGTGAGATCTGAGCAGAGATAAATCCCCTGTGCTTCTCCTCCTGGCTACCTCTGGAATGCTGGGATTACAGAGCTGCACCGTGGCACTTGGTTTATTTAGGGCTGGAGACCCAACCCGGGGCTTCCTGCATCCTACGAGCCCCATTTCCAATTAAGCTGTGCAGTCTGATGCTGTTAACTGTCAGGCAAAGTGGGTTCAGAGCTGTACTCCCAGCTACTGGTGGCAGGGGTGGGGACTGAGGCAGGAGGATGGTTTAAGTGCAGGAGTCTGGACAAAGTAGTGAGTCTGTCTCAAAAAATGAGAAAGGGAAAGAATAACAACACAATAGAAGAACAGATTCAAAGCCGCCAAACCTCAAGGCCCACTATGGAGCTTCTGGAACATAGTGTTACAGTGACAAGGAAGGACTGTTTTGTTTTGTATTTTAATCTAATTTCTTCTCCTCCTCCTCTCCTCTTCATTGGGCCAATGCTTTTGTGCAACACAGTACACACGGATTTTACAAAAAATTCTTCCCCTACTTTGACGCAGCAGAGATGTCCAGTCACATCTATGATCTGAATGTGTCTCTCAGTTCAATAACATTGTCAGGGATGCTTGCAGGTGTCACTTCCATGGACCACGATGTCGCAGGCTGTCTGCCTGCACAACATGCTCTCTAGGTCAAATCCCATTTCAGTCATTCCCAGTCATTCCCTTGTTCTTTTAAATGACCACACCTGTCAAACTACCATCCACAAAGTCCTTGCTCAGACCATGTATCTGGAGCCACCAACGGCTGCCCTTGCTGTTCTTCCAGGTGTTGAGTGTTGAGAGTGAAGGACCTTTTCTGAAGTTCTTCAGGGATCCTGGGTGCCAGCAATCCTGGGAATGTTCCTGCAGTCAGGGAGCTGGAACTGTTTTCTGCTCTTCAGGCAATACACTGATCCATCCATCCTTTCTTCCTTTCCTCTCCTCACCTTCCTCCTTATGCAGCTTTTCCTCCTCCCTCTTCTTTCCTTCCTCCTCCCCCATCTTCTCCTCCTCCTTCTCTCCTGTCTTCTCCTCCTCTTTGGTATTATGAATAGAACCTAGTGCCTCCTGCCTCCTGGCAGGCCCTACCACTGAGCTCCCTTCCCAGCCCAGACCCATCATTAATAAAGACATTCACTATCACAGATACTCGAGCATCAAGGCTCCTGGGCTCTGAGGTAGAAACCCTGAGAGTGTCGACTAAAACAGCCTGGGCAATGCCTTCTTCAGAGTTCCCATGCTCACCACGCATGGCTCTCCATCCACACCAGGGCAAGGACTGCGGCCCATTTCTCCCATGGCGTTTTCTGTCATTCTTCCACAGATTCCTCCCGACACAGTTTCTCCCAGATCTCAGATATTTGGGCTTCTGCCAAACAAGTAATTTGATTTCTTACATTCCTTTTATCCTGGTTTAATTTAGTTCTTTTTTTTTTCTTTTCTGAAAAAAAAAAAAAAAAGAACACCCCAACAAGTGCTTCAAACTTGAAACACGTCATGGAGTGAAATTTGACACAGTGATGTCCGCAGCCTCAGCAGCCCACTCCCGTAGGCCTGGAGCAATCTGTCCTGTGTGGTGGCAGCTGGCCGGAATGCTCCAGGCCCTGGGAGGGTGCTAACCCATTAGCTGAGGCTTTGACAAGGTCTGTGTGCTTGGCTGTGTGCTGTTCTGTTTTAGTGTGAGGTTAAGCTGCTCCTCTAAAGCACGGCGGGCTGCTTTCCATGCCTTGTTTCCTGGAACAGTTTGTGTACCGATGGCTTTACGGCCTCTCTTGACATTTGGTGGAGCTCCCTTGGCTGGGAGGCTTATGGCAACAGACTCCACTTCTGCAAGGAACAAGGCGATCTTCAGATGTCCCTCCCGTCTCGTGTCATCTTTGGAAATTACACTCTTCTGGGAACGTGTTGCTTTTATTAAGTTGCCAAACTGGTTAACATAACCAAAAAAAAGAGCTTACCATCCTTAATATCTATGTCATCTGAAGCTATAGCTGGTCCCCACTTCTGGGTTTCTGTTTGTGTTCCATTACCATCTTTCTTGAACAGTTATAATTTTATTCATTTTTTTCTCATTTTTAAAGTGAGGTTTAGTATTGTAATTATTTTAAAATGTTTGTTTTCTAGCTGCTGATTTCTCTCCCATCTCTTGCTCTGTGTGTGTGTGTGTGTGCGTGTGTGTCTGTGTATCTGTAAATGGAGATCAGAGGCCAGCCTAGGGTGTCTTTCCTTAGGCACCCCATTTTTTGAAATGAGTCTCTCACTGAGGTGGAGCTCACTGAGTGGCTTGGCTGGCTGGCCACCAGAGCCGCAGAAATTCTCCTGTCTCCACCTTCCCATCACTGGGATTGTAAGTGTGAACCACATGCTGGCTTTTTAAAAACATGGGTTCTGAAAATCAAATTCAGCTATGCTCCCGAAGTGAGCACTTTGCTGACCACTGAACTTTCTGCCCTACCCTGCCATCATTTTTAATTTAAAGCAGAGCCCCCTTCATGTGACTTAGTGATTGTAGGTTATGTAAGATTTATGTCGGAACATACCTTGTCTCAGCGGGTTTCCCGTGAGAAGCCCATCAGTGCCATCTCAACAGCAGCCAGGCTCACAGCTGACACACACTCCGCTCTTGGTTGGCTGGCAATTTTCCTAATTGACTCTCGGATTGCTGAGAGATGAGTGTTAAATCTCACCGCGATGGTGGAACTGATTTTACAACAAACTAAGCAAGAGCCTCTTCTCTCTCACAAGTGGTGTCTGGGGAGATCCTAGGTCTAATGGGACACTTACTGCTGAAATACGGTACTGGTACTGTCTGTGCTCCAAAATAAGGTACCCCCCCCAACAAACAAGTCATCATAATACCGAGAATCTAACTGCCACAATAAACCAAAACAAAGGCTGTAAAAGGCAAATGTACCGGCAGAGAAGTAAGGCTCTCTGAATATATCATATTCATTTTATTTATTTACACAGAAAACCCCAAAGACTCTTCAAATCTCTCCTAGCTTATTTTCCAGGGCATAAAAACAACTGCATGTTTACTTATAAGCATCGAATAATTAGAAAATGAAAAAAAAATTAAAGTTCCAACTGTAATAACCCCCGCCCCCCCAGTAAAGTGTTTCAACATATATTGAAGGGGAGGTCTGAGAAATCTGCCGAACGGCGCTATCCATGAAGGGCCTCCAACGGCTTGAGTGCTTCAGGAGAATGCGTGCTAAGCCTCACCTGGTTAGAAGGCAAGACAGTACAAAAACATAGGCTGTTCTCAAAGTGAACTGCAGATCTTGTGCAAACTTGGGGACTATTCCAGCAAGGGTTTGTGTGGAAATTGAGAAGTTAATTCTCAGGGTTACTTGGGAAGACAAAAATGTTGGTGCCAGTCAAAGCAACTTTAGGATGTTGGGGGTCATGCTGGCACCTCCTAGTCCCAGACTTCTCTCAAAATTACAGAAATTGCATGATGCTGTTAGAATGGGGGTGGGGTGGGGATCACAGACAGAGAGCTGATGCCAACTGCTGCCCCCAGACCAGAGCTCGCTATTGCTGAATAAACTGAGGGTGGTAGGGGGTGTCAGCCTTTCTTTACTTTGTCCAAACTCACTCAAAATGACCTCAGACATAAAACTCTTAGGAGAAAAAGGTCTTTGTGACCTCGAAGAAGAACCAGACTTTGTGTGTGTGTGTGTGCACGCGCTCACACATTTGAAGGCTAGAGAAGAAAGTTGAGCCTCCTTCCCTACCACTCTGCCTTGTTCTTTTAAGAGAGGGCCTCTCACTGAACCTGAAGCTTGCTGGCCAGTGAGTTCAGGGACTCCACCTTCACTGGAGATGGGGTTGGAGGCCTGTGAAGACATGCCAGATTTTTATGCCAGGTGCTGGAGATCTGAGGTCCGGTTCTCTAGCCTTCTCAACAAGCTGCCTTGCTCCAATCTATTTCTCCAGCCCACACTGTTTGTTCCATAGCACACACAAAAAAAGCAGAAAGCATAAAAACTGATAAGATGCAGTTTTTCAAAATGTAAATTCTTTACTCGTCAAATGGCACTCTTAATGTTGGGTGTATGGAGGCTAGGTCAATGCTCAGGATTGAAAAGCACTTGGTGCTCTCTCGGAGGCCCTAGGCTGTTTCCAGTACAGACATGATGGCTCACAGCCACGTAGCTTCAGTTCCAGGGGAGCTGACCCTAGACCTACTTCCAAGGGCACCAGGCACACACATGGTTAACAGACATACGTGCAGGAAAAACACATGCATACGAAGAAGAGAAATAAATATTTTTAGGAAGTTGGCAGTGTGGTTCTGTGCAAGTGTGCAATTCCAATCAGCACTTGCAAGACTGTGGGAGCAGATCTGGAGTAACAGGCCTTCCCCAGGCTTCGTAGGGAGATGGTGTTTTAAAAAGCACAAAGGGAGAAAACGAGGGAAAGCCTGATAGGACGGCAACAAATATTAGCGGCCCTGGTGTGCGACAAGTCACTTGTAACCACAGTATACAATGGACACTTCAAACTAAAGAGGCAAAGCCCAAGATTTGCGAGTCAACAAATCATTTGAGCGGACAGTTTACCCAAGAGGACCCAGGGTGTTCGTGCTGCTGTTACCCGGGACAAGCTGACAGAGCGATAGTGAGCTACCCCTGCATGCCAGCAGCGTCAAGACCTTCCGGTGGGACCGTGCGTGCTACAGACGCTGAAAACTGTTTGTGGCAGTTTCCTAGCACTGAGCAAGCATCTCTATCACGTGACCCACTTCTTTTCCACTCCTTGGTCTTTGCTCAAAACGAACAGAATGTATGTTTACACGAGGACCTGCGGATGAGTGCTGAACAGTAGCTTCCTTCCTGTAGCCCCCAAACACTCCCAACGTCTACCAGCAGGTGAACAAATAATTGCTTTCTGGAACATTTAAACAGAAATGAAGGCTGTAGGTATGCTGGTTGACACAGGGCTATGGCACCAGCACTGGGAGGCAGAGTCAGAAACAGAGCTTCAGGAGTTTGAAGCCAGCCTCAGCTACATAGTGAAATTGGGGCCATCCCAGGCTACACCAGTTTTGAGAATAAATAATGAGCTATGAATACAGATGTACATTAGGAAGAAATCACAAACTAATTATGTTTTGCTGAAACTAGATAAAGAGAACGCATCCCCTGGCTCCATCCCCAGCCCATGGCAGGCAGCATTCTGAACCGACCCCTAGCAACTGAGCCTCCTGGAGTTACTCCCAGGACCGAGAGGTCTTGAAGATATACAGCTGTTTACCAGTTGTCCTGGTTAGTCTCTGTTGTCTACTTGACACAACCTAGAGTCAGATAGGAAGAGGGAAACACAGCTGAAGAATTGCCTAGGACAGATTAGCCTGTGGCTGTGTCTCTCAGGCTTTTTTTTTTTGGAGGGCCCAGCATGCTGTGGACAGCACCAGCCCGAGGCTGGTGGCTCTGGGCTGGGTAAGCAAAGCTATTGGAGCACGAGTCAGAGAGTAGAGCCATGGGCTGCGGTCCTCTCTGCATGACTTCTGCCCCAGATTCCTGCCCTGACTTAATTCAAGTGACCCGGAAGTGTAAGCCAAAACAAACCCTTTCTCTCCAGATTGCTTTGGACTGTAGTGTTTATCTCGGCAGCAGAAAAACAAGCGAAGACGCCAGCGGACCTAAAGCCAGGGAGGTCATCTGATGCAGCTAAGATAACCAGTAACACAGAGAAGGCCAATGACCTGAGCAGTAAAAGAACCTTCCAGGACACCATTAGCTCAGAGAGAGGACTGTGCAGCCCAGAGGGATGAACACAGTTTACATGGCACCCGAGGTGGGAAGTTACTTGATCTTGTCATGTGGGTCCATATCTGCACAGAGAGGGGCATTTTCCTGCCTTGTAAAGCAGTAAAAAGTTCAAGTTGTCTTGCTTGAGATTGGCAGACAAGGTACCATGAGGTTGTTCGGTGTTAGGCTCGGAATGCATGTATAAGGTATCACAGACCACTGGGTGTGCATGTGTGTGTTGGCGTGTGTGAATGTGTCCACGGAGGCAGCACATCACACATGTGAGGCCAGAGGACAGGCTGGGGAATTGGTCTTCCTCTTCCTCCATGTTGGACAGGATCCCTCTTTCTGTTGCTCGCTGTTGCATACACCAGGCTGGGCGGCCCGTGACCTTCTGGGTGGTGCGCTGTTGCTGGGATTACAGACGTGTGCCACTTCCCTCACCTGGACACAGGTTCTTGGGATTTGAACTTGGCTCTTCATGCTTGCACAGCAAGCACTTTGCACACTGAGCCGTCTGTCCAGCCCCTTCTCCAGCCTTAGCCTTTCAAAAGACAAGTTTCTTCTGGCTAGTAAGAGAGGGACATAAGAGAGATCTGAGAGAGGATGCCTGTGGCTGGCTTTGGCGTGGGGGTGGGACAAGGGGCTGGGCCAGAGTGGCCTCAAGGAGCTGAGAGCAGTCTCTGGCCCCCAGACAGTGAGAAAAGAGGGATTTAAAAGTCTGAATCTGGCCATCAATCTGGACGGGCTGGAAGCGGCTTCTCTCCCTGAGCCTCCAAATATAAGCACTCGACTTTGGCCTTGTGAGGCTCTGGGCAGAGAGGCCAATTGACCCACTTGGACTTGTGACCCACAGAACCGTGAGATAACACCTGGGTGTTGTTGCAGCAGGAGGGTTTGTTATATGGCAACAGACGTTTATTACTTGTTATGGAATGATAAGGAGTGAAGACACAGCTTTGAAAACATAATCTCAGCCATAAACTTCTGTTCCTTCCCATTTTTTATTGCTGTTTCCTAGAAAAAATGAGTCTTACTTAATTAAAAAAAAATTCGCTGTATGTGTCCCTGAGAGGGTGCTCTCGTGTTCCTGTGCTATGGAATGGGTGTGGAAGGCAGGGGACAACCTGAGGGAGTCAGTTTCCTCCGTCCACCATGTGGGTCCCAGGGATCAACTTAGGTCACTGGGCATGGCTGTAAGCTCCCGTTAGCCATGGAGCCACTTCCCTGGGTCCTCAATCTTTTTGGTTGTGAGAAAGCTCGTGTGTGTGTGTGTGTGTGTGTGTGTGTGTGTGTGTACACATGGGTAAGTATGCATGTTGAGGCCAGAGAATGTTGTTTCTCAAGACAGCCATTCACTAACTTATTTGTTTATGTTGAGATATGGTTTCACTCTGTAGACCACGCCAGCCTTCAAGGCACATAGACATTGCCAGCCACTGCCTCCCAGTTCTGGATTACAAGGGTACACGCTGTCCTGGGACTTGCCGATACCCCTATGTGGACTTCCTATGGCTGGCCCTAAAGCAGGGACCATGTCTGTTTTTTGTTTGTTTGATTTGGTTCTGGAGATCAAACTCAGGACCTGCCTGGCATGATGGTTAGTTTCTTCAGCTTGACAGGCTTTAGAATTGCCTGTTACTTAGGTTGGGTTCATGGCTGTGGGAAGGCTCACACTAAGTGAGGGTCATTCTACTCAATGGGCTGAGATCCTGGACTAGATAAAAAGGAGGAGGCAAGCTGCACGCCAGTTTTTAACGTGTTGTCCGTCCTGGCAGTGGACATATTGTGACTAGCTATTTCATGCTCCTGACTCCATGGCTTCTGTCACAGGCCTGTGCCCTGCGGCCATGAGCCAGGGAGCCCTTCCTTTCCTTAAGCCGCTCCTGTCAGGCGTTCTGTTGCAGCAATGAGACACTAACCGGGGTGCAAAGCATGTATTTTACTCTCTCTTCTCCGAGCATGAGCTCTCTACTTTCTAGGCCCCTTCAGGAATTCAGGCAAGTCCTGTCCACGGGGTGGCCTGTGGCCAGTGCCATGCAGTAAGTCTCTCTGAAGATTCAGAGTCTGCTTTTGTGGAGTTTAAACAACAGCAGCAAGAAAACCTCAAACACACACGACACCGTGAAGAAAATGCCCCTCACTCCTCAGTATCCATGACATGCCCACAGAGTCTCAGCGGTGGCAGAGCCTTGGGAGCCTCTCCATTTAACTGTCTGGTGGCCTCTAATTGTGACAAGTGAGGGAAATCCCCAACACGGGTGTGGATGGCAGGTGTCCACCTGTGGAGGAGGAGCCCCCGGACACCTGGTACTTGGGCTCATGCCTCAGCTGGTCTCAACACCCACCTTAATCCCAACAGGTCATATGGTGGGACCACCCACCCCATCAGTGTAGAAGGTGGGCAGCCACAGCCGCCACATGGGCAGAGCAGCTGGCATTGTCCTGTATTGCTGATGGTGGCAAGGCTTGATATTCGGTGCATTGTGCAGTTTTCCAGTGCCATTCAAGGAAAACACGTGGTTGCTTCCTTCCTTCCTTCCTGGTGGTTCAGGGGCAGAGGTGGTATAGATCTTGGAAGACACGTCTATGAAACCAGGCTGTTTCCTACTGCTCAGCATCGCAGAATATCTCCAGAAACTCAGAACAACACATGTCCTCAGCTTCCTGAACCAGAACCCACACATTACAAGATCCCCAAGCAATTCATACATGTGGAAGCTTTGACAGTTCTCTACATTCTGCTTTTGGATGAGGGAGACCATGAGTGTGCCTTGCTGTTGTGTGTACTATGTACTTGTTAGCATGGTTGTGTGCATGATACACACACACACACACACACACACACACACACACACACACACACACGCAGGAACTCGTATGTGTCTGGAGGACCAAGACAAGTGTTGGATATCTTTCTAGGCTGGCTTTCTATCTTCATGAATTTATCGAGGTAGGCTCCCTCACGGAAGCTGAAGTTCACTGATTCAGCTGATGGCCAGTAAGGTGTTGGGAATCTGCCTGTCTGTGCAATTGGCCCCTCCCCTCAAATTTGTGCTGAGATTATAGATATGTGTGGCTGTGCCCTGATTGTCACCCAGGTTCTGGGATTTGAACTTAGGTCCTTGTACTTTCAGGACAGGCACTTTATCTACCAAATCACTGAAGATATGGGTACTTTTAGATAGGGGTATGGAGGGGATGGTCACAGTACAGGGGAGGCAAGAACTGCCATCTACATGGGGGCCCTTTACTTGAGTTTTCCAGCCTTTGTCTCGGGTGAGTCAAGGTCAGCCATGAACTCACTTTCTGGGTTGTGGCACAGCTCCAAACTCTACTGTTTTACCTAGGAGCACAGGGGTGCTTTCCTCTGCTCTCTCTGAAATTCTGAGAAGCGTCTCAAAGGTGTGACAAGGATTCTGACTCAGGCTTGCTCTGTGGCCAGGTCAGGAAGAACATGAAGACTTGGGCCTTGCCCTAAGGAAGATGGGGCTCTGAGGTTAACAGGAAGGGGGCTTGCTGGAAAGAAATTGTCACACCCACAAGAAGCACAGTTTACTTAACAAGCTCTTGTGTAAAGTGTTCTTTGTGAGGGCCTCTGCTTAGACAATTTATAGCCTTGTGCTCCTGAAGTCTTTATCCCTCTGTTTCAGAGATGCTCCGTATCTGGCCGAGGGAAAGCAGAGTCAATGTTAGCTAGTGACCCAAGGGTACATACAGCGTAGGGCTGCGGTTCTCAACCTTCTTAATGCTACAGCCCTTCAAGACAGCTTTTCATGATGTGGTGCTTCCCAACCATAAAATTATTTTTGTTGCTGCCTCATAACTATAGTTTTGCTGCTGTTATGAATAGAAATGTAAACATCTCTGTGTTCTGATGGTCTTGGTGACCCTAGTGAAAGGTCCTTCAACCTCTAAAGGGGTCACGACCCACAGATTGAGAACCACTGGCATAAGGGCCCTCGCTCTGTTTTTTCTATTTTCCATGGTATTGTGCTATGCCCACATTCTTGGGGCAACAGGAGGTTGGGAATGGAGACATCTTGGAGTGAAGCTCGCTGGAGGGTGACAGAGAGTTGTGGCAGGGAGTGAGCGGAAGGGCAAGATCAGGGCCTGAGGAGGGTAGGAGAGATGCTGCCTCATGGGAGAGGACAGGGACAGAGAAGTCTGCATGGTCCTGACACAGCCTTTGGTGATCTGGTGAACAGCATCCCCAAGACACAGGGGTAGACAATCTGCAAGAAGGGGGTGATTCTTTAGACCATGGCACACCCGCCTCATTGCTCATGCAGTGTTTATACTCAGTGTAGCATGGAAACTTCTGGAACGCTGACTGGCTTGGTAGGCAGCTCAAGGTGGGTGGCCACACTTGAGGGACAGGGCCGTGTCCTGCCCGGCACACCCTGTCTGACACTGTATTTCATTTTCTCCTAGTTCACTTTCTGGAGACGACCTTATGAGCGCAAGAATTAAAGGTCCTTCCCACATCACCATGGCAGGCTGAGGGAGAGGAGAATGTCTGAGACACTAGATTATTCCTAAATTCTAGCAAGAGGACAGGAAAGTTTGCTCCCACTCAGAGATTCAAAGCAAGTTGTGCAGGTCCGGGCTGCGTGTGGGGAAGTGTTCTCAGCCCCCACCAAAGGTGATCCTTTCCTGGTTTGGGCTTCCAGCCAGGGCCTGTCTCAACTTATCTTCATGAGTCTTCAAACCAGTGCAGTTGGCTGCATCTCCAGGTTCTCTGGACCCCTGCTATAGGCTGAATGTGGCTCTCTCGAATTCACATGCTCAGGTGTGGTAGCTATGAGCTCCAGGGGTCCACCTGCTTCCGACTCCCCAGTGCTGAGACTGCAGACCCCTGCCGCAGCTGGCTTCTGACAATGGTGCTGGGGATCCAAACTCAGGCATTCATGCTTGGGAAGTAAGAGCTTCATACACTACATAAGATCTTAGCCTTGGTGTTAGCAAACACAGCCCATGAGAGGTCATAAGGTCATAATGGTGGCACCTCAGCAAAGGTATTTGTGTCCCTATGAACAAGACCTCAGAGAGCCATCTCTCTCTTCCCAACATGTGAAGGCACAGGGAGAAAGCATATCTTGGTGTCAGAGGATGTCTCTTCCTGACATGGACTCTTCCAGCATTTTGGCTTAGCCATTCTCAGCTTCTGAAACTTGGAGCAACACATCACTGTTGCTCACAGGGGCCTTCAGTTTATACCACTCTGGCATAGAGGCCAAAGAGACCACACTTCATTCTCTCCAAATTTCTTTGCGTTGCCAGTTATGCCGTCTGACATCAAATTGGACTCATTGGCAAGCTCCCTGTTATAACGCTTCAGTCCTATTACACCAGCAAAGCCCTCCCCCTTTCCATTTTACACGACATTCTTCTTCAGGTTCCAGGCACTAGGGTGTAGGCACCTTGAGTGGGGGTAAGGGACCCTTGATGGAGCGAGGCTGCCCACTAGCCTTTGCAGGAATGTCCAGGACTACCCCCTGCACAGGGGCCAAGGCCATGCTACTGTGAAGAGGGAATGGGAAGTACAGATTTTGTCCAGATTTTTGCTGTCCCAGAGGAATGAAGTAGTTGGTGGCCTTCCAATGAGAAAACCACTAAGCCGCTGACCTTGATTCACACAGTTGGAACACGGAGCTGTTTTCACGATGGCTGTTTTCACCTTTCCTTAAAGACACCCTGGGAATCCAGAGCCAGGGACTGTTGATCTGAGGGAACACCCAGGTGGCCTTTGAGTTTCACAATGGCTGGGAAGTTCTCACCCGAGGGGGACCATAGCATCCTTGTATGTTTTAGTGGCAAGAGTCACTGAAAAGGCCAAACCCACAGAGCACAGTGTGGTCACAGTGCTCAGAGAAGGGGACATCCAAGGTGAAGGAAGCAGAAGTCTGTGGTTGACAGCAGTTTCAGCATGACTGGCAGCATTTCTCCGGAAAAACTAACGTGTTGTGCTGTTGTGCAGCTTAACAGTGTCAGGAACCAGCCGGACACAGTCGGGGCATTAGGGACTCTGAGAATGAATGTGTGTGTGTGTGTGTGTGTGTGTGTGTGTGTGTTGGGAAGTTGATTCCAGTTATCTGCTGCCAACTGATAAGCCATTCCCGAGTGTAGAGGCTTCAAGCTGTCATGCCGCTGTCCCAGTTCTGTGGGTGACCTAGTCCAGCAGGGTTCTCTACTAAACTTCCAAGATCTACCAAAGCAGGTAAATGGCCACAGGCCTCACAGAAACACCTGTTCTCTGGAGTTAGGTGTGAAACAGGGCGGGGTCCTTGGGGCTGGCTTCAGAGCCTCTCTAGCAGGTAGATGGACTTCTAAAATGAGAAAATATCAAATTTCTATAAAGGCCAAATACTTCAGGCTTTGCAAACCATTTGGTCTCTCCTGCAGGCCCAGCTCCACCCTGTCATATATAGGGAGCCACTGAACAAAGAGACGTAAGAAAACTGTCTTGACAAAAGCAGGTAGGGGCTGGACACTGCACAGGACCATAGTTTACCGCCTTTGTCTTTCAGGCTGCCTCAGGTGAAGGACAGTCCCCGCCATGTCCAGGCCAGGCCCAGATCATTCACTGTACGTTAGAGTGGGTCCCAGAGGGTTGTGATGTAGCTTACTTGGCAGAATGCTTGCCTGGCATGCATGAGGCCAGGGTTCATTCTGAACACTACATAGACCGGGTGTGGCTGCACATGCCTATCATTTCAACAACCGGGAGGTGGAGGCAGGAGAATTACAAGTTCAAGGTCATTCTTGTCTACATAACAAGTTCAAGGACAGCCTGGGCTACACTAGACTCTGTCTGTCAATCAATCAATCAACTAGCCAATCAATTAACCAATTAATCAGTCAGTCATCCAATTAATCAATTAACCAGTCAGTCAGTCAGTCAATCAATCAATCAAGCAAAAAAGTCACAGGTACACTTCAGACATAGTGTCTAGGAAATAGAGACAAGAAATTGTTTCCTCTGCTCTCCTAGGTTCTGTCTATGGTCCTCCAAAATAAATCAATGAAA
The DNA here is from genome assembly GCF_030254825.1 of Meriones unguiculatus. Lineage (NCBI taxonomy): Eukaryota > Metazoa > Chordata > Mammalia > Rodentia > Muridae > Meriones > Meriones unguiculatus. The sequence goes on along the minus strand of NC_083366.1, from coordinate 66,577,105 downwards.
GACAAACCAGAGAAAACAGATACAAACTGCATTTATTAATGTAAAGAATGTATTAATATTTTGATTTGTTGTGAGACAGCAAAGAAGCAGCGAAACCCCAAAGAAGCAGTTAGGTCCCAGGCCTCCTGTGCCATCTCAACAGAATCAAAACTGTGCTGGCAAGTGAGGAGGCAAAGGGAAGGGGGTGGGGCCAGAAGGGGAAATGAACTGTAAAGAAAGTGTAAGAGGGAAACGCCTGGAAGGCAAGTTCATGGAATAGGGTCTGTTTGTGCAGAATGAAGCCCTCAGTGTCTTCTTCGAGATGACATCGCCTCCACAAAGGAACATTTATGACTTTCTTTTGCACATGTGAGAGGGGGCAGAGGGCTGTTCTGTGTGCTGCTTTATGGATACAGCTCAACCTGAGCCTCACGTGAAGCTGGCAGATTTTGGAGTGGCAGAGGGGCTGCTCTGAGGACCACAGGCTCCCCATGACGCTGTGCTTAGGGATGACGTCATGCCTGGTTGTCTGACTGAATGGAAGTGCTACTGCACTCCATTTTCCTGTTTCAATGGAGGGACAGATGTACCTCTGAGATGACATTTCCACAGGCCTGAGGTGAGTCTATTGACTCCAAGTTCCTAGAGTACCAACACTCCAGCTTGGTTATTTGGTTATTTTCTTTTGTCTCTGGGTGCTGGGAATGCAACCCAGGGCCTGTGTGTACTATGCAAGGCTCCTTTTCCCAGTGTTCTCTGGTGCTGTGTGCTGCTCTGGGCTAACAAGGCCTGGCTATGACAAATTGGTGGGGTGCAGTTCTCAGCCAGTGTCCTCTCACTCCTTTTAATTATCACACAAGAGACAGTTACTATCAGGATATATGGCCATTCTGGTTTTACATCTTGGGGTCAGGTGTCCTTGAGTGGGTGCCATACATGCAGCAGCTAGAGGTTGACATTAGAGGTCTTTATCTATAACCCATTATCTTCATTTTTCGGGGGGGACAGGGTCTCTCACTTAAGTAGGCGCTACCAGATCAGGCTTGGTTGGCAGCCCGAAAGAACCAGGGGTCCTACTGTAGAGAGCTCCCTAGTTGGCATCACAAGCTTCTGCCAGCTCCCTTGCCTTTGTGTGGATACAACTCAGGTTCTCGGGCTCTCGGGCCAAGCCCTTTCTCACTGAGTCATCTCCTCAGGCCTGGGTGTATTACATCGTGTTTCTGTTTGGTGTCAAGAGCTACTGCTCAGATTGAGGGCTATCTCCAGGGGACAGCTTTGTGGCTTTGGGGCTTCAGGACTTCGGACTTGTCTAGACCCTTCCGCTGGGGGTGGGGGGAGGTCTCAGTTTTCCCATCTCATGCCCCTACAGTTTCATGTCAGCTGTTTGGGGGAAACCCTAGCCCATGCCTGAGCTCAGATAGAGCAGAGTGGACTCAGCCCAACAGCTCCCTGCTGGTCCAGCCTCATTGCAAAGCCCTCTGTCCCTAGAGGGTCCAGAACTTTCTATCAATAAACATCACTGTCCATGGTTTTGTACTACAGATCCTGACTTCTGATAGGCCGGATTCAGAGTCTGATGTCATGGGCAGCAGCTAATAAGGATCTTCCTTGTGCTCTGCACAAAAATAAGAATTCCTCTGCTTCTTTAAATTTGTGCTTTTTGTCAGTCTATGAAGTCAGCCCGCTTTGTGTGGACATTGAATGCTACTCTGCTAGAATGTAGAATCAGAGTGAAGCCAGGAAATCACCTCAGGGAAACAGTGTACGTTATCTGCATCCACTTCCTGTTTAGAGGTGTGTGTCTCTCTCTCTTTCTCTCTCTATCTTACTCCCCCCTCTCTCTTTAACTTTCCTTCCCTCTCCCCTTCCCCCTTCCCCTCCCCCTCCCCTCTCCCTCTCTTTTCCCTGCCTCCTTGCCCTTCCAAGCCAGAAGTGACCTCACCACCAGAGGCTTGTTCTTCCAGAGGTCTTAACCCGAAAGCAGGTTCCACACTGCCCTGTGTTCCTCCATTGAGGGCGTTCAGTTGGTTCTTCTGGAGGAACCTGGATGAGCTGAGCACTCGAAAGGAGGAAGGGGGAAGAAAAAAGGGAGAGAGAGGAAAGGAAAGACAAAGCAGGGAGGGAATAGGGAAGAAAAAAGGAGAAAGGAAGGAGGAAGAAGAAAGGGGAGGAGAGAGGAAGGAAGAAGGAAGAAGAGAGGGAAAAAGGAGATGGAGGGAGGGATGAAGGGAAGAAGAAAAGAAGAAAGGAGGAGAGTCAGGCAGACATATTCTAACGTGTCCTGAGACATTGCATGAGTGGGAGGAGTATGGGAGCTCTGTCTGAACTGCTGAGGAGGCTGCACCACACAGAAGAGCCTGTGTGCCAGAAGAGTCCATGATTTGTGTTGGTCTCCTCCTGAATGGCTCATCCCTCACCTGGTGAGCGATTCTATACCTAGTCGAAGCTTTTCTGACATGTGTTCCCAGCTTGTTTGCTTCATTCTTGCATAGTGTGTGTGTGTGTGTGTGTGTGTGTGATTGTGTTAGGGGAATGAGCACTCTGTGAGCTTACTGCACTTGAAGCATGGTGAGCACACCTTTAAGCACTTCAGCACACCTCTCTTTTTCTGACGACGTTGGACCCAAGCTCCTCCTCTCCCAGCACTGACTGAGTGCCTGGTCTGAGGCCCTCATCCTCCAGGGTAGGAGGTACTCTGCCCCTGGCTCTCAGGCTGGGTTACCGGAGGGTACATTTTCAGGACATGAGGTGCAGAATTTCAGGAAAGGAGCTGCCCTCCACCTGACCTCGATCCCTAGGAACCCTAGGTCTCTGCGCCTTCCCATGTAGTTCCATCAGGCTCAGCCCAGAATGCGGCCCATTCTTAGGCTCACCTGAGTGGCTGAGAGAATGGCTTGGGCTGCCTGCAATAGCCCAACAAACTTGGATTTGGTTTCCAAATCCAAGGCTTGGGAACAATGACTAGGCCAGAATATTGATGCAGTGGCCTGTGATTGAGGCTTTTAAACATTAAATGGAGTCAGGATCTTAACTTTGTGTTAGAAAGTGCTTGCCTGGAATGCAGGAAGCTGTAGTTCCTAGCATCACAAAATAAGTAAATAAATACAGTTTTAAATGGAGCAGCATTTTAAAAGTGGGATAAATAAACTATGCTCATTTGCCTTAAACATTTTCTACCTCTAGATCTCTGTATTTTTCCTCTTGCATCAAAATATGGTTAAAATTTTTAAACATTATTTTACTTGTACAGCTGCTTTGCACACACGGCACACCACTTGCATGCTTGGTGTCCACGTGACCCAGAAGGGAAATCAGATCCCTGGGAACTGCGGTTACAGATGTTTGTGAGCTGTCTGTGGATGCTGAGAATCAACCTGGGTCCATAGCAAGGGCACCCAGTGCTCTGAACCACTGAGCCATCTTTCCAGCCCTCATAGCATTTCTGAAGGCCCTGTCTGTCCTGTAAGGCCTGCTGTGACTGCTTGCTTTCCTGCCTCTCTCCCTGCTTCTGTTTGACTTCTCTCCCTCATGCCCCAGTGAGCAAACTGCAGCTCTCCACTCCTGCACCCTGGGCCTCAGCCTCTTTCCCCAGCTATTCTGTTCTTGAACTTCTTCAAGTTCCTTATGGTGACCCTGGGGATAGGGACTGATGACCCCATATATTTCAGCACACTGCATTGCATGCCCAGAAGTGTCACATCAGCTCCACCCCCACCCTGTCCTGGAGGCAGCCTCTCAAACTTCAAGGGTCTCGGCCCCATCATCTCCTAAGCTGGCCACCCACCTCGGCTCCTGTATCTTAGGTCTCTTCTAAGTGAGCACTCAGACAAGTGGCTTCCTGCCTCTGGGTGCAGGGCAGGAGAATGAACAGCCCCACCCTTTCTTATCCCCAAGCCTTCACAGGTCCCTCTTCTTTCTGGCTTTGCTGTTGCTCTGTCCATGTGTCCATCCAGCCATCCCTCCCAAAGATGGTGTCCTCTCCTTGTGTTGCTAGCTTAGGACTGGCTGTTGAGACAGGTGGGCAGGTGTTCTGGGAAGGTGTTTCCGCCCCGTCAGTCTCTCACTCTTCCTGCGGAGCTCAGGCCACCTGCTCAGACCCCTGCACAGACTCACCTTGTACATGAGGTAGATGTTTAAAGGGTCACTTGACTTTCCCAAGGGTCTTGGCCCACAGGTTGAGAACCACTGCTCTAGAGTGCTTCCCTATCTATCCCGTGAATGTGTCCCACCCTCTGGTTGTTTGTGGTAGTAACTGCAGTGTGTGCCAGCTCTTTGATTCCAGGTGTGTTTGCCAGGGCAGGATTTCCAGTCTAAAACGTTGTCATGTGCCAGGGACTGTCTGTTAAGTCAGGATACACTGACATTGCTAAGGACACAGCAGTGACAAAGCTTGAGATGTTTGAGCTAATAGGTACTTCTCCTGCCACACTGTATCCAGTGTTGCTAAGGAAGCTTTGCTCACTGTGACAGTTCCTGTGTCACAGCGATGATGGCACAGCTGCTGTACACAGAGCCATCGGCAGGCAGTGGGGGAGAGCACGGGGAGGGCTGCGTTCTGCCTGGGGGCAGCATGCCTCACTGCTCTCACAGCCCGTTAGATGCGTGGCTCAGCCGGTCAGAACAGATTTGCAAGTGCAGCCGGCAGTGCTCACGGGTGGAGGAAGGCCTGGCTGGTGAACATGAGCTCCTCGTGCTGCAGTCTCAATTCAGAGATCCTACAGAAACCCGTGAGGAAAGGTTTGGCCTCAGGAGTTGGACTTTTGGGAGACGTCAGGACCCTTAGAAAACGGTGCAGTGGAAGGTCTCCTCTGGCCACCCATGAAATGCCCTCGAAGGGGACTGTGGGGCCTTCTCTTCTAGTTAGCTCTCCTTCTCTTGTCTTCCTCCTCCTTGTCCTTCCCTCCTCCTCTCTCTGCCCTGTGATTAGCAGTGCCACATCTCTATCCTGTGCGCTAGGGCTGCAGCTGCACTGCAGAGTCTCTGGAACTGCAGTCTCTTGCGTTCCTTTGCCCTGCTGTTGGTGCGGTCTTACCAACATAGATGACACACAACCCACCTGTTGATCGTGTTCAACTCTGTAGTTTCTGGCATGTTCACAGGTGCTCGACCCAGTCACCATGTAAATGTGCAGTACTGAAATGGAAAGTTAGGTAGAATCATGAGTCTATACCAAGAAATGTCCAGGGCAATCTGTTAGGTGACAAAGCCAGTCTCAGAACGGGACTTGTGATAGGCTGGCACTTCTTTGGGCAGTAGGAGGGCAATCTCACCAGTCTACTCCATAACTGGGGCAGAGCTCAAGGAGGCTGCCTGGCAGGAGCCAATGTGGCTGCATCTGGGTGGCATAGACTGTGGGAGGGTGAATCCTGCATTGTGGGCATCTTTGGATGTGTGTTTCTCCTTGACCTGTCACAGTGGGCACACTCTACCCTCAGCCTTTAATAAGACCCCGTAAGCACATCTCTTCAAGGCCCCAAAGTAAACACAAGCCTGAATTTGTCCAGTGGCAAATTTGCAAGTGGTTCTGTGCTTCTGCACTCTGGCTGGCACAGAGAGCTTGAGAAATGGAGCAGGGGGTGGAGGAACTTAATGTTCAGGCTCTCACTATGCACCTGCTTGCCTAAGCTTGTCAGGCCCTGATGCCTTAATTTGTGCTAAATTTTCACACTGATAAATTTGGGGGCTTGTAGAAAGGTTGGGGAAAAAAGCATTGGAATGGACATATCACCTTTATGTGGTGAAATGGAGAGAGCACATGCTGTCAGCTAAAATAGACTCTCCCCCATCTCTTCACGGCTGTGACTTGAAAGTTATTGAGGCACACAACTGTATAGGCCTCCTCTGCTGCTGGGATGAAGAGTCACGAACAGAAGCAACCTAAGGGAGAGTTTGTTCAGGCTTAGGCTTCCAGAGGGCCAGCTGTTGGGGGTTGTTCTGATGCTGCCTTCAAGGTCTGGCTCCTCCCCAGATAAACCTGTCCTTATGTGCAAACCTGCCTAAGACATAACTGATTGGTTGATTAAAAGGCCTGTACCTGGGCAGGGCAGAATTGGGTAGGCATGGCTAAGGTTCCCTGGGCTTTTGAGGACAGAGAGGATCACGGGAAAAAGACAGACGGGAAGACAGGTTAGGTGGAGAAAGAACCACGTGGGTGAGGAGAAAGGGCTCTGAGGATGGTGAGGAAGGAGAAAACACCAAGGTGAAAATATAAGCAAGTATATGGGGATTATTGGTGAAGGTGCGCAAGATGAGGATGATTAAGGTGGATGGCATTGGATGGGGGCTGGGAGATGGATGGTGAGGTTATTGAGACAGCGTAGGTGAATACTTGTCTGGCCCAAGGTAAATAAGGCAATTATAAAATCTAACAGTTACCTGTGCCTTATTATTTGTGATAGAGGGCTAGATAACACCTCCATGATGATCTTAGGGATAATAACAAACATATTCTAGTCCAACACTATGTATATTTACTACAACAGCCAGCTGTCCATAATGGCAGCAAAGGGCTTGGCCTCCGGGGAGCAGGAAGCTGAGAGATCATATCTCAGCTGCACACAGGAAGTAGAGATGGCAAACAAGTTGTGGGGCTAGGCTGTAAATTCTCAAAGTCTGTCCAAAGGCTCTGCTGTCTCCATCAAGGCTCTTCATTCTAAACGCTCTATAACTCCCCAAACAGCAGCACCAATTAGGGACCGAGTGTTTAAATATGTGAGCACATAGGGGACATTTCTCATTCCATTTCTCATGACCATGGTGTTTGTTCAGGGTCACAGGAGGGAAAGCGTGGCTTCAATCTTGAAGGGCTTAAGCAAACCCCGGAAGTGACTACTGGATCGGAAGGCACCCACTGAGCAGAAGTAAGGGACTATTGGGAATGGCACACAAGCTTTGCCTGCTGGCTTCGGATCTAGCCTGGGTCCTGAGGGCAAGTGCTGTTGTTGGCAGCTGAGGAATGCCTCTTGCTGTCTTGATTGTTCCAAGTGTGGAGTGGTAAGGGGAAGGGCACCCCCATAGACTGTGGGAAGATGGGTGAGGATCTCACAGGGATCCTGGCTCCAGGTGAGTTTGCCTGAGCAGCTGCTCACAGGATGTGCTGCTGACTCAGGCTGTCATGTCTACCTCCCCCATCTGTCCTCTCAGGGTTGAGGCTCCTCCCAGGGCAGGCTTTCTTGCCTGCCTTCTCTTTGCGTGTGTTCATGTGGGAGAAGATCCTCTCATGAGCCAGTGCTGGGCTGGCAGAGGGGTGGAAAGGTTCCTGGTAGTATCTTCTCAAAGAGCCCCACCACTTGGGTCATTGACTCTTGCTTGTCCTTGCACAATCAATCACATGTGTCCTCATGATTCCAGAGACCAGAATCCATGCGGGTGTTTTAGGGATCTAGAGAATGACTTATGCTTTGACCTTTTGTGGCTAGTTTATTTCATCCCAGTGTCATCACGGGTCATACACAGTGTCACCTTCAGAATTATGTCACTTTTCATAAGTGAGATTCCATCGTTACGTATGCAACATAGTACACACCTGCCTTCCACGGACACAGAACTGACTTTAAGAATAGATTTTAATTCCATGGATGTCCTCTATGTAATTAATGGGAGCCAGTTAACGAGATGTTTTCTTATTTTTAGGGTCTGGCTGTTCTCTCCAAGCAGAGAAGACCTCATTTCCAACTCTCCTGACTCAATTGCAGAGTGGACACTTGTGGCTGGTGGCCATCAAGCAGACACCAGGTGCTAGATAGTGACTATTACATGGGCGTCAGGTTCTGTACATTATGCTCAAGTAAGCTTTACCTCCTGGCAGTTGCACTAGTGTTCTGTGGTTCACGTGGCCTGTAGGTGGACCGACACTTCTCTCTGTACGTGCCACTGTGTGTGGCTCTCCTGTGAGGTGCAGGCAAGGGTACAGCATTCCACCTCTGCTGTGCTTCCCAGCACCCCCTCTGGGTGCCCATGCACCCACCTTCAGAGGTGCTGGCAGCACGAGGGTGGCAGAAGGAAGAGGTGGCTAGTCACTGTGTCCAGGCCCTGGACAGAAAGAGAGCCACCCCCTGTGGGCCTGGGGAAGCAGCTCGTTTCTGAGAGCAGTGCCAGGGTCGTTCAATGCCTGCCACGTGTCCCGCTTAGTTAGTGAATTCTGTCCTTTGCAGGTGAGCACAGGCAGGTGGCATGACAAGGTTTGGATCTGCACATCATGGGGCGGTTTGACATGAACACACATGGCCACAGCATGGCCTGTTATCTGTGTGCAGGGCGACCTCAATGCTTTTGTCGCTAAGACATGCCCACTTTGCTGAGGAAGCCTTTGTCACCAAATTGCTTAAAAAAAAAAAAAAGTAACTACACCAGCCTGAGCAGCCTCTCCAGTTAGACAGAGTACAGGCAATCAGGTCATAATTGAATTCAGTAGTAATGTGAGAGGCAGGCAGAGCTTCGGAAGACTCTGTAACTCATGCCAACTTGGACAATTGATGAAATAAATGGGAAGAAAATTGATTATGGTTTTAGACGGGTATTCATTTTACGGCAGATGTTTAAGGGGCACTTTCAACTATAGATTATAAAGCAATTTAGGGAGCTCATCCATAAATATTTTAGGAATATATTTCTTCTTTAGGAGGAATATTTTTTATCATCAGCTCACCCTCCCCTGCTGGCTGTCAGTCACTGACAGTCAACTGGGCATCTCATATAAATTGACTCCACATTTGTCGGCAGAGGAGTGTTTTGTGGACAATGCTGAGGTCTCTGGAGAGATAAGCATGATCTCAGTCCCGCTAATGTCATACTTATGGTAATGAAGTCCGGGAGGCAGCTGGAGCCTCCCACGGAGCACGGCTGCATTCCACAAAGTTGGCGGTTTTCATGAACTGACAAACTTCATGACTTGGAGTGGGTTGAGGAAGGAGAGACCTGGCTCCATGCCTGAATGTTGGAGAGAATCCCGAACATACATGAACATACGCAGCGCCACATTCACCACTGAACACACAGACATAGAGGGATTGGTGTTCACGTGCACAGAAGGGAACATAGATGTGAAATGCACACATCTGCACAGACAGACACTGCTGCACTAGCGGGGGCTTGCACCTCAGTCCACCCATCCTGGATTGAAAAGCTATTGGGTCCAGACTGCCACCTGTGCCTTAGCTGTTGGTCCTCACGGCCCAGTATTGCCTGCCCCAAACATGTTCAGAATACTCAGGTTTGCCTGCAATTAGTTAAAAAAAAAATCACCTATAAAGGCCTAGTTTGTGGTAAACTGTTAAAGGTCTGGTAATATGTTGACGGCTGTACCGACAGGGTGGCTGCCCATCATACAGATGAGAAATCATGAAACAGTCCAATCTGAGCCATCTGTTCCCACACATACAATACCTGAGGAAGCACACAGGTGTGTGTGTGTGTGTGTGTGTGTGTGCTATCACATGGTCAGGCCTATAGGCCTGGGCTTTCCATGTTTGTAGGGAGTTGCCCTGGGCTCACGCCTCCCTGGGACGCCTGTGCAGTGATGACCATGGTGATTAAGGAAGGACATGGAGCTGGAGAAGCTCAGTCACCACTTGGGTCATACAGCGGTATGGCCTTGGCCCTGGGGGTCTGGCCCGCTTAGGCTGCTTTGTGTCCCCCTCTCCTTAGGTTCTGGGGCTTTCTCCAAGAGTCCATAACAATATTTCAGTTCTGTGGGGCCCTGAGTTGATGGGTACAGGCTCCTCACCATTCCTCATTCACTGTAGGTGCCCTCTGCATGTCGAGCAAAACCAGGCTGGTCTATACCCAGGAGACAGATTCTTACTGAGAAATTATTGTGAGGGCTGGGACAGGGTTTCTGCGGGAGTGACTGGTTCTTGTGTAGACGGCAGAGCGAATCTGAAGTGAAAAGCCACTAGGCACCTACCCGTCTCCCACTCCTCTGCCAGACCCCAGCTCCGTCAAGCTTAACCCTCAGTACTGCCCCAGGCTGGCACCGAACCTCTGACACACTGAACCATGGAGACAGAAGGAAAGCGAGCCTCAGAGGAGCGGCCTTTGGTGATAACTCTCCCTGCAGAAGTGCGGGCTTTACAGAGCTTGCTTGGGGTAAGCAAGCCCTGACCTGTGCATAGCTTCTCGGTAAATGGAGACTGAAACACAACCCAGTCTATTGTTCGGAGCAGACACAGTCTTAACGCATACTGGGTTTATTATACAAAAATAATGATTCCTCATCTTAGGACATGTATAGGTAAAGCCCTGTATTTTCACTGTATGTAACAAAATAAAATATCGTGCTCAATGTGGGGAATCATATTAACAGGATTTGTCACCCAATTGAGAAAAGGGGAAGTCCCTGTATTCTCCTCATGGGGGTAACTTTTTGTGTGTGCTCTAGGCTTGAACTCAGGGCTCATCGATACTAACCAGGTGCTGTCCCTTTGAGTTCTACTGAGCCCCCCCCAAAACACTTTTGAATTTCACCTTCCCTCCTGAAAGCTGGCTATCCATCAGAAACCATCAGAACCTTCAAGAACATGAGAATTCTGAATAACTGAGAAAAGATGCTATCACTTCATCCAGGACACTAGGGTGTTACTTGAATCTTGTGTTGAGTGTCTGTTTACAGGTGTGTACCTGAGTTGTCCGAAGCCCTGCCTGCTCTGTCACTTTCTGACCTTCAAAGACCTGTTGGCTAGGTAGATGCTTAAAAAACTCACACCTGAGCTATTTAATGGCCAAGCTTAGCATTCTGGCTCCATAGAGAAATAGCAATTCTATATTAAGTCACCACCACCACGTAGGTGACAACATGTATAGGTGACAGAAAGACTTCATTTCCCAGCAAACAGGGAATGCCCGAAGCTCATGTTCCCTGTGCTGCTCTCAACAGCCAAAGCACAAAATCACTGTCCTGCACTTTACATTCCCAGAATCAAAGCATACATTCTGAGCTCCAGCCTTGGGCCCCCCAGTATGACATATTCTGGGACAGCCATCCCTCCCCTGGGACCTGGTTCATTACCTCTGTGCAAGGAGAATCCTACCTGCAGCTCCCTCTCCTGGCTCATCAATTCGTCAAAACAGACTGGAAGCAAGTGAACCCCAGCAAGAGTCAGTAAGGAGTTAATGATCGTGGCTATCGTTTTGTTTGGCTTGGCCTTACCCCCCTCCAACTTCTAATTTTAGAATGGAATGAAATTAGTTTTGAATAGGAGTTTATGGATTTCTTGGCCACTTTCAGACCTTTGAATACTTAGAACATTTTTTACTCCAAAGGGAAAAAAGAACTCTCGTGCCTCGGGATTCGCGCCTCACCCAGGCGCAGCCAGTGGGCATTCATCCGTAAAGAGCCTTCCTTGCCTCTCTGCAAACCTGAGTTCTCTTTATCCTCAAGCAATGGCTCCCAGTCCCTCTCAGCCACCTTTCCACCCCCTCCCATGAACAGCTCTAGACAAGAGCCTGCCTTCCTGCTCCCCGAGGTGTGTCACACAGGCAGAGGTGGCAGAGATGGAGTCTCCCCACATCCCATCTCTGTTCTCTCTGGAGCCAGACAGACCAGGCAAACACACCAGGAGGCGTGTTCCCCGCACCAGGAGGTGAGCTGTGTTCACACTTGAGATTTGCTCTCTGTTGGAAGCCTGCGGCTTTGTCCACAAATCAAGTTGGCCTTTGTTGGTTTTCCTTTAACTGGAGAGAACACACATGATTTTCACACTTGTGTGCACACATATTGCTGGTGTTCAGTTCCACTTTGATTTGATGATTTCCTCTGGGTGTAAGAAGGTGTTAAACTAAAAAACCCTGAAATTCGGAATTTGAAATGCTGAGAAAAAATACAGAAACACTATGGAGCCTCACAAGGAATTTTGGAAAAATCATGCAAAATATCTTTACACGTGTGGAAAATTCTTTGGAATACATGTGTGAGAGGTCAGGCTGCCATGGCTATGCTGCAAGAGCTGGAGTGGGGTGAGCAAAGGTCAGAGCATTGACTCTCACAGGAACCTTGACTTCTCTGACAGCCATGTTGAAGCCACCCCTTTCTCCACACCAGCCCTTCTGGCTCTTCTCCCCTCTTCTCTCTGGGGGAAAGGTCCCTTTCATTATTCTTGAGTTGACATTCTAAGCTGCCATCTCCCCCAAGAAACAGCCCCTTCTGTGTCACTCAGCACTCCTGTGGAGCTGAGGGAGCCTTGTTTCTTGTGCTTGCTGTCACCCTGGGGTGGTTACCCCATTATAAAAGCTCTTACAGAGCTGCTTGGAAGCCTCAAAGCCTTCATCACTGGGATCTACCCTCATCACTCTGAGCTTTTGTTCAAAGGCCCACGGCATGGCTTGCCAGGGGCAGAGATTTGTTCTCATTAGATTGGCCTGCTCACAGGCCTGGGGACCATTCCGTACTCCAGGCTTTACTACAGGCACGTCTTGACATTCCTAAAATCCAGAGGGGATCTCAGAATAGAATAAAAAAAATGGCGATTTAAATTAGAAGCAATAGTGCTGGCACCATGCCCCCCTCTTTGGCATGACATTGCAAACCAGAGCTATCCATGCTTGCTGGCTATTATAGTGCCCTGTGCTGAAGGGGAGATGGGGTTCGGCTGCATGAAGTTGGGACAGCAGCCTTACATCTCAGAACCCCAGGGTTCCTTAGAGATTGGGCTCATAGCTGAGCACGGTGGCACACACCTGTAATCCTAGCACTCATAATCCCAGCACTCAGGGAGGCAGAGGCATGCAGATCTCTGTGAGTTCGAGGCCAGCCTGGTATACAAAGACAGTCCAGGACAGCCAGGGCTCCACAGAGAAACCCTGTTTTGAAAAACTAAAAAAGAAAATAATTTGGGCCCAGTGGATAACTGGCTGTCATTTTAGCCTGCATAGGAGGGTGGCAGGTGACTACAGAAGGAAGTGATGGGGTAGAGAGACTGTATTTTCCTGGTCTATCTGAGTCCTCAAGATAGATGGCCAATGGGTAGCATCACAGGGAGAAACCATCTTTCCCACAGAAAGCAGAGTCAGGGTCACACCCCATGTGTGGCATGGAGAGAGGCATAGCAAGATGTAGGCAGGAAATGGTGGATGCCATGAATAGGAAGAGCACCCTCCATCTATCCTAATGGGACCCTCCTGTAGCCCCGATTCGAGCTTTCTCCCTGCATCTCAGCCCAGCCCATGACTCTGGTTCTTGGAAGCTAGAGCTACTTCTCACAGCAGTACCAGCCATGGTTCCGTCACACGCCAGGTAGAAAGTTACATGGCACACTATCCATCTCCCTCTGCAGCTGCACCCGGCACTCAGCTGCAACCAAGGCTTTTCTCCTGCACAGTCCTTAGACAGGGTCTGTTGTAACTGTAAGCCAGTATGTTGTGGGCAGTTTTTCCTCCTGTCCCTTTGCTCTCTGAATAACGACTCAGAAGACTCACTAAATACCTAGACCATATAGCCAGGTTCTTCTCTAACTAGCTCATAAATTAACCCATTATACTAACCTAAATTTGACGACATGGCTGGTTACCTGAGTTCAGGAACCATGGATCCATCTTCCTTACATCTTGCTTGCCCACTGAATCTCATGCTCCTGCTCTATCCCAGAATCCCTTCTGCTTTCCAGAAGTCCCACCTGTTTCCTGCCTCATCCATAGGCCATAGTTTTGTTAGTCTGTTTTTCAAGACAGGGATTCTCTGTGTAGCCTTAGATTTGCTTTGTAGACCAGGCTGGCTGGCCTTGAACTCACAGAGACCCTCCTGCCTCTGCCTCCCTGAGTGCTGGGATCACAGGTGTACACCACAGCAAGTGTTGTGTCTACACAGTTTGGAAGACCCTTTTACAGGGGTCAGCCAACAGAGGAAAAGGACATGGTGGAACCGCAAAGCTGCCTTCTGAATGTTTCCCGAGAACATACAGTGAGACGTACTGGCCCAAGTACTAGAATAAAGAAGTGAAGCCTTTAGCAATTAGGTTGAAAGGAAAAGCCCCAGCACAGTGGACTGAGGCCTTTATAAAAGAAGTACCTTGTTCTCATCTCTTCTTGCCCTCCAGCAAGAACAGTGAGGACAGTGTTCCAGGCACCTCAGGAAGCACAGAAGATGTGCCCAACTCTGAGCCTGCTGGTGTCTAAATCTTCCAGTTTCCAGGAATGTGAAGAATGACGTTCTGTTGTTCATAACATTACAGTCTTGGGTATTTTGTTACAGAGACAGAAAGGAACGCTTCTCTTGCCCCTCCCCCGAGAATGAGGCTCCAGCAGCGTGAAACCAGCACTCTCTGGAGGAATCACACTCAGCTCTCTCCTGCTTGACCTTTAGGCTCTCATTTCTCAGTGGGAAATGGGATGTGGACCATAACCTGCCCTTGTCTTTGGGTTCCCTTCAACTGAACTGCACAGTTCCCTTCTCCTGCCATGAGCCCAGGTGGTACAGGAGCCTAAAGCTGTTCTGGTCAGACTGGATGGAGAACTGCAGTTTCCTCTACTGCTGTGGGATCCAGTGTCAGGAACGTGTGGGTCCTCAGAGCAAGGGTCTCCAGAGATTCTAGTTGGGGTTCCTAGCACTGATCCAGTTCTCCAGGCTTGGCCCTCTGCAGCCTACCCTGAGTGCTCAGCACCCCGGGGCCTGGTGCTCCACAGAGCTGTGCTTCGGTTCCTGGCACCCAGGAGCCTGGTAATACAGTATGGTGTAGCAGAGCAGCCAGATCCCCAAGGGCTGCTACCGCAGATTCTTATCTACCAGAGCCTGGTACCCCGACCCTCATCCCCACAGCCTGGTGCGCAGAACCTGAGAACAAAAGATGGTATCACAAAGCCTCAGACCTCAAAGCCTGGTACAGTAGAGCCTGGTACCTTTGAGTCTCAGACCCCAGGGCCAGGCATTAAAAATCAATCGCTTCCAGAGCATAATTGCTTAGAGCCTTATTCTCCAAAGTGTGGTACTGAACCTGATCCCCTTGGTGGTAGCTCAGCAGGTCCTGCTATCCCAGAGCCTGTGTGCTGTGAGCTTGGTACTATAGACCTTCCTATCCCAGAGTCTGGTCCACAAGCCTCCTGCCCAATACCCTTTCTCCTGATGTGCAGGCCTGATACCCCAGAGCCTTGTACACTAGAGTCCAGTACTATAGATCCTTGATACCCCAGAGCTCGGTACCCCAGAGACCAAGATGTTTCTGATGTTGTCCTTGTTGCCTATCTCTATACCTAAAGCCTTACCCACAGTTTCTTGTATAACTTTGTACAAAATCATACACTGAAGTGTTTCCATAAAAATGACTCTTGACTCATGAATTAGAAAGCACTCGAATGACGTGGCAGGGCAGTGGCCCACAGTCTCTGTGACAGCATCCTTTGGTGTTGTAGTTCAGCCCCCTGGTGTAGCAGCTGCTCACACCCCCATCTTCAGACAATCAATTCAATTCTGGAGCACCTTGGAGGTGACCCACGCTGGGTTTCTGAAGTGGGTGGTGGAGGTAGGCTGCTGTTTCAGAGAACAGTTCCTTGTTATCTGTGTAGCACAGCTCGGCATCTCCTTTGAGCTGTGACTATAGATGAGACTCATTCTTAAGACAAATTCTTTTCTGTAGTCCAGATTGGCTTCAAGGTCACTATGCATGCAGTTAAAGATGTCCTAGCATTCCTGATCCACCTACCTAGCCTCGGAGAGCTGGGATCGCAGGTGTGGGCTAGAATGTCTGTACTCTGTGGCGCTGGGAATTTAGCCCAGGGCCTTGTGCAGGCCTGGGAAGCATTTTAGCAAATGAGCATCGTCCATCAGCACAGTTTCTGTTAAGCTAGATAGCCGAAAAGTCTGTTCTTTCATTAGATTATGCCAAATATCTGAGTCATTTTATACACATTGGAATCAGTGGACCATTTTTTTGTGGCATTGAGATAGCTCAACCATCTGAAGACTTGGGCTGCAGGGAATGCCATCATTGCCTTGGCCTCTGCAGGCATCACTTAACGGGCCTAGAATGTGTAGCTGAGAGGCTAATCCAGCAGAAAGATATTTTCAGATGCTCACTAGACCCAGGCAGGTGACTGCTCCAAGTGCTCTGTGTGCAGTTGTAACTCAGGGAATTCTTCTTGTCCCTAAACTCCCCATGGAGACCAGGCAGTGTTCGCCGCTGTGTCAGAGTCAGTGTCTTTTACACAGGCATTTAACACCGATGTTTAACTTCCCAGCTGCATGGACCTGAGGCCTTATGCCCTTCAATGGGAACAATGGCTCATATCAAGTTACATCCCATCTCTTGACTTCATGTTCCAGTTTGGTCCAGAGTAAGTACTCAGTCAAGGGTAATGGTTCTGAACTTGGGCGATCCTGAGTTTCCTCTAGCAGTGCTCAGGCACAGTGCCATTCATTCACTTTGTCTTCCAGGGATGCTGATGAGCACACTGTTAACTGATAACTCTTAACTGGTAGACTCTGTGGTTAAAGCACGTGGTTAGAGTTGAATGAAGCTGTCTAGCCCTAGCCTTGGCCTCCTGAAAATGATGAGGCACATTTGTGCCTTGTACCTCATTTCACTGCATTACTCAGTGGACTGATAATGCGTATCTCCGGAAGGGTCAGTAATGGCTTTCAATGACTTGTGTCTCTCCATCTGAATTCCTCCTCCTGTGGGAAAGGATAGTTACCCATCAGACCCAGACTCAATTCCATGGTGAGGCTCAAATAGTGATGGCAATAATTCCAAACATGAGCAGAGGCTAAATTCTCTCTTACAGAGTGACTATTTATGGTGACATTCTTCTTTGAACATCATGTGTGTGTGTGTGAGAGAGAGAGAGGCAAAGACAGAGAGAGATAGCAGGCACACATGTGCATGCATGACACAGAACTCTATGCTTTGTACTGCCTTATGTGTTTGTTTGTTGTTTTGTTACCACATTTGTTACTGATGGGGACTCTCCAGGTCTGACAGAGATGACTTAACTGGCAGTGAGCCAGACCCCAGTTGTCCTCTCTTGTGGTTCTTAGATAGATGTAATTATGGAATTATTTCCCCCCTTCCCTTTTCTGCCTTCAAAATCTCCCAGGTTATCTGTCACTCTCACTTTCTTTTAAATTCATGAACTCTTTGTTAATTATATACATATATAATTTACAATAATATATTATTATATGTAATAATTATAATTATAATATTAAAATTAAATAGCATATGTAATATATGTAGAATTATATATAGAATTCTACCTCTTCACTTGCATATGACTAATTCCCTTGTAATGAAGTCATGTGGGCCCTCACCAGGACCTTGGAACTATGTTGTTGGGGTCACTGGATTTAGGAGCCAAATGAGCATTTTCACTTTGTTACCCAGCATATACCCAAGCAAAGAAATTGCTTCGTCTTCAAGGTGCAGGGCAGGCCTTAACATATTTCATGTGTTGCTATTATAGGGGGGAAGGAGAGAAATTTCCACTAGGGATAACTCCTGACAAAGGGCTCTAAGGCCGCTTTGGGAACCACTTCCCTCTAATTATGAGGAATTTTCAGAAGGGAAATGAACCATGCCTTGTGAGGCTGCTTGGACTGCAGTGCCGCAGAGCCACTCATCTCTGTGGAAGTATACACAGCCTGATGCAGAGCCCTCACTGCACAAAACCTGGCTTCTTCCGAGAAAGCGGCCACTGGAAGCTGAAGTTTTAACTTCACCACAGCAACTCACTCCGTGATATTTTATCATAGGTTGGAGTCAGAGTCATGTCCAGGGCACTGCCTCAGCGCCCCCCCCCCACAGGTGTGGGTCATAGAACAAAGTCTGCCTAGTCTGGTATGGACCTAAGATTGGGTCATTTGTAATAAACAGGGCTGGAAGGTCAAGGTTAGCCAGCTGAGGATGGCACAGTGTTCACCTCTTGAATTCTAAGCAGCTGTGATTATATGCAGGAGATTGGACCCGTTACTATTCAGTTATGCAGAGGAGTGGGGGCCTTCCCCCCCTCCAAGGATTTACAGACAGTTAGCAGTTGCTGGGGGAGGGTATCAAGAGGCCCCACTCCCTTAGAATTGTCACACAGTTAACAGTTGCTGGGAGAGAGACCTTTTCTTCAGTGACGTAGCTGCCCATAAGTTGCCTGGTTTCTTGCTCCTGTTATTAGCCCCTGTTAAACTCATTGGTTCACTTGAGGGACATGGTTTGTTTGTGTCTGTCATTGCTCCATCTATCTGGGGTGAGTAGTTGTTTGTTTGCATAGAGAGGTCACTGTTGGCTTCCCTGGTGTGGACTCTCTGTAAACTTCGTAAACCCTCAAGGCAGCCCACTGCCCCTCCCCCTCAACAAGAGCTATGTCCAGCCATGAGCAGTGAGCCACTAAAACCTCAAGTGGCAAACTGCCAGCCCCTTCTTCCTGCCCTGGGGCTGTAGAGACAAGAGACAATATGGCAGCTCCTGCCAGCTGTCCTGGGAGCTGTCCATGGTGACAATTCCTGCCTCAGCTGACTGCTATGGGAGCCCACACCTTTCCTGCCTCAGAACTCCTACTGCAGCCACGGGAGCTGTCTAAGATGACCACAACCTTCCCTGCCTCGGCCCACTGCCTTCACAGTGGATTCGAAACTTTGGATTCTTTACTTTGTAATCCCTCAAGGCAGAAAAGTGGTCAAATTCCTGCCTGAGGAAGCTCCAGCAGCCTAGCTCTTCCCCAGATCTTTGTGACTGTCATTTTCAGCCCCTGGGTAAGACTCATCCCAGATTATGCTAATGTGAGATGAAAAGTGTGGACAAAAAACCCCACCAATCCCTGGGCAGGAAAGCCCACCAATCCTTGAGCTCCTCAATCTCAGGACTTGAAATCCCTCCAGTCCTCACTCTGGATATCCCTGCCCTAGAAAGCTCTGCCCCCTAAGAAATCCAATACAGGCCGAGTCTACCCAGTTCCATGCTGTCTACTCCTGGGAGCAGAGGCAGCCACCCCTGTATTCCTCCCTCCTCTCCTGGATTCATCCCTCCTCTCCTGGATTTGTCCCTCCAATAAATCTCTTAAGAGATTAACTGCCTGCTATGACCCCCTTGTCAGAAGAAGCAACAGAGAAGAAAGAATTGAGGAAGGAGCAGGGCACAGGCTCCAAAGCTGCTCAGCTCATCCGGGGTTGGGGTGACCCTCCCCCAGGAGCTACAACAACTCTGTTGAGGAGATCTCCTTTCAGAGCTGTGAGGTTCCAAGGCTCCCGTGTCTCAGAATATCGTTAGGTCACTGTCCCACCTCAGAGCTGGGATACCTTCCCAGCCCTCAGAGTTGTAAATTTCCTGGACACCCTTCCATCTACTAATCAGCAAGGCATGCCACCACCACCAACAACAACAAAAAGGCCCCTCCCCAAGAGCCTCCCTAACTGTCATTAAGAGACCCTAATTGTATAAGCCTGCCTGACTCTATGGCAGACTGTTCCTTGCTGGGCAGAACAGGCCTAATTTCACACTTCTCAGAAATGAGACACCAGTAACAGGAAAAAGAAAACAACAACAAAACAAAACAAAACAGAAAAGGGGCAACCAACCAGAGACAGCCAAAATATCTGGCCTGGGAAAGATAAGATGGCCCAACTGCTTGTTCAACCACTGGTCTGAACAGGTTTGGAAGGCCCCTAACTCCTGACTCAGCCTAAGTCAATCCCAGTCAGAGTCATACAACCTCTATGGGCATGAGCCAATCCTAATCAAGGTCAGCACTTGAGCTTGAGCCAAACACAGTCATTCAGCAGCCTTGAAAGGTCCCTTGGAAAATTCCCAAATGCTTGACCAATCCCATGTAACCCTGTACCCCCTGAGTCACTACTAGCCAATCAGCTTAAAGGTTACCTCACCATACTGGGAAGTCCCCTAACTGTCTTTAAATTGATCCCAAGTGCTCGCTTCTGGGTTGCCACCATTTTGTGAACATGATGACCCCAGCATGCTGGACTTCTGCAGAAATAAATGCTCTCGGCTGTTTGTGTACTATCTGAGTTTGTTCCTCCAGGAAGTTTTGGGCCCTAACATAATAACAGTATTTCCAGCCTTGGTAACAGTCACAAAGATCATCGTTAGCCTCTCAATAGGACCCTTCCCAGATTATGCTAATTTTAGGTAAAAAGTCTAAACAAAAAGCCACCAATCCCTGAGCAAGAAAACCTACCAATCCCTGAACAGGAAAACCCACCAACCCCAGAGCAGGGAAACCCAACAATCTTTGAACAGGAAAACTCATCAATCCTCACCTGGGGAAATCTCTGCCCTAGAAAGCTTCACCCCCTAAGAAATCCTATTTAAAGGCTGTGTCTGCTCAGTTCCCTGCTGTCCTCTTCCAGAAGCAGGGGCAGCCAACCCTGGATTCATCCCTCCCCATGCTGGACCTTCCCAATAAATCTCTTTTATGAAATTTGCTGCCTGGCAAGACTCATCTGAAGAAGCCAAGAAGCAATGAAGAAAAGAAGGGAAGAACAAAGAAGTGGAGTGGAGCTGAGGCTCCTGAGCTCAGCACAGCTGGGGATTCCCTCCTCTGGGAGCTGCAGTGCCTCTGCTGAGGAGGCTTCATCTCAGAGCTGTGTGGTTCCCAAGCTTCCATGTCTTAGGATACCCTTCCATTGGGATACCTTCTCCCCTCAGAGCTGTGTCGTTTCTGTCCGTCAGAGTAGGAAGGCCAAAAGTCACTCCATGCTAGCATTTTACGTGTCTGTCTCCACTTGTATTATTATCATCTCTCTTGCCTTCTGGACCCCAGCATTGTCCACTTCCTCTGACTTCATACCATAAATTATTTTGTCTCTTCTGGACATGGCCTCTGCTCTCATTTCATCCCTTCATCCTTTCTTCCTCCTTTCATCCCATCTTCCTTGCCTCCTCCTTTTTCTTTCTCCCTCCCTCCCTTCCTTCCTTTCTTTCTCTTTCAGTCAGGACTGAATGTGTTCTGATCTTTCCCACCCTCATAAATCCTGCATTGTCCATGCCAGTCTCCCTCCTTCTATCAGCAGAGTGACCTGCACTTGACTTGCAGTCTGTGCATCCTGTCTCTGCCCCACCCCCCATTCTTGCTGATACCTTCTCCCATCAGACTGCAGAGCACGCCACTGAGAAGGTGGTGAGGCCTGCAGTCCTCTGGCTGGCCACCCTCTAGACGGGGCTTCATGGCAGCTGCTCCTTCTACCTTGCTTCCCTGGAGTCCTCTACCTTTCACCCCATCTTTCCCTTCTTTCCACAGGGTACTTTCAGAATCATGCCTCACTGTGGCTTCCCCTGGAGCAGCCCCACATAGCTGGGAGCAAGATAATTTTTGAGGGGCAGCCCCTGAAGTTCTCTGCTAGTGTGGGAAGGTGAAGGCATAAACTTAAATTTTCACAACCAGTGAGGTGATCTGTTATTTGTCCTTTTAGGGCTGGCTTATTTCTCTTAAAATAATGACCCACAGTTTCTTCCATACCATTAGTGAAGAGGGTGGAAGGATTTCGATTCGGGTGTCCAGATGCAGCCTGAGAGGAGGAGTTAGTTCTGGCCTTGGCATCATAGCAGGGTAACATGGTCATAGCAGTGTTTGCCCAGAAGGACTAGGAGAGTCCAGAAGCTCCTGGCACACAGTGCTGAGTCATGTTTTGGGAGATGGGGGTGCTGACTGGATCCTACACAGCCTCAGCCACACTGAGCAGCACAGCCTTGGCTGTCATCTTTAACAGCTTTCCTGAGTTTCAAATGAGCACAAAGCACTGTATAGATCCCACAGTGGGCATATGGATAGGTCAGTGAATGTGTATCAGGATGGAAGAATGAAGACCCAAGCATGCAGTCAGCCATTTCATTCTTCCGCCCTTCCACCACCTACCCATCATTATCCCTAAACACTTCCTAAGTCTCAAACAGCAACACGTGGGTAGACAGCACATGTCTAAGAGGTTATAAGATGTTTCAATGTGCTCATGGCTTAACTGTTTCCTTACCTTACTCCCCGCCGAGCACCTTCCCTGCTTCTGAGCTCTGCTTTCATCAGGCTCTAAGATGGGTTTCTTTCCACACTCCTGATACAAGCGTGTCTGATTCCTAAGCGTTATGTTTAGTTTCATGGCAGTGTGTAAATGTGTTCGTTATCTTCCTGTCACTGTGATGACACTGAGTCAACTTACAAAGAGTGAAGGTTTGTTTTAGCTCATGTGCCCTAGGAATTTGACCTCATGGTGTCGGGTCTTGGTGGCTTTGAGGATGCAGAGGAAACAGTGAATTACTCACTTCCTAGCAGCCAAGGAGCAGAGAAGGTGGCTGAGCACAGGCATGTCCCCAATAACCTAACTTGCTTCCACCGAGCTCCACCTCTTAAAGAGCCCATCAGCTCTTAGTCTAGCCATAGGCTGGCAACCAAGCCTTTCCATGGGCCTTTGGGGGAGCATCAAGTTCAAACTGCAGCAATGGGCAGTCTGAAGGAGAATATTATAGGCGAAGGCCTGGTTCCTTTTGGTCTAGCACCACTGAGGAAACCTAGTACAGTCTGTCTAGCTCACTGCTCACAGGCCAGGTGGAGGAAATTGAACCCTTTCCCTCTCCTTTTTTTTTTCCCCTGAGGAAGGGTTTCTCTGTGTAGCCCTGGCTGTCCTGGACTCCTTTTGTAGACCAGGCTGGCCTTGAACTCACAGAGATCCACCTTGCCTCTGTCTCTGCCTCCCAAAGTGCTGGGATTACAGGGGTGGGCCAATTTACCTGGCTCCTGAACCCTTTTTTTATGGGTAATCCTAGGACCTTCTGAATGTTTGAGCCCGTTTAACATAAAGAGTGTTCCGAACTGTGTTAGGAAGCGGAAAGCTAGCCATCTATCCCATCGAACTGGGGGTTTTGGATGACAGAGCAAATCCCGGATCTGTTTGGGCACTGTGCCTTCCCTGTAGGCCTCCTAAACTGTGTAGTAATTAATCTTCACTGACTCCATTCGGACTTCCCTAGGAGATGCAGCTCTGGGCACGTGTTTGAGGGAGTTTCCAGAGACATTTAACCACAAAGCTCTTCCCCGAACGTGGCTGATGCTGCCGCACGGGCTGCAGTCCAGACTGAAGGCAAAAGGCAGCTTCACCACGGGCTGCTCTCTGCCTCCTCACTGTGGAGGCAGTGTAACAAGCTTCCTGAAGCTCCTGCTGTCGTGTTGGAGTGTCACTTCTCCCACCCTTCCTTGAGCTGCATCCGGCCAGCATTTTTGTCGCAGCTGTGGGAAATGTGACTAATCCTAATCCCTCCCACCGTGGGCTTCCCATTCTCATGTTTCCTGGAGGCATTGGCTTTAGGGTCCTCTGGATTTCTCCATTATCCGATGGTAATAGCACATGCCGTCATGCAGGCTTTCAGGGTGCATCTTACATCTCAGGGGCTCCTGATGCGACACACCGAAAGGCCTCCTAGGGCTGCCGGCCAAGCTCTGTGTCAACACGTTGGTTTCATGAACACATTCTATTTGCCAAAACCTGTCATGCTGCGGCCAAGTGATGTGTGTGCTCTCCTGCATCATGATGCATTTCAGTCAGACACATTTAAACAGAACTTGACACCAAAAGCTGGGTGACGTGGAACACAGAAGGGTGGATCCAGGCGTGTCAGGTAAAGGACAAACAGACCAGAGCAAGATCAGGAGCACAGGGGTGAGGACCCAGTCTTCCATGACAAGAGGGTGCGGTTGAAAGAGAAACCTCCAAAGGCAAGAGACTCCCGGCAGACTTGGGATGGTGGTTACAGTGGGGGTTCAAGCACACACTGCACCCCATGACCAGATCAAACAGGGCACCACAGAAGGGAGTCAGGCATGGACACCAACTGCTATCTCTGGGAAATGACATCTCCTGAGAGGGACTGGAAGACAGAGTGGGTTCACACACAGTTCTGATGATGTCTCATCAAGGACTGGTGGCCCACCAGGCTGTGCTATGGCATGAAGATCCCAGCACTTTGAAGCAGAGACACACTCTAGAGTGAAGTGTTGGGCAAACAGGCCCCGATTCCATTTCCAAACGCACCTTCCTCTCAAAATGCCCCACCTGCCTCTTTCACCACTAAGTGATGCCTCAAATGCAGACTATAATAAACCAGGAAATTGCCCACAGAAGACCCAGGCAGTAAAAGACAGGTCAAAAATATGCACACAGTTGAGCATGAGTGTTCCTGTGAAATGCTGACAAGAAACGTGTGGCTGCTGGGAAACAAAACTCCCAAAGGAAAGACCTAGAAGCAAGGTATGGAGCTAAGAAGACCAGCATATCAAGAGAAAGAAAACACAAATAGACTCATGTCTTGTTATGCAGACTCTGCAGGAAGTCCTGCAGGACAAGCACCAAGAGGTGGCCAGAGCCAAATGGAAGGGAGGAACACAGAAATTGGGTGGATTGTGTAGGAGACCCACAGTGCAGAATGAGGGTGGGTGTGGCGGTGGCCTGCCCAGAGCACAGCACAGATGCTCACTGTGAGGATGTCTGGGAGACGCCTGTGTAAAATGACTTGGAGAAGAGAGCTCAGCTGCAGAAACGACAGCATGGAGATGAGGATGTCGGTGACTCTGGTGTGAACTGAGTACAGTGGACACGAACCTTAGCAACACTGTGAGCCCCAAGTACACAGTTGTCAGTGTTCGGCATCACACTGGTTCTGTCACACCACACACTGTCCCTGTAAGCCTGCACATTGAACTAATCTGAACATCTGCAAAGCCTGCTGTCATATTTGAGCGTAACCTCTCTGTATTCTTTTACACCTTAGTTGTCTTTAGATGGCCATATATGAACAGTGCATAAGCTGTGGACTTGTCATCATGGTATTGTTTGAATAATGACAAGGAAAGGGTCTCTGTAAAGACCAGGCGGTGGCAAAGTTTTCTCTGAGTATTTTCAGCTTGGGGTCAGTTGAATCCTCACTTGCTCGGACACAGAAAGCCAACCGCACTTTTTTAATTACTGAGAATATGGACACGGGGCTGAGGCAGAGAGAGGAAGTTGAAGGTGAGGAAGGGCTGCTTCCTCACCTTCCGGTGTAAGAGCCACCAAACAGGCTTCGAAATCACAGCTTTTCCTTAGTGTGTCTCATAAACCATTTAAAGGTAATGATTCGAGAACGTAAAAGCTTCCCCAGGTATCGGGAAGGAAGACACGCCTACACTGTAGTGCTGCCAAGATGTCCCAATGCCGCTGGGTACATAGGAGCTGTTGTGGTCTCTTCAGGGGGAAAATGAGGCACAACCTCTTAAAGTCTTAAATGTGCTTCTTTTTGCACACAGTTCTCTTGTGAGATGCTCAAGGCACCGTAAGCTCCTGCCTGGGGCCATCACTGCTCTCCTCACCTCACTGAGCTCCTGGAATAATGTTTACACACCTGCTGTTCTTGGATGCTGTTCAGGGTTGGAGCCTGGAGGTCAAGTGAAAGCACTGGTGGCCATGTGTGGAAAATGCAGACGCACTGCCTGAAAATACACCCAGGCCCTGTCTGTCACTCATCTGTACCTCAGTGAATGCCCAGGCTCCCTGAAACTACTGAGAGGTCTAAGGGGCTCATCCTTGCCCAGAGGCCCTGCATCCCATGGTAGATACCATGCCATAGGAAGCCAGTGAAGGAGGCATGTTCCCTCCCCTCTTGTGCTTTGATGGACTAGCTCGTACTCCCTCCAGAGTGAGGCCAGTGTGATAGCAGCCCAAGCAAAGGGTGATAGGATTTACGAAAAGCGATCCCTTCTTCCTCTGTCAGACAGTGGGGAAGCAGTGAATTCTCTGAGGTGGTCTAGAGCTGCCTCGAGCAACTGGTAGTCTGGGTCTGGAACGTTTGCCTGGGGAGCCCGTGTCCATGCCTGCTCATGGCTGAGGGGTCTTCTTTGGCCTTGCACTCATACATCAGATGGTGTCCTGGCACTGTCCTGCCAACCTGGCTGTGTGGAGCAGTTCTCCCGGACGTCCTCTGGAGTCATCCCTGCCTGAGTTCAGGTGCTATGCCACAGTAACAAAGCCTGCTGCATAGACACTCTGGCTTTCCCAAGGGCCTCAGACAGTCCCTGTGCTGGCTAGCTGTATGTCAGCTTGACACAAGCTAAAGTCACCTGAGAGGAGGGCCTCAATTAAGGAAAGGCCTCCATATGATGGGGCTGGAGGCAAGCCTGTGGGGCATTTTCTTAATTAGTGATTGATGTGTCACCCCATTTTGTGTGGTGCCACCCTGAGCTAGCAGTCCTGGGTTCTATAAGAAAGCAGGCTGAGCAAGCCAGGGGGAGCAAGCCAGTAAGCAGCACCCCTCCACAGCCTCTGCATCAGCTCCTGCCTCCAGGTTCCTGCCCTGTTTGAGTTCCTGTCCTGACTTCCTTTGATGATGAGCGATGATATGGAAGTGTACAACAAATAAACCCTTTCCTCCCCAACTTACTTTTGGTCATGTTTCATCATAGCAATAGAAACCCTAACTGAGATAGTTCCTTTCTTGGAGCCAGGGGCAGCACCAACAGCTGGCTTCTGCCCCAAGGCCACCTTTGGCCTCTTTCCCCAGCTCATGGCCAGCTTTCCTCATCTCCCTCTTTGCTCACCCAGGCCTTCTCTGTATCTGGTGTAAAGTGAACTTGCCACAGCGCCTAGAATGCCCTAGACCTCGCACCCCAATTTCCTTTTTTTCTATATTTTCTTTTTGGGGGTACAGGTTCTCTGGTCCTGTCTCAGACCATGGGGGAGCCTGACCCCCTGTCTACATTGTCTCCCCTCTTACCTCTGTTTGTGCAGATCACACTGACCCCTTTAGGGCTTCACAAAGTTGCAGCCTGGGCACAGAAGTGATGAAACCGGAACTGGCAAATGCTGACCATACTGACCGAAGCCTGAGCTACAACCACCCTAAACTAAATTAACCCATCAGGAAACAGGTCACCCAAGGAACAGCAGGAGAGGTTTGGCAGACGGATATCTGGGATGTATGCCAAGGTGCCACACAGTCCTACTTGAGGATGTATGCCAGGGTTTCAGAGGAGATGGAAGGAAGGTTATGTAAGCTGTTTTGAAACAGTTGCCCTCGGCCCTGAGGATCGATAACAAGGGTGGGGTCAGTCCAAAGTTGACAAGGCAGCCTCTGACCGACTTCCTGGAAGTAAGTGTTCTCTGCACAGGGTGTAGCAGCCTGTTCAGCTCTCAGAGTCATCTTGGGCGCCCACTGTAGCCATCCTTCCAGAGGCCAATATATCTGTTTTGTAGGTGACAACAGTCACCAGATAAAGGCACACCTGCCATGTGTGAGAGGACTTCACCTAACACGGAGGAGCCAGAAACAGAAAAGAGGCCAGTAGGACAGCTGACGGATTGGCTTGGCAGTTAGGAGCTGTTTGTTTTAATTAAGTCGATGATGAATCTGGAAACCCTTGAGCTGGGTCAGGACTTGGAGGCTGAACTGTTTGATGGCAGGAATGCTTGTAAAAGTGATTAAAATAGCTTTACAGAGTGTGCCTGGAGGAAGCAGTAGGCCTGGAGAGGCTCTGGGTGTGGGAATGGAGGCCCAGCTTCTTAGGCGTCTGTCCATCTGCCATGGCCAGACCCGGACACTAGGTTGTGTGCTTGCTGTGATTACAGAAAAGGGTGCTGTCACCAATCTTTAAATAGTGAACCAGAGGCTAAATTTCACTCCATCAGTCAAAGGCTGCTGCTATGCAATGTCCTAATTTTAGCTGCTTGTCAATTCCCCAGTGCCTGTTAGTTGATGTAACTTTGATCTAGCAATGCTTAAATGGCTTTTGTGCTGAATATAGCTAGAATATACTATGAATCATCTGGACGGCTGCCCAGCTGGGGGAGGGTGAGGGTAGAGAGACAGAGAAAAGCAGGGACTGAGAAAGGAAGGGAGGGAGGAAGGGAAGAGAGAATGAAGAAAGGAAAGGAGGGGAATAGAGGGAAATGAGAACAATCAGGCCTCTGAAGTAGAGGAATATAAATGACATAAAGATGGAAGATTGTCCCTATTCCAGGGCCATCAGCTTTTCATCTCCAGGGTTATATTTTGAGCACATTATCTTTGTACTTTTATTTTTCTTTCTAAACCAGGAGCCGTTTCTCATGCAAACACAGGAGGCGACTGCCAAGGTCTAATGATAGTGTCAATAATCTCAAGACATTTTAAATGAATGTTTTTCTAAGCAAATCACTGCCCCTAAAAGAGCTTTTATTTCCACTCAGGGGTGAGCAGCTGAGATGTTCTAATGCAGGGTGGAGGGCATTTCTGATGGCCTTTCCTTCTTAAGGTGATTAGGAAACTGCCTTTTGTTTCTTCTGCTGTCTGGCTTTTCTTCTCCACTGAGATTTCTTTCTTCCTCCAGCCCTGAGCAGAGCCCTCCATGTAACGTTGTGTCCTGGGTCTATGTAGCTGCCACTCCCCTCCTAGTGACTTGTCTTAGGCGGTGTCAGCTGGATCATGATCTCTGTTGTTCATACTTTGCAAGAATGCTGCAAGAGAGTCTGTAAGATTCACTGGGAGATGCCTGCTTCATGGGCTGGGTCCTCAGCTACCTGGCCTTTCCCCTCCAAGTCAGGAAAAAGGAACTGTAACTTCTTCTGCTCTTCCTTCCGGCGTCTAAATACTGCTTGCTTAGCATCTCCTGCTCCCTGGATGGGAGGGATGGGAAGAAATAAAGGTGAAGAGGAACTGGGACTGTAGTCTTTATGTAGTCTTTATGACGTCTTGGGAAGGAGCAGCATGTGATCATCTTCCTTGAGAATTTGTGGGTAGGTCAAGATGTGGTCACCTGAAGGAGGTCACCTGACCGAAGCCTGAGTGTGGAGGGGTTCATGGGTGCCAGGTCCCTCAGGACAGAGCACACCTTTGTACTGAGCTGTCTAGACTGAGGCTGATGCGGGCAGGTAGTTTGACAGCTGTTGAAGCCGTTCCTCTAGACTCCAGCTTCTTAAACTGTAGCCACAGCCCCGCAGTTTGGTCACATGGCTGAGCTCAGCGATTGCAAAACCTCTGTCAACAGCGGGGTCTCACAGACCCCCAGCCATTCCAGGCTATGGCTTACACCCCTAACTGTCCTCCCAAATTTGACTTTGGGAACCTTCTGCTGAAGACACCACCTACTTGAGTCACAGAAAGTGAAAGAATCTAGCTGGAGTAGAAAAGTGATCATTTCACCTACTAGTGAACCCTGTTACAATGACAGGCCTGACAAGATGACAAGATATGCCCATAGGTGCTATAGTGGAATGTATGCAGTACAAGTAACCAGCCATTTTCTAATTAGATCTAAGGCTCAATGTATGGAATGGAACCCATGCCTGGCACTGCTAAAGGGACAAAAACCTGGTCCAGATAGGTCAAACTTTGCATGTATACAAATTGTTTTAAAGTAATTTTTAATGATTTATTATCAGCGAATGTTACTATATATATATATATATATATATATATATATATATATATATATGCATTTATCTAATCATATATAAATTTCTTGGGCAAAAAGGGCTTAGGAATGACAAAAGTTTGAATCAGCTTTATGGGGGAACTCTGTCCTGGGACAACCAAGACAGAGGTTTCGAGGACCCAGAAGGCCATTGGATTGGAGGTGAGATTTGCCTGTGTTAGAGCCTTCAACACAGCCAGGGATTGGTCACATCAATAGTGGAAACAGTGATGGGCTGAAGGGCTTTGCCTCCCACCCACCAGAACCAAATAAGATGGTGCGTGGGTCAAGACGCCACCACAGCTCCTCACGGTGCTTATGAAATGACGGTGAAAGCATTAGCTACTCAGCCAGGCAGGCACCTTCAGAGAGAACCGCATTAACAGCTTCAAAGTGGCTTCCCGTACTTTCAGCTAGACCGTTAAGATGCATGGTCAGAGACACTGCTGTGCATCAGACCTTCCAAATCGTGAGCCCAGTGTGCTAAAGAGTGTGTCCCCATCTCTCTTTCCTAAATAAAGGGGTTTGTTGAGCAATACAGACACCAGCCTAGTGAGTACCAGGCCCAAAGTACTATAACTTCTGGAGGCAAAGCTGGCTTGGAGTAGGGGGGTGTCTTCAGGATGTGAAATGGTTAAGGCCATTTTTTTTTAATATGAAAAATTGGGGAAGGAAAACAAACTGACATTAAATCTGTGATGTCTCTAGGTCAGAAGGTGCAAAGAAGTGCAGTTGGGAATTCCTTGTGAAGGAGCGCAGCCCTTAGAAATGTCTGTGTCTTGAAGGCAACAGTTTCTTGTTGGCTTGACCCTTTAACTGTTAACTGATGTGCCTCCCTGGTCTGTTTTCATTTCTGTTGCTGTGACAAAACATCCAACAAAAGCACCTTGTGGAGGCGGGAGGAGCAAAGTGTTTTTCTGGCTTACACTTCCAGGTCACAGTCCACCATGGAGGGAAGTCAAGACAGGGACTCGGGCCACTAGTCACCTCATATGTGTAGATACGAGTGGAGAGAAATGAGGGGACCCTGGCCGCTGCTTGCCTTTTCTCAGCTAGCTTTTTCTTCTCATACTGTTTAGGACCCCGGACCAGGGCATGGTGGGGCTCACGATGGCCTGGTCTTCCTACCTCAACTAGCAATCGAGGCAGTTGCTCAGACATGCCTCCGAGGCTATTGTTACCTCGATGATTTCTCTCAGGTGATCCTAGGCTGGGACAAGTTGACAGAGACTTATGTCACATTTCTTTCTCTTCACCCACAGTGTTTGGAATCGAATTTAGGATATCTTAGAGCTGTTCTTCTAAGAAGTCTTAAAACACCTGCCATCATAGCAAATAGAAGGGGCTCTATTGAAGCCCCTTACATTGCTACAGAATGGAGAAGGGTCCTAGGAATTGACATGCTGATGTGGACAGGACCTTTTATCCCAGCCTGGAGCCTCAAGAGGGGTTGAACTTTAGGCTGATCACCAATGTCACTAGCTTCTGAAGAGCTGCCATGTCATGTCCTGTTGGGTACAGCACCCAGACAGGGTATGGAAATGGTACTGTCCTCTCTCAACTGGCTCTGGGTCTTTTTGCCCCTTGCCTCATGCCCATCACCAGGCCTTACAAAAAGTGACGAACTGCCAAACTCAAGTGAGAGCTTTACAGCACAGTATGGCTCTAGGGGTGACACAGTTTAGGGACTTGAGCCCTCAGCCTATGTGATCTGACACTATGTTCGGATAGACAACATGAGGGGGAATCGGATTAGAGGTCAGCCAGCTGGCATGGGTCACAGAATTGGTTCCCGGTTGACTGTGGAGCAAGTCACTTGACTGTGAGGATGGTCATATTTTCAGAGTAGAGGTGTGCTGGCTAGCTTTCTGTCAACCTGACACAAGTGAGAGCCATTTTGGAAAAGGGAATTTCAGTTGAGGGAATGCCCCCACTCTACTGGCTTTTGGACAAACCTGTACAATACATCAAATTTTTTTGATGTATGACAGATGTGGAAGGGTCCAGATCACTGTGGAAGATCCCACTCCTGGGATGGTGGTGCTTCAAGCTTTAAGAAATCAGACTAAAGCCGGGTAGTGTGGGACACACCTTATTCCCAGCACTTTGGAGACAGAGGTAGGCAGATCTCTGAGAGTTCGAGTCTAGTTCTGGTGAGTTCCGGGAAAGTCAGAGCTACACAGAGAAGACCTGTCAGAAAAAAAAAAAAAAGTAACAACAACTTCAAAAAGAATAAGCCTGTAATCCACACCTGTTCATGGTTTCTGCACCATTTCTGGTTCCTGCCTTGAGTTCTTGCCCTGACGTTCCTGGGGAGGGGCCTACAAGCTGCTCCAAAGTTGCTTTTGGTTATGGTCTTTTATCACAGCACCAGAAACCCTAACTTATACAAGATGGAATGCTGGCGGGCTTTATCTGCAGAGCTGGGCATTTCCCTGTGTCCGTCCTCAGAGTCAGCTTGGACTTCTAGGGAAAGCACCCTCCCATTTCCTTCTCCTTAAGGACCTGGAGCCAGAGGTCACCCAGAAATGCTGGGTTAATCAGGCTCTAAGACAGTTGACAGATGGGAGCAGCAGACAGGCCTCACCTTGTACAGCAGCCAGGGCAATGAAGCCCATCACAGATTCTGCACACACCCAAGTTGGCTTAGTTAATGCACACTGAGGGGAAGGGGGACGCAGTTCCTTCAGAAAGAGCTCTAGTATGGAAGACGAGTGTGTGGAAAGAGGACGCCTGAACATCACCATCCCCCATGGATGGCAAGAGTGTGCCATCTCTTCCTGGATGAGTGCACGCACCCCTCTTGGGCAGGGTGGTGGCAGCAGCATACTCTGAAATCTAGATGGTTGGGAAGCTTAGAGGGACCCTTTCCTGTGGACTGCTGGAGATGAGCTTTCCCCTTGCCTAGGGTTTCTCACTTCCCAGAGGGCTGTTACCTTTGCTGACATTCACTTTCTTTTGTGACCAGACCCCTTAGGAGCCTAACCCACATAAGAGGACAAGAACTTAGTTACCAAGCTCATTCCCAGGGCAACTTCAGGGCCCATGCTTGTTTGGAAACTTGGTCACCTTGTCCACAACCCCATCATTGAATTTCTTCAAATCCCAGCACTCTGAAGTAGAAGCTGGTTTCTCCAGGTACCTGGCACTTTCTCATTCTATTTGGGGGTAGACCTGGTAAACCCAGGGGCTTCACTTTACAGGCAGGCCCTGAAGTTTGGGCAGAGGTCATGAGAGTGGGCAGAGATGGCTGCTTAGAGCCACTTTCTGTGAGCTGACGAATCCCATCTACTATTAGCCTGGGTGGGCACACAGCTCCCTGCAGCCTCTGGAAAGCATATGGCAGGAAGGGCCACACTGAGCTCCAGCTTAGTCTCCAGCACTCTCCTCTGCTTTGTGGAGGCAAAGGGAACCCCAAGCATATCAGGGTGTGCAGTGTGAGGACTGAAGCCTATTGTACCTCTTGGGGCAGAGCAGAGGAGATTGCATGAGACCCCGAGAAGGACAGGAAGACATCTGTCAGAGTTGAGGACCTAGCTCAAGAAGCCTATGCACATAACATGTAGATTCTGAGTTTAAGACTGGCAGCCCGGAGTGCTGAGAGCCACCTTGCCCAAAGCCTGCATCTCTGGTTTGAAAGGGGGAATGGAGTAGCTGTCCCACAAAACCAGAGCCACTGAGCAGTTACAGGAGGTAGAGTGCCATGTCCAGGAAGCTAAGTGTGAGCAATGGGGATCTGCTAGGAGGAGGGGCACAGTGGACAAGTGGACACTAAACAGCCGATGCAAGAGCACCCCATCGGAGTAGGAAACAACCTCACAGAGACTCAAGTGCTGTGGGCACAACATGGCACATCCGGAGTGCACACTGGTGAGGGTCCCCATGAAATCAGAAGCCTAGCTTAATAAATGTCCTGAGGGGAAGCAAAGAGAGCAGGCGGAGGGGACGGGAGAGAGGAAGAGAAGGAATGAGGTCAACACCAGCTGCTTCAGCACTAACATTCAAAGATGAATTATACTAATTAAAAATACTTTTATTTATTTACACATTTTAAAATTCTAGAACAATATATCTCTATTTGAAGCCGTAGGACTCTAGAAAGTATAATCATGTGAATTATTCTAGAGTAGAGCAAAGAACATGTTTTAGCCAGTGTGGAGATTATGTTGTGAGTTGAGCAATAAAGTTGCCGCTGCAGATTGAACATTTGGATTCATACCATAAATGGATCTGAATACCTGAGTGTTGACTAAGGCATCCTAAGACATAGCATTCTAAAAGAGAAAGCACAACACTGCTCCTTTGATTTAAATGTTTCAATATTAAACATCTCACCATGCACTGGACATGTTAACCCTACCTTGTCCTGCAGCTCAGCATCTGGCTGTGTCTCTGTTGGTGTTACCCTCGTGAGCTCCAGGCTGACCGTGAGCTGCATTTTGAGGGTACGTTGTTGGAGCATAGGTCTTCTGGTTGCCCACACCCTGCCTCAGAAATCAGGCCATGCCTCTTGTGACGGCTATTCTTGGCTGTCAACTTGACTACATCTGAAGTTAATTGAAGCCCAGGTGGCAGGGCACACCTGTGAGGGATTTTTTCTTAAATCACTTGAAGTGGGAAGACCCACTTTTGATTTGGATCCTTTGAGGTGGGAAGATTTGCCTTTTTCTCTGGGCTGCACCTTCACCTGGCAGCCGATGTGGGCATGAGAGAAGGAGGCTTGCTCTGTTCGTGTGCTTTCTCTTGCTCTCTCTGGCGAGTCTGTTCTTTCACTGCCACCAAAGGCCACTTGTTTAGAATTCTGGCGTATACTGCAGACCAGCTGAGACATCCAGCCTCATGCACTGAACAACTACTGGGTCCTTGCCGCATTTGCCAGTAGTCAGCCATCATCAGATGGGCTGGACCCTGTCCTGTAAGCCGCTGTAGTAACTCACCTTAACATATAAGCTATGATGCATCCCTCTATATGTACTCATTCTATAAGCTCTGGTCCTCTAGAGAACCCTGACTCACACAGCCCTCCTCTGAGATGGAGGGATGAAAAAGGTGGGTGGTTCAGCCTCTCCCTTCTTTTTACAGGTTTGTGCAAACTTAAGACAGCCTTCAGTTGCATCTGGTTCTTTAATCTAGTTCTATCTCCCTGTAAAAGCCTCAGAAACACCCTTTAAAAAGTTTTACTTATTTATTTTACATATCTGAGTGTTCTAGCTGCATATAGAACCTGCATGTCAGAAGAGGGCGTTGGATCCCTTAGAGATGGTTGTGACACCATGGTTGCTGGGAATTGAACTCAGGACCGCTGAAAGAGTGTCAGTGCTCTTAACCACTGAGCCATCTCTCTAACCCCCAGAATCCCCTTTGATCCACTGATCTGAAGACTGTCCCTTGAAGATTCCATCATGCCTGCCTATCACTGTGAGCCCGTAATTCTACTGGTGAAGTTCTTCTGAACAGCATTTTTGTCTCAGCTTCATTAGTGTAGACCGATCTTTAATCTTCTATTGTTTAGGATAACACAGCCTACCATGTACTGGGGGAGGGGATTAAAGTTCAAGGAATGAAGTATAGGCTCTCCTGGATGTGTGGCCTTCAGAATACTACCATAAACTCGGGTCCTCCGGTCTGTGTGGAAGCGCTCATGGAGCTGGTTTTCTCTCCCACCTCATATTTTAAACAGTAAATAGTTAATTGTTGATTCACTAACACTGTAAGAAATAACTCACAGAGGTCTCATATGCCTTTTACCCAGTTTCCTATAATGGGGGGATTCGGTTGAATCCTAGTGCAGCACCCCAGCATCAAGGCCAGTGTCCTCCATCATCACAAGCATCTCCCTGTTGCCGATTTATAGCCAGTGTGTCACCCCACCTCCCCCCAGGCCTTGAGCCATTAGTGACCACTGAGCTAGTCTCGGTTTCCAAGTTTTGTTATTTTAAGCGTGCCCTAGACACTGAACAACGCTGGATGAAGTCCTCGGGGCTGGCTTTTCCCGCTCAGCACGGCTTCCTGGAGACGGACCCAGCTCTTCCCTGTGTCAGCACTGCCCCTTTGGGCTGCTGCCTGGTGTGTCCTGGTATGGTGAACCACGGTTGCTTAACTCTCTGTTCGCACTTGTTTGCCATTTTGCGTTGGTTCCAGTTTTGACATCACAAGCAAAACTGCTTCGAACATTGTATTAGAGCTTTTGCGTGGACATGAGTTTAACTTCTGTGGAAGAAATGCCCGGGAGCTCAGCTGTTGTGTTGTTGGTAATTATGTAACTGCCCAGTGGTTTTTCTGTGTGTCTGCATGTGTTTTTCATTTCCATCGGTTGAGTGGGACCCAGTTTCTTGCATCCTTCGGGCA
Organism: Meriones unguiculatus; assembly: GCF_030254825.1. Classification (NCBI taxonomy): domain Eukaryota; kingdom Metazoa; phylum Chordata; class Mammalia; order Rodentia; family Muridae; genus Meriones; species Meriones unguiculatus. The sequence goes on along the minus strand of NC_083366.1, from coordinate 66,541,447 downwards.
CCCTGTATGGTTGCTTTACTCTAGCGTCCTGGTGTGTGTTCACTGGTGTCAGAGGGTGACAGTGAGCATCGGATGGCTTCCACCCTTTACATTCCTGCTCTTTTGCCCATTTCCTCGTTGAATTCTTTTTTGCTGATTTCAAACCTTCCTTATATACCATGGATACAGTTACATTATACACCTAGATGTGTGATTTGCTAGAATCTTAGCAGTCTGCCGCCTTCCCCCTACCCCCTTATTAAGGTTTTAGCAGAGCTGAAGTCTATAATTTCAATGAAGCCAAGTCCATTCACCTTCCACACTCATGTCTTTTGCTTCTAGTGTCATTTTGAAGAACTCTTTTCCCAGATTGCAAATATTTTCCTATGTGTTTTTTAAAAATCTTTGCATCGTGCATTAGTGCATCATGAAATGCCTTTGGGAAGTGTAAAGTTCACAGTGAGAATTTACACGTGAGGATGGTTCACAGGGTGGCTTTTCCTGGGAAGACATGAACGAGCATCTATTCACTCCAGATAAGCCTCTGACAAGAGAGCAAAGAATGATTCCAGCAGGCCCATCTCAGTGAGCAGTGAGCTTATGGGGGCTACTCGTGGCGGCTTCGGCGCCTCACAGATCGCTGCATCTGTGCAAAGCCCACCCTGGACTGGAACCCTCTCCCCAGCATGGGGGCCGAGCCACCTCAAGGTCTCACCCTGCCCCCGCAGCAATTGCTTACAGCTTGTCTAGCCTCGGGACCGGGCTTGTGAATCCTGTAAGCGTCTGAGCCTGCAACATTGCAGCAGCTTCTCCCTCTCCTTCAGCAGGAGGAGCCAGCCTTGCTGCAGCCACTGTGTTCTAATTGTATTATAGCATAGTTATACTGTCTTATAACTGCATCACAACACTCTTATCCCTACAACCTACTTCCCAGAGGGCAGAGTGCTCCTGGGGTGGCTAGGAGCAGCTGGTGCCCTTGCCTGGCCTAGTCTGTCCTCCCTCAGCACTGGCTCTCTGCTTCTGTGCTCTCCTCTTTGTTCCGGTTGCCACCAGCTCTGTCTCTTACAGGAAAGCAGCCCTTCTCACTGTGGCTGAGAATTGGAGTTTTAGCTTTGTCAGTAGAATTCGCCGCCCCTCCTGACTGTGATTCTGTGAGGGTGCTCCTTCCTTCCTATTCAGTTTTTTTATTTGTTTTTAATAATTGAAAGTAGATCAGTGTGTAGAATCAGCCATTCCAGACTGTTCACTTGCCTGTTGTTTTATTCCTGGAGAAATAGTTTACACTAACGATTGGGAAATAGTTTTAAACTAAAATCATGTGCTGGAGTTGGTTTGGGCCATAAGCAGAGCCTGAGACACAATTAGAGCAGCAAGTCATTTATTTTGGGTGATGGTGACCCAGAAACTCAGTGGAGTGAGAGAGGAGGGGTAAGCAGAAAATCTAGGAGGGTCAATGATCAGGTCTGTGGTGGGGGAGGAGCCTCATCTGCTGGGGACCCACCAGTGGCCCCTGCCATAGCTCAGAGTTAAACAGCAGGGGACAGAGAAGCTAGGTCCTGTATTCCCCTGACCGCCCGTCTTTGGCTGAGGGATCCTGTGATGGCGCAGGCTCTCTTCTGAGGGAGGCCTCCCTGTGGGGCCAGCAGGGTACCAGCTGGTACTGGCGATGGCATGCAGGTGTGCATTAGTCAGGACATGCTCCCACTTGTAAGGACCATGCGCTCACTCAGCAGGGAGGACGAGGGCACTGTGCTCCCTGGCCTCCTCTGCCCATCTCCCTGTGGGAATCCGATGATTGCAACAACTCCTGTCACCTTCATGAAACTGCTGGTGAGGCCCTGCTGCTGCCCCTAAATCTGTCAGCTGATTTATAAAGTGTCTTATATGATTCCATTGGAATGACTTATATGAGTCCATTGGAATGAAAATGACACCATTTTCCCCCTTTAAAACATCACTTTTGCTTTTCATCTGGTGATGGTCCAACTGGAAGGAAAGAACTGTCCCTTCAACTGGGCTCCTATTTCTCTTACTTTCCCATGGGGATTCCAGAGTGCCGGGGAAGCAATGCTGTAATTCAGCTTCCAGCCCAGGTTATCTATAGACTTTGAGTCAGGATGCAGAGAAATAACCCCTGACCTCCACTCATGGCTGAGGGGCCACCTGATTAGAATTGGTCCTATATTTCTGTGTCTCACTTCAGGTTACCTGACGGAAGAGGTCTGGGGGTCATGCGCAGTGGCCACCCTAGCTGTTTCTCGTGTTGTCAGGAGTGGGGAGCCACTCTCTCAAGACTGCAGCAGCTGACAGGTGGGGTGTTTTTGATACACTGTCTCCCTGTCGTGAACCCCCACTTTGCTGGGACAGTGGAAGCAGCACCTGTCCACTGCAGGTCATGTTGGCATCTCGAGATTGTCCATTTAAAATGCCCACTGACTAAATTAGAAGCTCACCAGCTCTTCCTTTTGCTAAAAAAAATGAGTCCCCCCAGAGAGGGACTCCCAGAGAGGCAGCCCAGAAAGAGGCCTGCGGGGCACCATGCTGTGAGGGCTCTCTCTGGCAGAGCCTCCTCTCCTGGGACTGATGGGCTTCCTCAAAGGGCCTCAGTGGCTGCCACTCGAAAAACAGCACATGTGCCACTTCTGCAGAGCTAACAAGGGCACTTGACATTTTCAGAGGCTTCAAGAACTCTCGCTGTTCAGATAACCGTGCTAGGAATTTAAAATATTGGTGACTCTCGACTGCGTGTCACTGTGAGGAGATGGCGAATGACTCCACAGAGTGATGTGTTTTCTACATTAAAAAAAAAAAGACGGCCACACAGTGAACTCTGACCCTTGGGCCTTTGTTGCCAAGCAGCACAGTGTGGGCATAGGAAGTAAGACACGGTTTTCCTCCTGAAAGCTGAAAGCAGTAACAGAGCCTTCACTGAGAGAGGGACATACGGCAGCATGCCGCCACCTCCTGTGATTTCAGCCTGGGCTATTTGTCTGCATGCCCCAGTGGGCCCCCACGTCCTGCGTGCCTCGCCTGGACTGTTCTTCTGCAAGAAACTGCATCAAAGTGTCTAGGCTGGTTCAGCCCCATCAGCCCTGCTTACAAGGCTCGTAGCATGGGGTCATTGTCCACCATCTGAGCATCTTAGCTCATGTGGAGTGACAACCACCCATGTGCCCATGGGAGGAACCCTAGGGATTGTATCTACACTTGCCTCAGAGGGTGCTGGAGGGGGGAGATGGCATTAGTGTAAGACTCGGAAGCCTGTGGCAAGCAGTGTGTCGTGTTCTACGGCCCCCTCTGGTTTTGAGGTACAGTTTATGAGAAGGTGGTACAGGGTCAGGGATCTCAGTGCTGTTTCTGGGTTCAGGTCAAGGTCATTAGGACTGTCAGGAAGAGTGCATGGTATAGTATAGTACCTGATTCCCACGAGCCCCCTTTGTGAAGCTGGGGTTTCATCCTCCACCTCAGAGAGTTTTCTTTCTATTAGTAAAGAGTATCAGGTTCGTTCTTTTTCTGGGACAGAAGGCAAGCACACTTGCATCCCTTGTGTTATGGTTTGAATGGATCGCCAGAGAGTATGTTGGAAACTTGCTCTTCAAGGTGATAGTTTTGGGGGGATGTGATAAAGCCCAGAAGGAAGGGTGGGGTAAATTAATACTGGTATGTGGAGGTGAGCCTGTGGCTGTGACTGTGCCTGTGATTGTGAGGCAATTTCCTTCCTTCCTTCCTTCTTTCCTTCTTTCCTTCTTTCCTTCCTTCCTTCCTTCCTTCCTTCCTTCCTTCCTTCCTTCCTTCCTTCCTTTCTTTCTTTCTTTCTTTCCTTCTTTCTTTCTTTCTTTCTTTCCTTCTTTCTTTCTTTCTTTCTTTCTTTCTTTCTTTCTTTCTTTCTTTCTTCAGTCTTTCCTTGCCTCGATCCTCTGCCTCCCCTGCACGACTCTCCCACATGGATAGTGCAGACATGTGTTGCTGCCGTCCTCCGCAGCCTCCGGGACAGTGAGTCCACATGGCTCTGTTCACTGTAAAGCAGAAAGTCTGTGGCACTCTGATATAGTGGCACTAATTTGCCTGGCATGGCCCTGCTTGAGGAGGGCTCCTGCTAGCCAGCCTACAGGCTTGAAATACCCCCTTCAGATTGCTTCCCTGTGTGTGGCTGGTGGCCCTGAGCTGGCTCTTCCAGGGATTCCAGCCCAAGCAGCCCATCCGCTGGCCTCTCTTCAAACCCTCCTGCCTTGTCTCTGCTCCATCCACACAGCTTGTGCACTCCTGAGGGCTTAGGTCCTTGACTCTTCAGGGACTTGCAGCCAAGTCCTTGTCCCTCACTGTCAACTGAATGTCAGCAGCTCTCAACTTGTGCCTGGAGGCCAGCCTCTCCCATCAGGCAGCCAACAGACAGTCAGGACTTCTCAGTGACTCCATGCCTCCCTCATGGATGGGGGTGGGAACATGACTCTTGGGAAGCCCTGAATTGAGGAAATGACCCAGTTGCAGCTATTTGTTACTGACGTGAAAAGCCCAGTTTAATCATCAGACTCTGTCGACTGGGATTTGTCTGGAACTCCAGGGCCTTCCTAGAGGACCATTGGATAGATTCCCTCTTCATTAGCACCTGGGGTTTGCCTTTGAGCAGCCTCAAAGCCAACCTGGGGAACCAGGGTGCGTCAGACACATGCCTCCCTAACCAGACAAACTTTTGACAGTTGTAAGCTAGCTGGGCCAGCCTGCACAGTGAAACCAGGGCAGCGCAGTAGTGCTACTGCCTGACCTAGAGGAGGGCTAGCCCTCAGCCTGGGTGCAGCACAACGCCCAGCTGATGACAATTTGGCCTTCCCTGAGTTGGAGGTGTAGGAATCCAGGCTCGGGTGGCCAAGGTTTGGGGCCATCATGGCAAGCTCCATCAAGAAGAGCTTGTGTGTGGAGTTTTAGTGGAAGCTTAGGGTAGGCATGCTGGGAGAGGCAGGGCACGGCAGACATGCCCGGAAGCCACAGGCCATGGAACTAACCCACCACCCTGGAAGGAACATTTGGTTGCAGCTGTGAGAGCTGCTGTCTCAATGGTGTCTGTTCACAGGTGAAGCCTGTTGAGTGGACAGAAGTAAAGACTGGAGTCGGGTCAGGCAAAAGGAAGGCCTCAAAGTGCAGTTTCAAATTCCCTGGCGAACCAGGTAAGAAAGAACGTGCATCACCGGGTGAGTGGGCGTGCTGTGTGTGTGCATGGGGGGGGGGAGCAGCAGAGTAGGGCTTCCACCATCCCACAGCACCGTGGGGAACTCAAACACTTGAGAAGGCACTTGACCTTTTCAGTGCAGAGTTCTAGAATCAGGGCGTGTAAAGAGTGACACTTGACAGGGTGGGCAAACAAGGTACCATCAGGGTGAGTTCTGCCTGAGTGGCTCCTGCCTGCTTCCCCCTCCACCCTGACCCATGGGAGGGGCTGACACCCCGTAACCTGTGAGCTAAGATGGCCGTCACCCAGTGATCACAGACTGCTGCTACTAGGACAAGCTGAGAAGTCAGTGAGGTAGCTGAAAGTAGTGGTAACTGTGTGTGTGTGTGTGTACTGTTTGTTGGGAGGAGTCAGAACACTTGACTGAGAGCACGTGAGGAAACTAGGGTGTGAGGAGGGGAGAGCAGCATTACTTGGGGGAGTTGGAGTACTGTTACACGGGGGAGGTGAAACACAGGTATAAGGTGGGGTGTGAGAACATTGGTACTTGGGGGACAGGGGAATCGAAGTGAGTGGGGGTGTGTGAAAACAGTGTCACCTCAGGAAGTGAGAACATCAATACATAGCAGGTGAGAACACAGGTCTGGGGGCAAGTCGCCAGGCCCTTGTGGGGTTGGGAGAACACTGTACCTGGGAGCTTGAGGACACTTGTGTCTGGGCAATGAGAACACTGGTCCCTGGAGAGGGGTGACAACATTGGTACCTGGGGGAGCTGGGAAACTGTTCCCTGCTGTGCTGAGAACACGGCTGCCTGGGGAGCTCACACCACTGCTACCTGGGGAATCTGAGAACCACTGTGACCTAGTGGAGGTGAAGACACTGCTGTCTGGGGAACGGTGAAAAGAGCAAAAGCACCTGGGGTGTGAAAGTGGGTGAGGACAATGCTATGCTGTGTGTATGGGGGCGGGGATGGGCACTGATGCGTGGATGGAGGGTTAGAAATTGGTGTCTGGGTGTGGAGTGAGAACAGGGCACCTGGGAGATGAGAAGAGCAGGTACCTGGGGGCAGAATGAGAGCAATGGTACTGTGTGGGGTGTGTGTGTGTGTAGGGGGGGGTGATAACACTGGTACCCAGAGTGAGGGTTGGAACACTGGGACAGTGCAGAGGGAGGTGAGAACAGGGGTACCTAGGCAGCTGGTCTGCTGAGACCATGGTTGCTTGGGTGAGCTGGACCAGACACAGCTTTAACCTGGGCACTCTGAAAACCGCTGCTACCTGAGTGAGGTAACCGTTTGCAGATTTTCTCCGGGAAGCTGAGGGAGTGTGACTTGGAGCCAAGATCACCGTCATCTTAGACAGTTGAGAACCACTGTTGCCCTGGAGGGAGTTCCCAGTGTTATCCAGCTGAGCCCCCCAGAGGCCTGAGGAGGACGTGCACCGGAGTAGGGAAGACCACTGCCACCTCAGTGAGGTCACAGCTAACCAGTGAACAGGAACAGCAGTACATGTAGAGGTTGAGGCCACTTTTACCCATATGTGCTGCGGACCATCATTACTTGGATGACATGAGAACCACAGCTGACCTTTCGGGAATGACAGCACCGTTAGCTACGTGAGCCAAAAGCTGTTAACCATCTCCCTGTGAAACACTGTGTTCCACAGTGCACCCCTTTCCCCAAAGAGCTTCGCTTGCAAAGGTGCAGTGCAGTGAGTCATTGATCTGGTTCAAGGCCTCTGGCTTCTGCTAGGCAGTCAATACTGGACCCTCGCCAAGACTTCTCTCGCATGTCCTGCTATTGCCCTCAGTCATGGGGATCCTGCAGCTTTGGTTCTGCAGGACAAGCTTCTTTTCACACTCCAGCAGCTCACAGATAGAGCGGATGTTGGGGCAGGCCAAGTCAAAGCCCTGGATCTGGACCTCGGTGGTAGCTGAGTTGGTCAGCCCGAAGCTTTCCCATGCCCACACCCCTGGGGCCAGCTCTCCTGCACTGCCCAGGTGAGGGGTGGGACCATCTCTCCTGTGCCCACAATGCCAGGGCCCACTCACCATGACACACTGCAACTTCCATAGTTAGATGTTTGTTTTTTATTTTATTGGGGGGGGGGTTTACAAAGGCAGAGGGCAGATATGGATGGACTGGGAAATGAGCGGTATTGGAGTGCATGATGGGAAATTCATAGAGAATCAATATGAAATTATGTTTAAATAAAGCATGTTTACTGGTGTTATACAAAACTTTTGATCCCAATTTATCTGGGGTGGGGTTGCTGAGACCTCTGTTGTCTGGGCAGCTAGGAGACATCTATTATCACCCCAGTGGTAACCCTAGATCATTATTGCCTAATGGTGCCGAGGCCATTGCTCTTGGGGCTGCTGATCGCTGTGGGAGTTGAGAACAATGTTATATGGAAGAGCTGAGACCGTTGTTACCTGGGAGAGTTGTGAGCACTGTTGAAGGGAAGAACTGACACTGCTTGATAACCCAGGCAAGAGAAACAATGTTTCCATGGTGAGCAGAGACAGTCTTTATCTGGAAACACCGAGGAAGACCTGCTCAGGGATCAGAGACTACAGTTATCTGTAGGACTAAGATCATGAGGCCTGGGTGAACTGTGACCCTGTTACATGGGAGACTGCTGCTGCTTGTATGGGCTCAGGACCAGAGCTGTCTGGGAAGGCAGAGCCCTACACTACTTGGGTGAGCTGAGAACTGCTGTTACCTGGGGACCAGGGAGCCACTGCCATGGGTGAGGAGAGAATTGCTGTTGCCTGGAGGATCCAAGAACAAGTGTTCCATGATGGAGGGAACCAGTCCTAGCCGGGGGAGGTGAGAAAGATCAGAGCTCAGTGTTGCCTCAGATGCTAACCTTCCTGGAGAAGCTGTGACCACCATTACCTGTGAGCTGGGAGCTGCTACCAAATGGATGATCTGAGGATGGTGTTACATAGGATGAGACTACTGTTGCCTCTGGGAGTTGTGATCCTGGTTATATGGGTAAGCGGAGCCACTGTTGCCTGCAGAAACAGCACCGTAGCCTGTGGGAATTGTAATCACAGTTTTATTGGCCTTCCTGCTTGGTTAGAAAAGTGTCCTGGGATGTGAATGCCCAGGAACCACACAGCTCTGAGGTGGGACAGTGTCCCAGTGGAAGGGCATCCTGAGACATGGGAGCCCAGGAACCACACAGTTGCGGAGGAAGCCTCCTCAGCAGAGCCCTGAGGGAGGCTCTTCCTGGCTGAGCTGGACTGCTACAGTTATCAGCTCTGCTTGCTGCTTCCGCTTCTTCAACATGGCAGCTCCCTGGGGAGGGTCTCCTCAGCTGAGCTCAGGAGCCTCAACCCTGCTCAACTTCCTCCATACTTCCCATCTTGACAAAACTTTCTGATGAGTCACAGTGGGCAGCAATTCTCAGAAAAGAGATTTACTGGGAGGGATGAAGGCAGGGTGTGGAGGGATGAATCCAGGGGTGGCTGCCTCTGCTCCTGGGAGAAGGCAGCAGGGAACTGAACATTAGGCAGGGCTTTCTTAGGGGGCAGAGCTTTCCAGGGTGAGGACTGGCAGGATTTCAAGTCCTGAGCTTGAGGGAGCTCAGGGATTGGTAGGTTTTTGTGCTCTGGGATAGGTGTTTTTTTGTGGGAAAGTCCGGGATTGGTGGCTTTTTGTTCAGACTTTTCACCTAAAATCAGCACCTAAAATCTGGGAAGGGTCCTAATATTTAGGGGATGGAGAGGACCATTGTAACAATTATAGGGGCTAGAAATGCCATTATGACAGTTAGAAAGGTCTGGGGAAGGGGCCTATTGACTCATGATTCAAGGGGTTTATACAGACTCTGAGGTAAATTCTGAGGTAGAACAAAACAACTTTCCTCAAACTGTAAGGCCCTTCCCCTGAGCTCCCTGTCAGCAGCAACCACAGTTGAGGCTTCAGGAGCCACTGTCTCCTCAGTGGCTTCAGATTCTCAGGTCCCAGTTGAGATTGGGCCTCAGTCACTCTGGAGTCCTGAGGTGTTGCCGTCAGGAGGTGTAGAGAGGTCAGAAAACAGGCTGAAGAGCTGAGCACCCGTCTCTGGGACCACACACCAAACATGGTGTGAGGCACCAGAGGAGGGGTGGTGTTTTGTGGAGCTGAGGAGGGGGTGCCCAGAGAAAGCTGTAGAAGGCACCCACGGACAAGACCTGAAGTGGCCTGGCTGGCACAGTGTGGCACAGCCTGGCACTCTGCTGTCACATGGTGTGGAATCAGTGCAGGAGCCAGTGGGCAGGTGTCTCCAACTATGTCTGCTGGGCAGCTGAAGCCGTGGTCTCCAGCGGAGACTGCTGTTACCTGGTACCCTGAGAACAGCTGCTCTACTGTGGAGTAGAGACTGCATGAGGAGTCAGAGAACTACTGTGAAATGGCTGGCCTGAGAGCCACTGTCAAGTGGAAAAGGTGACATTTCTGTCACGTGGGTAGCTGGGGATTACTGTTACCTGAGAAAGCTGAGAAAACTTTCCTTGGAAGTATAACTCCACTGATAGCAAAGTGAGCTGACAACCAGTGCTATGGACAAGCCAGAGAGCCTCTTAGCCAGCAGAGCAGAGAACCACTGTTACCTGGGTATTCAAGGTCATTGATACCTGTGGGATCTGGGAGCATTTTTGCTGATGGGTTTGACACCATTGTTACCTCAGGGATATGAGGCCATTGTAACCCTGGGAGATCAATCCTAGTATTTCCTGGAAGATAGAAAAGCATGGTTCCTTGGGAATCTGAGACACTTGTTACCTAGAGAATATGAGAATATTGTTACCTACAAATTGGAGAGAATTGTCATGTGGGGAATCTGAGAACATTGTAATTAGGAAGATCAAGAGCAGAACCTGAGGTATCTGAGAGTATTGTAAAACAGGAAATCAAGACCATTCTTAATTCCCTGTTTTGAGAACAATGTTACTTGGGGAATATGAGAACACTTTTACCTGGGGGTTCTCAGAAGACTGTAGTCTGGGGTTCTGTAAATATTATCAACAAGGGATTGTTACCCAACTGATCTGAGAACATTGTAACTTGTGGAGCTCAAAATCATTGATACTTTGATGATCTGAGAACTCTGTAACTTTGGGCAATCAAGAACATTGTTACCAAACTGAAGTGAGAACCTTGTAACCAAGGAGAATCAAGACCATTGTCACCTGAGTCATCTGAAAATATTGAACCCTGGGGATCAGGACTATTGTTACCTGACTGTCCTGAGAACTCTAACTTGGGAGGATAAAGACAAATTTTTCCTGAGTATGATATGAAACATTGTAGTTATATGATGATATGAGAACATTGTAGTCTAGGGGGATAAAGAACATTGTTGCCTGGGTAATCAAGAATATTGTAACGTTGGGGTGCAAGGCCATTGTTACCTGACCAATCTAAAAATATTGTAGCCTTGGTGGACAAAGCCCATTGCTAACTGATGGATATGAGAACATTGTAACCTGGGAGGCATAAAAACTATAGTTACCAGACTGATTTGAGATCATTGTCAATTTGGTGGTAAAGATTACTATTACCTGACTGATCTGAGAACATTGTAATCTTGGGGAATCCAGACAATTGTTATCTAACTTGAAACACTATAACCTGGAGGGAACTAAGATGTTGCTACCTTACTGATCTGAAAACATTATAACCTGGGGGGGGGAAAGACCATTGTTACCTGATGAATCTGAGAACATTGTAACTTGTGGGGATAAAGACTATTGTTACCTGACTGATTTGAAAACATTGTAACCTAAGGGGATTGGAGACACTTGTTACCCTACTGACCTGAGAACATTGTAACCTGGGAGGATGAAGACCCTTGTTACCTTACTGACCTGAGAACATTGTAACCTGAGGGAATGAAGATTGTCCTTTCTTGGGGATTTTAAAACATTGTAACCTTAGAGGAGATCAAGATCATTCTTACATAATATGAAAACATTGTAAGCTGGAGGGCGATCAAGACCACTTTTATCTTACTGATCTGAAAACATTCTCACCTGGGTGTCAGATCAAGACCCTTGTTACTGATTTGAAAGTATGGTAACTTGGAGGGGATCCAGGCCATTGTAATATTGACCTAAGAACATTGTAAGTGGAAGAAATCAAGACCATTGTTACCTGGTGGATCTGAAAACACTGTGACTTGTGGGGAAAAAGACCATTGTTAAGAGGCTTATTTGAGAACATTGTAACCTAGGGGAATACAGACCACTGTTTCCTGACTAATCTGAGAACATTGTGACTTTGGGTTATGATGACCTTGCTATCATATGGATGTGAGAACACTCTAACCTTGAGAGTCAAGATCATTAATACCTGATTGATCTGAGAACATTAAGATCATTGTTGCTTTACTGATCTGAGACTGTTGTTATGGGGTTGGGTCATGAAGACCACTGTTACTGAGGCAATCTTAAAACTCGTAGCTTTGGGGGGATCAAGATTGTTGTTGCATGATTTGAAAACATTGAAAGCTGGAGGGGATCAAGATCATTGTTATGTTACTGATCTGAAAATATTGTGGCTTGGAGGGATTGAGATTATTGTTACCTTCCTGATCTGAGAACATTGTAACTTGTGGGGTAAAGTTGCTACTGGCTTATCTGAAGAGACTAACTCATGGGAATGGAGACTGTTATTACTTGGCTGATCAGAGAAAACAGTAGAGGTTCAAGACCTCCTTACCTGGATGATCTGTGAACATGATAAATTGTGGGGATCAAGACAAGTGTTACCTGACTAATCTGAGAGGATCAGGACTTTGGTTAACTGCTGGATCTACAATCATTGTAACCCAGGGGATAAATACCATGTCTACCTGACTGTTCTGAGAACATTTTAACCCTGCGAGAATAAAGACCGTTGTTATTGGATATGAAAACATTGTAAACTGGTGGGTATCAAGACCATTGTTAACCGATTGATTTGACAACAATGTGATTTGGGGGTTAAAGTCAATCGTTACCTAGCTGATAGGAAAAAGTGGTAAGTTGGGTGATACAGTCCATTGTTACCTGGCTGAGCTGAAAACACTGTAGCTTGGAGGGTAAAGACAGCTGTTACCAGGGTTGTCAGAGAACACTGTAGCCTGGGAGAATCCCAACCCATTGTAACTGACTGATCTGAGAGCATTGTAACCATGGAGGCCCTTTGTCAATGGACTGGTCTAAGAACAGTTAAACTTGGGAAATGAAACCATTGTTTCCTGACTGATATGAGAACACTGTAACTTAGGAGAGTCAAGTCTGTTACCTGCCTGATGTGAAAACACTGTCACTAATGAGGATGAAGACCATTAGTTTTTACCTGGTTAATCTGAGAACACACTAACCTTAAGGGATCAAGACCACTGCTGCCCGCCTGATCTGAGAACAATGTAGCCTGGGATTATCATGACCATTGCTACCTAATTGATTTGAGAACTTTGTTATTGTTGAGGCTAAAGGATACTGTCAGCTGGCTGATTTGAAGACACTGTAGCCTTGGGAGAACAAGACCGTTGTGAACTGATAGGTTACCCTTGTAACCTAGAAGGACCAAGGTCACCGAGACCTGATTGGAAAGCATTGTAGTCTGGAGTGGGATGAAGACCATTGTCACCCACCTGATCTGAGGACATTGTGACTTGTGCGGATCAAGGCCATTGTTACTTTACTATTCTAAGAATGCTGTAACCTTAGGATGAAGACTGTTGTTACTTTACTAATCTGAGAGCCTTGTAATGAGTGATAAAAATCGTTATTATCTGACTGATTGAGATATTGAAACCTCTGAAAACATTATAACCTGGAGGTATACAGTCTTTTTGTTACCTTTCTTATCTGACTATAATAGTGTCACCTGGGAGAATCAAGACCGAAGTACCTGAGTGATCTGAACATCACCTGGAGGATGGAAGAGCATTGCCACCAGGGGCATCTGAGAACACTAACCTGGGAGATCTGAAACCACTGTCACCTGGAGCTTCTGAGAGCAATGGAATCTGGGGGCTAAAACGGTTGTTCTTTGGGACATATGCAAACACCAATACTTGGGGGAATTTGAGAACCTGTGATGTCAAGACTTTTCTACCTAGGGGATTCAGACCATCATTACTGGTGGCATCTGACAGCACGATTACCTGTAGGGAACGTGACTAGTGTTACCTGGCTGATATGAGAACATTATTACTTAAGGAATGTGAAAACATTGTAACCTGGGGAAATAAACAGCATCGTCAGTCAGCAGAAGGGTCAAAATCATTGTTACTTTGAGCATCTGAGAGCATTTGTGGGGCTTCTGATACACTGGATATGAAGATGGTTATTGCTGGCCTTCCTGCTGGGATGGAAAGTTATCCTGGGATGTGGGAGCCTAGGAACCACACAGCTCTGAGAGGAAACCCCTTCAGTAGAGGAATTGTAGCTGACTGAGCTGGAGTGCTACAATGTAACAGCTCCTTTTCTTTAGCATTGCCGCACCCAGGGGAGGGTATCCCCAGATGAACTGAAGCTGGGAGTCACTCTCACACCAGCTGTGCTGAGAGCATTTTTGCTGAGAGCACGTAATGACTGCTACCTGCATGAGGTGAGAAACTTCTCTGAACTGGATGAGTTGAGGCTGCTGTTAGCTGAGGGAGCTGACAACTGCCTTTGCTTGGAAGAACAGAAACCACTGTTTCCGGTCTGTGCTAAGAAGCATACATTTCCTAAATGACAGGTCTCCTATTGCCTGGGCAACTAATACTTTGTGAATTGGTCTAGACTGAGGACACAGCAAGTCTTGATTCCTAGCATGCTTCCCCTGTAAGGGAGAGACTTCCGTCATCCAGCCAGGTCTTGTCCAACTCCAGCACTTTCTGTCGACAACCTTTGAAGACTGTTCAGCAGCACAGAGTGCTTCGTGTGGTGTGTTGGAGGTTCCGGTCCCAGCACTTGCCAGGCTGGGCATTGTGGGGAAGCCTGCTGTCCTCATGTTCCTCCTCTCCCTGTTACACCTTCCCAACCTTCCGAAGACTTGACCACACACATCTTGCTGAGCTAGACCCACATGCTCATGGAGTTATGTGCAACTGAGTGACAAAGCCCCTCTGTGGAGAGTTTTCTGTGCACAGTCCCTATGGTTTGCAGACAGGTCTTAGGACATTGTAGTAATAATAATAATAATAATAATAATAATAATAAAATCTATCTGGAATCTTGCCAGCTAACAAATGCCATGAGTGGAGAGGGTGAAATTCCACAACGTTTAGCAGAACTCCAATCCTTCAGGCCCTCACATTGCCAGAGAACATGTACTGCTCTTCTCCAGCTCTTCTCTCCAGCACTCTCACAGTATCATTGCTTTTCTTGGGAGAAGGGAGTTGGCTGCCCGAAACTCATGCTTGGCCCCTGGGTCCTGATAAGATGTTAGGCAGCTCATCATGTCCATTTCAAGAGTGACACAAAACACACATACATACACACAGTATGCAAATATTAGGAATCACCTTTGCTCAGAATGAATCCTTCCAGACTCATCCAGGCTGTTTGCTCTGCTGGTTATTCTGCATGGCTAGCTAGCATGTCATGGGATGCCCAGGCCATCAATTGCTGAACGGTACAGCCATTGAAGGACGTTATTACTATTAGAAGCTTCTGTGACCACTCGTGTGCAAGGCCTTGTGTGCATATAGGTTTTTAGCTCACCAGTGAATGCCCAGGAACGACCATACTGGACCACACAATGCTGCACATTGTTTTATGAGAAACAGCCTCACTTTCTCCTAGGGACAGAGCTATCTTACATTCCTGTAAATCTCTTGCTTTGGGAAGGAGAAGGTACATGTGGTTATGGAAAAGAAGGGGACATGCTAGGGATCTGAAACACTCGTAGCTTCTGTGTGGACACGCCAGGGTTCATATGTGAGCCACCTAGAGCAGCACACCCAGGGTGAGAGGCAGAGGACCATGGCAGTGTCATGTCCCTCCTAGGAAACTACTCTGTCAAGACAGTGATGCTGGAGAAACACAGCCAAAGAAACGTGTAAATCTATCATTATCTACACATCAATTAAAAGGAAGTAGAGTGCTATTTAAGACAAGATCATGAGAAACAAATTCTCAGGATAGTGGCCAATATTGAGGTATTTCTTTTTTAACTTTGGACCCTTGTTTGCAAAGATTCCAGTCATCTGCCGAAGGCCCCCCTGCACCCAGCCTCACACACAAGGGAAAGCAGGTGTTTTGTGTAGAGCCTAAGGTTGCCTTGCTCTGGCCTCCACATCAAGGAACAGAGCACTCAGGGGAATGTGCCTGGGACTGCAGGACAGCCGAGGAGCATTCCTTCCAAGCCAAGCAGCAGGGGGTAGCGGGTAGATGGGCTTGGCCTCTTCTGACTGGACACTTTGAGGTGGGATATTTGGCTCACACTGTTCGTGTACACAGGTATGTGCGTGTTCGCATGCATATGTGCGTGTTCCTATGTAGGGGGTGCACTTGCATGTATGTGTGCATGCAGAGGTCAGAGGAACTTCTGGTGGGGTCCTCGGGCACTGGCCACCGTGAGTTTTTTTGTTTTTGTTTTTGTTTTGTTTTGTGGCTTTATTTGGTTTTTGACATAGGATCTCTCTGTCCTGGAACTCTACCAGCAGGCTAGGCTGGCTAGCCAATGAGCCCTGGAGATCTGTCTGCCTCTGGCTCTCTGGCTGTCTCTGCCCCTCCCCGCCCATCTCTGCCTCTGCCCTCACCAGCCCTGAGATTACAAGTGTGCACACAGTGCCTGGACTTCTCAGAGGATTGGACTTGTGTCTTCAGACTTGTGAGGCGAGCGCTTCACCAGCTGCACCATCTGCCCAGCTTAGCACACCACATTTTTTCTTTTCTTTTCTTCTTTTGGACACTGTTTCTCTGTGTAGCCTTGGCTATCCTGGAACTTGTTCATAGACCAAGTAGGCCTCGAACTCAAAGATCTGCCTGCTTCTGCCTACTGAGGGCTGGGATTAAAGGGGTTGTCTGCCACCACCCCGCTTAGCTCAACTTTTTAAAAATTTTCTTCTCTCATTTATTACATCCCCACTGCAGTTTTCCCTTCCTCCTCTCCCCCCAGTACCTCTCCCCACCTTCCTTCTTCTAAAGATCCACTCCTCCTCAGAATCCCTTCAGAAAAGAGCAGGCCTCCCCAGGTTATCAACCAAACATGGCATAAAATGTTGCAGTAAGACTGGGCAGCCCTAGGTGAGGTGGTCTAACAGGAGGGGAAGGGTCCCCAAAGCAGGAAGAGTGTCAGCCTCCACTCCCACTGTTAGGAGTCTCACCAGGAGGCCAAGCTATGCAACTGTACCATACATACAAAGGGCCTACATCAGATCCATGCAGGCTCCCTGGTTGTCAGGTCAGCCTCTGTGAGTCCCCATGAGCCCTGCTGAGTTGATTCTGTGGGTCATTTTCTTGTGGTCTTGACCCCTCTGGCTCCTGCAAACCTTCCTCCTCCTCTTCTGCAGGAGTCCCTGAGCTCCACCTAATGTCTGCCTATGGGCTCTTCATCTGCTCCCATCTGTTGCTGGTGAAGCCTTTCTGATAATGATTACTCTAGGCCCCAGTCTATAAGTACAGCACAGTGTCATCAGGAGTCATTTCATTGACTTTTTAATCTATTATTATTATTATTTTTTTCTTTGTTCATGTGCTTTCTATTTATATTTAGCTCCATCCTAGGTCTCTGGTTCCTGGCCCTCCAGGTAGTGTCAGACATTGGCTTCCTCGGGGCATGGGTCTCAAGCTGGACCAGCCATTGGTTGGCCATTCCCACAATTTCTGCACCACCTTAAAATCCCAGCACATCTTGCAGGCAAGACAAATGTAGGTTGAAGATTTTGTGGCTGGGTTGGTGGCCCAGTCTGTCCGCTGGAAGCCCTTCCTGGTTACAGGAGATGGCCGGTTCAGGTTCCGTACCCTCATTACTAGGAGTGTTCACTAAAGTCTCCCTCACAGATTCCTGGGGGTTTCCCTGCACTAGGTTTTCACTGCACCCCCAAATGCCCTTCCAGCCGACTCTCCCAGCACTCTCTCCCCAAACCCCCACATATTAGCTCCTGTTCCCATCCCGCCGACTGCCAGCTCACTCCCAAAATCTATTTCCCCTTCCCAGGAAGATGCATGTGTCCCCACTTGAGCCCTCCTTGTTTCATAGCCTCTTTGGGTCTGTGGATTGTAGCATAATTATCCTTTATAGCTAATATCTACTTTATATGTTTATGAATACATACCATGTCCCCCCAGGGTCTGGGTTACCTCAGGATGGTTTTTTTTCTAGTTCCATCCATTTGCCTGAAATTATCATGTTATTAATTTCTATCAGCTGAGTAATACTGCAATGTGTAAATGTACCACATTTTCTTTGTCTATTCTTTGGTTGAGGGACATCTAGGTTGTTTTCAATTTCTGGCTATTATGAATAAAGCTGCTATGAACATAGCTGAGCAGGTGTCCTTATGGTAGGGTGGAACATTCTTTGAGTATATGCCCAGGAGTGGTATAGCTGGATCTTGAAATTGATTCCCAGTTTTCTGAGAAACTGATTTCCAAAGTGGCTGTATAAGTTTTCACTCCCATCAGCAATGGAGGAGTGCAAATCCTTGCTCCAAATCCTTGCCAGCATGAGTTATCAATTCTGTTTTTGATCTTAGCTGTTCTGACAGATATAAGATGGAATCTCAATAGTCATTTTGATTTGCATTTTCCTTATGGCTAAGGATGTTGAACATTTCTTTAAGTGCTTCTTAGCCATTTAAGATTCCTCTGTTGAAAACTCTCTGTTTGGATCTGTACCCCAATTTTAATTGGATTTTTGGGTTTTTGATGTCTGATTTCTTGAGTTCTTTATATGTTTTGGATATTAGCCCTCTTTCAGGTGTAGAGTTGGTAAAGATCTCTTCCCATTCTGTAGGCTGCCGTTTTGTCCTATTGACAGTGTCCTTTGCCTTACAGAAGCTTTTCAGTTCTATGAGATCCCATTTATTAATTGTTGGTCTTAGAGCCTGAGCTGTTGGTGTTCTGTTCAAAAGTTGTTTCCTGTCCCAATATGTTCAAGGCCATGCTCCACTTTTTTTTCTGTCAGGTTCAGTATATCTATCTGAGGTCTTTGATCCACTTAGATTTCAGTTTTGTGCAGGGTAATTGATATGGATCTATTTATGTTTTTCTGTATACCAACATACAGTTGGACCAGCACCATTTGTTGAAGATTCTTTTTTCAAGTGTGTATTTATGGCTTTATAAAAAATTAGTTGTCCATAGGTGTGTGGGTTAACATTTGGGGCTTCAATTTGATCCCACTGATCCACTTGTCTGTTTTTATGCCAGTGCCACGCAGTTTTTATTACCATAGCTCTTCAGTACAGCCTGAAATCAAGGATGATTTCAAGGATTCCAAGGGATGGTGCATGTTTTCAGAGCTATGTGTGAGGTTGGCCTTGCAGTTCCATCGGCTGTGATACATGGTGTTTGAGGGTGCAAGGCAGGGACTGCCACCTCCTGCATTAGCAGAGGAAAGTGCTGGATGGTGGTGGGGCTAAAAAGAGGAAGGTATGGGCGAGGGATGCTGGGTCTGAGCCCGGGTCAGGAAGCGTGCTGGTGGAGGCTGGGGGCCTCACCTCTCTGTCCAGAAAACAAACCCTTGATAAAGTACTTCTCAAGCACCACCTGTACTCATCTGGATCGCACTGACTCCGTTCCTTCAGGGAAACAGTGGCCTCTGTGACAGACTCTCCTACGACCAAGGGCTTTGCCGCATTAAAATGTGATCTATCCCATTAAGCTGTCATAGGAAGCCTATAAATAACTCCAGAAATGAGGTCCCAAGACAGCCTCTCACTGTTACCGTTTAAAACAAATGCTGGTGATTTACAGCCAGGTTATTGAGGAATTCCCCGACTCCATCATTTCCCTCAGTACGGCTCAGGAAATGGGACCTGACAATGTCCCCAAAGTTAGAAGAGGCCCTGCCTGGTGACCTCTCTTTCTTAGAGTGTGGCCTCTCTAAGGACAGGTTCTTCCCGTCTCTTCATGCTCCGGTTATTAAGACTGACCTCCTCTGCTCTAATGCTCCTCATGCTCGAATGGCTCCAGGGTCCTCCCCAGATAACAAACTGTGTGCTTAGGCTTCATATTGTGCGATGGCACAGGCTGCTGAGACTTCTCAGCCAGTAAAGGTGCGTGCTGACAAGCCCGACCATCTGAGGTCAACTCCTGGGACCCACATGGTAATCGTTGAGAACTGACTCAGATTGTCCTCTGACCTACACATGTGTGCCACGGTATGTATTCACACACACACACACGCACACACACACACACACACACACGTGGGCTACAGTGTAATCTCTTAAAATGGCATAGCACTTACAAAGCCTCCTAGGCATAAATCCTCTCTGAATTGTTGCTTCTAATGCCCAATAACACTATAAGTTCTATGCAAACAGTTGTTCCAACCTGTTAGCTAGGGATTGTACTGGGAAATCCTGTGCCTGTTCAGTGTATATGCAACTCTCATAGGCCTAATTGCATTTTTGATCTGCAGTTGACTGAACTCGGCAACCCATAATTATGAAAGGCTGATTTCATACAGTGTTCACCCTTCCAGGAATTCTGACTTAACAGGCACTGAGATTCTTTGCTTGCAAGCTAGAGAAACTTGCCATGGTCTTCTCTGTGCAGGTTAATCTGTCACTTGCAAATAGGGTAAGAGATACTTTCTCGGCAGAAGGTGGGGCTCCTGGCTCGGAAACAAAGCACAGAGGGTTCCTTGGGTCACATGTCCCATAGGCTTTGCAGAGAGGGTTACATGACACCAGCACACACAAGCTGCATTCCAGGGAGGAAGCCTCCATCTGTGCATGCATACCTGCCTTCTCTTTGATGCTGCACTTCAAGCAGGCCCTGGGCTCCAGTGGGAGGAATTCTTTTTTCCAAGCACCAGCACAATCCAGTTAGGGACAGAAGGTAAGTCTCCCTCATCCTTGCTGCCTGCCAAGCCTGCAAACAGCCCTAGAGCTCTGTCCCCACAGGGACCACAGATGAAATTCTTATTACAATGATTTTTCTAAACCCTTCCCTAAAGTTTGCAAGCAACATCAGTTTCCACTTGGATGGCGAATAAGCAAAGTGAGGTAGCCACAGTCGCTGTGCTTGGCTCTTCACCGGGGCAGGCTGGTCATCTGCAAAGAGTGCAGTTGGCTACCAGGTTCCTCTGTAACACTCAGGCTGAGGCTGTGTCCTTTCCAGATACGGTTCAACTGTGACTCTCCAGACAGTACTGGAGACTAGCCATCTCCGCTGAGATGTGTGTCTGCACCTGGCTTTCTACTGGGCTGTGAGGACTTTTTCCTTGCTGCAGCTGATGAGGCACCCATGCTTAATTTTTGCCTTCTCCGATTCTGGCTGGATCCTTCCTGCTCTGAACACATTGTCCCCTATCGTCTCATTCCAAGCGTTCCATGTGGTCTTTTATATTTTAAACTGTCTTGGCATCTGTTTCTGCAAGGGTTAAACTGATGATGTGGCTGAACCAGGAAGCCTACTGCTTGATGAAGGATAATCTGGTAAATGGAGACAGAAAACTTCCCCGGATGTCTCTGTAGTCAGAAAACCCAGATCTCTGTGGTGAAGGCCTCTGGAGCTAGCACCCTTCTCCACCACGTAGCATGGGTCAGCCCATCCAGGGGATTTTCTGTATCACCTCTCCTTTCCCCAGGAACCTCTTCATAACAGAAGCCATGTACAGATTGCGTTCAAGCTCTATTCCTGGTTGAGAGGCACAGAATTTCTTGTCATGGAGGGCTCAGCTCAAGGTCACTGTCCTGCCCAGGTCCCCATGGTCTTCTCACTGCATTTTGAATCGATCTTCCACTGAATGCTAGCCTTTACTATTCATGATATTCTCAAGGACTAGCATAATCCATTCATTGTGTGCTGAATGGGAATTTATCATCTGAGCAACAAATGGGAAATTATTGGTTTACGTGGAGCCTAACCTAATCCCGACTACCACTTCCTCTCCTGTTACCTTTCTTTGTTCCTTCTCTCTCAGATGTCATTGTCCTAAATGTGATTGAGATTCCTTCTTTCCTCTTCAAAGTCATTTTATGTTTAATTAGGCAGTGCATACACATGCATGTCTGTGGATGAGTGTATGCGCACGTGTGTTAGCTGCCTGCAGGGACCAGAAGAGCATGTCAGATACTGTGGAGTTACAGGCATTATGAGCCATCCACTGTGGATGCTAAGAGCTGAACTAGAGTCCTCTGAAAGGGCAACCAGTGCTCTTAATGGCTGGCCTTTGTTCTTATACCACTCTGTCTACTCAGTGGAATCTGAGAACATTAGTAACTTGTGACTGATAAGGCCTGGAGAGGCCCCTGGTGGCCTCTGTAGGGTCCTGACTGGGCTTTTGCACCTCTGTGGGAGTGCTCCAGCCCAGAGAGTCCAGAGACATGAATGCCCACTGTGGTGGCTCTGGAAACCCATGAAGATGAAGGAACTGCCTCACAGCTTTAGGGGCTGGTGACAGGAAACAGTGCACCCTCTGGAGCTTGTCACTGTGACGAGACGGGGAGAGTACTTTGGTTAGCCTGATGGCCACTTCTGAAAATGTCGTCCATCCCACCTCCACTCCCCAGTCCTTTTCCTGGAATGGGCCCTGATCGTTTAGAAATGTCCTGTTTGTCTGGAAGCCAACACCCTGCCTCAGCACACCGTGTTCCTGGACCATGCTCTGGCAGTGACTCCTGGGGACGTCAAGTCTGAGTTCTCTGTGCAGCTTTATGGCATGTCTCATAACCCACACCTAAGATCTGCTCTTAAGTTGAGCCAGCGTGAGAAGGCATCTGGACATCCATCCGAGTTGTTAGTGCCACTCCTCTGTTTATCCATCTTAAATCATGGCCAGCAAGGCTGTAACCTGAGACATCTTTGTTGGTGAAAACAAAGGAAGAAGGGTTCTATTGGCACCATGCCCACACAGTGACTTCACCCATCAGGCCTCCTGCTCAGCGGGGGCTGCCCAAAGCCAGTCCTTGCTTATCCCCACTGCTGCTCCCAAGGCTTTGGAAAATAGTCTTCCCTTTTCTGTACTTCGTAAAATAGCACCTCTCAGCTCTCCACTGCCACACTTGCGCACACGCCCCATGGTCTTTTCATCATTCTTCTTGTGCCTTTTCTCCGCCACAACTACAGTTCTCACTACGACTTCCTTCTGTGGGCATGTCAGTTGTTTTAAACAAAAAAAAATGTGATTACACAGTGTGTCTTTCTCCCTCAATATTTTATTGGAAAAAAAAATCCCTGACTTCTCCTAAAGATCTTCAATATATCACTCCTCTTTGTTGTAAAGTATTTATTACAGTATTCTATCATGGGCCATAATTTGCTTTGCTAGCTCCTAGTTTTTGACATTTAGGGTGCTGTAAAAATTATACTATCATAGCAATGCTACACTGAACCTCGTTTGATGTAAATCTTGGCACACCACCAAGATCATCTTGGCGTGGGCTGATCAACACCCTCACTGCGATATATAAGAGAAGAAGAAGCAAGCCTATGTCCTGGACAGCCACTGGAATTGGGGCTGTTTGCTACCAGCTGCGTTTCATCGTTGGCTAACAATGAGCCTGAGGAAGCTCCAGCTTAGAAAGCCACAAAGCAGTGTTTCACGGGGATCAAGGCTCAGTCTACACCTACTCTTCTGTGCATTGCAGCTTCCCAGCCCATTGGTCCAGGCTAGTCATGTTGGCCCCACCCACTCAATTTGGTCCCCATGCCTATGGAACAGAGGTGAGCAAGTTGGTTGGTAATGTCAGTTTCCCTTGTGGATGAGGGTTTGGCTTTCCCTCATGATGTGTGTCACAATTTTGGCAATGTTTTAGCAAGTGAGTGTATAACATGTAAGTAGATCTGCCCCGCTGAGGAGCCTCAAACATCATCACATTATGCTCAGTGTTGATCTAACATCAATGTTCTTTCCTCACTGTTTGTCCAAAGTGAGCTTTAGTTTAATTGAAATTTTATGTTTTTTACTATTGTGATATTAAATTGTTTTTTTTTTCCAGATGTGTTATTCTTTGGTATGTGTGGGTATGTGTGTACCTGTGCCCAGTGTCACTCCTTAGGAGCCATCTGTGTTGTTGTTTTGAGACATAGTCTCTCACTGAGACCAAATGGGCCAGGCTGGCTGGCCAGTGAGCCACGAGGATCTACCTGCCTCTGTCACCCCAGCGCTGGGGGACAGACTTACACTGCCGTGTCCCATAGGGATGGAGCTCAGGGTCCCATGGTTATGTGGTGAAAACGTTATGGACTGCTCTATCCCTCAAGCCCCTTGTCTGTACTTTTCAAAGAGACACTGAATGGAATGGACGAGCTTCAGCATGGTAGGGAAGCATCTGCAATGGAGCCCCATCCTCTCCGTAGGAAATGTCCACAGACATCCCCAGTGCTCCTGGACCACTCACTCCTCTCTCCCCGAGGCTGCCCTTGTTCTGGAGTGTGAGTCGTTTGAGGTGCTGCCTCCAGTTGTTGCTCATGCTAGATCTCACTTCCCTTTCCTTGGCAAGGTTAGAACATCCAAACCTCCAACAGAAAGCTCCACTTCCTGCAGTCTTTGCCCCTGTGAGAGGAACAGGGAGTTTGGGGATGCCCAGGGCATTTATTTCCCTGGCACTCAGGGTAGGGTCAGGGAAGATGCACGCCTCGGGAGAGCTCAGCGTGAAATACAAAAGTGCAAGGCACTTTCACGGAATCACATGGATGTGTGTGGAACTCAGCATCTCCTCACGCCTGCTGGCTGCAGCACTCTCCCAAAAGACCCGGGAAAGTAGAGCTCTCAGAGAGGTTAGCTGCTGTGGAAAAGCTCCCTGGCTGAGAAGAACTGGAGCAAATAGACACAGGTCTCCAGGCTGACTGCAGGCCTGAGAGATGGCTTAGTGGGTAAGAGTGCTTTCCACATAAGCATGAGGCTCTGAGTTCAAGTCCTCCACACCCATGTCAAAAGCCAGGCTTGCTGCATGCACCTGTAACTCCAGTTCTGTGAAAGGTGGAGATGGGGGATCTGTAGGGCTGGCTGGCTGCAGCCTCACTCTAGGTTTAGTTGAAGGGAATAAGATGGAGGGTGATGGAGCAGGACGCCTGGCCTCTGTGTACAGGTGCAGTTGCAGGGGCCCATGTGATTAACTTCATTATGTGTGTGACAGAGAGGCTAGGCATGATTAGAAGCCACATGCACGGTCTGCAACAATAAGAGCTCCTTATAGAAGACACTGGATCATCCATGGGTTTGCACAGCAGGGGTGGATAAAACAAACAAACAAACAAGCAAAAAACAAACAAAAAACCAAACCAAAACAAAACAAAAAAACAACCCTAAGGCTATCAAAAATAGACCTACCAAAGTATGTACTAGAATGCAGGATCTAAAATGTTAGAACTAGCATGCAGGCAAACCAATCACCTTAGTTAGGGTTTATGTCACTCTGATAAAACACCAGAAAGCAACTTAGAAGGAAAGGGTTTATTTGGCTTGCCTTTTAATCAAGGTGCATTAAGGGAAGCTAAGGCAGGAACCTGGAAGCAGAGGCCATGGAGGTACAGCTTACCGGCTTGCTCCTCATGGCTTACTCAGCCATATTAAAGCCAGGCCACCTGCCCAGAAGTGTCCACAGGGATCTGGGCCCTCCTACATTCATCATAAATCAAGAAAATGCCAGATAGTCTTGCCGACAGGCAACTGATAGAGAGGTATGTTCTCAATTGAGGCTCCTCCTCACAGATAGCACTAGATTTGTGCCACGTTTTTAATTAAACCAACTACACACCAGTATTTAGGGGAGAATAAATTCTTCGGTTGGAAAAGAAAAGTCCGAACTTGACGAGCAAAGCAGCAAACACAGGAGCTCTTTGATTTTATCACAAATACATTCTATATAACACATAAGGGACTGGCAAACCTTCTAGGTCTCCTGAAGCATTGAAAAGGGGCTAAGTTGGAGAGGTGACTCAGTGGTCAAGAACACTGGACGTTCTTTCAGAGGAGCCAGGCTCGATTCCCATTACCTTCACGGCAGCTCACAACCATCCGTAACTTCAGTCTTCAGCCTTCAGGGGGTCTGGAAACATGGCACACACACATACATGTAGGCAATACACCCATATACATAATCCAGAAAAGATTGAAGTACAGACTTGGGGGCAGCCAAGAAGACACGGGTAGGCTGCACTGAGGATTAAAGAGCACACAGCTGTGAGTACCACAGGTGCAGTGCAGGGCTGTGGTTCTAGCACTCAGAATATCAAGGCAGGAGGATCAGGAGTTCAAGGTCATCCTTGACTAGTGGGAGCTAGCCTGGGCTACATGAAACCCTGTCTCAGAAAACCAAAACAGTAGAAAGTAGAAAAATACTAAGCTGGGTGTGGTGGCTCATCACTAATTCTAACATGTAAGAGGCTGAGGAGGGATTTTGAGTTTAAGGCTGGCTCGAGTTATAAATTGAGATCCTTTCTGAAAAAAAAAAAGCTAGAAAAAGAGGGGGAGAGAGGGGAGGGAAGGAGAGAGAGAGAAAGAGAGAGAGGAAGAGAAACAGAAATAACACAACAACAAGGAAACTCTTAAAATTCAGAGAATTCCCTTTGAAAATGGAGGCTGACAAACCTTCAAGAGTGACTCCAAGCAAACTGTAAGCCACTGAAGAGGTGGCCTAGAGGGCCTAATGCTTCTCTGCTCGATGCGGCACAAATGCCAGGAGCAGATGGTTTGACCAGGAATTCTACCAAACAGCCAAGGAACAGTTCCCATACAGAATGTTCTGGAAGAGAGACCTCTCCGTGACTCATCTTCTGAGGAACTGCTTCACAAAGGCAGTCCAGTGCAGTGGAGAGACGGCTCCCCTCAAGTGCAGAACCCCCTGCGTGGCAGCATGGAAGTCCAGCATCACAGGAGGGGCCGTGACAAAGGGGCTTACGTAAGGGTGGTAGGCCCAGCTGTGCATTGACAGTCTGTTCTGTTCAGGTAGTTTCCCGAAATAACCATTTAAAGTCTACGGCCATAAATGGTTGACCCTCACCTGACACTGGGGTCAGAAAGAAGGCTCCTCTCACTGTGACAGAAAACAACCACAAACATCCTGAGAGCCAGAATGCAAAAGTGTACAACAGCAGAATCTTTTTCAAGCTGTTATGTCTATGTACTTATTGTGCAAGGTTTAAATAATGTTAAACCTAGATATTCAGTTATCAGTTATTTATGTGAAAATAGTCAAAATACTTTTTTGTCTAGTTTTTAAAAATTAAAGCAAGCCAGATGTGCTGGAACACTTCTTGAATCCCAGCACTCGGAGGCAGAGGCAGGAGGAGCTCTGTGAGTTTGAGGCCAGCCTGGTCTACATAGCATGTTCCAGGATTGCCAGGGCTAAGTGTGAGACTGAGCCATCCCAGCTGGTGTTTCCCATTGGCTCCCCGCGCACGTGTGCAGCTCAGGCCCCGAGCCTGACCCACTGCACATGGCTTCTGCTTTGGAGGAGATGTAGAAACACCTAGAAGAGGGAAAAGTCCACCAGGAGAAGAGCGTTCTTTCTCCTTACAGATGAGCATTCCTAGACTGAGACAGAAAGAAAGAACAAGATGCAACCCCAGAAGGATCCATTCTTGACAATGAAAAGCTAGCTGCCACAGTCACTGCCATTACAGTGGGATACAAGGTGAACATCAGTCGTTGTGGACAGGATCAATCAGGTAAGTTAGTGAAAATCGACACTATCTTAACTGGAGTTCATCAAGTTCCCACAAGGGCAGGAAACACTGGGTGAAACTACTTGACTCAGAAAGAAAAACCTTCCTAGGACACTGAAACAGATCCCAGTGAGGCTTAAGGGACATTTGAAAGTGGATTTGTGAAGCTGGAGATGATGACAGGAAGAGAGCCATTCACAGAGCACGGGTGGGGTGGAGAGAGAAAAACAAGGGAAAGGAACAAATTGAGACTCAACTTCCCTTGGAAACTGCTGGGAAATGCTCGTTTCCAGGAGGAACATCATTGAGCTGCATGTGTAAATCGGACAGACGACTATTTGCATAGCCTTCTAAGTAAAGACAGCAGATTCTCCATTTCTAATGGGGTGACTTGATTTAAATTAATGTGCCTATGAAAGTTCCTTCTTCATTTATACTCCCAGCATTTTGTTTGAGAACAGGTTATATAGTTTTCTTATTGAAATGTAAAAGGGAAGTCTTAAATAATGAAAAGGCTACAGGCTGGGAGGAAAGAAAACAAAAGTATTTGCTTACCTGTCACCAACGTCAGCTCCCACTAATGTAAAAATACAAGAAAAAACAGAATTTTGCATAAAATTCAAATTTGTATTTGAATGTGAAACCACAATAGAGCTTTCACCATTTATTACCATGAGCAAAATGTATACCTCACACTACCATGTGCTACTAACTGAACCACAAATGTTATTACCTAGACTTAAATGTATTTGTTTATGAATATAAATTGAAACAAAATATAAATAACAAAATAGACAAGCGTCTTTATACGGTGAGTACTGCCACGGATTTGATGGCTTATGAAAATAACCATGATTCAAGACTTTGAAAATTCATCTTGTCCTGTGTTCAATTAAAGTTGGAGTTTTAGTCTAAAATAAGATAATTTATGGTATACCAAGGTTGTCTGTGCCATCCTGCTCTGCAGTCGCATGTCGGAACTCTGCTCTGATTGCAGAAGCTGCTTTATGATGGAGACTATTGCAGAAAGCCGCGGCTGGCCACAATCAGAAAACAACTTCCCATGGGTACCCAGCCTTAACTGACACATTTGCATCAGAATCCCGACGCCCAAGGCCCAGGTCCACCTTAGAAGAGGAGTGTCCTGATTGTAAGAGCCATAGTACCAGGAAGTCTGTCAGGAGATAGTTTCTTCTATATGTGACAGGGAGCTTAGACCAAAGAAATCTGAACAAGATCTGACCAAGGATACCGCTGGTTGCCATGCCAGTGTTAATGGGAGAAACCCCATGGGGCCCTGCCCCGAAGTGAAGAGCTATAGGCAATTAACAGCCACCAATAGGGGAAGAAGTCACCTTCCCCAGGGATGAGCCACTATTGGTTATCGAATACAAAGTGATCAGCCCCGAAAACTTATCCATACAAGCAACACTAAACAGACTCAAGGTTATACACAGGTAAACACAAACACACACACACACATACACATATACACACACACCATTACACATCACAATAAAAAGAGACCATGAATTTGAGATGGAGAGGAAGGGGGGAAATGATATTACTTTTTTTTTGTTGTTGTTGTTTGTTTTGTTGTTTTGTTTTTTTGAGACAGTGTTTCTACGTATAGCCTTGGTTGTCCTGGACTTTGTAGACCAGGCTGGCCTCAAACTCATAGAGATCCTCTTGCCTTTGCCTCTCTGAGAGCTGGGATTACAAGCATGCACCACCACACCTGGCGCAATTGCATTTTAATTAAAATACAAAAATAAAGTAACAAGTATCAAAAGTTACATTATACCCACTCCCTGGGGTCAACAGACCTAAGAATGTGCTTATCCTCACCAGAAAAACCGGGAAGATTGTGAACAGAGCCAGTAGACTTGGGAAAGTCGGCTCCGGTTGCTCCACACGTTCAGTGGGGATGAGGGTCGGCTGCCTGTCTGTGGGGACAACATTTGTGTGTGTGGTGGTGTCAGGATACAGACGTGCGTTCTTTTTTCCAGAAAAATGCATGCAGCTGTCACAGATGCCAGGCTCTGGAATGTTCCTAGCTGGAGAGCAGGGACAGAAAGACATGTGAATGTGCACATCCAGACAATGGTCAGCACAGGGGAGCGACAACACAGCATGCTCTGTTATTCCAGCCTGGGGCTCAAATCCAGGCTCAACCGGCCTGATTTCACACAGCTCACATATGGTGGGATGCTTAAAGTGCGAGAACGTGAGTTATCTGATGAGCCAAAATGGCATGCTCTGCCCACCAGCAGTCAACAAAGCGTGAGCACGCAGACCCCAGGACTTCAGAGGGTCTCATCAGGAGGGCTGTCCCTCTGCGTGGGTGGTGGAATGTGAGTGTGTGTGTGTGTGTGTGTGTGTGTGTGTGCAGGGTCTTTGGTGACAGTGCAAAACGTGATTTGTAACTAAAAGATCTGAAGTGGGCATGGTGGGACTCAGAGATCTTGCAGTCAGGCCAGCAGCGCCCGTGGTGGTTAGGCTCAGGTATTTGCTCCCCAGTTGGTGGTGCTGAACAGTTTGGGGGAGGTGTGCCTTGCAGGAGGAAGGGCATCACTGGGGTGGTCATTGAGTATTCATAGCCTTGACACATTTCCTGTTCTTTCTTCTGCTTCCTGTGTATGGATTAAAATGTAACATCTCAGCTTGTTGCGGTGATGGATTCTAGCCCTCTGGAACCATAAGCTGCTCTGGAAGTTGCTTGGCTGTTTTTGTTTTGTTGTTTGTTTGTTTTTTGGTTTGTGGTATTTCATCACAGCAACAAAAGTATAACTAAATAAATGGTTTGGTTACTTTTCCTTGCTGTTAAGTAGAGGCATAGCATTGGATACCATATCTCTACATCTTTAAATTTTACCTGATTGTAACTTTATATTCTTACACAGCTCAGTCCCTCTCCTCTGGCTCCTGTCAATCACCACTCTGTGCTCTCTTTTGCTAGGGTTTTACTGCTTATGTGGAGTTAGACTGTGTCTGTCTTTCTATCATGCCTGGCTTGTCTCATTTCACATAAGATGATTCGTTTTCGTCCAGGGCTGTGAAGTTTTTTCTTTCTTCTGGGAAGTTTACAATTTCATGTCATTGCTTAGATCTTTCAGCAACTTTGAGTTGGTTTCATGTGTGTATGTTCGTATGTGTGTGTGCATGCACAGAAGGGTGGGTGTATAAGCGCGTTGCACGCACATGGAGGTCAGAGGTCAATCACTCTCCATCTGGTTTCTTTAAGACAGCCTCTCTCTGACCCCTGGAGCTCATAGATTCAAGTAGACTGGACAGCCAACCCCAGGGGTTCTGCTGTCACTGCTGTCTCTCCCAGCACTGAGATTCCAGATGCAGGCCTTCCTTTGTTGTTGTTTTAGTGTGGGCTCTAGGGATCACACTCGGGTTCATCAAGCACGTTACCAACAGGTGACTTTAACATCTTAGGATGAGGGTCTCCTTCACTCTCCAAAGGCGTCCATCCAGTTTCCCAGTTCTACCCGAGGAAGAGGCTGTCCTTTGCTTGTTGTGCGCGTTCGATGATCCTGCCAGCTGCATCTGTGTGGACCCACGTGAGCTCGGTCTGTTCCGACCATGCCCTGGCAGTTGCTTTCCTGGCTAACAGCAGCACCACTCTGCCCTAGCACTGGGGCTTTGCAGTATATTTAGAAATCAAAAGAAGCTCCTGGCTTAGTTCTTCTTTCGCAAGATGACTTTACTTATTTTTGATCTTTGTGGTTAATTTTAAGATTTTTTTGTTTTTCATTTCAATAAAAACTTCCATTGGGATTTCATCAGCACCTTCTCTGTGTGACCCACACTGAGGAGTGTGGGCGTTTGCCATGGCTCTGTAGTTTCCAATGTAGCTTTTCCTTCAGGTTGTAAATTTATCAGTGCTTTAGCATTTGACTATGTCCAAAATGGAATCTTTTCTTATATGGGTGTGTGTGGGTATAGTTCATTGTTTGTACATTGAAAATGCAACTCTGCAAGTTTACTTATCCTGGTCACTTCTCCCTCCTCCCCCTTTCTCTGTGGTTTTGGGGTCACTGATTTATGAGGGTATGTAATCGGCATAAAGTTGTCATTTCTTTCTCCAGTCTGTGAGACGTTTGTTTGTCTTTCCTAATTGCGATGGCCAGGTCTTGAATATGCTGAGGATCTCTTCAATTTTTCATCACTGAGTGTGACACTGGCTATATGCTTTCCAAGAGTGTCTTGTATTAGGTTGTGGTAAATTCATTCTGTGCCCAGACTGTTGAGAGTTCTTACAGAAGAATTTGTTGGGTAGGTTCAAATATGTTTCCTATATCTATAGACCATGGGAGTTTCATAGCTCTATTACTGTGGCCTAAAGTATGCATCAACTTGATCATAAGGTAAGGAATGTGTTATTGAATTCAGTTTGCTACTGATTTTTAAAAATTGAGTTTTTATTTGATACATAGTCTTGTTCATTTTTATAGGGCGCCATGTGATTTCTTATGCAATGTAAAATAAGGTTTTTCTCCCATTTTGGGAGAAAAATGTCTTTGCATCATATCATCAGCAATAAACATAAAATTACAAGGCCTGCCTGCTTCTCTCATGTCTCATTCCAGCTTTGGTATCACAGAATTATGGCCTCATGAGTCAGAAAATGTTCTTTCCTCTTTTATTTTTGTGGTATGGTCTTTAAATCTTGAGAGATGGGACCAGCAAAGTCACTTAGTACAGTCCTGAGCTTTTCCTTCTGGGATTTTTACTGATTGTGGGTCTATTTGGTTTTACATCCATTAACAATTCATTCTTGGGGTTTGAAGGGAATCAGTGCAGGGGCCAGAGATAGAGGCTCTTGTGGAACCTGCAGAGTAAAGACATTAAGAGCCATTCATATATGGAACACTCTTTATTTGGGACAAGGCCATGTGCCGATGTTCCCAAGGGCATTTTGTAGAAAATCACACAGAAGTGGCTTTTTGCCAGGCTGGGCACACGGCAAGCTGCACACTGTTGTGTGCTCATGTTCTGGGCGATTTAGTAGTGCCCATCTTAACCTAGTCCTTCTGAAAGACTACAATGGCACCATACTTTCTAAACCTTGATCTTACAGCCTTTATTGCCATAGGGGTTAGGGGTCTAAGAGCTT
This sequence comes from Meriones unguiculatus, assembly GCF_030254825.1. Lineage (NCBI taxonomy): Eukaryota > Metazoa > Chordata > Mammalia > Rodentia > Muridae > Meriones > Meriones unguiculatus. The sequence continues at coordinate 66,509,423 of NC_083366.1, read as the reverse complement.
GTCTCTTTATTCTGTTGTTCAATTTGCTGGTATGTAATTACTCATCTTCTTTTATGACCCTTTTTAATTTGTGGCATTGTTACAGTGCTGTTTCTATATTTCTAACTTTAAGGGTGTTTTCTCATTTTTCTCCTATTTAGACTAATGAGGATTTTCCAGTTTTACATTTTAAAAATGCCAATTTTCACTGTTATTTTCTACTTGCTGTTTTGTTTTCCCTACTCTAACATTAAAGTCTTCTGGGTCTGATTGCCAAAGTCTCTCTATGTTTTGGCAAGGTTCCAGGGTCCAGGGTAGGATCTGGGACAGGATACGGAGTTCCCCGTTTGCTTTATCTCTTGGGTCACTGACCTGATGGCTCAGGCAACCAGATCAGCAGCAGATCATGAAAGATGATTGAAAGAAAAAGGCATAGGGGAGGGGGCCCAGGATTCCGTCTTTAAAACTGCTTCTAGCCCAAACTGCAAGTGGTTGATCTGAGGTCAGCTCCTGCTCAGGTCAGGCCAGTGATGAGGCCTCCGCAGGCTAAAGCAAACTTTTTCCTGCCTGTCCTAGGCTGATAGTTAGATCCTGAATGCTGTTAACTGGTTTTCAAATCGGTAAGAAAAAGAAAAAGGGGGAGAAAGTAAGCAAAGACCATTCACACACACATGCTCAAGGGGAAAGGTGAATGGAATTAAGAACTTTAGCCTCAGTGAATTCCCACAAGCTGACGTAGGACAGTGATGTTGATTTCTGCTAGTGTCCCCTCTGCAGAAAATGCAGTAAGTTTAGGCTGTTGGTTCCATAGCATCAGCCCAGACATACACATGGACAATCAGACATATAGACCCGTCCATATTCACACACACATTCAATGGGCAACACAAAAGAAGCTCCTTCCATACATACAGACAACTGATACACACTCATGTAACATATGAACAAAACAGACATACATTTTTACATGTAAACACATACCTATATATATATATATATATATATATTTACAGTTCATGGATGAAGCGAATTCCAGCCAGCTTTCATTCAATGGGCTTCTACCACTGGTCTTCTGCCAATAGTGTGTGTGTGTGTGTGTGTGTGTGTGTGTGTGTGTTCCGCCACCATTTATTATATAGCCTTTATACCTCTCAGACAAAGCTCCCAGAAAAGAATTAGCTCATATTAAAAAAGGCAGTTAATCACAAAAACAGATGAATTCTAAAATACGACCAGTTACATGTTTTAAAACTAAACACTTTTTATGTGAGTTAATAGTAGGTTCAGAGTGACAAAGGTCAACAATGCCTAGAGGTTAACAGGTTCTGAAAGTTACAGGATTATATGTCCTTTCAATTTGGTCTGACCTGGATACACATTTTTCAGCTGTCTTTGGGGCGATGATCTTATCTGTCTTTCATTCCAAGAAACAAAGCAAATTTAAAATGACAGTATATAATGCCACAAGGTGACAAAGTATAGGAAAGCACAACAGGACAGTTTATGTACAATGACATCAAGGCTTGTACATTGCTGGGTAGCCCCATTATGATCTGGTTCATGAGAAGTTTAAACCACCTTGCTTCTATTTATGACGTATACTAGGATTCTTGAGTGAAGGCTATCTGAGGCTACAAATCTGCCTCAAGCCTGTCTCCTAATGAGGCATCTGGAGATCCACAAAGGTATTTCTTACAGCTATAAACTTTCTAAAGATGTTTAAGAAGTTCTAAAACAATTTAACTTTTAAAATTGTTTTAATAAAATCAAGAATTCAATAATCAGGAATTGGTTTATCTGAACAGCAGTGCGTCTTCAATGAGATCCCATAGGAGGTTGGTTCAGAGTGTGTAAATACCCAGAAAGTGACGACGCACTCACTACCTGATCATAGAGAGATGCAGCAGTGCACAAAGAATGAGTGTCGGAGGCTGGAAGCAGTTCTGGGTGTGTCATGATACAGACCTTGAGCAACACCAGCTCCCCTTCCAGGAGGCCCACACGCCTAAAGACAGCTCCTTCAACAGAATGGCTCCTGACACCCTGGTCTTTGTTGTTTCCTTCCTCTGGTTGATGGTGGCTGTTTCCTTTCCCTTCTGGCTTTACTGTGGCTGGAGTTGGGCAGCTGATGTGAGCTCTGCCTTTGTAGACAATCAGTGCTACAAGCTCCACGGAGAATTGTTTTTGCTGTACCTCAAGTTCTCATGAATTATGTTTGCCTTTTCTTTTGTCTTGGGCTTTTCTTTTCTAATATGACTTTAGCTCCCCCCACCCCCACAAATCCAGGTTTAAGAGTATATTGTGTAATTTCCACAGGTATAAGTTTTCCATCTTCCTTCCCTCACTGTTTTTTAGTTCCTTTTCCTTAGCGATATCACAAAGCACATGTTTGAAGACCAGTCCCTTAAAGGCTGTTAAGTTTCTTCCTTTTTCCTGACAGCGTCTGCCAGGGGACATGGTCCATTTAAGCTCTGGAGGAAAGTGTGCCCTGCTGCTGAGGGTGGAATGTTCTGGCGTGCCTGCTCAGACCACGTGGCTTCCTATATTCTTTAAGTCATCTGTTTCCGTATTGACTTTTGGCACGCATGCTTTGTTTGTTATGGGGTGCGGAGTACTGAAGGCTCCCACTAGCCTGGCACTGCTGTTTCCCCCTGGGTCTCTTCATATTTGTTCCCCATGAGTTTATGCTTATGTAAATATCTCTTACACCTTCTGGATTTTGAGCAGCAGCAGCCTCTTGTCTCTTGTGACAGTTTGGATCTGAAGTCTCTTTTGTGACACATGAGTGCAGGCGGCCTGTTTCCTCTGGGCTCTGGTCCTTGGGAGCATCTTTTCTGATCTCTGACTTTGTGTCCATGGGAATTAGTTTCTTCTAAAGAGTACATAGTTGGATATTTTTTAAATTATCCATTTAATATATTTTATGGCTCTTTTGTGCATGAATACATGTGTGTGGAGTACATACATGTGTACCTGTTCATGTGTGTGAATACATGTGGGTACAGTCGCACATACTTGTAGGTGCATATGCCGTGGAGAGCCAAAGTCTATTGTTCTCCATTTTACTGGAAGAGCAGCCCCTTGAAGGCTTATTGAGCCTTGTTTACTTACTGAGTTTGTGCCTCTTGCTGAACCCAGAGCACACTGACTCAGGTGACTCCAGCTGGTACGCTTCCCTGGGGATCACCGGTCTCTGATTCTTGTGGGCTTGGGATCACAGGCCTGGTTTCTAGTGGATTCTGGAGGCCCAGAACTTCTGTCTCCAAACTTATGAGGTTGGGCCTTTGTCTGCTGAGTCATCTTTATGAACCCTAGTCTGTGTGTTTTGACTTGAACTTTAACCCATTTGCATTTCAAGTAACCACAGATAGGAGAGGGGCTTATTGTGGAAATGTTATTAGTTGTTTTCTATGTGCCTTATTCTCTCTCTCTCATCTCTCTCTCTTTCTCTCCTCCCCCCCTCCCTCCTTCTGTCTTTGTGCTTTGATGATTTATTTTGAAATGATACTCGGATTCACCCCCTTGCTTTCTTGTGTGAATCGATTACAGCTATTTCCTTTGCAGCTTCCCTTCTTTATAGTTGGAGCTGCCTTGATCTCACTGCGACTTCAGTCACACACGGAAGTTCCGCTCCTCTCCCCTTCCCACCACTCACTACCATCCATTGTCTTCATGTTCCTTTTTTACAGTGCAATCCCATTAGTTTGTTCTATTAATCTCAGCTATTTACACACTTTTTACCGTCAAATTTAGGATTCTCACCCTCTATGTCATGCAATGGCAAAGTATGTCTTCTACTGACCTTTGCTGGCGAGTTTTAAACTTTCACGTTGCTGTTTTACCATCGTTGTGTTTAGGTGTGAAAACCTGTCTTCGGTATTGTGTGCAAGGCAGTTCTGGTCAGCTTTCGTTTGCTAACTCTGCTAGATTATTTTGTGTGCTAATCTGGAGTTTTGCCTACCTCAGATCATGCACTCTGTGGATAAAGACGTACTTTTCCTTTCCTCTCATTCTCTTGCCCACCATGGCCTACGAACATTTTGTTTTATTTTTTGTCTTTTAGAAAAGTGCCCTAAAGGTCACAACCTAGGAGGCCTCAAGCCTCAATGACTCTACATGAAGAGGAAGCATATAGTCACTCATTTCTTCATCTGCCGGATGCTTTCCAAGCGCTCACCCTGGACTCAAACAGTCCTGGAGTATGGCTAGAACAAGGCTCTGCCGTCATGGAGCTCTGATGGGGGTAGGGATGGGGACAGTAAAGACGGCAATCCCAGCTTTGATGAGAGTCTAGGTGGGAAGTCACCGGGACAGAGAGGATCTTGGGGTTCAGTGGGGGGGTGCCATTCAGCTCAGCACTCCAGCTGATCCAGAAAACTCTGCACACCTTCCTACAGGTCCCTGCTCCTGCCTCATCACACACACACTTCCTAGGACACAGACCCCAGTCCTCCTGGGGACCCACCCATTGCTTTTCATCAGGTTGTAGAGAGTAGAGCCAGATCTATGACTCGGTCCTGTCCCTTCTGGTCTTAGTTCTACCCAGTGGGGGTTTATACCTCAGGATCGCCTAGCACAGCCAGGTCTCCTCTAACCAGGAACTGGCTTCCAGCTGTTGGTTCAGGTGAAAGCTGGGCTGAGAATTAGTATACAGAGACAAAAGCCATTAACTCCCCGAGCAGGCTGTGTCTACCGTGCTGCATCTACCATGCTCCGCTGTGAAGATGGTGGCAGACTGAATCTTGGGTATCCCCCAAAGACCTGTGTGTTTACAGGATTGGTCTTAGTTTCCAGAGCCTAGTTGGAGTGGGGAGGGACCTGTACGTCTTTGAGAACCCATCTCCAAAGAGGAATGTGAAACTCCAGACACTTCTACCTTTCTTTGTTCCACGGCTGTGTTGAGTGGTTTGGCTCTGAATCTGCCTAATATTGGTCCAAAGCAGCAGGGCATAGTAATCATGAGCTGGAATCTCCCAAACTGAAACCAATTACCCTTTTCTCTCCATAAACGAATTATCTCAGGTATGTTACTACAGCAATGGAAACGAACCGATGTGGGACCTTCAAGGCTGATTAAATTGCCTGCAAATGCACCAGGAACGAGAGTCATGACATCCCCATACATGTGGTTCCACTTGAAGCCTCCAGCAGAAGAAGGCTGAGAAGTAGATTGGCCCAGCCCAGTGCTGACAACTCCACAGCCTAGGAGCTCTTTTGCGCTTGCATCATAAACTCTAGGATGTCCCTCATACAGTGACAGTCACACTGCTTCTGCTGATGGCACAGGGACAAAAAGACAGTACCCCAGGGGCTGGGAGGAATGGGTCACCATCCCCTGTCTCTCTGAGGATTCAAGCTTGAAGGCTGGAGACTCAAGACTAAAATTTAAGCTTGACATTAGGTTTTAAAAGAATTGAAAGGAACTTGAAAAGAACTTGAAAGGAAAGGAAACCAAATTGGTTTCTCTCTTCGGAAGTCACTCTTATCAGTACTTGATCTCCAAGTCATAGAAAGTGAAACTTCCAGCTATGGTGGCGCAGCCTGGCTGCCCTGGTGTGGAGCAGGTTCTGGCAGTGTGACACGGCCTCGAGTCTGCACCAGCTGAGTCACTTAAGACACCCAGTCACTGCTTCGTTATTGTAAAAAACATCAGAGACAGAAGCTCAGACAGAAGAAAGAAAGAGGTTTTCTCTGGGCTCAGCTTTGATGATTTGGGTCCATGACAGATTGATCAGCCCTGTCGTTTGGGGCACACACATGCCAAGGTGATCTGGCAGAAGGAGCCGTTTGCCTCCTAAGAGAGAGAAGAAACTGAATTGTAGAGCCTCTTCAGGGGCACCCTCCCAATAGCCAGCCCTTCCTCCTGCTTTGTCCAGCTCTTAATGGCTCCACAATCTCTCAGCAGTGCCACAGGCAAGGAGCCTAGCCTCAGCACATGTTCCTTTCAGGGTCATTTCTGTTTTTCATGTGTGTTCACGCATGTATATATGTGTGTGTTGTATTGTGTGGGCAGGCAGGGCTTTGTGTGTGCTTGCATGTGGAGGCCCACACTGACACTGGCAATCTCTCCTGGATCAACTTGGGGTAGATGGTCACTCATGACCCACACCCTGTGGTTCTGCAGCTGCAGAGAAACATGGGAAAATGCATGGAGCACACAGAACAGGCCACTGCAGAGTGGCACCTTATAAATATTCGGCCTTGTCCTTTCACCCCCAGCTACAGTGTTCTGACACATTTAAATCTGAATTTCAGTGGATCACCTGAGAGTGGGTAAGGTATTTTACAATGCCAAGACGCTCACCTTATCCCTGTGCTCCGGGACCCTGGAAAACCACTGGAGTTACAGCTTATAAACTTAAAAACTGTGTATGGCATGGTAGTGCACTCTTGGGATCCCACTATCAAGAAGGCTGAGGCAGGGGAATTGCAAGTTGGAAACCAGCTCAGGTGCATAGAGAGTTTGAGGCCAGCCTGGGCTATTTGGTGAGGCCCTTTCTCAAAGCAAACAGATGCCCTCACCCCAAAACTAACCACAGCAATGAAAAGAGACAGAAAGAACACCCAAAGTAGAGACTGATGTCTGTTCATGGGGGCAATTTGGGACAGCAGTTTTAGGGTGCTCAGAGTGATTGATTAAGATGAATTGAGTGTGTGTTTCTGGTATGTCTAGATGCTGTTCTCAGAAGCAGGATACAGCTGCTGGCCTACAGCATTCTACAAAATTCTGGGATTAACTGAATAATTTCAGAGCCTGGAAGTCAGAGAGCTGGTAATTCAAAGGCTCTGATCAGAGATGGCCACACTCTTTTGGGTAAGTCTGAGAAGAAAATGAACATTTCTGTCTCTCCTCTAACCTGTGACGTGCCGTGAGACCAGCCCTGAGCTAGTCTGGGATGCTCATTCACCTTGGGGCACTGACCTGGCCAGCACTCAGAGATGGTGCAGATGGGCACACTGGGCTTAAACACAGCTCTGGGGTAGTCCTGGGGCCAAGAGGCCAGTGTGGCTGGTGACATACCCAGGTCTGCCATCTCTGTGCCTGTCTCTCCAGGCTTCCGGGTGTGCCCGTTAATGAGGGCAGACCCAGCAGAAGCTAAGAGGTCGGTGTGGTCCATCCTGGTTCCGTGAAGAAGAGAGTGTGGTCACTCTAGCTTTTGCTCCAAGATTCTCTCCTTTGCAGACTGCTGGAAAAGGCAGAGACTGTGTGGTTGAGGGGGCCGAAGGATTTTACCTGCCATGGTGTAGCCTCTGAAGGGAGGGTGGAAACCATAGGGGGAAGTGCCCACACGGAACACTGTTCTCAATCTGAAGTGGATGGTTTTCTTCTGTGCTGAGCACGAGTGACTGAGGTCTGGGAAGAGTCCAGATGGTGTGATCCGCCATGGAAATGGTCACTGGTAAAAGCTGCAAATCAGGTGTTTACCAAACGCACTGCTGGGAGCCAGGGGAAGCCTGGTAGATGGGTTACAGCAAATACTCCACTACTGGTCTCAGCTGCTGCCTTTGAAGCTTCCTGGCTGTCGGAGCTGAGGTCCGCTAATAACACTCTGGAGACTTTTATCCGACATGCTGGTGTCACATCAGACACTGAGGAGGGTGATAACAGCTAGATACAGAGACTAAAGGGAGCTCACGGCAAGACTCTGAGTCTACAACAATCCAACCCTCCATAGGCATCAGGCTCTAATCAGCCTGCAATCCTCCACAGAGAATTCCAGTTTACAAAGCTGAGCAGCTGAGGAGACTGGGGACAGCCAGAGACATATTCTGAGCTTTTGTTTCCCCAGGAGTCTGCAGGCTCGGAGGGCTGCAGAGTGAGGAATTCATTTCAAAGTCTTCCGCTTCGCACACTTTAGGGACTTTGGAACCTTGTGTGCTTTCTCCATGCACTGTGGAATCCATTTCTCAGGAGCCACAGGGGATGGCCCGGGTGAAGGCCACACAAGCCTCCTCCTGTAGGGGTCTCTTGGACAGGCAGGCACTCTTGGCTACTTGCACTTTGCTTTCATTCCCATCATTGTGGGGCCTCAGAGAAGGGCACAAAGTAGGGCACTGTAGCCAACAGCAGGTTGACCAGCCACCCACCTGGGGTCTGGTCTGACCCTCTTTCCTCTACCCCCAGCGTTGCCTCTGCCTTGAGTGTGAGCACCCCCCAAAGCTGTCGAGGGACAGAGTCAAAAGCCATGGTGCAGGAGGTCTGACCTTTCAGACCGGCTCATCCCACCTCTGGTTAGTGAAGGTAGGCCAGAAGCCACAGCTGAGGGACTGTCCCAATGCTACCTTTCCACTGTGTCTTCCATTTCTGTAACGCACACGTGTACCTGGCCTTGAACCATGCACAGCCCTGGGGCTAGCATGAAGAACTAGGAAAATCACATACAGAACAGTATCAGATGAGGAGATGGACCTCAGTTGTTACCGTCAATAGTTCCTTGAAGCAATCCAGTCAGGAAAATAGCAGACTACCCCAACCATGAGCCAGGCTGCAAAACAGCTGTCCACTTCTCTGCCAAAGTCAAGGAAATGAAGATTCATGAGCCTGACCATGTGAATGCAGGAGGACGATGGCCCCTGACCCGGCCCCTTCTTCTGACACAGAAGAACATTAGTGGGAAAGCTGCTAAAATCCGAGTGCTATGGCTGCTGCAGAGTTATCAGAGCTACCGTCCTATGGATATGGGAGATTCTAATGGGAGGAGGATCGTGGGAATATCCAGGTTCCTCTCATCCATGATGTCTGTTATAAGACCCCAGGGGAAGCCCGAGACCAGGGAAAGTGATGAGGCCTTCATATGCTGATTTTCATATACATACATATATATGTATATGCGTATGTATATATGTGTATAACGTATATGTATGTATGTGTATACATATATATGATAAAGTGCAGAGGGTTGGAGTCCTGGCATGGAGACTCTCAAATCCCAAGAAAGCAGGGCAGGCTGGTCACCCCGTCATCCAGAGCTAACAAGGCATAGGCAGGTTGGCTACACTAGCCCCATCAGTGAGCAGTGGGCTCAGCAAGAGACCCTGCCTCAAATAAACAGAGAGCAATCTTAGAAGATGCCTGGTGTCAACCTCTGGCCTCCACATGTAGGCACGCAGACACTCAGAAACCTCCCCACATGCCAACATAAATGCATACGCGTGGGCACATGCTGCACACACACACATAAAAACAGTGGCATCAACAAAGCGGACAGTAAGTAAGCGTTCTGCGGAGCGCTGGCTGTGTGCAGGCAGAGTGCTTGCTGCTGAGGAATGTAAACTGTGACGGGTGGGAATCTCAAGCCGCACCTTAGGCATCGCGGGTGTGAGGGCATGGATGCAATCCAGGGGAACTGTGGAGCTCGCTAGGTGTGTGGCTCGAGGGAAGGCAGGCCTCAAGGTGTGCACACACATCTTCCGGGCTGGGATTCCCTTCTAAGAGGGAGCTAGGTTGCTGTCAAAAAGATCCGGTGCAGCCAGGGGTGCCGCCAGTGAAGGCCCACGTGGCCTTGGATGATAGTGGGGTCTCAGAACTTCCTCCAGATGAGAAAGCAGCATACGGCACGAACGGGGTGAATTTCGGGGCACATGTGATAGCAAGATGACGCCACAATGGCCTCTTGGTCTCCAGGCAGTCTCACTAGTGTGGTGGTTCTACCACAAAGGCAAAAACCATCCTTATTCTGTGGGGATTGAGCCTAGGCAGATGCTCTGGCCGCTGTAGGCCTGTGCCACCAGGCTTAGCAGAACCATTATGCTTGAAGAAAACAGTGGCCCGAGGGCGTGACACAGGAGTAGCTCAATGGTAGGGGCCTTGCACTGGATCACCGCTTGCTGGAGCTGACAGGGAAGCCCAGTTGGTGGAGCATTTGCAAACAAGAGGCCCCAGGGTCCATCCTCATCCCAGCACCACACGGACTGGTTGTGGTAGCATAAATGTAATACCAGAAATTCCAGAAGTGAAGACAGGGGGGTTAGATGTTCAAGGCCAGCTGGGCTACATGAGACCCTGCCTCAAAATGGAACCCAGAGCAAACCAAACAAAAGGTGATAGTGGTTTGAAAGGAGCTCAAACCTTGGCTGACCTGGCACTTGGAGACTCCGAGGAACAAACTGGAACCAGCGCACACACACACTTTTGTGTCTGTGGCCCACTCTGAGTGATACAGTGCCATAGCAAGAGGCGACCTGCTTTGGTGAGTGCCGGACATAAATTGGTGGCCCAGCCTTGGTGTTTCCACACCGAAGCAGGTGGTGGGGGAAGGTTTTGAGTAAGGGAAGGCAGAGCTGGCGTGTCACTGAGGAGTGACATGTGAAGGTGTGCTGGGATCCTGTGTGTGTGTTTGGTGACCTGTGACTGCACGACCATGCCAATGTCTACTGCGCATGTCTGAGGATGTCTGTGTGACATGCCTGCGAATGTGTATAGCTGTGAGGGTATACAACTGTGTGAGTGCATGCGGGTGTGCGTGGTATTCGGAGATGTGTATGTCGGCTTCGCCAGGCCTGAGCCCTGGCCCTGGAGAAAAGCAGGTTCTCCTGTGGTCTGGTACTTTGATCTCCCAGGTGCAGGGCCCTCGAAGGCCTGGAAGGGAAGGCTGTCTTGTTCCAGGGAGCTGCGAGTGCTTCGGATCACGAGTGGGGAGGCTCCAGGAAGAACCAGAGGAATGGGACGTCATCGAGACACGGTGAGGCCTCCCAGCTTCCCAGCTGCCTTGGCCTTGGTGTGCAGTGTTCCATTCAGTGATGCCAGAGGCCCTGCCAGGTCGCGCTTGTGAAGCCTTGCCCCGTACCTGTCTTCATGTGTAGCTGCCTACACACTCACACGCCACCCACATGCACATTCAGATACTCTTAGGGGCACACATACCCCGGTACGCCCTCTCTAGCATCCACACCCCCCCACACCACCTGCTCACTCACCGCCATTCATACATGCTGTACACACACACAGCTTCTATACGAACCTCACAGACAGTCACAGCGCTGACAGACAGACCCGGTACGCGCACATATGTCAGGTGTACACGCGTACCCACAGCCACGTGGCACATACACCCACAACGGTCACACTCCACACCTGCAAACACAGCACACTTTCCAACACACATGTACACACATGTACACACGTTTACCCGCATCCCCTTCAGTGATCTGGGCCTGAGGTTTGGAGAATGTTTCCAACTTGACCAAACTCCAAAGGGGCAGCACATTGCAGTCTGTGAAACAGGCTCTGAAGGTGGGACCAGGGTGACATCCAGAGGCGGGCACACATTAGAACCTGGCCGCCCCGTGGGATGTCCTCACCTTCAGAGACGCAGGCCCATGCAAGCATGAGATTTTAGTTCTGAGCTACACGGCCGCGATGCCCCTCCCGAGGGCCATGTCCATGCCCACCCCGTCATGCCCAGCAGGAGGGCCCTGTTTCTCAAAGCCCTGACAGCCAGGCTGGAGGGAGTCACCTGTGGCTGTGTCACTGCACTGCCTTTGAACTCTTCCTGTCTCCTTAGAGGAGAGGCCTCTCTTTAACCTGCCATTTTTATAGGGCTTGTGTCAATTCTTGAGTGTCCTCAATGTCTGCAGCACTGCCTGGGCCATTGCTTCCAGTTGATCGCATTGCTGGGAAGGTGGACTACCGGCGACATCCTCAGAGAAAGTCAAAGAGGCTCCTCAGTAAGCAACCTGCCTGCCTCCTTTGGGTTAGCCTGGGGTAGACCATTTCAGGACCCCGAAACCAGACCTTGCTCCTTTGTGGCATCCCCCTGAGAGCCAGAGGAGGACAGCATGAAAGTAAAGTTGTGTGTTTCCTTAAGTCTCCTCTGCAGCCATGCACCCCGAGCCAGGGATGGCACCTGAGAGTCCTTCAGTAAGGTTGGGAATCTCTCTCTTTCAGCCTGGCTTGAACAAAGACTATGGCAGCCACAGGCAGCAGGACCCATTGGTCCTGGTCCTGATGGGCTCCTGCTTAGTGTTGTCACCAAGCTGCCAAAACCAAGAAAGGACACAAGCTGTGGTCTGTGCTGTGTCCATTGACTGCCCCCCAGTGTCTGTGTCTGAGATGAGCACAAAGCCAGAGGAAGGGTGCAGTCACTAGAGGAGAGGGAACTACGAGCAACCCTGCAGGAGGACATAGCCGGAGGCTGGCTAGCGGGCTATAGGACAGCCTTGCAAGCAAAGTGCTCCCCATTAGCACCAGCTAGAACTCTAGCCTGCAAGGCCATGTTTTAGGGGTGGCCCCAGTTCTTGGAAGGCACAGTACAAGGTCCACGCTGCATACTGGGGAGTTCTACCAGGCAGGCAGCTGTGCCTGAGTGCACATGGCTGACATTTGTTGACTTGCAGCCACCTGCTGGTCTGCAGTGCATCTTTGGGTAAATTATTAACCAGCCTCTTCCTAGAGAACTTCCCTAGAGGTGGACAGAGACAGCCAGGCAGAATGCCCATTTGAGCTGAGCCCGGATGGCACTAGGACCTGCTAGCCCCTGGTGCTGGGCAAAAATACAACAGCCTTCTTTGACCCTCTGACACTTATCCACAAACTTCGCAGTGATGGACAGAATCCTTGAAAACATAAGGTGTAGACAGACTTTGTGTTGTTCTTGTACAGTCCCAGGCTGGGATTTGAGGGGGACTGCTGTAAATTGGAAACAGGGACTGATCCTGGATCTGACCAACAAATGGGATGGCCCATGGCATCCTCTTCATGGTGACCTGACTTCTGAGAGGGAAGGGTAGTGGGCCTGGAGTAGTGGGAGCTGGGTAGCCTCTCAGGCTTAAAGATAATTACATGGAAGGGATTCAGCCCCTGAGGCAGAGAAAGACAGCAGGGAAACTGAGGCATGCCCACAGGAATAGCAGGTACAGGCATCAGGAAGGTGAGGCAGAGATGGATAGCAGGGAAACCAAGGCATGTCCCTAAGAATAGCAGGTGCAGACAGACTGTGAGGGCATCAGGAAAGTCAGACACCTTTACTTCAGAGGAACCCAAGGTGTCCATGATGCAGGACAAGAAGATATGAAAAATTACAGGGACACAAGAGACAGGGTCCACCGGAGCGCTCGTCTCCAGCTGGACACCAAATTCCGCACCATCATTATTTACTGTGAAGGTGCCAATACAAGAGCTCTCTTATACAAAGACATTTTCAGGTAATGTCAGAACAGCAATGAGGAAGGTTCCAGGCCTGAATGTTTGAGGCCTGGGCAGGGCCTCTTCCCCTGGGCATTTTCTGGCAATCACTAAGATAATCCTACCTTCCCGCACTTCGGCCATCTTGGCCCTCTCCATTTAATGCTGTCAGGTCCCCTCAGGAGCCACCCTGAGGTCACAGGTTCCCAGCCATCCTTTACAGACAGCAGAGTCAAAGCCACCGGAACCCTGTCTGTGGGTGAAGACAGTAACTGGGACCTTGGAGAAGCCCTCACCCATGCTGTTGGGTGGCTCTCTGCTCTGAGCTCCTCCCTCTCACCTCTGTGCTTACGACCTGGGGTAAAAACAACTGCAGCTCTGCCTTATGTTCTCTTCAGTACAGAAGTCAAGACTAAATTTGGAGTTAAGGTCTCTTAAAGATTAAGGGCTATCCCCAGGCTGCTGGGGGTGACAGTAGGGGGCTACGTCTCTGACACTACTACCATCGACAGCAGAGGCCCGGCATTGACCACAGCTGGGAGTGAGATAGGAGCAGCCACAGAGCAAGGACAGCCCCTGTCTAAGTCCTTCCACATTTTCCTGGAGCATTTGGGAGGTTGTTCTGGCAGAGATGGTAGTGGTGGTTAAATCATACAGCAGACAGGTGGAAGTTAGTTTTTCCATGTTGTTGGAAATGGATGGACTGTGGTCCTTGTTAGACTGGCCCACTGAGGTAGGTTGGCCTTGAAGGTGACAGCCTGAAGCCAGGAGTCTAACTTGTTCTGAGGCAGGGGGATGGATTGGACCTGTGGGTAGTTTGAGGAGCCTGCCAGCTGCAGACATGGGCAGACACATGGCTCAGCATGGACTGGGACCAGCATGTGTGAGGAGCCAGCAGAGAGTGGCTTCCACAGGCTCCACAGGAAGCTGGACATGGACTCTTTCCTGTGCCATGAGGCTCAGAGGGGCTGTGCTATGCCTAGCCCCATGATCTGAATAAAGGAGGCAGCTGGGAGCTGAGGGCTGAGAAGGGTTGGGTCCCTGCCTCTGATTCTAGGACAGGGATATAGAGGAGCTCCCTACTGATGACCAGGGGCCTGATTCACACCAAGGCACTATAGCAAGATTCACACCTCTCAGGGAGATAGGTCAATGGCTGATTTTTAATTGATTATATTTTTGTGGTGCTGGGGATTGAAGCCAGGGTGTTAGGCAAGTGCTTTACCAGGGGGCCAAAAACACAGCCCCAAGAGCTGCTTCTGTTTTCTGCAGTGCTGGGATTCATAGCTGTTGGGATTTTGTAAGGAAGAAAACAGTGTGGGCAGGAAGATCACTCCAGTGCCATAGGGAGCAGCAGATCCAGGCCCACTGTCAGCTCTGGTGTATGCTCTCAGTGCCTCATGAGCTAGATGGAAATAACACGAGGTCCCTCAAGAATGAAGAAGGAGCGTGCAGACACTGACAGGCAATGCTCTCTTTGTCTTCTGCTTTAATCATGGAAACTCCCAACGTGAGTAGCGCTTTGGGGGCTATAAAAGGGACAGGGGTCTCATAAATTCCAGGCTGGCCTTGAACTCACTGTGTAGCCTTGTGCTTCTGATCCTCCTGGCTCCATTGCCTGAGTAACAAGCTTTGCCATGCGCCATCATACTTGTTCTGTGCGGTGCTGAGCATCGGACAAAGGGCCTTGGGCATGCTGGACAAGAGCTGGACCAACTGAGCCGCATGCCCAGACCCGGGGAATCATCTCACAGCTGGGCCCCAGTTATTGTTTCCTAAGAAAGGCATCTTGCTTTGTCTTTGCATGTAATTCCATTCACATTGCTAATGAATGCATACTTGTGGGTGAAAGAGGGTGAGCCTGGAGTCTGTTAGGACAAGCTGGGAAGGGATCAGGCAAAGAATAATTAGACTGTCAGTTCTGGGAGACACAGGGTGCACCCCCTCTCTCCTAGCCTCTTGAAACTTATTGATTCACCAACTGTACTCATGCCTGGGGCACGGGGACCCTGGCTGGGTGTGACCTGAACACAGAATAGCAGGGCCCCAGAAAGTAAAACAACAGCAGCAGCAGCACAATGTCCGGCAAATGTGACTAAGGGATCCGGGCCTCAAGTGACCACAAGCCCTCCAAGAGGAAGTACAGGGGGGGGGGTTGGGAGGGTGGCTGACAGACAGACTCCATGGGGAAAGGGCCAGGCAGGATTCGAATGATAATCTGTGGCTTTCCCTGGGGAGACATAAGCAAACAGCTGTTCACCCCATACAGGGTGAAGATAGACCAAAGAAAGAAAGAGTCCACTCAAGACTAAATTGGTGAACAAATGAGTTACCAGGACAATGCAGTGTTGGCACAGCTGCTGATCTCAGCTCTCTCTCCCTGGCACCTGACAGAACCCCCTTAGGCCTGCTTCCCTCCAGAAAATGGACGAGTTTCTCTGTGTGGGATCACCTACTGACATGCTCTGTTGAGAAGCTGGTTTGTAGTCCCTGGTGACAAGCAGCCAGGATACCCAAGCACCACCTGAGCTGCTACCTGCTTGCTGGCTCCACGTGGTTCTGTGAAGAGGAGAAGACTACAGCCATGGCCTGTGGTGAGGATTCAGGATTCAGCCCTAGGCTTGAACCATGAACATCAGGAAAGGGAACTATGGGAACTTGGATTGGTTACTTCCTTTTTAGTGTGTGTGTATGTCTGTTTGTCTGTCTGTCTGTCTCCGTGCACATGTATACTATGGGGTGTGTGTAGAGGTCAGAGGACAACTTGTAGGAGTCTTTCCACCTCAGAGGTCCCAGGGATTGAACTCATGTCTTCAGTCTTGGTGACAACTCCTTTTATGCCCTGAGCCATGTCACCAGCCTTAGCTATTTGGCTTTTTAGATGACTGTGTTGTTTTTTTCTGTGACATGACTAAATAAAACTCTCCCCAAGAGGAAGTGTGATAGCTAATCTTTATTGTAATCTTGATTGTATTTAGAACCACGTGGGGCCTTGAGACACACCTCTGAGTGTGGGCAGCACTGTTCCTGGGCAGAACAAAAGAACAAAGGATAAAAGCCAGGGTGGAGAACCAGCACCCCTTCCTCAGCTTCCTGACTGGCACCACGTTGCTGCTCGGCTCCGCTGATACTCCTGAACTCTTTGAAATCATGAGCCCAAATAAGTCCGGCTCAGGAGTTGCTTCAGTTGTCTATGCCATGTGTTTTGGTCAAAGTCATGCAAAAGCAACCAATGTAGAAGGGTCATGTGGACATGCTGAGCACAAGGCCCTAGGTGCCCACTGAAACCTGATCTCCCCAAGCTGTGTGCGTGCAAAGGCAGCTTGTGGGCTAAACCAGGTCCCTGGGAGTCTGTGGGCGGAGGGAGCTAGTCGAGCCGGCAGGTGCAGGAACAGGGGCTACCAACTGACATACTTGTGTTAGGCATTTAGGTGACTTGAAAGAACTGTGAAAGTCCAGGGGTGAACGGGAAGCTAGTGGGTCTGGAAAAAGATGGGGCCGACCGTGAGAGTCTGTCAGCCCCATCTTCATCTTTGCATCATCAGTTCTGCCAATGAGGGAAAGGGAGCCCCATTCTTTCAGACCCACTTGTGATGGTCCGTGTTTCCACGCAGAGGTAGGTGACTGCTGGGGATTGTCTGTAAGTGTTCTGAGCATCCACTAACACAGCCGCGTGTGTGTGTGTGTGTGTGTGTGTGTGTGTGTGTGTGTGTATGTGTGTGTGTGTGTATGAGAGAGAGAGAGAGAGAGAGAGAGAGAGAGAGAGAAGCAGAAAGCAGTCATGTCTTTTATTTAAGCCTACAACTGACAAGCCTTGGGGCTTTTCACTGCATCAGAAAAATCCCTTGAAGAGGGTTAGTTCTTGAGAGCACAGATTCAAGAAGAGCTGTTTGGGGTCATGACCATGAAGGAAGCAACTCAGATAGTGAGCTCTGGGGTCAGTTATGTTCTGGGTGTGGCTTCAGATTGCTAAACTCTTCTCACACTCAGGAGGGGGTGAAAAAGGTGAGGTCAGATGAGGGGAGGGGGCTGTTCGGGTTGCCCTTCATTATGTAACAAACACTGGATCTTGGTACCTTGGAACCAAAAACCCCACAGTGTTATCTTCTATGGTGTTAGGTGGTTCTGACTCAGGGTCTCCCAAATGGAGGAGCAGGAGCATGCAGGGGAGGGATGAAGCAGCAGGGGCTACCCACACACCTCTGTTGGCAGCAGGCTCAGGGTCCCTCCCCAGGGTCTCCCTGCATGCTGTTTGCAGGAAAACAACAGGAAGGGACAAAGGCTGTATCCCTCTGTGACTAGCCCCAGACAATCTACTCTGTGAGACCAGCGGCCATCCAGGTTCAAGGTGACAGAACACAACCTCCCTGAGGGTGGAACTATCAAGACTGTATTGTCCTAGGACAAGTGTAATGGGTAACGCGGTTGAAGCTGTGCTGGAAATTTCTGTCAGCCATGCTGAGGAGCTGCCGATGGCGATCCCTCCCTCCTTGGGAAGCGTATGGATGCAGAATCCCTGTGGCCTCAGTGTTTTGACTCAGTGTCTCCAGTGTATCTCAACCAAGTCATCAACAACTACGCAGAGAAGAACAGGAGCTTGGGCCACTGTCCTGGCTGGCTCGCTGTCACCTCCTGGGGCAACCACACCATCTCCAGACTTACCCAGAATTCGGCTTGAATCTTTAGAAATCACGGGAGCTAAGTGTTCCCAATTAGCACCCCAAGGCTGGTAATCTCCTCTTCTAGTCTCCTGCGCTCCGGTTGGGGCCCTGATGTCGGTGAAACGGATCGCCTGTCCGAGCGATGGGAGGGCCATCACTGAGTGGACACCCTAAGTCCCATGTGAGCGGCCATTGCAGTAAGTTCTCAAATGGAGAAGTAGAGCAATCAGCCCAAGCTTGAACCTCAAGAAACTATAAAAAGAACCTTCCATCTCTCTTCTACCTTCAAAACAGTGATTAAAGCCTTTTAGCCTGATGGCTGTGTGTGAAGGACAGTCAAGTCCTGATGTGAGGACTCAGACACATAGGCTGGAGCTGCTCTGAGCCCACCTTAAATGTGTGTTGGGAAGACTGGGGATACATTGACCTAAAAATTCTACCTACAGGTGTTGAAGCTGAATGCATGTCTGTGTATCACATCCATGGAAGGCAGAAGAGGGTGTTGGATCTCTTAAAACTCCAGTTACAGACAGTTGTAAGCCATAGCATGCATGCTAGGAATCAAACAAGGGTCCTCTGGGAGAGTAACCAGTGCTCTTGACCTCTGAGCCATCCCTTCAGCCCCAGTAAGTAGACTTTTGGCCCTGTTCCATTTCCTCATAGGACTATGTGCTTGCCTTCCTGGCTCCTGAACATACAGTTGAGCTGAAGTGCTCACTATTGGTGAGTTCCTATAGGCCTGACCATGTGTAAACTCCTGGAGCCCCGTCCCTACAGCACAGAACTCATTTGGGGTAAGTTAGGGATGTGAAGGCCACCTCCAGGGGCCTCACGATGCAGGTATGGTGGACCCTTATCCACAGGGAGGACAGATGGTTGCTAGGGAGTGGCAGTCCACGAATCTTCCTTGTAACCAGAACTGTTCTTCAAGAGTGGCCTTTGAGCTGGAGCGAAAGCCTGCCCCCTGCCACGCACCTCTCGTTCTGCCTGCTATGTCTTCCATGCTTGTATACACACAAAGCAGCAGAAGCGCATGCTGTCATGGGCAAGAATGCAGTCCTTTCCGCAGTCTCCAGCACGAGACTGACTGGAAACCTCAGAACTACACTGCCTGGACTCCTTACAGATGGGATTCCAGAAGCGGGTCAGAGGTCACTGCACCTCACAGCTGGCCAACCATGTGAGGGGCCAGGTCTGGATGCCTGTCGGAATCTGCTAACAGGAGCCCTTATTTAGTTCTACAAAAGGACAGAATTATGATGACTTATTTACAGAGCTTGTTAGCTTAGTTTTCCATTGCAGAATCTGGCAACACTTCACACCATTAAACAGACTGAGTTTGCCAACAGGCAGCGTCGAAGAGGCTGGCTTTATAACTGGAAAGGGCTGAAGGAGGCAGAAGCAGAACACAGGGTGGATTGTTCAGATTTTCCTTGTACGGTGGACAATAGGATCATGCCTCTGGCCCAACACTGGTTTACCTCAGGTTACCTTTTGTAAGGATTAGACCAGAGGGGGCATTGTTGCTAAGTCAAATTACCACGCCAGTTGGAAGCATGTGTGTATAATTTGGTTCTTATCATTTTTCATTTTCCAGAAGGTCAGATAATCAGCTCAGCTTAAGCTCAGTGACATGGCCCTGGGCAGTAGTGACTCTGCGTGAATTTTGAGTCTGTCTGGGAGGGCCAGTGCAGGAACCTGCTCAACGCAATGTCTCCTGAGGTTTTCACTAAGGGCGTGCAGTCTGCGGATGCCTTGACGCTGCTGTATGACTGGGGAGATGGGAACAAACTCCATCCTGGATAAGGCAGAGCAACGATATGTCCAAGCGTGGCTTAGTGGACTTGGCAGCTCCCTGGGGTTCCCCACAGCAGGAGTATGGCTGGGGGGGTCACCTGCAGGGACATGGGGGACTCACTGAAAATCACACCCCAGCTTGGGTGCCGACTCCTGAAAACTGCATTCCGGGAGCTCTGCACGACCCGCAGGTTACCTGGCCAGTTGGAGAGCAGTAATTGTTGTATACTTGCATAACTTGGCAGGGGCCATGTGACTCTTCTAAGTTTCGGAGACTTCTGTGGGTTTTTTTGTTTTGTTTTTCAAGACAGCGTTTCTCTGCGTAGCCCTGGCTGTTCTGGAACTCACGCTGTAGACCAGGCTGGTCTCCAACTCAGAGACCCGCCTGCCTCTGCTTCCCGAGTTCTGGGCTTAATGGTGTGCCTTACCACTGCCCGGCTGCGACTTGTGTTATATGTTCTTAGTCTTAATGAGCCTCCCTCACCTCTAACACAGAGCATTTCAATTTAAAGGAAATAGCCACCCAATAGAAGTTCTAGAATGATGGAGATTAACAGTTGTCACAGAGACTGTGGGAGTCAGAAAGACAAAATTATGTAGCCTCTCTTTCTTCATGGAAATGACTGATGACAGGCATCGATGCAGGCCAGGCCTCTTCCTATGGCATTGCTAGGTCGGGGAAACCATGCTTTCTTCAGCAGCTTCCCAAGCCCCTCCTCTGGCTTCTGAGCTGATAGTGAAGGCGCTGCTGCATGTGTTGGGGGCATCGTTAGAACTCAGCCCGGCTTGTCTCCAACAGTGACCTCAGAGCCCGTAATCCTTAGTGTTCCGAGAACCCTTCCAACAATCACAGCCTAAGGCATGTTCCTTCAGTGGCTTTCAAAGTACTTCATTCTAAATACTAAGCCTCTTTTTCAACCAAGTCACTGGAAGTATTTTGGCTTTCTGAGCTGACTCTTGACCATGGCACACCTGAAGCCTATGCTCCAGTAATTGACATGTAACTGGTACAGAGTTCAGCCAGGCAGTGATGTCCACCTCTAATCCCAGCACTTAGGAGGCAGAGGCAAGATGATCTCTGTGAATCTGAGGCCAACCTGGTCTACAGAGTGAGTTCCAGGACAGCCAGGGCTACACAGAAAAACCCTGATTCAAAAAATCAACAATTACAAAATTCATTACAACAGTTATTATAATCTATAGGCTCATGTGATATGTTTTTATTATTATTTATCTATTCATTTGTGTGTGTGCACGTGTGTGCATGCATGTACATTGGCACATGTGTGAAGGTCAGAGGACAATTTGCAATAGTTTGTTCTTTCCTTCCACGTTGAACCTCGGGATTGAATTCAGGCTTGGCATCAATCACCTGCTGAGCCATCATCCCACTGGCCCTTACGGTAAGATTTATATAAGGTCACACTATGTTTCTATTTAATAAGTTAAAAGGCCAAGATGATCCCCCAGTCATGGCAGTTTACAGGAAAAACCCTCTTGAGGTTGGCTTGATTAGGCAGCCATGTCCCAGCAGCTCCTGGCTTGGAAGCTCTGGCCATTACGCCTGGCCGTGGCTCTGCCATGGTCAGAATGAGCTCCTGGGTACAGAGTGAGGCCTGCCTGGCTGTTTTCCTGTGAGCACTGTCTCTGAAGCCTGTTGTGCAAGCGTGGGGGTGGGTGGAGGGCAGCAGTTTCCTTATGCAACGCAGCTTCCTTCTGAGGTCACCCACTGGATGGACCTAATTAGGACGTGTTAGGTCTAAGAGGCGACTCCAGCCAGCAAAGAGCTGAGACAACACACTGGAAGCCATTAAGAGCAGATAGCATCAGGTCCCAGGTGCTGTCAGCCTCCATGGGAAGCCCACTTTGTTTTCTCAGTTGCTCCTGGGTGGGGCTGCCTGCAATGGCGCTGCACTTCATGGTAGCAGCCAGCTGTCCGCTGCTGGAGGCTTGACACTGTGCAGGACTTGATAACTGCCACCTCCCCACCCTCAAATCAAAGGTCACATTTCTGTCAGCCTTCTGAAGCTCTGGGCCGTTTCATTCCATTGTTTCACAAGACTTAAAAGTACTGAGCAGGTGAGAGCCAGATGAGGAAGGGAAGAACTGACTCTTAAAAGTGGTCCTTTGACCTCCACAGGCATTCTGTGGCAAGTTCACCTACGTGCACACACACTCACTCAGCACACGTGCGCATACACACATGCACACACACTATGTAAAATGAACTTCTGAAGTCTAGATTTATTTTTATTTCTTCCTTTTCTTTCTCTTTCCTTTTAATTTCCCATGTGAAATCTAACCTTTCTTCATAGCATTAGGGGAAAAAAAATGGAGGAAATTCTTCAAAAACCGTTACTAGAGGAAAGAATGACTAATCTCTGGAAATAGAAATGTAGATTGAGCTCTTGTCTGGAAGTGCAAATCTAAATACAACTTGGAGAACACATACCTCAACAAACATTGCTAGTAATGTGTTAATGAGTAAATGAAAATTGCACTTAGCATCCTTAGAAGAGACATTTGTATTCATGTCCAAGCACAACTGTTACAGTACTTTTTAAAAACTCTTTTATTTTCAGTTTTTTTTTTAATCTTTCTCCCTACTCCACTCCAATCCCTTCCAACATCCCAACACCAGGTAGGAGAGAGAAAGGGTTATGGGAGAAGGGATGCAGTAGCTGCTTCCTGCTAGGTTGTCAGGTTCCTTGGAGCCAGTCCAATCCTCATTTCAGGAGATCTCCAACTTCTTGTCTTACAACAGCCACCAGGAGCAGCAAGGGGGAAGCAGCAGCGTTGTTCTTTCTCAGAACTTCCACACTCTCTGGGCTCTGGCATTTAGTCTCTCTCCAGAGTCCTCAGATTTAAACTATCTGCAGCTGGCAAAGAGCTCCTCTCAGAGCCCACACGAGGCAAATAGCCTGCTGCTGTGGACCATCTGAATCAGTCCCACATCCCACACCTGGGACCAAAACAAACAAACAAACAAACAAACAAACAAAAACATGTTTATATGCCCAACACAGAGACTATTTGGGTCCCTGTGTAAGCATTGTTTCTAGAAAGTGGAAAAGGTGTGAGACTTTCATAGTGGCAGGCTCTTTCACAAGGTGACAGGTTGGCAGCTACCTCCTCTGGGATCTTTCCACACCATACACAAGCTTTCTACATTTGTGCCTTTCCCTAACAATCAGAGAGGGAGCCTGGGAAGCTCAATGCCTAAATGCAGGAGGCAGATGATGGGAAATAAAAACAGCTACGTCTCAAAAAAAAAAAAAAAAAAAAAGAAAAGAAAAGAAAGCAAACCAGCCACGAAGCTGCTTATAAATGACATGTTATTGTTTCTCTCTGGTCCCTCGGGGACTTTCTGGCTATTTTAATACTGTGTTTTCATAAGACACGTTCAAACAGCAGGGCAGGGAACAGTGAGAGCGGAATAAGAATTAGACGTGTTGACTCTGCCTGTGCCCTGCAGGTGAAATGTCACGTCTTGTTCTCAGCCTCTGAAGATTCAATTACGTGGCCTATTTTCCAGCAATGCTGTTACAATGCAAACCACTCAAAGGGAGCTTGTGAGGCATCCCTGCCTTCCTGAGCAGGAATCCCACCATTTGCAGGATGGAGCTTTGTTTAGTTTGAAGTATCTGAAAATTCGGTTGTGCTCAGTGTCAGGGTGAACCTCCCTTGTGGAAAACAGGATCCTTCTGAGTCACACGCGCACGGGTCAGGACTTGCTGGTGGGCCCAGGATTGGGCCAGCTGGGACTTTCCGGGGGTTGTGTTCTGTCACTCAGGGCAGGTGAATGGACAGGAGATGTGTTCATTGGTGATTCAGCTTTTGTAGATGCTGTGACACTTGCAGTACTTGACAAATGCCACCTTCCCACCCCCAAATCAAAGTCACAGTTCTACCCCTCTCCCCCAACTTTTTCTCAGTTTGTTGGGAAATAAACTAGATCCTTCCAGAAATTTGGAGTCATCCCATTCAATTATTTTGCAAATGATGAATTAAAAGTACTGGGCAGGCGAGAGCCACATGAGGAAGGAGAGGGTGGACTTCAGAGCCAGGCACCGGCTGCTGCACAAAGGTGTTCAGGGTACCACATCCACGCTGCAGGGGAAGGTTCACTGGACAGGAGGCAGCTGTTCAGGCGGTCTGGCCAGACCGTGGGAAGCCATTCAGACTGCATGCAGGCAGCTGACAAGTTGAATGTATTTCCTCTACTTTTGCTGCTTCTTCCTCTCCCACCCCCACCTCATAGCCCAGAGAGAGAGAGAGACAGAGAGAGAGAGAGAGAAACAGAGACAGAGACAGAGAGAGAGAGAGTTCTTTTGATTCTGTTGACTTTTCATTTTTCTTCCCATGGAGGTGACTCCAGCTACTTCCCAAGCACAGGAGAACTCAGGTGCCAAAGGACAGCTCGGTCCTGTAAAGTCCTCTTTGAGATGGGACATGAGAAAAACTCTTGAATTGCTGAGGCCCTTTCTTTCAGGATGGATGAAGTGTGACTGCAGAGGTGGCTCAGTAGCTAAGAGTGCTTGCTGCTCTTTCAGAGGAA
Source organism: Meriones unguiculatus (assembly GCF_030254825.1). NCBI lineage: Eukaryota > Metazoa > Chordata > Mammalia > Rodentia > Muridae > Meriones > Meriones unguiculatus. The sequence continues at coordinate 66,485,305 of NC_083366.1, read as the reverse complement.
CCAAGTTCCCAGCACCTTCATCAGGTGTCTCACAGCTGCCAGTAAGTCCAGTTCCTAGGGATCCGATGACATTATCTGGCCTCTAAAGGCACCTTCATACACACACACACACACACACACACACACACACACACACACACACACACTCATAATAATTACAAAAGGTACATTGTGTGTCGGATTGAAGAGATTTTATTTCCACAGCTCATGAATATTCATCTCTGCTATTGCTGGACTATTCGGGGTCTCAGCACAAACACTGCTCTAGCTCTGTTAGTTTACATAGTTTGTTTGCTTTTTCATTTTCTGACCACGCTGCCACTGAAATGCTTTGGGGCTGGGAAAAGCTGAAATTTGGAGAGTGTTCCTGCAGATGTGGAACCCACCCACACACCCTTTTGTCCATCATGGAGACCACTCCACCGGGAAGCAAAGCATTCATGGCATTCCCCCCACCCCCTTGTGCCTTTGAACCCCACCACTGCCTAGGACAACCGAATGTGGGGATAACAGTGTGCAGACACTTGCGTGACTAACCTTAAAGGCAGCATGGCTTCCCCTAGCTTTGTTGGGCTTTCATCCTGGGTGTCAGACACTTTGTTTTCAGGAAGCCCAGGCCCCAAGAAGAGATTACACTTGGGTGTTTGAGACAAAAGCCAGCAAGAGCCAGCACAGGCCAACAGCCCTATCAGAGCATGGCCATTGGGTGATGTCAGCTTCCACTTTGGATATTTCCCAGAGGGACCTCAGACACCATGGGGCAGAGATAAGCCATCCGCTACTTCCTGTTCAACTTCCTGCCCCACAGAAAGCAGGAGAAGTGATAAAGGATTATTTCAAGCTGCCAAGCTTGGGGATGTTGTTAGATAGCAGTAGATGATCAAGGGCAGAGGAGGAGAAACAGAGAAATAGGAAGAAAATGCTAACAAAATGACATGGACCAGTCTGTGGTTGTTTCCTTATGTAGAATAATGTCTCTGAACATCACTGTGGTAGAAGATTTTGTGAATAAAAATGACAGGGTTTAAGGGAAAACATTATGTTTAATGGGAAAGTATGCAACACCAGGCCAGTTTTGTGATCGATTTATTATGTTACCTATCTGGCAAAATAAACAGCATTTTCCTACACCGTGTCCCTTGGCAAGCTCCTGCTGTTTGGGAAAGGGTTTGGTTTTGGAGGAGCGCTGGTGGAGACACAGCAATGGGACCTGAAGGAGGGTCACTGCTGGAAATGCAAGAGCAAGTCCTGCTGATTCGGCATTACAGCAGCCTTTTTAACCCATCGTGCTTAAGGCAACGGCTGCCTGTGGTTTGTATTGCATTGTACTAGGTTATGTATTACTGTGCTTCACTGAATTATGTTCCATTTTTCTGTTCTATGGTACCGTGTTGTATCATATTGTGCTCTGCCGCATTGTATTACACTGTATTATTTCAAGAGCAATGTATCTGCGAAATGTAGATTCTTACAGGGGTGGGCCTCTGGTGATACTTCTTTGTCCGGGGCCTTCCTTTAACATTTATATCTGGATTGTGTGTGTGTACATGCTTATGCATGTGTGTGGTGCATACATAGTCATGTGTGAGGACATACGTGAGACCTGAACTCAAGTCCTCAGGCTTGAATGACAGTTTGACATACAAGGCCGGGATCGACCCAGCCGGGGTCTGTGTTTCCATAACCGGAATGCTTGCTTACACTTGAGAGTCTGCAGCGCATATGTCCATCATGAACGTCCAACACTCACTTATGGGTAAAGTGTGCAGAAGATGTATATGTCATTAATTTACTTACTTAAAATAGTTAAGTGTGAATTTGAAATTAAGAGAATGATGCCAAGATTTAGGTGAAAACCTTGAACCTTGGACCAGTGAGATGGCTCAATGGATAAAAGCACTTGAAACTAAGACTGATGATTTGACTTCGATCCTTGGGACCCACACAGTGGAAGGGCAGAACTCACACCTGCAGGTTCTTCTGTGCCTCCACACGCGTGCCGTGCCAAGTGGGACCATCCCTCCTCCAAATAAAGAAATGTAAGAAAAAAGAAAGCCTTTGTCTCTGTATTTGAAATACATACACACAGAGGCATGCATGAGCATGCAAGATACATGCTCACACTCACGTGTACACGCACACAGAGACACCGATAAACAAACACACACACACACACACACACACACATATACACGTTGGGGTGAGGAGACTGGCTTTGAACACCCAGTCACAGATGCAGACAGCTGATACAGGTGGTAGTTTGGTGGCTCAAATACCAGGTGGTTTTTGTCATTGGGAATGTGGTTTTCTGGAGTGATGAACCATGCTTGGTACCGTTCCAAGCCAAATAAAGAAGAGCTTCCTCTTATCTCCATCACAGCTAGATTCTTAGACCCTGTATTTACACGTGAAACGTCAGATTGTGGGCTCAGATAACCAACAGGTTTCTCCCTCCACATGAAAACTCAGGTGGGCATCCAAAAGTCACGTGAGGCAGGACACAGTTTATTCTCTTGCAGGCTGAGCAGCATCTCTCTTTTACTCCTACCAAGTGCCAGAGGCACCTCCTAATTGTACCAGTGAGTCAAACCCAGCCTCCTCTTCTGCAATGGCCAAATTACAATGCACATAGAATTCCTAAGCCCACACTGTCTCTCCTAGGAGCATTAGGGCACTGAGTGGGGCAGCTCCGGAACTGGAACAGAAACATATGAACAGATACAAAGAAGCTGGGGACCCTGAGCTCTGAATTCCATGATGTCTGCAGGAAGGAGTTAGCAGGGCCAGAGATTGCCCTTGTGAAGGCTGGCTCTAGGAGACTTGGATTCATACTGTCTGACTTGTTTGTGCAAACGAATTGGTTGCTGTCGAGACCAGGTTTTCTTTCACTATGTGTTTCAAGAATTCCTTCCCCAGGGAGATGCAGACAACATGTGCCCTCTCTTTGCAAGGCCCCAAGGCAAACTGAGTACAATTTCACCTGGGGACTTTATTGGGCCTGGTTACAGAGTGTGGCTGAGGGGTCACTGCCAGGAGCGTGGGGTATGCCAAGCAGCCACACTGGAAAAATCTGCAACAGGCATGGACACAGCTTCCCCATGGACAGGGAGATAAGAGCCCCTTCTGTTAACCTGCCCCGCATCGTATGCTCTAGCACCTCCTGGAGACAGTGAGGCCAGGTGCAATTAGGGTAGAATTGCACACCAGTATCTGGGAGCAGAGGCCGGAACTTCCAGTGAGGTCCAGTGACCCCCGCCACCCCTCCTCCTCTGAGGGAATGTCAGCAGGGACAGGTCCACTGGAGATGGTGTCTTGCAAGCAGGCAAGCTGCTCAGTGAAGGTGACAGCTCTTTCCCTATTCTGTAACACTGTGCTCCCGGTGTAGTTGCTGGTTTGGAAGTGTCTGTCCCACCAAACTGCTCCAACTTGGTGCCGGTGGACGTAAGTGTACCCTGTGTGACTGGAAATTGTCACCTGAATTCCTCCAGGTCTTGTCCCACTTGCTTTTCCCTTTACTGCCTTTGTGTTCTTCTGAGGCAGTGATAGCAGTGGGTCCAGCTATCTTCTGAGCCCAGTGCTTTCTCTTAGCGCAGTGTGTTCTCTTCACTGAAGAGAGAGGTCCTCTGGGGATTCCATACACTGTAGAAAAAGCACTTTGCCCTTCCTGCAGGCAAATCCCTTTGCCTGGCGATTCTGGTGCGCTTTCCCCAGACGGTGGGTCTATAGGTAAGGCTTCTCGGAAATCAGAAGCTATAAACTGTAGGTACATGGAAGTCTCAGCAGGCCCCAAGGGATGAAACTCAAGGTGTGAGTGACCCACAAGGGGGTATGTTACAATCGACACCAAGTCTGTGACCTGGAACTGACAGGAGCAGGTGCTCTTACGGTGTGGTGTCAGGGTGGAAGGACTGTAGGATATGACCATCTGATTTAGTGACTTATTTCATCACATTTATGCCTTGTGGGTATATAATATTCATTCAGTGTGTGTATAACACATTCACTGTGTGTGTGTGTGTGTGTGTGTGTGTGTGTGTGTGTGTGTGTGCGCGCGCGCTTGCACACTCGTAGGCCAGTGGAAGAGCTGTGGGATTCAGCTTTCTTCCTTCACCACATGAGTCCCAGGAATTGAACTCAGGGCCTCAGGCTCGGCAGGAAGAGCTTCACCTGCAGAGCCATCTCTCCAGCTGAGCCTGAATCTGTTGCTGCAGACAGCAAGAAAGCTGGGGGTCTTTGAGCTCCATGGGTGAGAAAGGACTCCCCCTGGTGACTTGTCTGACAGATGGCAATGCCTGTGTGCTGGTTTCTGAAAGAAGCAGGCGACTTAGAGAGAAAGTCTGAGTTGTCTCAGGGAGAACCAAACCCACCTCCAAAGGCTGGTGGCCTGGACACTAAGGGTGCTGTTCTGAGGGCAAAGCAGAAGGAGAGGAACACACTGCTATGATCCGGGCAAGGAGGCTTTAGTATTGCAGGGTTTTGGGGAAAGGATGCCTGAGAGCCATGCAGAACATGGACCTCCATGGAAGAGAGCTAAGGAAATTCCAAAGCAAAGTGTTGAAGGGGTTAAATTTATCATTGATGTGACAAAATACAAAACAATTCAACTGAGGGGAGGGAGGGAGGAAGAGAAGAAGAGAGAGGGAAACTTGAGAAAGGGAGGAATGGAGGGAGGGAGGGAAGAAGGGAGGAAGGAACAGAGGGGGGGAGGGAGTTTTACTTTAGCTCACAGTTGGAGGGTGCAGTCCACCACAGTGGGGAAAGCAAGGCAGCAGGAACCTGAGGCAGATGCAAAGGCGAATGCCAGTGCTCAACGCACTTTCTCCTCAGGAGACAGAGATAGAGGCTATCACACAGCACCCCACTTATAAGTTTAGGATTGATGAAAACTGGGGTACCCACTGGAGCCTGCTTCAGCTGCCACTGCATCATAAGCAACACTGCACATGACGGCTTAAGCACAGGCCCCAGATCCAGAAAGGGCTCAGCGGGCTGGCTTATCTCTGTATTACCTGGCTGGGAATGTCTGGTAATGTGTTTCTACACGTGTGTGTGTCCATGTGTGTGTGCATAGCCCAGAGGTTGACATGAGGTATCTTTTCCAACCACTTTCCACTTTATGTTTTGAGACAGAGTCTCTCAGTAAGCCCGGAGCTCACAGATTCTTCTAGACTGGCTGGCCAGTGAGCTCCAAGGATTCCCTTGCCTCTGCTTCCCCAGCTCTGAGATGACAGATACACACCACTGCCTGCATGTTTCTCCTATGGGTGCTGGGGATCTGAACTCGGGTCCTTGTATTTGTATCGTAAGCACTCCCCTAATTTCAAGCCCCTGGCCCAGATTGTTCTTTCTGGATATGCTGTCCTCATGTAACAGGGTCACCCAGTGTATAGCTATTCTTAAGTCCTGGTGCTTGCCTTCCAGAAGGCAAGAGGGGAAAGCAGCCAGGGCAGGCCCAGAGGCACAGCACCCCCATGTGTCAGCTCTTCGGCAGGACAAAGTGAGAAGACCTTACCACCCTTACTGCAGGTGAACCCGTGGCTCAGAACACATGATTGGGGCCATTTCTGAGAAACGAAGCTGGTTATAAAGGCGAAGCAGAGACTATTCCCTTCGGTAGTAGTGGTTGTGTTCTGGGATCTGGGAAGCCTCTGAAAGAACCTTCAGAGTAACAGTTGAGACAGTAGTGAGGGCAGAGCATCCTCTTGCCTGAATTCCTTGCCCGAGAGATGTCAGGTTACAATGGAGCCTGTGGGCTCTTCCTCTCTGGAAATTTCATACGCTTTCAGCTATGATGGTTAATTCTCTGGTCAAGCACCCAAGGAGCATTTGAAAATCTTCCTGAGGAACAGGAGAGCTGAGAGAGGAAGAAGCAATGGCAGTAAGTGTGCCCTTTATATCATGCTCCGGTTCTCTCATGGTATGGTTGTTCACACGCCAGTCTTCACACCTGTGGGAAGGAAGAGTCTGTGAAATGCACACATCCCTCAGTATGGGACTATTGACAATTCTGGTCTGTGTCTCCATCCTCCTACTTGTAAAGACTGATTACAAGACAGAATGTCCTCTTAAACCCCTGTGTGCCTTTGAGGCCCGGCCCTCAGACAGCACTGCCCACCCCTGCCATCACCAGCACACCTCGGTGAAAACACAACTCTTTTCTTCCCACTTGGTTCTCTGACTTTAGGGTTTGATCTTACAAATCCCGAACCCAGCTGTCTTTCTTGCTCAGTCACCATGTGACCTACCAAATGCCCTCTCTGCCTCAGTGGAGTGGACAAGGAGGGCAATACGTCATCATTTAAGCTGTCAGAGACAGAGTCATTCTGCAGAAGCTGTGCCAGAGCTGTGGAGTAGAGGAAAAAGAGGGGAGAAACAAGAGGTACCCATAACTGGCACCTCTCGTTCATGATCATAACTCAATCAGGAACAGGTCATAGTCCTTTTGAACCTTCTTTCTTATTTCTGTGCTCTATAATCTAGTCCCTGCTTTGTTCGCTCTTTAATATTTGGAGAAAATTTTCTGCTTTCATCTTTTTCTGTGACTTTGGTATTGGTTGACATTTTGACATCAAAGCCAACTGTATTTCCAGCCTGTTGAGTTGGTGTGTGCTTTGCATGTCTGAATGAATTCTCACCAAATTAGTCACTCTAGGGTGTACAGACACATGGCCAGCCATCTCCAGCACCCCAAAACCTTCATAATGCACCTCTATGTGCTATTTGAATGAGAGCAGAAATCTCTAACAACCTAGCTCCAATGACAGTGGTATCTTCAAATATAGTACAGATTCAATTAATCAGACATCTCAAGACAGACGCCACAGATGCAGTGACAGGAAAACTGAACTCGTTGTTGTAATCCCAGGGGCATGGAAACCTGTCGTGGATCGGAACTGCAGGTTTGGTCTTTGGCACACGGCAGCACTGTCTCTGCTGCTGTTTGGGTGACTGCTGTGTTTCATGACTACACGAGGGAAGCTTTAGGTGGGGAAAAGCCTGGCCGTGCCTCACTGTTTAGGGTGATAATAGTCTCAGCTCGCATGCCTCAGAAGTAGAGCTGTGGTCAATGCGAGCGAAGACTGCTGTCTTGGCTCTCAATTGGGGTGTTTGGCGGGTGGCAATGTTGGACCAGGTTTTATAGGGTCTAGGACTCTCTGACTCCTCTCTTTTCCTGCCTCCACACACTTCTGTTAAGCTGCAGAGAATAAGAAATCACAGCTGCAGGGTCTACACAGATGTGAGCTCTTGACCTCACTCAAGAGCTGAGTCAAGAGCTGCCAGGATGTGAGAACCAAGGTTCAGATCCTTGCACCTGTATGAAAACCAAACATGCATGGGTGACATAAAGGCAGCTGTGTTACCAAGATGCCCAACTCAGCACGAGTGACGCTCATGACAGCTGCATCTCTGGAGCTTCCGGCATGTGTTTATTGCTTGTATAACCCCGGGCAGGGCCTTCGAGGGCCTTGTCAGTTTTAGCTCCCAGGACCTGTGAGATTCATTTGCATCTGAAGCCTAGTGAGTTTTCCTCACCCCGGTTCAGCTGGCAATTTTTCCACACAACATACCATGTAGTTGCTAGTATCTGATGCTCGCCCAGGCATCACACGGTTTGTCTGGTAGAATGCAGGTGTGGTTGGGTATATCCTTGAAAGGTCCAGGGTCATGGCCTGGGGTGGTCAGCCAGAGATGGAGGGTCACAGGGACACCTTCTGTCAAGAGGGATAAGGCAGTTCTTTCAGGACCAGACTAACTTCCAAGTAGTTTTTATGGGAATGACCCTGGCCCCTCTCTAGTCTCTTGCTTCCTGTCATGTGATTCCTTCACTCACACCAAGCCCCGCTCATGTATGAGCGTGCAATGTATGATGTTATATGCTGTGCCACCAAATAGCTAGATTACTCCACCAGATCCAAACAGCTCGTGCTCTCCATATCCCCGTTTTCCACGCCCCAAAACTCTAAGCTAAATAAACCCATTTCTTTTTCGACATGTGCATCCTCGTATGAGACCAGTGCTGTGTGAGGATTTAAAAAGGGATTGGACTGAGCTGCAAATGCTTGCAACCCCTTGGCTGGGTCTTAACATCTTTGTGTTGATCGAAGGAAGCCAGACAAAAACAAAAACAAAAACAAAAACAAAAAAAACCAAAAAAACAAAAAACATGAACCTTAAGCTTTGTTTTAATATACTTGGGGGAGACAAGATAGCAGATAATTTCCATTGTGTTGGCAGTGGAGACAGGCAGACACTACTTCATATCTGTGCACTTACCTGCATGTACACTTTCCTTTAAAGGGAACTATGGCCAGTGGTGACCTCAGCTAATGGGACTTGAGTGAAGTGTGTGAGGGCAGACTGTGCCGATGGTTTTAACTTCCGTCTGCATTCATCAGTGCAGGAAGAGACAGGTAAATGAGAAGCTTGTGAAACAGGAATGTAGGAAAGTGTTTGGTCTGGGAGGCAGATAGATACACACTCAGTGAAGCCCAACTTGTGTGTTTGAGTTTTTAAAGTGAAATATTAAGGTGGTCCCTCAAGATGGCTTCCAAGCCTGGAGACCCGAGTTGATCCCTGTAAACATGGTGGAGGGAGAGAACTGATTCTCCCAGGGTGTCCTCTGGCCTCCACACGTGTGCCATGGTACACACACACTCCAAACACACACACACACACACACGTGCACGCACACACACAAAATAAATGAATAAATCATAGTCATTGTTTGAATTGAGATATTAGCAGAGGTCATACTGAGGCTCTGGCCTCCCACAGAATTTCTAGGTGTGACCAGAAGGGAATGTGTGTCTACAACAGTGTGCAGGTGGGCTCACCTGTGCAAGCTGGTACACGCTGAGGCAAGAGGCTGCTTCCCCAGTCCCTTCTCCTCCTTAGTCTTGATACAGGGTCTCCCATTGAGCCTGGGGCTTGATTTTGCTGTGCTGGCAGGCCAGTGAACCCTGGATCCCCACCTGTCTCGCACTCCCCACTCCCTGCAGGTGCTGGGGTTTCATCCAGCTGGGGATCGGAGCTCTGGTCTTCATGCTAAGACAGCAGGCACTTTGCTTCCTGGCCCATCTCCCAGCCCACGGAGACACATCGTGTCTGTGTGTATGAAGCCGTACAGCTTTAGTTCCGGCACAGTCCTTGTTGGTAGAGCCTGGCCCTGCTTCTCCTGTGCTGGGGGCTTTCCTGCATCATGGTTTGTAACTGACTGTAGCTACATGGAGAGAAGGTTGCTTTTGTTTGCAGATCATTCATTTGGTAAACAGAGTAAATTCATGGGTACAGTAATTGATCAGGAATTATCATGGGTTTTCTGGGTGTAAAATTCTATCCCCAGATGATGAGAAGATTTTCCTATTCTCTTTCAACATTTAATTTCTTACAATTTGTTTCTTATGTAATTGACACCGAGTACAAATCCTGGTTGCCAACTCAGGCTCTGAATGATGATGGTCTTGGTACAAAACTTAAACTATTTTTAAACCACGTGTGTAAGTTCAGGCATCTTCTTCAAGGTCTGAGTATGCCATTTTCTCTGTCTGTGAAATGGGGATACAAGCAGTATTTACAGGATGCTGTGCCATTTAAAGGGATGGTGTGTGTAACACTTCCACCAAGGAGGAAATCCAGTCTTTAAGGAAACAACACATTCAGCGTTCCTCTGAAAGCATGAAAGAATCTATAGCCAAAAAGGTGTGTGTGTGTGTATGTGTGTGTGTGTGTGTGTGTGTGTGTCCTTGGGTACCACCCATGGTTTTTTGTTTTGTTTTGTTTTTGATGTGTGTGTGTGTGTGTGACAGTCTTTCACTGACTTGGGCTCACCAAGTAAGCAAGCTGGCTGGTCAGTGACCTCAGGCTTCCACTCCCCGATCTTTACCTGCACAACACCAGGACGGAGAGCAAGGAACTTCCTCCCCAGGCCAAAAGGACTTTGGTGGTGACAGTTTTGGGGCAAAACAAACTTAACAGGACCGAAAAGTCTGACAAAACTATATCTTGTTCCTAAGGTTCTTCCCCTCACAGGCGTAAGGATGAGGGGCAAGATGAAGTCAAGAAACTAAGAGCTTTTCTGTGTGATGCCCACGTGATGGTTCAGCATCCGCCAGCTACACATCCAATGTCCTATATCCCCCAGATATTGGTGAAAAAAAAAATCTTTAAAGTATCAGTCACAAGAACTAAAATAAAGAACTGCTTTATTTATTTTTTTAAGTCATTCTGTGGGTCTCTCTGGAGAGGAACCAGGGAGCTCAGATCTGAAGTGGGAGATGAATCCCAGAGAGGAAGGTGGGCCATAGGATCCAGGTGTTGGAGAAGGCTCGTTGGGCTGTAGGGAAGTCGGAGTTTCGGTCTTGTGGCTGCGGGGAGGCTGGTGGCCAAGGGTATCAGTTAGTCCTTGTGCAGACCTGGGCGTATCACACCTCCAGCCGGACACACATGGATGTGGCCACCTATAATTAGGAGGAGCAGATGCTGTGGTCCCGGGTCTGCCCGCCGCAGGAGTGCTGGTGCTCGCCTCCCTCTGAGGATATTTTAGGCTGGGGGGTTTTGATTTTATTTCTGTCTGAGATTCACCTTGGATGGAAACCCCAGAGCTGATTGATGGCCTTGGCCAAGCTGCCTTTTTTACCCCTCCGCCTAAATGCAGGCCAAGCCTGTGGCTTCAATCAACGGCAACAGCTCGCCAGCTGAGATGGCTGCGGATCCCACAGACAGGGCCTGATTTCCGGCAGATGTCCCAGATACCAGGCAGGAGAGCCACCACAGAAATGGTTGCGTAAAAGAAGGTCTGCTCAGCGTGACCTGCCAGCCACAGGCCCGACTTGGGCCTGCTCTTTCCCAGTTGGAAACTTCAGGCGTAGCTGGGGTCGCTCCTTTCCCAGAGCATCCTCCTGTCCCAGGTGCTGGCTCCGGCCTGTCCAATGAGGATTCTCCTCTGAGTGAGACCTGTCACTTGGGGCCTCTGCAGGGTCTGTCCTCTGACATGAAGGGCCCTTCCTGCCTCTGTGCCAAGTTCAGTTTGAAGGGCAGGAATGGATGGCTGACATCAGTGTCTTTTGCATCACCAACTGGCCTATCATGCATCCCACACTCTATAGGTCCCCAACATACGCCACAGAGCAGGGATGAGGGACACATAGGTCCAGGCAGCTTACACCTAGTGAGGGACAGGGCAAGGGTCAAAATCAGAGACCTCAGCTCTCAGGAGCTCAGCTTGAGGTTCAGGCCAGACACCTGCTCTACACTAGGTCAGCTTTCTGAAAAGAGAAACAGAGAGTGTTCTGTGCTTCAGAGGGAAAACCAGAAGAAAAAGGTGAATATCCCTGTAAGGGTAGGTTCGTGTCTCTGTGTGTGCGCACACACACACACACACACACACACACACACACACACACACTTGTGTTTGTACATGAGAGTATCATAGTACACATGTGAAGGTCAGAAGGCAACCTGGGGGTCAATCTTCTTCACCTTCTACCTTGCTCGAGGCAGAGTCTTGTGTTTTCCCTTGCCAGCTCCAGGTTAACTGCCCTACGTGCCTGTGAGGATTCTCCTGCCTCTACCACCCAGCTCACAGTAGGGACACGTGGAACTCAGATACACCCTGCTGTGCCCGGCTTTCTGTGGGCCCTCACATTTGCATGGCAAGGGCTTTACAGACTGAGCCACCTGCCTGGTTCTCCTGTTAATACTTCATGTCTGGAGCCAGCCCATGTCTGGGCTGTTCAAAGCTTACCAAGTTCTCAGGAACAACCTCTGGATGTCTGTGAAACCCACAGGCCATGGACAGAACCCAGCACACGTGGGTCCCTTCGCAGTAGCCACAGTGTGAGGCAGGAGTCCCCGTGCGACAGCACTGAGGGGCCCAGTCCTGCCGTGGGCTGTTGGCTGCATCCACAGGAGATCGGGAGCAAGCTGCAGCATGAGGTGAATTAAAGCAAAGGCTTACTCTTCCCATTTCTGCCCACAGATACCTCCTGCCCCCTTCCTTAGCCATCGATTCTCGGGGAACCCTCAGACTCTGGGAGAGGAATGTCAGTTCTCATGGTTGACCTCCTAGATCAATGCATTCCAACACCAGTGACAAATGATACTGAAATCCCGCTATGTTTTGTTTTACATGTAAGCATGACCTGAAGAAAACCTATCTAAAAACAAAACCAAACCAAAACCCTGAAAATGATGTGCCGTCTCTATTCAACCCAAACCAAGAATGCACCCTGTAGCTTTCTTGCCCGTATGGCTGACTTTCCAGTGATCTTTTCTATGTCCATCAGAAGATGTGCAGCCCTCCCCCCTAGGGGTAGAATGGAGTAGAAATGGGCTTTGCTTCCTAATGGCCTCTGGGATCTTCAAATGGCCCGTAGCTCAGAACTTGGAAAAGCGTAGTAGGTAAAGCATGAGGCTGCCTGTCCATGTGCACACAAATCACTGGGAAACCGAACCCCAGGACAGCAGCGTCGGGATGGGGACTGGTCAGGTCGTGAGGGCCATCAACTAGAAATGGACGTTTAGCTGGCTCTGGTAGGAACGGGCTGCTGGGCAAAGGCTTCCTGCTTCATGGATAACCTGGAGAGGAAGAGAAGCTGACTGAACACAGATCTGACTCTGGTCCACAGCGTTTCATTCACCGTTGTGGGTCTGCACATCAGTGTTATATGCAATTGGGTTATTACTGTGTGGTGGCATGTGTGCACGTATGTAAGTGAGCAGACATGCATGTTTGATGGGAGGAGCTCTGAGATCCCAGTCCATCTGTCTGGAGCACTCCGCAGGCCTAAGAATATGCCTCCAAGCTACAGGCAGCAAGCCAGCTCCCACAAAAGAATCTTTAAAATTCTCGAAAATGGGAGAGCCTCTTCTCGACCCCACACTGGCTCAGTCACATGACAGCTTCGTCCTTGGGTGTCTTTTTCCTCTATCAGTGTCCATGTGCATGCGTGTGCATGCATGCATGTGCATGTAAGTGCACACTTCATACCTGTGCTCTCTGTACTCTTACACACCTGTCCCGTGTCACACTGTAAGAAGAGTCATGCGGAAGAGCCACCACCTCTGCTGAAGGGGGTGTCAGGGAGTCCACCTCTCTCTGCGCTTAAAGAGCCAAAACCAAAACAATTACAACAACAACCACAACCCTTTATTTTTTGGTCAAAGAACAAAACAAAACCCTTTTCTTTTTCCAAGATAACCACAAACATCGTAGAAAGATAGGCAAAAGTATTTTCCTTTAGCTGGAAACTTGGTTTTGTAGAGTTTAAACATTAAAGGTGGAAACAAGGCAAGCAAGCAAACAAACAAGAAGAGCAGTTCCTTGCCATTGTGATACAAAACAAAGTGGAGCATTAGTCAAGGAAATGCAGTCAGACCTCAGGCCTTCTCCATCAGCATCTGTGTATTGTTTCTGTTCAGTAAAATTCTATCCCATTTAGTATGACCCCTCTTCCTTTTGCTGGGTGTGATTTGCTTTTGAATTATGAAATCTCTCACCTATATATTAACAATCATCAAATCCTGGAAGTGTACCAGCAATTTCTTTATCATTCTTCATCACAATTCACAATGTGAATGCTTTCTTTCTTTCTTTCTTTGAGGGGGCAGGATGGGAGAAGATGGCCTCTTGCATAGACCAGGCTGGCCTCTAATTCACAGAGCTCTATCGGCCTCTGCCTCCTCATGCTAGGATTAAAGCAGGTCCCACCATGCCTAGCCAGATGTGAATTCTTAGTGCTTTGTTTACATGGCCATGCTAGAAACTTCTCGCTATACTTTTGAGCAAAGAGCATTCTCGAGCATGCCTATCAGTGTGTCCTGCGCGTGCTGGGTGCTATGTAGGCCCCTTGGAGGTTAACACCTAGTTGGCTGTGCTCTCCTGGTTAGGAGAGTTCCCCACTTTGTTCTGGTCTAAGGGCTTTGCCCCTGGTGCTCAGCAAGGGCTCCCAGCACCAGCTCCCAACACCCTCCATTCAGCTGGCAGTTAGCTGTGCACATACCCAGAGTCACAACCCATCTGCCTCCCTCAGTGGGCTGTGAACAGTGAAGGGGAGGGGGCAGGTGGAAGTGCTCAGAGCAGAGGTTCTGTGCATCTTTGTTTTTCTCAAGAAGAGAAAATATTTGCTCCTTCAGTGCTCTGCAAAGTGGTGTAAGGACTTTGGGATGACGTGGACTTGAAAAAGGACCACTAGTGTCAAGTGATGCCCATCCACTGTGAAGAGCCAGCACATGGGCTGTGCCCCCTGGAGCCCTCTAGATGGTCATGTCCCCACGTTTCATTTTGGCCCAGAAATACTTCCTTTCACTCCACACAGGCCAGGTACCTCTTCTCTTTGTTTGCTCCAGAGAGAATAAAAAGCAGATCCAGCTCACTACTAGTCACGACGGCCAGTGTGCTTTTTTCCTGGTCCTCGCTGCTATAAGCCCCATTGTTTATGGGACATCTTGACTCCTCCTTAGCCTGACCCTCTGCCACCACTCCTACTGTGCTCAGGCTAGTGCCAGTGGCAAGGGAAGATCCCGGGTGGCCCAGAGAAGAGATTTGCTGAAGGACACAGCAGTTCCCGCATGGCCTAGACTTTCCTGGTCCCAGTCCTGGAACTGGCTGGTCCTTTGTTTGATTCTGAGGGTCCCAAGCTTCTACCAGCCAGGGTAACAATGATGTCAAAAGTTCTCTGGGAACTGCATTATCTTTTTCCGGTGAGGCTGTGCTGGAGGCAACAGGAGCATCCTGCATGTTAGATACTGCCCTGCTGCACATACGTGTGTGTGTGTGTGTGTCTGTGTGTGTGTGTGTGTGAATCCCAGATGTTGTTCCTCAGGTTCTGGCCACAGTTCTTTTTGACAAAGGATCTCTCATTGACCTAAAATTCACCAACGAGGCTAAACTGGCCGTGGAACCCCAAAGACCTTCCTGTTTCTGCCTCCTTGCTGGGATTATAGGCACACATCACCATGTCCATTTTTTTTTTTTTTTGAATGTGGGTTCTGGGGATTGAATAAGATCCAAACTCCTTTTTTTTTTTTAAAATTTCCTTTTAAAAAGAAAAGCTACAAAAGAACAGTTTTCTCTTTACCCAATGACAGGGTTGGAAGGCCCCTCTTTTCCTTATTGCTATGGTCCTAGCCTTGCTATTCCCATTTCCTGGAAGACTAAGATCACCAATGTTGGGTGTGTGTTCCTGCCTGAACTATAGCACAGTTTTGGCCCATCTTCTTGGCCACCTGTTCCCTTTCCAGATTAGAAAAAACTGAGAGGAGCCACCACACTGGCCATGTTCCCTTGGGCTTTAAAGATGGTCACATTTTAAGCAGGCCTAGAACCACTTCTGCCTCCTCTACTCTGTCTGCTCAAGAGAAAGAATCCTATTGCCACCTGCTGCTTCCTCACTCAAAAATCACAGCGGCGCTTAGGTGGGAGACTGCTGGCCTTGCTGCAGGAAGCTCAGTGCCACGTGCCCACTGTGGTGGGACACATTCATCCTCAGCTATGCAAAGCAAGTTCCTGGTCAGCTGGGGTGCATGTTCCCAAATAATCACAACTGAGTCTCAACGCCTCGATATGTGTGAAGGATTTAATGACGACTAAGTGAATTGACATCTCTAAATCCTGTGCTTGTCATCAAAGCGCTATTGATCCATTCATCACCTTTATTGACATTCAATTTCTTTTGAAACAAGGTCTATGTCAGTGGTTCTCAACCTTTCTAATGCTGTAACTCTTTAATACAGTTCCTCATGTTGTGTTGACTCCACAACCTTAAAATTGCGATTGTTACCACTTCATAACTGTAATCTGCCATTGTTGCGCATTGGAGTGTGAATGTCTGCGTTTTCTGGTGGCTTCAGGCATCACCTGTGAAAGGGTCATTCAACCCGGGATTGGGACCCTCAGGTTGAGAACCCCTGCTCTACATAGCCCTGGCTGTCCTGGAGTTCCCTCTGTAAATCAGGCTGGCCTTGAACTCACAGGAATCCATCTGCCTCTGACTCCTAAGTGCTGGGATTAAAGGCATGTGCCACCTTCACAGCTTGATTAACATTTTAATCATTGCACATTTCTAATGAGTGTAGTGCATTTGTGTTGTTAAAAAAACTTCTGTGTATTGTGTGCATGTGTAGCCACATGTGTGTGCATGTGGAGGCCCGAGTTTGATGTGGGGTGTCTTTCATCTATTGCTCTCCATGCTATATTTTTGAGTCAAGGTCTCTCACTTAGCTTGGGCCTTATGAATTTGGCTAGACTGCTGGGTTAGCAAGCCCCAGGACACCCCTGTTTCCACCTGAGATTTCAGCTGTCCACCTTACATCCATCCTTTTATGTGGCTGGTGCAGATCCAATCAGGTCCCCATCTGTGCTCATACAAGCCCTTTGTTAACGGAGCTGTCCCCCAGCCTGTTCTTGAGCCAGTGCCTTATGACAAAGTCAGCTTATTCTGTGGCTGTGTTTGTGAGGCTCCCAAGTCAGAGGAAAGCAAGCGAGACATGGGCAGCTGTGGGAAGAAACGAGAGAACAGAGGTTCCCTTGTGATTTTGTTCAGGCAGCTGAGGTCAGAAAGCTGGTGGCCCTCCATGCGACCTTATGGTGTCAAGGAGTTGTAGATGAGACATGAGGCTCCTCTGAATGTCCCAGAGGTGATTAAAAGGGCACAGGTAGTCCCTGACTCCTCATTTCTGCAGATTGAACTGTGGGTCCTTTAAACCCCACACTGCTCTGTTCCTGCAGCCGACTTGGCACTCTGTAGTGCCTACTATGATCCTCAGGTTGCTTACTGGGCTGGGCGGGGAGACTGAAGGGAGCCCACAGCATCTCTGATCCCCGTCGCTCCCTCAGAATGATTGCGCGGCTTCTGAAAGTCTCTGGGCCTTGGTTGCTCTGCGGTCTGTCCCTCATTGTACTGCTTTCTCTCTTTCCTTTTTTCACGGATCCCTCAGGAGCTCACAGAGGTCCTGGGTGTGGGGAGACTGTTGTCCCTGTAATTTGTACAGATGTGTACCCACCTAGGAGACACTGGGGCTGCGTGAACCTAGGTTTGCTGATGTGATGTGTACGCACAGGCAGTAAGACTGTGCAATACGACAAGCCTCACAAGAGGAAGCAGCAGGGAGCGAGGGTCTCACTCCAGGTAGCTCCCCAGCTAGGGAGAGGGCTCCGCTGACAGTGCGCGTGGCACGCAGCATGAAGTCTGAGTTTGTCTCCCCAGCACACATGTGAAAAGTCCCCGTTTCAAGAAATGTGGTGGATTCGATAAAGACACCCGTTGTCATTTTCTACCCTACACGCACGCACACACACACACACACACACACACAGAGAGAGAGAAAGAGAGTGAGAGAGAGTTTATAGCAATAATCCTACTCACTCATATTGATCTTATGAACTATTCATTTCAGCAGTATGTACTTTAAAAAAAAGGACGTGATTATTTCTGCAAAGAGTGCTTGTAATGTTTTTCTTCTGCACCAATAGAAGACCACACAGTTCTAGTTTTGCTTGACATTTTGGTGAGGTTGATGATGGCGACATTTTTGAGGTATGTTATGGCCCAGAACAGCCTGGAACTCACCATTCTCCTGCCTTAGCCTCCTGAGTGCTGAGATTATAGCTGTGCATCTGTGCAGAGCTGGCCTTGGTTTTGCTCATGCTTCTAGTGTGCCGGGAAAACCCTCTCTGTAGAGGAGGGTAGCACCAGTAACAGCCATCTAGCCGAGAGGTGATGTGACCCTTGGATAGCTCTGAGCATGACAGGCAGCAGCTGGCTCACCTGCCACGGAGTCTTCTGCCCATGTCAGAGACGAGAGAGCTGTTTTGCCCTCATTCATTCAGCTCCGCCATTCTGTGAATCGTCTGCACTGGGCTTCAATGTGCCAAATGCAGTCAGGACTGCCGCCCTTTGTTCTGACTGATTAAAACCGTCACAGGGGCCAGAAGGGGGTTCAGAGGGTAAGGGTACTTGCCAGGGAGATCTTGTGAGCTGAGTTCAATCCCTGGATCCCACGGTGGAAAGAGGGAACTGACACCTGAAAGTTATCTTCTCACGTCTACACGTATGCCGTGGCGCGTGTGCTTCTGCGCGCACACACACACACACACACACACACGCACCCGTCATTGGAAAGCTGTGGTAATAATAGCACATTTAAAACAGGTCAGAGGACTGAAGAAGAAATGCAGATGACCCACTTTCCCGAAGGCCTCCCTGGGGATGGTAGCCATGGTAGCCATTGTTACCTGTTCATGTCTTAGTGGCCGCAGGACTATGGCTCTGAACGCAGGCGGGAGCAATGCAAGGATGCCTGCAATCCCCAAACAAGAACATGGCCAGTGGCATACACTTCCTGTCACCTAGAGAGCTAGGTCTCCTCAGCCAGAAAGCAGAAAGGATGTCTGCAGTTGTAGAATAAGGGATGCCTCTTTAAACTCAGTTGAGACTTGTCAGGTCTTTTATGTTCAGAGAACAAAAGGCTGAAGAAAGAGGAGGGAGGAGGGAGAGATGGGCAGGCTGCGGCAGGCCAGCGCTGCAGGCCTTTCTCTGCCCTGGCTGGGCAGGGCCGGAGGCTTTTGCTGTTATGTGCACATCACCAGGCCCTGAGGCGAATGAGGCTTTGATGGACATGAGCGTCAAGCCTGGAGAAGACGGCAGTGACGTGCCCCGTGCTGTCCCTTAGGTCCCCGTTGGTGACTTCCCCTCCATAGATTTCCACAGGTGTTCCATCCATGTGCAGCTGAGCGCATGAAATGACTCCCCCCCATCATTCCAAATACCATCACCTGGGCTCATTTCAGAGGCGACAAGACACTTATTTCTGGTTTCTTTGCTTCACACACTCACACCATTTGTTTTCTAGTTTTAGAGTGAACTGAGCAAAAAGACTTCCCTTCCTCTTAGGTCCAGTTCTTCCCTCTAAAATAAGACAAGTCACGTGTCACTCTTTTCTGAACCATGCACAGGTCCAGCCTCCCTAGCTCTGAAATGAGAAAGCCAAGGTTTCTGACCTCAGAGTATTTGGGGCTTGGGATTTTCAGATTAGGGACACTCCCTGGTAGAGTCTGAGAAGTTGGCAGCATGGACAGCACTCTCCAACCTGAAAACCACTGGATTCTGGGAAGAGGGTTTGGGTTGCTGAGCTTCGGGCCTTGTTTGACAGATCTTCAGGAAGACTGTGGCTCGGCAGGAGGGGACTCTGGCGCAGGTGTCTGAGGCATTGCTGTGGCCTGGCTCTTTGCTTCTTACACATAGGACATGCCTGGTGAAAATGGGAGAAATTAGGGTATGGGTAGACGGCAGAGAAAGTTGCTAACTGTCTTTCAGGACTTGTGTGTGTGTGTGTGTGTGTGTGTGTGTGTGTGCATGCACGTGCAAGCATGTGGAAGCCAGAACTCAGAAGGAGAGATAGACAAACATCTCTGTGAGTTCAAAACCACCCTGTTCTAGACCTACATAGTAATACCCTGTATGAAAAAAAAAATAGAATAAAGCTAAAAATCAAGGTGGAGATTATGGGAGGAAGACATGGGGCAGTGACCTCTGTCTTCCACATGCACACGGCTGGGCTTACATGTGCACACAATTGACCTTTAAAGAGAATGTACATTCTTGTCTCTGGTTCTACTTGTGTGTGGAGGGCTGGGAGATTGTACGGTCCATGTACTTAACATCTGTGTATCAAACACACACGATGGCTTCTTGTCCATGCTACGCCATATAATCAGTCTTTTCCTTTCCTCCCTTTTCTTTTGTTCTCCTTTCTGCCCTCCACAGTTGAACACAATGTCACAAAACCAAGCACCCCTTTCAGCTTAAATAACCCAAGAAAATAAGAACTTTTGAGTTCTTATGCCGTTCATTCTCTTACACATTCACAAAAATAGAACTGCAAGGCTTAGGGTTGTTATGGGCATCAGACAGGCACGGAGCATGACACATCCTTCTAAGTAGGATCCCTACTGGGGCCAGGAATGAAAATGCTGCGCCTACTTAAAAAGCTGGCATGAGTCATGTCTGCTGAGTTCACCCTTTGATTTAGGTGCCAGGAATGATCAGCCCTTTCAGATACATTATCCAATTAGTGGGATGGGCCTGCCTACTGGCAAGGCCTGTTAGCTGCTCATGCCAGCCCTTCCAGGGTTGTCATGGAGACCATGAGAGCAGATTCCTTCGACTGGGGAAGGTGTCTCTTAGAAATGGAAAACTAAGTACAGGACATTTGATTCTAAGTCAGGGCCACGTGGAGCTGGAGAGTGGGCTGGGCAGAGCAGACTCCTGGGAAGAAGAAATTCATGGACTATCATGGCTGAGTGAGCCTCCACATGACCCACAAGGAGAAGGACATTCTAAGCTTTCCTGTAATTCCTCTGAATCATTTAACTGCTGGCTGCCAGGTTTAATCTCAAGATATTCAGCCCACATCAAGAAAGCTTTATTTGAATGCTCAGGGGTTGCTGGGAGGTGTCCATCAGAGGCACTGGCCAGTGTTCCTCTCTGACAAACACTTAAGATGATCAAAGGACTATGAAGGATCAGGGATTTGGGAGTTCTGGTTCAGAGTTGCCTGCATCCATGGCTTTTGAGCCTGTAGCAAAGCAGCACGTTGTAATGGAAAAGCATCGCAAGGCAAAGCCATTCACTTCCTGGCCGGGATGCTAAGGAGAGCCAGGAAGCAGAGGGATCCTGTAAAGCTGTGTTCCCAGTAGCCTGGAACTCACCACTAGATCCCATCTGCTAAAGGTCTCATCACCTCTCATGGGACCAGAGATGCATCACAAAATCCTTAGGGTCTGTAGCATGCAGGGCTCTGTAGAGAAGGAATATAGGAATAAAGGTATATATATATATATATATATATATATATATATATATATATATATCACAAAGGTACTTATACTCTTGTAATACCTTGGTCTACATGACAGGAGTATGGCAATGGCTACATGCAGCTCCAGAGAAATCAAGAACCAGGTAGCTTCCCCATGCATGAAGCTGGGTGCCGCGATAGTCCTAACATGACAGCAAAGTCCTGGAAGCTCTTTGCAAAGCCACTGGTCTTCCTCTCACATTAGGAGGCAGATGAGGCTGGAGCCTGGTGACAGAAGGTGACATGGAAACTGCAATGATAGGCTGATGTTTCTGCCAGCATGAGTGAAGGCAGCAGGCAAGCAGGGCAGATTTCCTCTCTGACAGACTTCCTTATGCCAGGAGGTGTAACTGAGTCTCCCTGGAAATGTTCTCACCAGCCTGCCCAACAGTGGATCAGTTAGTTGGTTTCTGATCAGTCAAGGAAGCCATTCTAGATCTGGTAGACCTCAGCATCCTTGCCTATGAAGCACAATGTCTTGAAGATCGCCCCCAGGCCTTCCCAATTTAGCTCAAGTCGGTGTGGCCAGGACAGCTGGGCCTGGAGGCATCACCACTGAGAGGAAAGTCAGCAGTATGAGCTTCTGAAAGGATCCTATGCCTTCTTGGTCACATCTGACACAAACCCACTTACAGAACGGCAAACTGGAGCTCACAGGGAAGATGCTTTCGTGAGCTTCTGTTATGTGCCAGATATGCCTTTAAACACACTCTCCAACCCCTGTACAAGCTGCAGGTTTGGAAGGTGACATCTAACATTTAGGCCGCTCAGCTGAGAGCCGCACAGCTGTCGGAACCTGTGCCTTTACCGTGTCAGTAACAAGTACTTCCTGATGTAGGCATCCCGGCAACCCCCACGAGCTCTTTCTGGAGATGAAGAAAGAGTGTACCAGGGCCAGCAAATAGCCAGGGCAGTTGTCGCCTGTATCAGTCCATCCTTTCTTTTTGTGTGACTGGAAACTTGTTGCGTACATTGATTCTCATTTAATGGCCGAATTGCTCAGTCTCTTCTGAGACTTGTCAGGGTCAAGTTAAAAGCTGATGAGACAGGAAATGGATAGATGGCTCAGAGGGTTTGTTTGTTTGTTTGTTTGTTTTTTTGTTTGTCTTTGAGACAGGGTTTCTCTGTGTAGCCTTGGCTGTCCTGGACTCGCTTTGCAGAACAGGCTGGCCTCAAACTCAGAGAGATCTGCCTGCCTCTGCCTCCCCGAGGGACAGGATTACAAGTGTGTGCCACCACACCCTGCTTGGCTCAGATTTAAGCGAAGACGCTGCCTTTGCAGAGGACCTGAGTTCAGTTCCCAAAACCCATGTCTGGAGTCTTGGAACAGCCTGTAACTTCAGCTTCGGGGGATCTGGTGCCTCTCCTGGCCTCTACAGGTAACTGCACACCTGTGCATGCTCCCCTCACACACACATTCATGCGCATAATTAAAAATAAAACAAATCTTTAGGAAAGATTATAAGGTGCTCCTTTTGTTTACTTAAATATAACAAGATGAAAGAAGAAATGATGATGCCTTAGAAAGGAAGGGTTTGCTCCACTGTCTGGCCTAGGAAAACATACTGGCCCTGAGAACCTAGAGCCTGAAAGCTGGTGTTGCTTTCAGTGAGTGTTGCTCCTGCCCAGGCCACATTTGCTCGGTTTAAAGAGAAGTAAACATATTTCAGCTACTGTATCTTGGGGTTTTATCAGACCCATTAAGTCTGTTTGTAATTCATGTGTTCCAGAGGTGAAAGTCAACTTAAAATGGACCATGAATTTAAGAAATTACCCCAGGCCTCTGCAGAGGGAAAATGCCCACTGGCCATGTGCATGAGGCCTCCCTGTCTTTCCCTGGTTAGTTGGGACCACATAGAGTGAGGAAATGCAGCCTCGGAGGCGGAGTTTATGGGTTGCAGGAAAAGGGCAGGCTTAGCCTGACTGCTGTGCACGAGGGAGGTGTTGCTCTGCTCTCATTCAGGAGAGAGCCCCACTCCCCTTTTACTTCAATCTTTAATAGTCACTGGGTGGGAGCTTGGACCCACATTCAATAAATAATAGATGAGAACTCTGTATCTGATACAGAGGACTCTGGAGGCAGGATAGAAGAGAAAACAACTCATCTCTTTTTGAAGTATAGGTGTGTGTGTGTGTGTGTGTGTGTGTGTGTGTGTGCCAGAGAGAGAGAGAGAGAGAGAGAGAGAGAGAGAGAGAGAGAGAGATGCTGTCTGGAGGCTCAAAGCTCAGACTCTGGCCCCAACTCAGGCTCTCAGCACGTGTGGAAGGTGGCAGGATGTTTGTTTCAGGGTTAGCCTTCTCCATGGTTTTTGAGCCTGTGGTAAAACCTTCTCCGTGAACCACTGTGTCATTCAGGGGAAGCTGGACACCATGACAACAGAACACTGGCTCAGCACTGTGGAGAATCACTCTGGGAACACAGCTGAATCCTCAACCTACAGCCATCCCCAGTACGTCTACCAACTTGAAACAAGGTCCCCAAACCAAGATGAATCTACAGTTAAGCCACTTTCTAACCCAACATCAAAACCCAGAATGAGGCAGCCAAGCCATTTCCAAATTCCCAGCCCTCAGAAAGCGTATGGGAAAGGATTTCTGCACAATGGTTTGTTAAGATGCATATAGGAGCCAAGCATAGCTTAGAGGTAGAGCACTTGTCTAGCAGGTACCAGGTATGGGGTTCAACCCATACATAATGTCCCTATGCTATGATTTCATGGTGATAAAATCATTTGACAAGATAAGCTTAAGGGAGGAAGGCTTTATTTTAGCTCACAGTTCAAGGCAGAGACTACCATGGTGGGAATGTTAAGACAACAGGAACTTGGAGCAGCTAGTTCATTATTTCTGCCTTCAAGAAGAGTGAATGCACCATCTGTTCAGGTCCCTTTTTGCATTTGCACAGCCCAGGACCCCTGCCCAGAGGATGGCGCCACCCACGGCGCCTTCCTACCTTGATCAATATAATCAAGATAATTTCCCACAGACACACTTAGAGGCTCATCTTTCAGGTGAGTCTAGACTCTGTCATGCTGACAATTGTAACCATTACAGGTCCATCAAGAGGAAGGGCCCAGGAGCTGCTTTTCTGCAGTGTTTTCTCCTAAGGTACCCAGGAGGTTGGATTAGGTCACACTCTATATCTGGCACTGACTTTGCTGAATAAGAAAAGATATCTAACCAACATCTCAGGCTTTTTATTACGTAGAGGGCTCTGCCTCCTGCCTCGTGGGTGGTGTGAGACTTGGGTTTGATGGTTGCAGAGAATGGTGCCTCATGCCTGTCCTCATTCCCTTAGCTGCGTACACCCAGCACAGTTCTTTACAATGTGCTTCAGTCACACAACCTATTCGTAACTTTCACATTTTGTTTATGTGTGGATGGAGCTGGTAGGTTCTTGTCTTGCTACTCCAAGCCTGTTTTGCAAAACACACATTGGAGACAACACGGTTCAAGACTAACAGGACAGAGGCAGAAGTAGACTCCTCAGCCAGCCTGATGTATGCCTTCCACTCCACCATGGCGTCTGTCTCGGAAGAGGTAATGCCCACTCAGCGTTGGCCTCTCCTGCTCCTTCTTCATTGGCCCACATGACCAAGCCTTACATTCCCTCTGCAGGGTCCTGAATGCACGAACTGGGTAGCCATCTGGACAGGTGTTTCTGGTGGCAGCTTGTGGCTGTGATCACGTCTCTGAGAATAGGCTCTGAATCACTCATGGGAGCGTGCTTAGCTCCAGGTTTCATTCCTGCCCGGCCTTGTTTACAGATTATGTCAGCTATGGAATGTGACTTAAATTATTGTAATGCATTTGAGAATCAGATTTATGTTTTCAAAGATAGGAGCATGGGCCCTGCTGCTCTCAAGTGTCCCACAAACTTTTAGGTCCTTTAGGGCATGGGATGGGTCAGGTGGTGACTGGCCATTATAGCAATGTCATTAGGCTCACTGTTCCTGTGGGAGGCTGGGGAAAGTACCATGTGACCACAGCCCACAATGCCAGAACAGGTCATCCTTAATTAAATGGAACCCAGGCATGGCCAGCTAAGCATAACTGGAAATCAACTGCATTCAGCCAACCACCCTACCCGTGAGCCCTGGCACTTCTCAGCATAATGACCTCATAAAATTGCAACAAGGAATAAAATGAGGTCTAACCAGTACCTGAGCCTCACAGTAAGATAGCTGTATGCGACAGCTTCTGAACAATTCTGGTTCCATGCTCAGAGGTCATGGGCACGAGGTCATAATTTTCACCTGAAATGTGTGCGTGAATCTAAAGGTGGTCTTTTGACCTGATGGTCTTTCTGTTTTGATTTATTCATTTCCTCTCTATTTTTAACAATCTGTTTTATTTTAGATTATGTGAATGAAGATGCTCTCAGAGGCCAGAAGAGGGCATCAGACTCCCTGAAGCTGGAGATACAAGTTGTAAGACCACATCAGGTGGTGGGAACGGAACTCACACCTCTGATTCACTGCAGCTTTTGCTGTGGAGACATGCTGCTGTGTTTCAGAGATGGTAGACTTAGGTTCATGCAACTTCAATAGGAACAGGTTGGAGCTCCTTGTGGAAGCAGCTCCAGTGGTGCTCCAAAAATGGGTGTGGGGATGTGGGTTTTCTACTCTGGGCAGACACCCAGGAGTTTCCTGCTCAACACTCAAAGATAATCCTACACCAACTAAAAGTAAACTTGCTTTTGTCTCACCTCCCTCTACGGGCCTCTCAGCAGCGTCAAGGGTGATGCCCCTTTTCCCTAGAGCTCTTTGATGAAGTGAATTCTGAACAGCTCTTTCAGCAATATCTACATACACTTTGACTTAACATATCAAGGGGATCTTCTCCTTTCTAATTTCTTTTTATTTATTGTGTGTGTATGTATACGCCAAGGTGTATGTGTGGTGATCTGAGATGAGTCTGCTGTTGTCAGTTCTCACTTTCTACCATGTGAGTCCTAGGGATGGGATTCAGTTCCCAAATCTTGGTGGAAAGTGAACCTTGACAGCTGAGACCCCTCATCCTTCACCCACCTGACAGATCTTTTTATTAATTATGGAGCTAGTCCAGAAGACTTACCTAGGTTCACATGGATTGTATACATTCATGGTGAGAGAAATTGTTGTGCCGCAGTTTCTTCTAAAAAGAATTTTCTCCTGGAAGGAAGGAAGGAAGGAAGGAAGAAAAGAAGGAAGGAAGGAAGAAAGAAAGAAAGAAAGAAAGAAAGAAAGAAAGAAAGAAAGAAAGGAAAAAAGGAAGAAAGGAAGGAAGATCATTCCACTCAGGAAATAAACAAGCCTCATAAGTTTTTTTTTTTTTTTAAAAAAAAACTCATCAGCACAGAGATTCTTAGTTCAAATTATCATATAAGTAGCCCTTGGCCCAGTTTTTGATCAGGTCTTTGGTCCCTTCCTCACTGGCAGGACCTCCTCAGTCCACATTTCTTTCAACATTATTGTCTTACAAGATCTCACTAGAGCAGCCCATTAAGCTCTGAGAACTCAAGGGCTTCTCCATCTCAAAGTTCCAAGTATTTGCACAATCTTTCCCCAAACACGGGTAGGTCTGTCATGGTAGCACCCCACTTCTGGTACCAGTTTCTGTGTTAGTTACTTTTCTGTAACTGACTCTGACCAAAAGCAATCTGGGGAAGAGGAAGGAACAGAGTTTAATTTGGCTTATATTTCCACACCACAGTCCATCCTTGCAGGAAATCAGAGTGTAAACTCAATGCAGAAATCATGTAGGCAGAAATCATGAACAAACACAGCTTGCTGGTTTGGTCTCTGGCTTGCTCACAGGCTCATATTCAAGTATTCCTAACCACCCCAGGACCACGTTCCCAAGGAACGGTGCCACCCCTGGTGGCCTGGGATCTCCTCCATCAATTCACAATCAAGATAACCCCTCACAGACCAAGTCTATATAGGCAGTTATTCAGTTGAGGTTTCTCTTCTCAGATGGTTCCAGGCTTTGCTAAAAATACAATGAAGACTCATCAAAATAGTTGCAGGTTGACTGTAAATTATACGCCTTCCACGTACTGTTACTTCCTCTTCTTAAGCAGCAGCTATTACAAGTGTCACTAGATTCTCTCCAAACAGATCCTAAAAAAACCCTGTAACAAAAGAACTGCTCATTCACATTTCTAGAGTGTCTGCTATTCAAAAACTACTGCTTGGAAATCTCCAGGCCACATTTCAAGAGCACCGGCTCCACCTTCAGTTGTGGACACCATGGTGCTTCCCACAGATGGCCCTTCCTGGCACTCCCCTCTCCCATGTCCTATGCAGTGTTTTGGCTGATGGATCCTGTAGTTTAGCTGTTGGGGTCTGCCTCCAGCCAGGAGCTATCTGACTTCCCAGGCTCACAGTTCCCATCTAGGAACTGTTTTGGGGAAGGATATAAACTCCAAGCCCCATTGTCTCCAAGGTGGATGTGGTAGGAGCATCCATCAGAGCCTTTGGTGTGGATGGACCTCCTCCACCATCCAGATCTCCTCACTTCCCTATCCTGCCTCCTTCCTCCACTGTCCAGGGATCTCCACTTCCATACCTTACCTCCTTTCTCAGCCATCTCAAGTCACTGTCAGGTTCTTTGGCATCTTGCTTATGACACCCCTCAACTCCCTGAATCCACATCTTACACACCTGGTTCTCTTCCCTGGCTCTCTGTTTCTTCATTATGTATGTGCAGTCCCATTCTGGACCTCAGGACAATCAGCACTGAGCCTCAAATATGCCCAGCATTTCTTCTTCTAGGATTACAGTTTTATGTCATTGACACTTGGAGATTATCCAGTTTGGGGGGCACAAGTGACATCTTTCATTTCTGGGATATGTTGAGACAACCCCAGACTCCTCCTCTTTCTCCTCTGCAGTGATATGTATCCCAGGTCTGCTTCATCAGACAGAGGCCCTGCCAGTCTTCTGTGGGAGGGGACCTTGGCCATCTGGGTTGGAACTTTCTTTCTCACTTTCTCTGGCCATTTTTTACCTTTTTACCTGGGTGAAGTGCAGCCATCTCACACTCCTCTGAATTCAGCATAGATCTGTGCTCATCTTTCATCTTTTGAAATCTATCTTCCCAGTGGAGTAATGACGTGCCTGAGATGGGAAGAACACCTAAGAAGCCCCAAACCCCACAGTGGCCTCATCAAACGTGATATTTGATGAGACTCGGGTCCTAGCGTGGGGTGCTAGGTACGCACAGCATCAGAGGACGCCAGTGGGAGAGGCATTACTAGCCGGTCCTTTGACTATCCTAAGGGCAAACTCCCACTCCTTGGTGAGCTGGCAGCCTGATTTGTTAGAAGGATTTCACTGAAGCGCTGCTGTCTGCAATGTGGCTCTCTCAGCACCGCACAGCGATTACTGACATCAGATATCCACCCCCAGTCACTGCTGAGTGCTCACATACGGAGTAAACAAAAATATCCCAGAGTCCTAAGTTCTGCTGAGTGCACCCTAATATGCGGCACCAGCACCATCACTATTGGCTCTAATGAGCTTCCTGTTGCAACAGCAGCAATGACACCATCACTTCAGCAGCTCTGTGGGTGTCTCAAAGGCTGGATCCCACCCTTCTCTCCGCAGAGGCTGCAGCTGAGGGGAGCAGAGTCCCATGGCACCCATGAGGAGTGTCTTACCTCACAGGGCCCCAGCTTGCTGCCAGTAGCTGCCCCACTGCTCACACCTCCTTGATCATACCCTCTGAGGTGTTTCCCTCTGAAACAGTAGTTTTCAACATGACCCCCTCTGGGGGTCACATATCAGAAATCCTGAAGATCAGATATCTACATTGCAATTTACAACAGTAGCAAAATTACAGTTCTGAAGTAGCAATGAAATAATTTTATGGCTGGAGGGGGGAGTCACCACAACACGAGGAACTGTATGAAAGGGTCACAGTGGAAGGTTGAGAACCACTGATCTAAAACGTATCAAAACAATTTTTAAAACTGTTTTATTGCTCAACTGCCCTAAACCAGCTATACAGATTCCTTTTAGCTTCAGTATTGAACCCAAACCGCTTCTCTGGTAGCCCTCTGGGAAGTTAAATGAGGCGAAAGGGTTAGTAGTTACTGCCAGATTATTTTGACAAAACTCTTGACAAGGTAAATTGAGGAAGAAAGTTTATTCGGCTCATAGTCCACCATGGCAGGGAAGTCATGGCTGCCAGAATGTGAGGTCCCTGGTCACATTACATCTACTGTCAGGAAGCAGAGAGAGATGATACTGGTGTTCAGCCATCTGTCTCCTTCTAACTCAGTCCAGGACTCCAGGCCATGCGGCGGTCCTTTTCACATCCAGTGTGGGTCTTCCTGCTTCAATTAACCAAGTCTGGAAATTCTCCCACAGGCAGTTCCAGAGTGCTCTTCAAGATGATCCAAGTTCTTGGTGAGTGAACAGTATTATTAGTCACACAGAATTATAAAGGAGTGATGAAATGTGGACCTGCCTTCTTCTGTGTGATGGAGTGGGCTTTGGGTATCAACTGCTGGTACATACAGTGTGCACGCTACCTTCCTTCAGGCCGATGCATGATCAAAAATGTTTCATCTTGACTTTATTGTCTTTTGTTATAGAACCCATTGCATGGGCTATTATTGTTGGGTATAATATCTGGTTTTGGAGCCAGAGGGAGAGACCAGTGTGGTCCCAGGAGACCTGAGATGTACACTGGCTTACTTCAGTCAACAAACAGTATTTGAGGTCCTGTTTTGGAAATTGATGCATCTGTACCCTGAGCAGAATTCTACATAGTTTCTATTCTTGCCCTAATGTGCAGAATCTAGGGAGCTAAAATCACATCTCTCAAACTCTCTTGAAAATAGATTCTGGACATGACTTTCTTTCAGTTCAATTGCCATGTGCTGGTGGTTTATAGAGCAGAAGGGAGGGAAGCAGAAGAACTTGTGTTCTTCTCTGCTTACTATTTCAACAGGGCAGTTTGGAGGTGACCCCAGGACTCTGCAGCAGGTTTAACAAAGGTCCGGTGTCCAGGTCTACAGGTGTTGAGAGGCTCAGAGAAAGTAGCAGATGCATCAGCCCTGATTTCAGGCTCTCAGCTAATGTGCAGTAGTTTTGAAGCCCTCTGTGGGATGCAACATCTCAGTGTTTCTGAACACTGTCTCCTCTGCCTGATGGACTCTCCCTCTGTAAGATCCAGCTACAAGCTGGGGTAGGGATGAACAGGGAATTATCCACCTATGCTCAGCTGTCCACAGTGTCTGCCTTTCGAGAAAGGAAAATGGGGCCATTACAAGGGATCTAGAGAGTGAATCCCTCCTGTGTGATAGTGAACCTGATATAGTTGCTGACTTCTTCAAATGGAGAGATTCGGTTATCCTTCAGAAATACACTAGCACCCAAGAACAGAGACTTCAGAGAAATTCAGAACATCTACTTCTTTATTTCTGCCGAACTGCAAGAATCTTTAGGGACATGTGCGCCCCAAGAGTGCATATAAGAATGCATGTGCGTGTGAGTGTACACACTCACCCAGAACACTTAGCAACACCTATAGACCATTTCTAAAACAACAGGTATTTTCCCGTTGGTACTTTCACCTATTTCTGGATGAGAAACTAGACACCTGTCCAGGACCCTCTTCCCTCCCGCTTGGATGACACCCAGATTGCAGAATTTCTCCCTACCTGCTATTTCCTTTGCCCAACAGCCTGGAGATTCATGTTCCCCCTTTCAGTGAATGATAGGCTGGCATGGGTCATAGCATTCACTTCCACTTTTACACACAGGCTCAGGTAGGGCCTCCATCAAGGCTTTTCTGGGAATAGGTCCTTTGAGACAGCAATTCCACTTAAATAAAGGAGGTGTTTCTGTGGCTGGCACAGTTCCAAGGCTTCATCTGAAAGCTGGTAACAGCATAGCGGATGTGAGGGCGACTGAGACCCTGAGCAGAAGACTTTCCTCTTCCTGAAAGCTCCCAAAATCTGTGCCTCAGAACTTCCCCTCTCAGATCTGGACACCTTGCTCCACATACAGAGAAAAGCAGAGACATTCCGGGAAAGGACCGACAGCCATGGCCCAGGGTTGCACTCCACTTAAGCCACTTCCCTGCAGCAGCCAAGCTCCGTACCACGACAACCCGGGGAGGAGGACAGGGAGAGGCTGAGACGCCCGGGCTTTCACTGCTTCTTACCCATGACTAACCACAGGCGGCACATGGAGAGTTCTCAGATCGATGGGTGAACTAAAACACAGAGTTAGGGCTGGGGAGATCCCTCAGTGGTTAAATCACTTGTAGTAAGGTCGTCATAACCATGGGGGTGGGGGTGGGGGTGGCAGAAATCCCTGTAAAAGTTGGGCGAGCAGCTGAGCCTGCCTGTCTGTAATTCCAGCTTCAGAGAAGAGGAGATGGCATCCCCCGAGCAAGCTGGCTGGTGAGACTGTTCGTATCAGCAAACTCTGGTTTTGACTGAGAAACCCTACCACAGTGAATAAGGCGGAAGGGCACACACCCACGTGTGTGCTACACACACTCACACAAGCACACTCACACGCACATGAACACTAAGCTTTGTGCAGTGTTTGCTGTTCTGGCGAGACAGAAATCCACTCATACATGACACACAAAATGCAAATTGTGTAGGAGCAATGATTCCTCACGTACCTTAAAAACTAATGTATTTGCATATAAGTGTGGCTTGTATAAAGGGCACAGTTTGTGCTAATCATATCTAACGCAGCAGCTCTCAACCTCCTAATGCAACCCTGTAATTCAGTTTCTCATGCTGTGGTTATCCTCAACCACAAAATACTTTTTGTTGGTACTTCATAACAGTAATCTTTCTACCGTTAGGAATAGTAATGCACAAATCTGACACACAGGATGGCCTTAGGTGACCCCTGTGAGGCAGTTGTTGGGCCCTCAAAGGGGTCATGACCAGGGTTGAGAACCAGGGACCTAAAACTTGAACCTGATGTGACATGGAGTAACTTGAAAACATAATATCAAGCCAAGAAATTCCTTCAGAAATGAAAGAGCCTTCTGCTTAGACCCAGGACACATCCATCCTGCTTTGGGTATGGGTGCTCTCTCGGGCACCCATACCCAGAGTGTCCACCAGACTCAGAGCCATTCTTTAACAGTTGATTTTGACCTTCAAGGGTAATTAGGAGCTTTGAGGTTAACTTATGGGCTCTGGAGGGGCCACGTCAGAGGCCCTGTGTGTGTCAGAAAGGAAAGGCAGGTGAGGTAGAAGGTCAGGGAGATAGGGGCACCTAGTTCTCCCTATGACAGGGACTCATTGTCAGAGCATCTCTTCCCAGCATTGTAGTGTGGCCCTGGAGCCACACAGGGTCCTGGAATAACCAGACACAGACTGGCTGGGCTGTCACTGCAGCAGAATGGGCTGAGACACTGAGGACATTTTGGAACACGTGTCTCTGCGGCCGTGCTGAGCCAGAATGTGGACCGAGTGGTCCCTAGGGGGCCCAGAGAGGGTATCAGGGACAGCACAGGACAGAAGGATTCTGTACTGTTTGGGGAGCTGCCCCTACCCGTGTCTGTGCTATGGGTTCATGTGCTGGCAAATTGTGCCCCCCCTAATAGACTATCAGACATGCACAGTTCAGATAGATACAGACATGTACATGGTCACATAGTCACAAGCAAATAGACACATAAACATACACAGACATAAACACAGATATACATAGAAATGTATGCACAAATGCACATACAAGCATATATGTATAAATACAGACTTAAAAACTCAGATATATATATACAGATATATAAACACACACATATAGACATAAGTGTACAGAAACAAATAGGCACACAAACACACACAGATATGTATGCAGATACATACAGACAAATATACAGACATATAAGTGTATGGCATATGCAGACATGTACATAGATTCACACAGACATGTACACATACATGTATATACACACAGAAAGACATAGACATACAGAGGCACATAGGCACACTAGCATGCATACATACACAAATACACACAAGAATGAGCACAGATATACAGACGTGCATGTATAGAGAGACATACTGAAGATAGCCAGGCGTGTAGATACACACTCAAAGCTGTGCAGCAATGGAAAAGATTCCTACATTTAAAAATACAGTGTGCTGTGAGGAAGCAGGAGTAGGGAAGTGCTGACAAACGTCCAAGGTGAGCTTCGCCCTCGGTACTTCTGCTGTGTGCTCCTGCAGGAGGCCGTGGGAAGCACTCTCAGCTGGAGCCGTCAAAGAAGGGGGCCATGGAACAGAGGGCTGGGGGAGCAGCATGGCTGTGGAGAGTGAGTCTGGGAGAGAGTGCAGCTAGGAGACAGTGTGACAGGGAACTTAGAATAAACTTCTAAAGAGAAAAAAATGTTTGAATAAACCCACAAACCTATGGACACTTGGTTTTTTTAAAGGACTGCAAATAATTTATATATTTTTATTTTATGTACATTGGTGTTTTCTGACTGCATGTAAATGTGTGTAAAGATGTCAGATCCCCTGGAAAAGGAATTACAGACTGTTGTGAGCCGCCATGTGGGTACTGGGAATTGAACCCAGGTCCCCTGGAAGAGTAGCCAATTAACTGCTCTTAACCCCTGAGCCACCTCTCCACTACCTCTCCAGCTCCCGGACACTTGATTTTTGACAAAGAAGCCAAAACCATTACAGTGGAAAAAAGAAAACATCTTCAACAAATGGTGCTGGTCGAACTGGATGTCTACATGTAGAAGAATGCAAATAGATTCATATTTATCACCCTGCACAAAAGTCAAGTCCAAGTGGATCAAAGACCTCAACGTAAAGTCGGATACACTAAATCTAATAGAAGAGAAAGTGGAGAAGAGCCTGGAACTCATTGGCACAGAAGACAACTTTCTATACAGAACAGCAACAGCTTAGGCTCTAAGATCAACAATTAATAAATACGACCTCTTGAAACTGAAAAACTTCTGTAAGGTGAAGGACACTGTCAATAGAATTAAACAGCAGTATACATATGGGGAAAAGATCTTCACCAACCCTACATCCAACAAAGGGGTAATAACCAAAATATATAAAGAACTCAAAAAATTAAACACAAACAAACAAAATAATCCAATTTAAAAATGGGGTACAGAGCTAAACATAGAATCATCACAAAGAAATTTTGAATGGCTAAGAAACACTTAAAAAAATGCTCAATGTCCTTAGTCATCAGGGAAATACAAATCAAATGACTGTGAGATTCCATCTTACACCTGTCAGAATGGCTAAGATCAAACACTCAAGTGACAGCACATTCTGGTGAGGATGTGGAGAAAGGGGAACACTCCATTGCTGGTGGGAGTGCAGAGTTATACAAAAACTTTGGAAATCAATCTGGTGCTTTTACAGAAAATTGGGAATAGCTCTATCTCAAGACACAGGTATACACTCCTGGGCATACACCCCAAAAATGCTCTGTTGTACTCACCTATGTTCATAGCAGCTTTATTTGTAACAGCCAGAAACTGGAAACAACCTAGATGTCTCTCAACCAAAGAACAGATACAGAAATTGGGGTACATTTACACAATGGAATACTACTGAAGCTATTAAAAACAAGGAAATCATGAAATTTGCAGCAAATGGATGGAACTAGAAAAGATCATCCTGAGTGAGGTAACCCAGACCCAGAAAGGCACACATCGTATGTCCACACTTATAAGTAGATAGTAGATAGTGCAGGATAAACATACTATCATGCACAAACCCAAAGAAGATAAGTAATAAAGAGGACCCACGGGGGGGGGATTAAATCTCACTCAGAAGGGGAAATAGAATAGACAGCAGAAGTGGTTGAAGAGAGAGGATGACGTGGGAGAGGGAGCAGGAAAAGAAATGAAGGTGGAGATTAGACCTGGTAAGAGTGGGAGCAGGAAGAGAGAGGGCCTGAAGAGAGAAGAGAAACCGTGGGTGGGGGCAGCTCTCTGACAAACTGGAGCTATGACAGCATAGGAGTCTGGGAGGATATGGGGGTGACTCCACCTGAGACTCCTGGTAGCAGGAGTCATGGAGACTAAACAGGACACACTCTAACTAGACAGGGCTCCTAGTGGAGGAAGGGGAACACCAACACACCCACAAAAACTTAGGCCCAAAATTTATCCTGCCTACAAGATGTGCAGGGACAAAGATAGAGCAGAGATTGAGTGAATGTCCAACCAATGCCTGGCCTAACCTGAGACCCACCGTATAGGAGAGAGCCAGCCCCTGACACTATCAACGACACTCTGTTGTGCTTTCTGACAGAAGCCTAGCATAGCTGTCCCCCGAGAGGCTCCACTCAGCAGCAGAACCAAACAGATGCAGAGGCTTACAGCCAAACATTGGGCAAAGCATAGGGAGTCTTGTGGAAAAGGAAGAAGAAGGATAGAAAGACCTGGAGGGGACATGAGCCCCACAGGAAGACCAACAGAGCCAACTAACCAGGGCCCAACAGGACTTGTGAAGAATGAAGCATCAACCAATCACCATGCATGGCCCCTACATAGATGGTGCTGATGGGCAGCTCAGGCTTCATGCGGGTTCTCTAGTAAAGGGAGCTAGGGCTGTCTCTGATGTGGAGTCAGTTGCCTGCTTTTTGATCACTCTCCCTTGGCGGGGCTGCCTCAACAGGCCACAGGGGAAAAGGATGTGCTCAGTCCTGATGCAACTTGATGAGCTGGGGTGGATGGGTTCTTTTCTGAGGTATAGGTGAGGGGGAAGGGGGTTGAGACTGGGAGGAGAGGAGGGAGGGGGTCCAGGATAGGGATGTAAAGTGAATAAATTAATTTTTAAGAAAGAGAGAAAAAAACTTGTTTGAGTTCAATGCTAGAGGTTCTGGGCCTCCAGTGTGAGGTGCCCGTGGTTACAGCAGAGAGTACAGAGAGAAGAGAACAGCTCCCATCATGCCAGGCAGCAAGAAGAACCAATGGAAGAGGCTGGGTTCTCAAAATCCTCTCTGAGTGCATACCACAGTGCCCCAAAGTTTTCATGATGTGAGTGCCAAGCTGGTGATTTAGTCCCTAAGTGCTAGGCCTTCAGGGATGTTCCAGACCCACACCGTGGTGAGAGTCCAGGCTCTGGGCCTTGTGTGTTGAGAACTAGCAGCTGGTGAGTGCTGTTATTTGTATAGCTGAAGTGCTCTAAGGAGGACAGAGAGTCTAGTACCAAAACCGTCACCATGGTGATTACCTTGGACAGCGCTCAAACAGCAGCTGTAGTTCTGAGAAGCTAGACACACTTTCAAGGCCACTCAGTGAAGGAGCACCACAAATATCCTCAAGCTGAATCCTAAGGCCCATCTCTGTGTAGGATCTGAAAAGATGTTTGAGACACAAGAGAGATGTTGGGGTTGGGAGCCACAGCTCAGGGGTTCAATACACATCCAACATATGTGAGGCCCTGGCCTTGGGCCCTGGACTTCAGCCTCAGCAGAAGCTCTGGGCAGGCTCTTCCAGAGGATCTATGGGGCCATTTAAATTCAGACACATGAGCACCAGATGCCCGGATCCCTTTAGTTGTGGAAAGACCCCAGGTGTGACCATTGTATTCCTTCAACAGTGATTTCTTCTTCCTCTTCCTCCTCGTCTTCCTCCTCCTCATCTTCCTCCTTCTGTTCTTCTTTCTTTCTTTTTCTTCCTTTTTTTTTTCAAGACATGGTTTCCCTAAGTAGCCCTAGCTGTCTGAAACCCACTCTGTAGACCAGACTGGCCTCAAACTTACAGAGATCCACCTGCCTCTGCCTTCTGAGTGCTGGGATTAAAGATGTGTGCCATCACTGCCTGGCTCAATGGTGACTTCTAAAGAAATGCCTCAGAGACATGCAAGTGCCAAAGAGCCTGCAGAAAAAGCACCCACTCTGCAAAATGAAAAAAGAAAAAGAAAACATGGGGATGATGAAAGTCTGAAGAGCCAGCTTCCCCCAAGCTGGCTTGCCCTCCCTTAGCAACTGCTTTCTTTTCGGCTCCTGGGTCTCTGGCGCTGTCCACAGCATGGATCGAGTGCAGACTGATGATTGGGCTTTAGCTATACACCAATTTTTGTTTCACTGGATTTATTTATTTCCTTGTTCTGGAGAGCACATGGCTCATGAGAGCCCCATGGATTTGGAAGAATGTGCATTGTCTCATCTACAAAACAGACAATGTTACCCAGGGCTCTCCAGGGAAACACAGTGAATGTGTTCCTGTTACAGAGATTGGCCCATGTGCTTATGTAGGCTGAGATGTCCCACCTGTCAATGAGAGAACTCAGAGAGCCAGGGATGTCATTTGTGCCTACTCCAAACACCTGAGTATGGAGGAGGCCAAGGGTTCACGTGCACGTTAACTCAAGACCACTCCACCCCCAAAAGAGAACCTCATTGGCTGAGGGAAGAAGTGGGGTGTCCCAGCTTAAGTTCAGAAAGCAGATTCACCCTCTTTTACCTTCATGCTCCACTCAGCCCCTCACCAGCTTGGTGGCACCCAACATCCTGACCCCTGTGTCAGGAGCCATTCTCTTTAGGCAGGTGGGCCTTCAGGAAGGGGAGCTGGTGTTTTGCAAGGTTTGTACCATGATACACCCAGAAGTGCTTCCAGCCTCTGACACTCATTCCTTGTTCACTGCGGTGTCTCTCCAAACTCTGGTATGGTATGAATTGTCACTTTCTAGGTATTTACACATTCTGATTGATTACACACTTCCTATGGGATCTTATTGAAGACGTACTGCTATTCAGATAAATTAATTCCTAATTACGGAATTCTTGATTTGATTCAAACAATTTTAAAAGTTAAATTGTTTTAGAACTTCTTAAACACCTTTAGAAAGTCTATGGCTGCAAGAAATACCTTTGTGGCCCTCTACATGTCTCACTAGGAGACAGGCTTAAGACAGATTTGTAGCCTCAGATAGCCTTCACTCAAGAATCGTGTTATACACATAAATATAAGCAAGGTAGTTTAAACTTCCCATGAACCCAGATATAATGGGACCCAGCAATGTCTAATTAAGTACAAGCCTTGATGTCATTGTACACTTTGGCAGAAGCCCGTTGAATGAAAGCTGGCTAGAATTCGATTCATCCTTGAGTTGTAAATATGTATATAGATATGTGCTTACATATAAATATGTATGTATGTCTATTTTTTTAAATTATATATATTTCAGTTGTCTGTAAGGAAGGAGCTCCTTTTGTATTGTCCATTGAATGTGTGTATGAATATGGACAGGTCTATATGTCTGGTTGTTTGTCCATGTGTATGTCTGGGCTGATGCTGTGGACCAATAGCCTAAACTTGCTGCAGTTTCTGCAGAGGGGACGCTAGCAGAAATCAACATCACTGTCCTATGTCAGCTTGTGGGAATTCACTGAGGTTAAAGTTCTTAATTCCATTCACCTTTCCCCTTGAGCATGTGTGTGTGAATGGTCTTTGCTTACCTTCTTCCCCTTTTTCTTTTTCTTACCGATTTACAAACACATTAACAGCATTCAGGATCTAACTATCAGCCTAGGACAGCCAGGAAAAAGTTTGCTTTAGCCTGTGGAGGCCTCCTCACTGGCCTGGCCTGAGCAGGAGCTGACCTCAGACCAAAGAGCCCCTTTTTACCACTTGCAGTTTGGGCTAGAAGCAGTTTTAAAGAAGGAATCCTGGGCTCCCTCCCCTATGCTTTTTTCTTTCAATCAACTTTTCTGATCGGTTGCTGATAGGTTGCCTGAGCCATCAGCTCAGTGACCCAAGAGATAAAGCAAACAGGGAACTCTACATCCTGTCCCAGATCCTACCCTGGACCCTGGCACCTTGCCAAAGCAGAGAGAGACTTTGGCAATCGGACTCTAGAAGACTTTAACAGGTTCTGAGAGTGGATCTTCTCAGCTCAGTCTACCAGTGAACATGCTAATTTCTCTCTGAAACTTCCTCCCAGATACACACAGACATAACAACGGCTTTACCAGTCATCTGGGCAACTTGTAGCCCAGGCTAGTTGATGCATGACAATGGGCATATCAGATCTTCCCTTTGTCAACTGGACAGCCATGAACACCTCCTTAGCCTATCCTTAATCACCAATCAGGAGACCTCAAAACTGTAATTAAATCTAATAAGACACAAGTATGTTGGTATAATTCCTAATTCGCTAATCTCTTACCAGAAGAGAGAAAAAGCTCTTGAGGTCCTCTCAAGATTCTGTAGTTTGTGCTGTAAAACTAATTGTCCTTTTCCCA
Organism: Meriones unguiculatus; assembly: GCF_030254825.1. NCBI lineage: Eukaryota > Metazoa > Chordata > Mammalia > Rodentia > Muridae > Meriones > Meriones unguiculatus. The sequence goes on along the minus strand of NC_083366.1, from coordinate 66,446,243 downwards.
GTCTTTTGCTCTGATAAGACACCCTGACCTCACACACTAGTTTTCTGTCACACGCTTGAGCCAGATGAGAAAAGGGACTTGCAATTGAGAAATTGGCCTATAGTCAAATCTGCCAGCCATTTTCTTGCTTAACGATTAAAGCAGGAGGTTCAGGCTACTGCAGGCAGGCGGGCAGGCGGGCAGGTGGGCCTGGGTTGTCTATGAAAGCATGATGAACAAGCTTTGGGGAACAAGCCGATAAGCAGTGTTCCTCCACAGCCTCTTTTCAGCTCCTTCTCAGGCTTTCCCCTAGTGATGGACAGTGCTGTGGAACAGAGAGCTGAAATAAAGCCCTTCCTCCCCAAGCTGCTTTTGCTCATGGATTTCCCCCCCCCCACAGTATTGGAGATCCTAAACATGCACTGACCAAAAATCATGTTATGGGAATGTGGGTTTATTGTAGTTCACAATTCCAGGTTGCAGGGAGATAGTCAAGGCAATAGGAACTTTACATCACAGTTACGACAGACAGAATGGATCCATGCACAGTACTAGGAAGCTCACCTTCACCACTCCTACACAACCCAAACCCACTTTCAGGCTGGGTCTTTCTACACTAATTAAAGATATATGATAATCTTCCATAGACGGTCCCACAGGCCAGTCTATCCAGAAACTTCCTCATTGACACTTTCTTCCCTGGTGATTCTAATGGTAGCAACTTGGCAGCCCTAACCATAACACCTGCCAGCACTCAAACTCAGAATGTTGTGTGCTGTCTGAAAAGAAGCTAAGAGGGAAGCAGAAAGTATTACTGCGTAGACGCATAACATATCCCTAGCCATTGGTCCTCTTCCGGGGCCTGGCCTCATCTTGTGGTTACAGTGAGCTTAATAGCATTTTCCTCTCTGTCTATTTTCATTCCTCTCTCAATCTCCATGCCCCTTTGGCTCATCATTGCCTGGTGGGGTGATTTACAACATCCTTCCTAAAGGGTCTAGACTGCAGAATCCTACCTGGATTGGGTTCTGTCCTTTATGCAAATTAAACTATGAGAGTCACCAATAATGGTTCGGTATTGCATTAAAGAAAGAAATAAAAGCACTTCCTTTTGGAGACATTCAGCCAAGAGGGAATCCAGATTTAAATTCTCTCCGTTGTGCTCCCTAGCTTTTTGCCTCCTGCCTGCTGCTTGAGTTCAAAGCTGTGCCTGACTGAAGGCTGTCATTTGAATCTCTCCCTGAGTCTGCTGTGTGACAGTGTACAGCTGTCATTGTGTTTGTGTCATTGTCATTGTGCTGTGACTGTCTTAACAAAGGGCTCTGCTCTGTCTTTATTGAACAGCATAGAAAGCACCGAATGGGGGAGGAAATGGGATACCTTACAGAAATCTTAAACAGAGTTTTACAAGGGATTAAGCCACTGGCTCCAACTGATCCCAACTGACTCAGAAAACAAACATCATTGTTTACCAACCAATATCCTTAAGTGAATGCCTTCAACATTTATGGCAGATCCTAGGAAGCTGCTTTCATCTTCTGTATTTGCTGCCTTCAGCAAATGATACAGATGCCTTGTCTGGAACAGGCTCTTAGAAGAGTCATTGCTTAAGATTGCAGCTCTGCATTAGCTTAGGTTGTAAAAGTTGATCAGGTGGGAAATCCAAGGACAGTAAGGTTGCTTGTTACATTGTTCTCTTAGAGGCAGCTAAACAAACAGTTTGGATACACAGCAGGCTAAAGTCTTAAGTGACCGCAGGGTGCGGTATTAACTCTGGCTGTGAGGTCCAGCAAAAGTTCCAGCCTGGTCTGTAAAGTTTTAAGAGATACTTTTATTATAGTGCATTGCCATAGCCCTTTACTGTGCTCTCAGGGCATGGTAACGCCGGGATGTGCTAGGCGGTCTCCTGTGCCCCAGGCACACTCCTTGCCACCTCTTCTGTGCTAACCCTGTTTGTTTTCTCTTGGGAGACTGAAGTAGTCACCCTAGTAGACAGTGTAGCTCACTTTTTAGCCTGTTTTCTCAGAATTATGAAGGAGCCCAAAAGGGTCAGATAAAGACTTTACTTCCAGTTCCGTGCAGTCATGTTTGTGCCCTGGGCTGGAACCGTCTCCCTCCCTCTGGAACTAAGACTTCAAGCTCAGCAGAACATTGAAGCCACAAGAATGGGGAAGAAAAATGTTGTTAAGGGATGAGGGATACCACTGAGTGACATCATTCCGTGTCCACCATTTGTTCTCTGATCTGTGACCCCTGGTGCATGGTCTTAGTCTTGGATGTCTCTCATAGATGTCTGAATATTGGTCCCAGCTGCTGGCACTATTTAAAGAGGCCATAGTGCCTTTAGGAGTTGGGATATAGGTGGTAGAAACAGGTAATGAGGGCGGGCATTTGAAGCTCACGCCAGCCTCTGGGTCACACGCTGCCTTCACCTTCTGGTTCACCATGATATGAACAGCTCCTCCTTCTGCCCCTCTGCCAGTAACTGAGTTTCTCCGCCCTGCCTTCTCCTCCACGATGGGGCAAAGCCCTGAAACTGGGAACTAAAAGTACATCTTTCCTCCTTGAGCTGCTTTGTCAGACATTATGGTCACAGCAATATAAACGTGGCTGTTAATGCCCAGCCCTGAGAGAGAAAGCTCCAGACAGCTGGCCCTTGTTTAGAACACCGACTAAGTCCCAGGCAGTCTCCAGGGCAGCAGCCATTACTTGAAACACCAAATACCTGAGCACTTCCTGGTGCTGCATTCAGGTGAATCCCTTTCTCCAGCTCAGCACTATCATTAGGCCTTGGTCCCAGTCCGCTAAAGGAGAGTCAGCGAAGGCAAACACTCCTGCACCACCCTGAAGTGCCAGCCTTCCTGACATTTCTCAGATATTTCCTTGGTTGTGTCAGGAGGGTGGCTCATCTCTGGTTTTGACTCATGTCTCTAAATCAAGGAGAGACAAAAGCCGCTCCTGCCTTGTGGTTTTCTCAACAATGCCCGTGTCCCTGAGTGTGGGAAGATGCTGGGAGGACTTGGTGGGGGTGGGGCAGAGCCCAGAGCCAGGGTCTCAGTCCATGACCACCTGAAAGTGCCTCAGACTCCCTGGGTGCCTTGTCCTTACCTAGAAAGCACAGGTTGGGCCTGTTCTTGTCACCTCCCTGGCTCCTCCATGCTGGAAGCCAGAGTCTTCTCGTCTGTGATGATTCACGAGTCATTCGATGACACACAAGTTCACTGCTCTGTTCTCAATACACTGTTTTTTGGTCAAAAGCCCTGGCTAGCTGAGTGCCACTAGCAAGCCTGAGCATTCGTGCTGTCTGTGAGACATTGGGCTAAGTGGGGAATGTCCTGGGCTTCCAGAAATCAAGAGACCAGAGAGCTGGGATGTCGGGTCCCTTCCAGAGCAACCAGCACCCCACCATTGCCAGTCAAAGCTCCCAAGATGATTCCACTTTGATGTTAGACTAGCAGAAATAAGTTTGGGCCAAGTGGACTTTCTTTGAGACAGGGTCTCACTCTGCTCAGTCAGGCCTTGAACTCACTTTGTATCGGAGCAGGCACACATCACACCGGCTTGTTTTACTCAGTCCTAGGAGCAAGCCTAGGGTTCTGTACACACCAGGCAAGCTCTGCAGCCGACCGAACCACATCGCCAGGCTGATTTTTAAGAGTAAATAAAGAGATCCATTTCAGCCCCTTCCCAGCAGTGCTTTGATGTCCAAGATTAGAAATTGCTTCCTCGTATATAACTGGTATATTATTTCTGCACCTGCTGGAATGTGATTTCTTGCCTGTGCATCCACTTGGCAGCACTAAGTCTTGTTTAAACAGGTACTTTGTTAAGGAGGAAGTATCTTCATTTCCTGCCCCTGGACAGGGTGGTGCTCTTGTCTGAGGGTCTGCCGCCACCTACTGGACATGTGGAGAATAGCATGACATTATAGATTGGCGAATTGTATGGGGGGGGGGGTCCTGTCCAGCATGGAGATGGGCCTCATGACCAGGCACGCCTATCTTTGTATTAGGGGCTTGTTGCTACGGTCGTTCTGTCATCTTCCTCCTCTTCCTCCCTCTCCCTCCGACCTCCTGGCAATGGTTGCTTTTTAACATGGCCCAGGCAATGGGCGCCATGTGGTCCTTGGGATTATCTGTGTGACCTACCCCGCAGGCCTACCCCATGACATGTGCAAGAGGGCTGGCCTGCAGTCTGTGCTGGGGTGATAGGGATAGCACGTTCTGGGGCTGAGATTCACACCGTGGGCCCTGGAAGGCCTGGTGAAAGGCAAGGAGCTGAGAGCTGAGCCCTGGACACGACTTCCTGTTGCCCTGTGGTGCCCTCGGAGGGGCTGGAGGCACAGCTGTGCCAAGGAAACATGCGGAGCTGGAAGCAGAGGGACAGGCAGTGGGGCAGAGCACACAGATCAGTCCTGAGGACAGTGTCACAGCACTGTGTCCATGTCCCACCCCATCCCCGGCAGCGCCCAGGTACAACTGTTGCTCATGGAACAGTTAAAGGGGCGTACACAGTGGGCTGCAGTTTTCTTCACAACTAGGGAGGGCGCTGAGAACTGGGACCCAGCGGCTTTCACTAACTGTTGGTGTGTCACAGAGCGGCTTGGGATTCCATGATAAATCACCTTTGCTCTCAGCTCCTGCTCTCTTAGGAACGTCCCTTCAGAGTTAGAACAGAGTTAGCCTACGAGAGCAGGACTTAGCCAGCCATGCCAGGCTTCACTGAACATCTCAGGCCTTCTTGTGCTGTGGAGAACTTCCCCAGGGCTTCACCATGCTCTGCTTGTCTCCTTGCTTCTGTGTATGTGCACATACATCCTTGACTCTGCCTCCTCTGCTCTCCCTCCTCCCCCCTTTCCTCACCCTTTCCTCATCTCTCTTTCACACACACACACACACACACACACACACACACACACACACACACACGGGGCGGGTGGGGTTTGCAGAGAACTCAGAGTTCTCATGTATAAACCTGGCCCTCACTCTCTAATGATCCCTTAGTCCCCCGGAGGAAGGGTGACAGTGGCGGTGATAGTCACCTTTGCTTTCCAAGTCCACGATGGCTCTGTTTTGGGGGACTGTGAGAGAGCACAGTTAGGACTTCTTACCTCTGGGTGCCTATTCCTGTGGGATCAGAAAACAAAGCTAGGACATGGCACGTCTTGCTGGACACACCCACACAGGCTGCTCCGAGAGCTGTTCGGGAGGGGCTGACTTCACGGAGGGTGGTTTTGTGGGGACCCTGGCTGGCAGTGGCCTGCCTGTTTCTCTGTCTCACCTGGTGACACTTGCTGTCTGTCTTGGCCCAGAAAGCCCATGAGGCTGTTTAGGGTGAGCAGCTTGGATCCCTGCCCACCCACATGACCCCACCTGTCCAGCCAAAGGAGACAGAGTCCGCTAAAGAGGCTGTGTGTGTTTGAATGTAGACATTGAGTGCTAAGAGCAAGGTTCTTTTGGAAGCTCCAGTTCTCTGGCTGGTGCTGGCTGGGCCTGGGAGCTGGGGAGGGTCAGAGCATGGTGGGCTGTGCTGCTGGATTTTGCGGGCTCCAGCCTGGGCCCTGGAAGCCCTATGAGGCTCTGCTTGGCTGCCTATGCCCATTAAACAGACAGGTCTTGGTAAAAAGTAGGGAAGGGGGATACCTATAAGTCATCTTTAGGGTCCTGACGCGATGTTTAGGTTTAAGTAGAAGACAGGCTGTGTGTGTAACTCAGCTGGTCAAAGGTTTGCTGATCAATCCCTGTCTCAGCTCCAGTCTCTCTTGAAAGGCTTCCCCAAGTCATCAGCACTGTGAGATAACTCTTTCCAGGAGACAAGCCCCCTGTCCCACCATCTACACCCAACTGGTTAGCACCAGACTTCAGCCTCTTCCTTCCCCAGCGTGAGACCTCTGGGGAAATTCCTTGTGGACATCATCTCAGAAGCGAGGGGTGCAAGGCTCTCTTCAGCATCTGTGCATCCCTGCTAGGATGGTTAGGAGAGGCAGCACGGGAAGGGGCAGGGCACCCTCCATGCCAGGCAGGTGAAAGCCCTCACCGCAGACCACAGCCAGACATACTTATTTATGGCAATTTGGCCACATCCGGGGTTGTTTTGATCAGAGACTCTAAATCTGGGAGTGTGTTTCTCGGTTTCAGACTTTCTCTCTGGGAGGCATTCCCCATTGGCCTGATCCGTACACCACTCATGCCTGACACAGCAACCTCCCTTCTCCTTCCTGCCTTGCTTCCCCACCTCCCCATTCCTTCTTTTCCTAACTCCTGCCTTGGCTCCCCTCTCACTTCTCTCCTTTCATCTATTTCTCTCTCTTCCTTCCATCTCCCTCCCCTTCCCTTTCTTCTCTTTCCCTTCTTCCCTTCTCCCTTCCTCTTCCTCACTCTTCCCCTCCCCTTCCCTTCTTCCTTCGATCCCATTTTCCTTCCTTTTTCTTCCAGGCTCTCTTTTCTTCCCATCTTCCCTCACTCCCTCACTTGATACTTTTCTTTCCCCTCCCTCCCTTTTGTTTCCCTCTCCCCTCTCCCTCCCTCCCTTTCTCTTTTCCTCTCCCCCTCATCACCATTCCCCCTTTCTGTCTCCTGGAAGCATTCTGTCCTAATGTCCTGTTGTTCTTTGGCACCCTGTCCCCTAGCCAGACTGTCGTGTAGTGTGACCCTCTGTTTCTGGTGTCTGCATGGGCTCTCTCCATGATCCTGAGAGAGGATGTACCAAGGCAGTCACGATTTTTAAAAAGAACTTTCCCAAATTAACACGTTTTTGCCCGCAATCTGTTAAGACAGCTGTCTCTTTGTTTTTTGAGTTCCTTGTGGCTAGCGTCAGAAGCAGCCACAGGCACTGTGGAGGGTCGGGAGGAAACAAAGGAAGCTGGAGAACACCAGGTCTGGATGCTGGGGCAGGTCCACAGGTGATGGGCATTCCTGCCGTGTGGAGGTTAAGTCCCAGCGCAGCCCCGCTCACCCTCCGACTTACTGACCACCTGCTTTAGAGACACAGAGGTACATAGGATGCTCGCATGCCGTGGGGCGCCCAGTCCTAAAAGCATGATGGCAGTGGAAGAGTCTTGGTTGACAAGTGGAGCCACCATCCTTCAAGGCCTTACTGTGAGCATAGCTCAAAGGAGGCTGTTGTCATGGAAAGGGGTTAAGGAAAAAGCCTCCTGCAGAGGAGGGCTCCGAGAGGGCTCTTCTCAGGAAGGAGGGTTCAGGGAGAACTCAGGTAATAACGTCCCCACCAAAGAGGGCTCATGGGAGGTGTTACAGAGAAAAGCTCAGGTCCCAAAGTCAAGATGGGTTCGCTAGCTACCGCATGCTCAGTGGCTGTATATGGACCCACCCGTTCTCTCACTGTGGCCGTGGGACTAGGTTGTAACCGTATGGCCACTGTCCATGCTGGTGGCTCTGTAACCGTTCTGAACTGGAGCCAACTCTGGTGGGCCTTATCATTCTTTTTCTTCAAGGCCTCTCCCAAATCTTGTGAGTTTCAGGTTGTGAGATGTACGCTGACCTCAGATGCAGAAGCAGCCTCTGGAGACCCGTGGCTTCTCAGTGAGAGAAGGCGTGTGTGCAGGGATGAGAAAGCTTCTGACCTGACCTTCAATGCTGCAGGCACAGACTCCAGGGATGCTGGTGCCGGATGGTTTCAAGCTGAAAATACCTCGGGGGTTGCTCACTGCTCAGCATCTGCAGAGCCAGCAGGGATGGATGGGATGATGTGGTGTTCTAGGCTGGAATTTCCTGGATTCGTTTCCCAAAAAGGTCTGGGCTCTACAGAACACCAATCTCCAGATGCCTCCCCCTGCTGACGTGTGTTCCTGAAGCCTGGCTCCGATCCTACCAGTGCCCAAAGCTTCAACTTGCTAACTCTCCAGACAAAGGAGTAAAGGGTATGCCCCAGGCTTCAGCTCTGCCCTTGGAGGTCAAGTGCCCACTCTGCTCTTCCACAGAACCCAAAGCATAGAAAGGCGATGGAATATTTTAAAGGCAGAGGCCATGGAGTTGTGAGATCCAGTTTCCGCTTGGAATCTGGGCGTCATAGAGAGGTGTTCCTGAGCCCATTGGATGATGCAGCACCCACGCAGGGAGCCTGTACCTACATTAAGAAGGGGTCACTCTAGCAGGCCAAGGCTCTGTCAGGTCTGACCCTCTCCTCCCTGAAACAGGGCTCAAACGGCTCCACCTGGCTGCCATCCAAACCTTGGTAAGTGATTGACTTGTCTAATGGTGCGTTGGTATGGACAGCCTCACCTCCTGGTGTGCTTTTGGAGACTGCCCTAGGCTACACTACAGACTGATTACATGCAGTCTCAGGGACTTGGAGCTGGACATCAGCATTTTAATACTCTGGCTGTGTCTGAAGGTCAGTCAGGTTTGAGAGCCTGACATCTGCAGCCTAGGGCAGCTCAACAGGTTGGAAGTGTCTGTTCTAGGCAGTCTGGCTCGTCTGGTCTCAGCAGTCTTTGCTGCTTATATAAGCATGGGGAGGGAGGGAACTAGTGCATTTGGTCAGCTCCAGGAATTTCCTGAAGCTTTTGTATCGTTCACTTCCTGCCAGATGAATGTTTTGTCAGCACATGAGAATAAAGTAATGGGAAGACACTGAGACTACCGAGGAAATGTTGGCATGTGGTATCTTATTTACTTCAAGGGAAATGTTCTGGAATGAACACCAGTCTAAATGTTTTAGTCACATGAAAAACAAAGTATCAACCAAGGTGTTCGTACCATGCTCTCAGGACTCTGTCTCTCCATCTTCTAAGACCTGCCCTTCTCCCTGTCAGGAGGCTTGCTTGGCTTCTGGTCTCTGCTCTGCGGGGTACCCCTGCAGCACTCATAGGGCTGTGGAGAACACAGCGCAGAGGTCTTTGGCTTTACAAGCTCCGTGTTCTTCACAGCTGCATATTAATGAGAACAAGAAGAGGAGCCACAAGTTCAGGGGACAGTGTGGAGAACATGACCTGTCTGGAAGTTTTACATCTGGGGGAACCTGCCTGTCTGAAGTCGTCTGTGACCCTCCATGTTCACTCTAGAACCAAATCTCCTGCAGTGAGGTGCAGGAGGGCCACTGGCCTGCCCCGCCCAGGAAAGCTACTTCCTGACTGGCAGTGTGCTTTCCCAAGCCGTGGTCCCTCTGCCTCCTTGCTGCTCCTCACCCTCTGGGGGGGGAGGTTGGGAGGAGGCCTTTCTCCTTTGCATAAGGAACACAGGGACACAGGGAATTTGAGGACCCGTTCCCAGGCAGCCGGAGTCCTTACGGTCTGTAATTCGACAGTTTCGTCAACCCCAGTGATTTATAGAAATTGATGGTGTCATCTGATATGAGCCGTGGGGAAGAAACTGTCCCAGACACTGCCTCTTTATTTTCCATGAGCGAGGGAGAGTTGTTTATGAGTAGTCTGCATTTTGAACTCTTTGTTCCTCAGCTCGATGACAGGCAAGGGGGTTCTGAGTCACCCACAGACCTCAGAGACCGGGCCCTGAAGCCAGTGACTAATGGCTTCAGTGCCAAAAAAAAAAAAAAAAAAAAAAAAGGAGAAGAAAATAAAAGGAAAAAAGAAAGTCAGCCACTCCGTGGTCTTCAAGTTCTGGTGATGGCTGGCAGCAATGAGCCTGGAACACTAGCTCCACGGAGAGGGGTGGGCTCCTAGCCAGCTGGAGCATCCCAGGGACCGTTTCCTGGGCTTGGTAGTGGCAACTTTGGAAGTGTTCTTTCTTCCTGTGGGCTCATTTTGCAAAGCTATAAAATATTAAGTGGCTGTAAAAACAGCTTTCGGTGACGCATTGTCAAAGCCAGTACTCTAGCACCCTCTGCTGTATCCAAATGTTTTTTCTTTAAAGGAAATGTTGGTTTTATCACTCTGGGATGTGTGTCAAAGAGGGAATAAAGAGAGGGGAAGGGGCAGAGAGAGGAATACAAGGGGGAACATGCCTGAGGCCCTGCTGGGATCCTCAGGGGACTGTTAGGAGATGGGCTGGAGGGATGACCCAGTGGTTAGGAGCATGCACTGCTCTCCTAGACCAGAGCTCAGTTGCCAGCACCCACTGGCTCACAACTACCGGTCACTAGCTCCCAGGATCCAACACTTTCTCCTGGCCTCTGTGGGAATCCTATACACATGACACTTACACACATGACAAACACGTACACAAGCACACACACACACACACACACACACAAAGAATATCATTGTAAACTCAAAGAGATGGGGCCTAGAGGAAGGAAAGGCTTTCACCAGGGAAGGCTGTTGAAGGGGAGACTGGGAACGTCTCTCCCTTCTCTCTGCTTCCCTGCCACAGTAAGATGGCAGCCTCCCTCACGTGTGTTCCCTGGGTGATGCACTGTTCCTTACACAAGTCAACAGTGTCAGGAAGCCACGGGCTGAAGCGGCAACATCCTGCCAGCATCAGTTACTGCGAGAGACCCCTGTGTCCTCCGCTTCAGGCCTCAGAGCACTGAGGCTGCATGCCAAGGAACTGGAGTTTCTCCGGGAGTCTCTCGCTAGAAGGAACAGGCTGACACCTGGTGCTCGCTAGGCAGGAATCACACAGCTCTGAGCAGGAAGCCTCCTCAGCAGAGGTGTCACAGCTCCCAGGGGAGGGCATCCCCAGCTGAGCTCAGGAGCCTCAGCCCTGCTCCACTTCTTTGCTTCTTCCCTTCTCTTCATTGCTTCTCGGCTTCTTCTGATGGGAGAGTCACAGCAGGCAGCAAATGCCATAAAAGAGATTTATTGGTGGGTCCAGGGAGTGGAAGGATGAGTCCAGAGCCGACACAGCCTTTATATAGGATTCCACAGAGGGTAGAGATTTCCAGGGTGAGGATTGGTGGGATTTCAAGTCCTGAGCTTGGGGGAGCTCAGCGATTGGAGGGTTTTCCTGTTCAGGGATTAGTGGGTTTTTGTTCAGACTTTTCACCCAAAATTAGTATAATCTGGGAAGGGAACCGTTGAGGGGCTGGAGATGGCCTTTCTGACAGTTCCAGAGGCTGGAAGTGCTGTTATGACACTCAGAGAGGTGTGAGGAGGAGCCTACCCACATATGCCTCCAGGGGTTTACACAGACTTGACCTCTGAGCTAACAAAACAACTTTCCCCAACTAAACTGTGAACTTATATTGAGGGCCAGATTCCTGGTCCTGTGCCCTGGTTGGCAGTGCCAGCCCATGTAAAGATCCCTACCTCAGGGGAGTGTCTAGATTCTACGTGGTTGCCAGAGATGGCTTCAGAGTTCACAGACTAGCTCCTGCTGGAAACGCCTCCCTCCCCTGAGCTCCCTGTCAGCAGCAGCCATAGTTGAGGCCTCCGGGCTACTCCCTTCTCTGTGGCATTAGCTTCTCAGTTTCTCCAGGTATGTGATCCCAGGTGCCAGGGCTGAGGAGACTTAGCAGCCACTCCAGAGTCCCAAGGTGTTGCTGTGCAGAGGTGTAGAGAGGCCAGCGGCACAGGCTGAAGATCCGAGCACCCCTCTCAGGAACCACAGGGGGTGGTACCCGGGAAGCTGAAGAGCTGAAGAGGGGGCATCGGGAGAAAGATGTAGGGAGACCCCAGAGGCAAAACTTGCAGTGGGCAGGCCTGGCTGCTGGAGCTCCTCAGGGGAGGTGTGGACACTTTCCTGCAAAGTATACAAAGTTTACAAAGTATGCAAAAGTTTACAAAGTATACAAAGTATTCAAAGTATACAAAGTATACAAAGTATTCAAAGTTTACAAAGTTTACACAGGGAGTCCAGGCCAGGGAAAGCTTTCCCAGGTGCCTGGACAGCAAACACCTCGGCAGGGACCTATCTCTGGTCCTCTATTTAAACCTACACTTCATGCCAGGACCCCAAAAAATGGCCTTACGAGGGTCACTGGCCCTTTCTGTCGGTGTGGCCTCTACTATTGATGTGGTCGCATTGGATAAATATCTCTTCTCCACTTTTCACTCTCGTGTCCTCAGCTGGACTGGTGAAGACAGGTGTCTGGACCTGGCTGGTCAGGCCGGTCAAGGACCTGGACTTCCACCCTCCCTCCAGTAACAAGGCCTCTGGGACCATTGTCAAGATAAGCCTTTTCTCCTTCTACGGTGTTTTTTGGGGGGGATATTTGTTACAGTGCCAGCAAACTGTCACAATGTGTGGACCCACCAGCTTTAAACGTCTATCGTTTTTACACACACATTCCCGTGGGCCAGGCAAGCACTGATGCATGCACATGCAGTGCTCTTAAACTGAGGCTGTTTGGACACGTGTGTCCAAAACACACATTTGGGATGCATGCACACATGTATGTGTGTATGTGTGCGCGCGCATGTGGAAGACTGACACTGAGTGTTGCCCTCACCTGCTTTCCACCGTATTTTCTTAGGACCTGGAATGTGACAACCAGGATGGGTGGGGCTGGATGGCCATGAGCTGCAGTGAGCTGCTTCTTGCAGCACCGGAGCTACAGATGCCTGCCGCTGCACCCACCTGGGGGTTCAACTCAGGGCGCCATTGGTGCTCTGTGCCCTGTTCAGGCTAAGCCACCAACATGACAGAGCCTAGAGTCACCCGAGGAGTCTCCAATGAGGGACCGCGGGGATCAGATTAGCCTGAGGGCAAGGCGGCATCGTGGGTGAGTGTGTCAACATATATTTGTAAGTGTGGACATGTGTGTGCACATGGTCATGTTCACGTGTGCACCGTGTGCATGTTTACATATGTACATGCTTGTGCACGCATGCGTACATGTATCCCTGCATACACGTGCATGCAATGCTTGTCTGTCCACACACGGATGTACATGTGTGGTTATAGACAGTGCATGCCTGTGTGCCTGCCCATACCTTCCTTCAGAACAAGAGACGCCCGGGGCTTTGGAAACCTTTCTTCTCTGCCCTGCTGCTTTCAGGTTGTCTGTAACAGCGGTGGCAAGCTGGCCCTTTCCAGGCCACCTCTGCTCTCCTTGTCCCACTTTCTTTGAGGTTAGGGTTGGGCTGTTTGTCCTCAGACCATGAATCTCGGGCACAGATGTTCCCCCTCAGGACAAGGCCCTCCTTGCAGGCTTTCCCTGTGAGCTCCGGGGCCTCTGTTTCCACACTCCTGTGGCTGAGGACACACCATTCCACAGGCAAACTGCACACAGGAAGATGCTGGTCAGCTCTGGTTGAGGGCACAGCCCGCCGTATCCTACCCGCACCCATGAAAGTCACCGCAAGAGTGACAGGAGATCTTTATTAAAATAATTTCTGAAATCATTTTAATTACAGGGAGACGCTCCGTACCGACGCTGGTGGGAGTCACCGGAACCCACAACCCGGGGCTCCCCCTGCAGGGGGAAATGCAGTCACGGGGTGACATGCCTGTAGAGTCACTGTCTGGTACATGAAGCAGGGCTCGGTGCAGTGAGGGCCTGTGCCGGTGCACACAGAGATTTTAACGATTGGCCGGACTGGGTGCTGACTGGAGAGACAGTCGGTTCTGCATGAGGTATTCGGTGTATCTGCAGTCAGCAGGATGTGGCAAGGAGGTTTGGGATGCCCCTCGAAATCTGCTGACCAAGGGTCAGAGGTCAAGACACACAAGGGGCCCAGCTGCCAGGTGGAAGGGGCTCAGCTCATCAGAGCCAAGAATATATGCCTGAGAAGGACCTTGCATGGTTTCTGACCTTGCAGGTTTAGTGCATACACAGTTTAAATCCTCCAGGGAGAATCCTCTCCCCACCATCCCTCTGTGGGTCCGGGGAGGGGGGATTAACTTCTCAGGCCAAGTGGCCTCACCTCAAAGTCGCACTCAGCAAGACTTACTGTGGTGAAGGTGGAATCTGGCTTTACTGTGGATTAAAATTCTGTTCAGAAACTCATCCCGAGATGGTCTCGGTCAGCACATTGCCCTCTGTTCCAGTATGAATGTGTCCTGCAGGGTTCGTGTGCTGAAGACTTAGCACCCAGGTTCGCTGGCATGCTGTTTGGCTATGGGGCCTTTGGGGGGTGATCAAGATGAGGTGGGGTCCCGAGGGAGCCCTGAGATGGGATCAGGGGCCTCGTAAGAGGAGGACAGACACAAGATGGCTCGCCTGCTCTGTCAGGACACCATACTTCCATTCTGCAGGAAGGCCCCTGCCCGGCACTGCACTTCTCTGGTGGAGGTTCCAACCTTTCGAGAAGAACAGGTATAGAAATGCCTGCCAGATACATTTCTTTCCTTGTACATTATACTATCTAGGGCTTCAGTTACAGCAACAGAAAAATGAGTGGAAAACAGAATGTTGAAGTTTAAATGTGAAATGCTTCCCCCACCCCAAAAAGGCTCATGTATCTGAACACCTGGTCTCCAGCTGGTGGCATTCTCTGTCCAGGAAGCTTATAGAAGCTTTGGGAAGTGGGGCTCTGATGAAGGAAGTGTGTCACTGGGGGTGAGCTTTGGGGTCTTAGAGCCTGGCCCAACTCCCTGGTGGTCACTTTGTTTCCCGAGTGTGGACACCGTGTAGCCATCCTTCCAGCAAACTGCTCATGCCACCTAGTCTTTTCTGCTTGTTGTCTTTTCCGCTGTGTTCCCCCCCACCCCAACTCTGAGCCCAAAGGTCCTTTCTTCCCTTAAGTTGCATGTCAGGCACTTTGCGGCTGCACTGAGAAGGGGTCCCGGCTGCATGCTCTCTGCAGAAGGGAGGGAGTGTGACCCATGCCTAGCACACCGTGCCCAGTCGCAGAGGACTGTGGGAGCCCACCTTTCCCGGCAGCCTCCAGGCGGCACAGTAGTCGCACCTCCTGCGAGCACACAAGGCCGGACTTCCAGTCAAGGCGGACACCAGGGGTGTGTAAGCCACGTCAGCACGTCGTATGGTCTCATCCACATGGCAATTCTGTCTCCAGAGCTGACAGCAAAAGCAGTGTCCAAACTTGTCAGTTCCCTTACTTCCTGCTTGTCAGCTGCATCGGTGACTCTTCTTCTTATTTTCTTTGCTTAACTGGCATAGCACTTTTCTTTCTGATCTGCAAGGGACGCTGCAATCCTGGACCCAGGGGAACAGAATGACAGAAAGAAAACTTGGAAACAGTTCCCGAACGTGACCCCTAACGAAAACCACACAGAGGGAGGTGAAAACCAGACAGATGACTCCATGGGCTCTGAGGTCTTGCTGCTCGGCTGTCTCTCGAGGCCGGAGCTGCTGGGAGGGTGAGTCCCGGCTCTCACTCTGCGCGGAGGGAGATGAAACGCTGGAAGCCAGTTCATCTGAATCTCCTGTGATCTCTGAGAGTCCGCGGTGGCCAATGGCAGGCACCCGCCCCACTAGTTAACCACGTCATAGTAGTAGTTGCGAAGCCGTAGTTCCACGGCTGTGAATCCCGGCCGGTTCTCTACGCTGAGGGGGAAGAGACAACAGTTTTCATAGATTTATTAGACCACCATCAGCCTTACTGTCTGGATGCCTGCCACCAAAGGAGGCAGGAAGGGCAGAGGTGACATCTGCAGTCCCAACCCGTGCAAATCGTTTCCGCTGCCCAGGGAGAAGGGTTTTCAACACGCTTTCATCCCCAAACACTGGCCCCGAGCTCTCCAGAGCTCTTTGGGGGAGGGGGGAGAGGCTAAGTTAATGTTCTTGTTTAGGGTTACATCTTGCATCTCCCAAGGTGATTAGGTTACTGTGCCCCCTGGTGGTAAGTGCTGGCTGCTGCACCCCAGCACCAGCAAGGTCAGCAGTGTCTCCCAGCCTGCCTTTCACAGGAGCCCAAGGACACGTCCTTGGGAGTCGGGAGAGCTCTTGCACAGGCTACAGAACACCTTTCATGCCTGACGACACCTAACTGGCCCCTGCACTGCATCCAACAGCTGACTCATAGTCTCTGTGTGTGTTCTCCTGAATGTGGGCACACCTGTGTGGAGGTGTGTGTGGCCGCCAGAGGGCAACCTTGGTGCCAATCCTCAGATGCCATCCACCTTGGTTTTTGGAAACGCTGTCCCTCAATTTCCAGGATCTTGCCAAGTAGGCAAGGCTGGCAGCCAGGAAGCCTCTGGGACCTTCCTGTCCCCATCTCCCTCTTCGGTGCTGGGGCCACAAGCACGCGCCACCATGCCTGGGATTGAACTCAGGTCCCTGCACTTTGCCAATAGAGCCATGTCCCTAGCCCCTTGGCTCAGAATCTTAGGGGTAGATTATGGATACTGCTGCAACATTCAAGCTGGACTTTCAGAGAGGGGGCAGTTGGCATGTGCTCCTGCTAGAACCCATAGACTTCTGGGGTCAGAGTGAAGACCCAGGCCCTGTGCATCCTGACCGACGCACAGTAAGTCTGTGCCATTGGCAAGTGAAACGCTGAGGTGAGCAGGTGCTGGATGGGACTGCTACCTGTGGACGGAAAGGGAGCTCACTGCCTCTGTGCCCATGGGGGCACGGTTCCAGCCCCACCCGGAGGGGAACTAACTCCTCTGGCGTTCAACTTCCCTCTATCAAATGGCGCAGGGCCTGGGGAGGCAGCACAGTGTATAAAGTGCCTCTCTCCAGAAGGGAGGGCTGGAGCGTGCGTCGCCAACAGTTACGGGAAAGCCAGGCATGGTGGTGGTGGTGCGTTTCTGTAACCCCAGTGCTGGGGACAAATGCAGGCAACTCCTACAGGCCTGCTGGCTGCCGGTGCAGCAGGGAAAGTGTGGCCTGGCTTAGTAAGGGACTCTGTCTTAGATAACAGAGCAGAGAGGCCCCGTGAGGCAGTTCAGCGGGTAGAGGGGCTTGCTACCAAACCAAAGGACCCACATTCGAGCCTCAGCACCCACATGGTGAGGGAAAGAACCGATTCTGGAAACTGCCCTCTGGCCTCCACATGTATGCTGGGCACACTACTCGCATGCTGTGTGTGCACACAGACACAAGATCAAATGAAGGAAAACAAGGTGGAGAGAGTAATAGAGGGAGACCCCCAAGCCTCCACATGTTCGTGAACTGGCAAGCACTCCCGCACATACACAGCTGCACACACAGACATGCAACCCTGCCCACAGGGATCCGTCTCTGCACATAAGCCTGGCATCTTAAAGGCTTCTTGTGGCACTTGAGGACAGTTGTTAGTCTGTATGTGCAGGGAATGATGGCAAGAAAAGCGTGTTCACACCAGTGCAACTAAACGCACGCCATCTTTTCTCTCAGCACTGCACTGGGGCGTGATTTGGCCTAATACTTTTGCGGCTGTCCTAGTTTGCCTACGTAGGTTCTATGATGTCTCCACAGCTATAGAACAGCATCCCTGCCACACAGAGCCATGATCGGATAGAAAGGCAATCTCTCCACCTCCTGCCATCATTTATGTAGAAGGCAGAGCATTTCCTGACACATCAAGAGATTTCGTAGTTCATTTTAGTACCCAGTGAGATGGCTAAAGAAACTCCATTTTATGTCGGGCATCCATCTCGGAACCCTCTTGTCTCTGACTCCAGTCCCTGCAAGGTAAGTTCTCAATGACCCCGACTCAGTGACCTCCGTTCCCGACACCGAAAAATGTACAGCTGTGACGATCTACGTGTTATGATGTGACTAACTGCCTTTCTTGGTTTCTGTAACTTGCTTACGTGGATAACCAGATTGTACTTCAGTTGCCTTAATCACTTAGCATGGCAGAACACACCAGTTTTTTCTTGCTTGTAAGTTACTGCAGGCCTTCTTCTGGGCTTTGCCTTTAAGAGTGACCCTTCCCCACACCCTCCTTTGTGGTAATTGCAAGTTTGGCTCAGAGACTGTCCATCCTGCTAGCAGCTAACCTGTTAATTATAACTGGATCGAGTCTATGATCTTTTCCCAGGGCTCACAAACTCCCTAACACCAGCCATGGCAGTCTTACTGTCAACTCGACGACACAGTCTGGAACTGTGGGGAAGAGAGTCTCAACAGGGACTGTCTGCAGGTCGGCTTGTGGGGGATTGTCTTGATTGTGATGTGAAGCCCCCCCCCCCACGGTTACCATCGGATCAGGGCCTCCTGGACTTTCTGAGACAGCAGAAAGTGACCTGAGCCACACGCATGCCATCTTTTCGCTCAGCACTTGACTGGGATGTGATGTGGCCAAATATTTTAAGTTCAGGCCATCTTGACTTTCTTATGATAATGGGCTGTAATCTGGAGTTCTGAGCTAAAATAAATCCTTTTCCCCTAAGTCATTTATTTATTTATTTTTGCCAAACCATTTATCACAGCAACAGAAATGAAGCAAAGAAAGCAGCCAAAGTGCCTCCTTCCGGAATTGTGGGGTCAGTGGCAGGAAGGGCTGGTACTTACTCGTATGTCCAGCACAGGGTCATCAGCTCATACATCTCCCTTGGGCATCCTGGAGGGCACCCCATCCGCTCTCCTTTCTCCAGCATGGCGGTCACTTCGCTCCCCTTCATCCCCTGAGACGTGAAAATGCACACACGCTTTTAAAACATAAAGAAAAGTATCTCATCTCCAGACACGGAAGGACTGGGACCCAGGCTGTGCAATTTCAAGTGACATTAGTCACAGGGCTTGGGGCCCCTCCTCTGAATCCTAGGGTCACATGTGGCTGCCCAGTGAGAGGGGCTGGGCAGGTAGGCTTTGGGGTTTCAGTTCTGATTCCTCACTTAGGGCTGGCTCTGTGGGGAGCTTCAGTTATGACAATCCAGAGTGGCACCCCAGGACCTCACTTATCCAGGAAAACACACACAGACACACACAGATACACACACACACACACACACACAAGCATAGTGATAGCTAAAAGAGTGCCCCGTGTTAGGAGGAGATGAGAGGCTCCAGGGCGTCCCCGGATTCCAGGGGTGCAGGCTCTCACGGCAATACCCCCAGGCTGAGCAGTGCTGTTCTGCAGCGGCTGAGGCATGAGGCACGCAGCTGAGCACTCACCCTATACGGCTTCTGCCCGTAGGAGAAGGCTTCCCACATCAGGACCCCGAAGCTCCAGACGTCGCTCTTGCTGGAGAACTTGTAGTAGTTGATGCACTCGGGCGCGTACCACTTCACGGGCCACTTCCCGTGGGTCTGGGCCTGGAAGCAGAGCGGGCATTGTGGTCAAGTCAGACATGCACAGGCCCCTCTGCAGCGGAGCTGGGCTTGAGGAGTGGAGGGGGGAAAGGCCTCTGCTGAAATTCAGACACTCAGCTCGGATGAAAACGACGCAGAGAAATCTCTCCGAGAAGCAGCTGGACCAAGGAAAGGGCTCGGTCAGAAGTGGTCTTGCTCAGCATGCACAAAGCCCTCAGTGGTTCTCAAGCTTCGGTAACGACCCCTTTGGGGGTCCCAGGTCAGATAGCCCACATATCAGATATTTACATTATGATTTGCAACAGAAGCAAAATTACAGCGATTGAGCAGCAACAAAATAATGCTGTGGTGGGGGAGGGGGTCACCGCAACAGGAGGAACTGATTACAGGGTCACAGCATCAGGAGAGAACCCCTGGATGACCCAGGCATGGTGCTGCGTGGTGTGACCCCAGCACTCAGGAGAGCGCTGCCAGCCCGGCCTGCATGAAACCCTGACTGTAAAAAGAAAAAGCAAGTTGTTCAATTTCCGTTCCTTAAAGTAAGTTAGTACAAGCATGCAGGGCTGGCAAGATGTCTCAGGGGGTAAGGCCCCTGCGGCCAAGCCTGAAGGTCCAAGTTCAGTTCCTTGCATATGCGTGTAGAATCAACTTCTGCAAGTTGTCTTCTGAACCCCATTAGGACGCTGCGGCACACATGACTCCATACACCGCACAAGATAAATTAATGTGAGGGAACAAACATAGGAGGCTGGTTTGAACGAGTCTCCAGTTGAGACGCATTACAGTATTTTCGGTTTTGGTTTCTTGAATGACACAGTCAATCTTAAGAATACTTTCCCACAAGGTTACTTGTGAGAATTCTGCCATGATAAAATACAGAGAGCATACACTTATCGCTCAATGTCTTTGTAATCTGCAGCCACGAGCCTGCCTGAGCTGCCCCTCACCTTGGCCACGAGCCCGCCCGAGCTGTCCCACCTTGTAATAGTTTTCGTCAGCACGCAGGGCTTTGGATAGGCCGAAGTCACTGATCTTCGCATAGTGCTGGGTGACCAGAAGCACGTTCCTCGCAGCCAGATCTCTGTGCACGAAATTGCACTCTTCCAAATACTTCATCCCCATGGAAACCTGGTGAACCAGCTCTATGATGTTCTTGTCCTTGATGTGCCTAGAATCAAGGGGCTGTCATCAGCAAGAGCAGGTGGTGGCCACGCTGAACTCAGCCACACTCCCTGAGTGCACACACGGAAGAGGGCCCACTCATTCCTTTTTTTTTTTCTTTTAACAACAGGACAGACTGGGAAGGCTGCTCAGCGAAAGAGCACTCGCTGCCCAAACACGAGGACCCAAGTTTTGGTCCCCAGACACCATGTGGAAAAGCTGAGCATGGTCACATGTGCTGTAATCTCTGCCTTGGTAGGCGGCAAAGACAGGAAGATCCTGAGGCTTGCTGGCTACCAGCACAGCCAAAAACCCTAAACAAAACAACACAGCAGAGCGTCCTCTTTAGTGGGAAAGCCTCCCTTTTTGGAAGCAGGGTCTCTCTCTCTCTCACTAGGGTGGCACTGGATCCTAACTAGCCTGGAACTCACTACGTAGATTAAGATGGCCCCAAACTACAGAGATCCATACAACGACCCCCTCTCTAGATTCTGCTTCTATGTGTGGGCATGCATCCCCGAGCACATGTGTAAGCATACACATATACCACACACAGTCAAAAACAGCCACGGGAGGCCTGAGTGTGGCAGGTAATCTCACACATGGCGGTGCCAGACAGAGCCCCACCCCCCCCGGAGCTCAGTATGTTTCACTTTCATGCATGCTTTGTGATGTGCAAAACTTCTTAGAGGCCTATGGAGACAGCCTAGTGCTCAAGCACAAGGACCTGAGTGTGATGCGCAGAGGCCACATGAAAATAAAGCCAGCACGGTGG
Source organism: Meriones unguiculatus (assembly GCF_030254825.1). Lineage (NCBI taxonomy): Eukaryota > Metazoa > Chordata > Mammalia > Rodentia > Muridae > Meriones > Meriones unguiculatus. The sequence goes on along the minus strand of NC_083366.1, from coordinate 66,425,380 downwards.
CCCACCCATGTTCCCAAAGCTGGAGCAGTGAAACAGTCGGATTCTTGGCATTCCCTGCCCAACTGGTCTAGCATAATCGATGATGTCCTGCCAGTGAGAGACCTGTCTCAAGAGAGATGATATTCCAGGGGATGGGCATTGCTCTGGGGTGATCTCTGGCCCTCACCTGTTGCGCCTGCGCATACACGCATACACGCACACACGCACGCACACACACACACACACACACACACACACATACACATTCACACACACATACACACAAACACACACATTAGAAATAATAAGGAAAAGCTGTATCAAATGAGCCTTGGCTCAGAGGAGTCAGAGATGGCTCTGAATCCTTGTTCCCTAGTGGGCAGGTTACAAATTAACTCTGAGCTTCCATTTCCTACCTGTAAAGAAGGGGTCACACTCCCTTCTGCAGAGTGGAAACCCACAGCTGAGCAAAGTATAAACAATGTAGTAATGATGGAATGATGCTACTGAACTTGGTTTTTTATGATACAGTTTTTCTCTGTTGACAACAGCCTTAGAGCAGCTGTTGGCCACAATCAGTGAACCTGCTCCTCCAGACACAGGCGTTCACCAGGTCAACCAGACCAGACAGAAACGGTGCTCCTGGAAAAACGTTTGCTCAAGGTGTTTATCCTGGAGAAACGTTTGCTCAAGGTGTTTATCTGGGAAGGATGTTCTGTCCGTTGGTGACAGATGCCCTGTCTACACACATTGAGGCTTTTATCACTGGACAGTTAAAGAGAGTCGAAGAAAAGAATAAAGACCAAATGAGTTAGAGCTGTTCTCTGACAGGTCTGGGATGATACCTCAGCTGCTAAAATGTTTGGTGTACAAGGATGAAGACCTGGGTTGGAATCCCGGTGCTCATATAAAAGCCAAGCACAGCAGTGAGGACCTGTAACCCCTGAGGCTCCGTGGCCCGCCAGTTTGGCTGAACTGGTGAGTTCCAGGGTTAGTGAGAGACCTTGTCTCAAAAAATAAGATGGAGAGCTAAAGAGATGGCTCAGGGTTAAGAGCACGTACTGAGTTTGGTTTCTAGCACCTATCTTGGGAGGCTCACAACTGGCTTTAGCTTCAGCGCCACGTGTCTGGCACTACCTTCTGGCCTTGTGCGTATCTGCACTCATGTGGTATACACTCATGCAGACGTACACACATAAGTAAAAAATAATAAGATGAAGAGCAACAGAGGACAAAGGATGACATGCAATGCTGACCTCTGGCCTCCACATGCTTACATTCACATACAGGTACGCACTGTAGATGTATACACCTATACAGAGAGAGAGACAGACAGACAGACAGGGAGGGAGAGAGAGAGAGAGAGAGAGAGAGAGAGAGAGAGCACTAAAAGAACTTGATCCAAAGGCTGCATCTCTTCTCTCATCCTTTCTCAAGATCCCCGAGCATGGAGCAACATGGGAAGGGAGGAGCGTGGAAGAGAGAACTGCCCTGAAATCAGGCCCTGCACAGTCCGAGGCCCTGATGCAGTCCCATGCACCCGAGCCCCACACACCGGTTCTGCTGCAGGAACTTGTTGAGGGGCCCTAGCTCCGCCATCTCCATCACCAGCATCCAGGACTCCGCCTCGCAGATTCCAATCATGCGTACGATGTAGGGGTTGTCCAGCTGCTGCATGACATTGGCCTCGGCCAGCAGCTCGTCCTTAAGCGCCGGGTCGTTGGCCTCATTCTTCAGGATTTTCACGGCCACTGTTTTCACAACCCTGTAACACAACTGCAACTTGTGAGAAAGCTTCCGAATGGCCTTCTGTGTGCTCTTCTGTGTGGCCTGGGCAGAGCAGGGGCAGAGGGAGAGTCCCATAAAGCCATTCATAAAAATGGCCACCGGCTGGGGAGACAGCCCAACGTGTGAAGTGCTTGCATGCAAGAGTGAAGACCAGAGTTCAGGTCCCCAGAACCCACAGAAACTTGGATACAGTAGCACATGTCTGTAACCCCAGTGTTTGTAGGGCAAGATGAGAGGCAGAGAAGATAGATTCCATGGATACTTGTGGAGTCATCAGTTAACCCCTGGATACTCTGTTTCTAACAAGGCAGAAAGTAATCGGTGACACCCAAGGTTGTCCTTTGACCTCTCTGTGCTGTGGCAGGGGTACCTGCACACACATGTGCACACACCTGAACACATACACACTTAAAAATGGCTAGTACCATTTTTCTCATTCTTGTGGGAATTTAATCGCAGGTGTAATTCTTTAAATCATTCATAGTTAATATTTGTTCTTTCATTTAAACCATATTTTGTTAGACTGTTTTCAAGAGTTCAGCATGATCCATGTGATATTTCTATAAGAATATGAAAACTCTATATTTTGGAGACACGTTGAGGCTTGCTTAAAATGAGCAAAGCCCAGTGGAAGAGAAGCGTTTATTTCTCTTTAACTCTGAACTTTAGCCATGTGTGAGCTGTAGGCTTAGATTTTTTCAAAAACCTACTTTATTGACTGTTTTAAATGCCTCTACCTCCCTTCCTATGTCCTGACTTTAGGTGGGAGATTAGTAGGGAAAGGGGCTGTCGACCCTTTTATCTACTTCCTGCTCATTAGGGTGTTGGGTTCTTTGGGGATTACCAATCTCAGTTGTCTGGATACCAGCAGTCCAGCCAAACAGAAGAGCAACAAAACACAGCAGCAGCAGGAGGAGGAGGAGGAAGAGGAGGAGCAGGAACAGCAGCATCAGCAGTAGCAGCAGCAGCAGCAGCAGCAGCAGCAGCAGCAGCAGCAGCAGCAGCAGCAGCAGCAGGAACAGCAGTGGTACCACTCAGTAAAAGCAGTGAGACTCTGCCCGAACAGCAGTAGTCCCACCAAAGCAGCAAAGAAGCATGAAAAGTTCTCTGGAGCATTTCTCTCTGTGAAAACCAGCAAAGCATTCCGAACCATTGCAAAGCATAAAGATGCAGAAAGCCTTGTCTCACTGTCTGTGGGCTTCTATTTATAACTTCTCAGAGTCCAGGAAAGGATGTTTTCCCATTCACAAAAACCAGGCCCCTTGCACAAGGTAGTGAAAAGGTGTATCACCTTTTTTTCTGAGGGGCCTGTTTTCTGAGGGGGGAAAACATTCCCACATCCCACACTTGAGATCCAAACAAAGTAACAAAAAAATCATATTCATGTGACACAAATGAGTTTCCAAAGAAACCAGAAGCTTCCACTTCAGTGAACTTTGACCTGGGCATGGTGGTACGCTCCCACGATCCCCTGTGCCCGGGAGGTAGAGACAAGTGAATCACAAGTTTAAGGTCGTCTTTATCTTCCTCTGAGGGTAACAACTGCCATTTCCCTCAGACCAGCTACACCTTTTACAATAGGGCACCAAGATCAGCTTGGGCTGCTTCTTCCTCACATGAGGAAGAGGCGGAGATGAGGACCGTCACCGGGAGTCCTGAGACCTCATCAGTCACCTCCTGGTCATCTCTGTGGGGTCCTGTCCTCCAGGTTAACATGAGCCTGTGCTGGGCTGTAAGTGAACCTGACACAACCCCGTAGAAGCCGCCATTCACGCTGAAGCCAGACTTCTCGGTGGTGAGCCTTCACACATGCTTTGAAGGAAGCCCAGGGAAGTCACTGGCTCCCATGGTGGGCTTCGGGGACTTGTTCTCTGGCGTGTGGTCGGTGCTCTGTGTGAAGGAGTAGGTGTTTGTTTTCATCTCCCAGGAAAGCCTTCTGCAGTAGCTAGTCTTCAGACCTACTGCTCTCTTGCAAGCAGTAACTACGCCCCACTGCCCATAAACAAGGGCAGTGGTGGAGAACGCTCCAAGCTTGGGAAAGGCCCTGAATTATAAAAGGCTAAGGCAGCTTCTATAAAGTCCACAAGCTGTGACGTGCTATAGCTTCCTGCAATGCCATGTGATTTACTGGCTAGGTTGTGTCTATATGCGTACGTCAGCACGAAGTTCTTTTGTGGTATTAGGAGCATATATTGTCTCACAGCTTTTCTTTCTTATGTAATCTATCATGGCCTCAAACTTGCCATATAGTGGAAAATAACCTTACCTTCTGACCCCCTCACCTCTACCTCTGGGGCGCTGGGGCTCACAGGTGCTGACCACCGTGCCCAGGTCAAAATGCACATACTGCTAAAGCTCAGAGTTCACCAGAGGGAGACGCTTCTCTCCCACCGGGCTTTGTTCATGTTAAGGAAGCCTCAGTGTGTCTCCAAAATACAGAATTTTCATTTTGTCATAAAACTATGTGCGATTTGAAGAATTACACCTGTGATAAAATTTCCACAAGATTGAGAAGTTGCTTCTTTTGCTGAACCTTCAAACTGGAGAATTAAAAAAAAAGAACTTTTTTTTCTACGTAGGGATAAAATAGCACTACTCCAGTCTGTTGGACAGCAACCATGATGTACAATCACAATCCACACCCAAAGGGAGCACTGGGCTCTCTCTTTCTGTAACCAGACAGAAGGCTCCTGGCAGGCAGAAAACGCCACTCCACAATTCTTAGGTAATGTGGTAAGGTGAGGGAAAATATTCAAAGAACAAGGATTAGACATGATTTTAAAAAGCATCATTGTTGGACTGAGAAGGCAGTTCAGTTCATAGAGTTTTGCCACGAGATCATGAGAATTGGGGTTGAGTCTCCAAGACCCCAACATGTAAAAAGATGTGTGTGGTACACAGTTATAACAGCAGCTCTCAGGAGACAGAGACAGGGTTCCTGTGGTTCTCTGGCCAGCCTCCATAGCCTAAGTGGTAAGCTCCAGATGCCAGTAAGAGACCCTGCCTCAAAACACAGGGTGGCTGGGTCTTGAAAACTGACAACTGAGCTTGATTTTTTTCTTGTTCTTCTTCATGCATTTGTACCTACACAAGTATGTAATCACAACCACACTTACCTGTAAACACATCTGAACATATACATTCAAAGCACATACATACCCATGTGCACACACACACACACACACACACACACACCCAGACCTGCCATTATTCATTAGTGACACACTTCTGTGTTAAAGAATAGCTAGATAAACTGCTACTGGTCACCAGCACCCTCGGCAGCATTGCTGGTTGTCACATCTGTGTGTAAAATCAGTTTTAGTTCATATATGAGGTATAGAAGATAAAGAAGTAGATGATGCTATGTGATACAACACAGTGGCATCAAGCTACTAAGAGTACCGAAGGCACTTAGCACTTACATGCAGAATACCTGAGGATGCATGTAAGGCGTTGGTGAGGAATTGACACAGAGCACTAAAGAAGTCTGTTGGGAGAAACCTGAGAGACAGCAAAGAATGGAGCCCGGGAGAGAATGGGCTGAGTCTAGAAATGGAAAGACTCGGTGATGTAAAGACACCGCCAGTCTCACGATGGTCTTAGCAGAACACAGTTCTCAACTCTCTAAGCCAGGTAGTTGGAACTGTGAATAAATTCATATTAAGTAATCATATTAGTTCATGTTAATTAATCAAGAAATTAAAATAAAATAAGACAAAACAGGAAGTGTTATGTCTAAATACAATGTGTAACTAATTACATAATTAATATTATTAACTAATAGATACATTTTTGTTGAATTAAATTAATAAATAATAACCTATATATAATTAATGAATAAAATTAATGTTCAGTCTTCTAAAAGATTTAGTTTTGGTTATGGATCTAAGTGTGTGTCTGCATCCTTTCATAGTCAACTTTAAAAGTGACTGATTGACATACATGGATTTAGACTAAGCACCATGGCCTCTATGCATACGTAGACAGTGAGGCACTAGCAACGAAAACTTGACACACACACAAAGACTCGACAAAGGCCTACATCAAGGTTAGCTCTGGGTAGCCGTGCTTGGGAGGCACAGTATGCCTATATTCTGTTATGAATCCGCTTATTTCTATTTAGTTACTGTCTATGAGGAACATTTACTAACGCAAACATTTCAGTACTGTAACCACAGCTAGCACACACAAAGGATGCCTTTATTACAGATGAGTCAGAAACGGAGGCCAGTGAGACAGCTCAGCTGGGAAAAGAACTCACTGCCAAATCCGATGACCTGAGATGACTGCCCAGAACCAACTCTTGTGTTGAGTGACCGTGTGAGTGCTGTGACGTATGTGCGTGTGCACAAACAAAATAAATGATAAATTAAAAGTCATTGTATCAGAAATTAGTACACATAATGCTAGTGAGAAAGGACTTCGCCATGCCAGGTTAAACTTCATGTCTGGGATGAAATGAGCATTGGGGCGCATTCTTAGAAGTACCCAGCCTTGATGCTCACGGGGAGATGACAGTAGCACAGATGGAGCAGTGGTGCTTACTTTTTCATTTGGTAGTATCCCTTCTTCACAGTTCCGAAGTTACCCGAGCCCAGTTCGTTGTCCTCCAGGGTCAGCAGGCTTCTGTCTAGGTAGACCTCTTTGGGCCGGATCTCTTCCGGGTCAGCATAAGGGCTCTCATACACCTCCGTGTCCATGGGCAGGGCTTCTCGCTGAAAGCCTGCGGGGATCAGGTAACATGTGACTCCAGACTGTACCCCTTGAGCTTCTATCCCTTGCCACCCTGCCCTCTGCTCCTGTGGTCTTCCAGGGCGGTTGCAAGCAGCCAGGAACTGAAGCAAGGGAGCAGACATGATGTTGTGTCTTCTACACTAATAGTCACAGCAGTCAACACTTCCCTAAGGCATTGAGCTAGGTGTAAAAGTTCTTTGACACACTCTATTGAGAGGAGGCGCCATGCTCCTTGCTGGCTGTATTTTTATAACTGAGCCGACAGAGCTCAGAGAAACGACACGTGTGCTTTCCAAAGCAAGGCTTTGAAGCCAGCATGCTTAACATTTGACATGCTAAGGGTGGGGTTCCAGTGATCTGAGAGAACTCTGGGAGCGGCCATGAACTAAACATGTAGACAACAGTGACCTCGACGGTGCCACACAGTGCCAGAAATGCAACCCAGGGCTCCGGGCATGTTAGACGAACACTCTGCCTCGAGCCGGATCCAGCCACAGTATAAGTTAAATGAGAGATAACTGACTCTCGTTGCTTTAAGCTTCTATGTGGAGGCAACCAACCAACTCCAACTTCATTAATAGAAAAACAACACGGGGATACTCCTGGATCCAGGAAAGCCACTTAAAGGCCCCATTTCTAGGAACAAGTCACCTGTGTCCTCCTGAACTAGGTTCACTGTGTCCTCCCCATCATCAAATCTGAAAGATACTGTGAGTTGTCCCTACCATCAAAACCACCCAGAGGCTACAGGCATCGTTTTAGCAACATGCTCTTGCAAGAAAGGCAACCAGTGTCCACGGAATGTGACAGACAAACAGCATGGTGCTGTCAACACTGACAACTTGTTGGTTTTGTTTTTGTGTTTGTTTGTTTGTTTCATTTGTTTGTTTACATTGTAAAAGATCATTTTCACTTGACATAATTGCTTGTTTTGTGGATATGGGCTATCTTCTGCCCATGGCTGACCACCAAGGCAAATTTGGAATAGTGTCAGGGGTCTGCAAGCTGACTTTGCACAATGGCAAGCATCCATGCCCCCTCTCTGGGCGTCCGTTGAGCGTAAGCGCATCTCTCACCTCTGTCTGGGGCCCAGGGCCCGCCCGTTGGCTCATAGGGGTTGAAGGACACAGCACTCTCTGGACGGCTCCCTTGAGGTGGGGCAGGCTGAAGCACACAAAGGATGACATGTTATTTGCTGCACTGAGGCTGCCGTTTTCAAATGGTCACAGATTAGCTTATGCACAGGAGACAGAGGGAAAGGATGAGGAGGCGGTCAGAAATCTTTCTGTCATTCTTCAGGCAACTGTTTGGGCCTGAGAAGGTCAGAGCAGCTCATGCCTTGCAGCTCCCACCCCTGACATGGCCTTAGAGAGGAAGGAAAGGACCCACTTGGTTCATCCCAGTAGAACTTTCTTCCCAGCTGTGCCCCGTGTGTGTTTCCCACCTCCCAGACGATGGGAAGGTTCACACCTTCCCCGGGGATTCTCTTTTGCCTTGAACTTGCCCTTCTGCACCTAATTTTATTTTGTTTAAAAAGTGAAGTCAAGCTGTGTCCACCTGTTTTTCCCTTTATACAAATTTAGGCACAATGCACTGATAGCCCAGGGTAGCCCAGGCCAAAGGACTAAAAGCCCAAAGAGGAAGACCGCATCCTGCTGCACCCCAACATGGCCCACTGCTCTTGTGGTCATTATCGTGATGATAGTGACGATGGCAGGAGAAAAGTTCGCTTTCTTTCCTGGAGGAAAAGAACTTTTCCTTTTCACTGCGCTGGTCACGGAGGCAGAAACTGAAGGAATGCCTGGCTGGCTCTTACACGCAGAGGCTTCTCATCCATTTGACTCAGGAGTAGGTGGAGGGGCAAATCTCCTCATGTTCCTAAGGGTTTTGCATTTGAGCTGTTCTTTTTCTCCTTTTCTGACCCATCTTCACTCACAGATTAAAATGAGATTACCCATTCTCTCCTCCCATATTTTTTTTGTCTCTTCTTGTGTATCTCTTTACCTTCTCAGCATCCACATATTGCCACGAAGAAATGAGAGAACAGTAGATTTGGGGAAAATAGAAAGAAACAGACATTCAGCTAACATTACACAGCCACTGTCTCAAAAACAGACATTCAATTCTCACCCACCTCACTGACATGACAATCCCACTCATCAAAAATGTAACCAACAGAGGCACACAGGGACATGTGTCTCATGATGCCCTGACCTGCTGGCTTCGTGGTGTTTAGCATGAGTTAGAGGCTGGCAATGCCTGTGGGAAAGTCCCCTTCAGTGAAGCCAGGATATCGCTTTTAGATGTCACTGAAACCATTTTCTCGTGGTCAATTTCAACTCTCCTGCAGGATCGTGTAACACAACTAACCATGACAACAGAGCAGAATTTGTGCAGATTTAGGCATTAAATTAAAGCTCAGCAGCTGTGCCATGCCAGTAACAAATGCTAAGGGAAAACACATAACACAAACATGATGGACGGACAGGTGTGTATGCATGTATGTATTTATGTATGAATGTATGTACAGATTGGTAGATGGATGGATGGGTATATGGATGGATTTGTGGATGGATGGATGGATGGATGGATGGATAAATGGATGGCTGAATGGATGGACAGATAAATGAATGGATGGTTGAATGGATGAGATAGCAGACAGACAGATAGATGGGTGGATGGCTGAATAGATAGATTTAAAAGTAATCTTTCAGAAGAGGGAGATGTGAATGTAAACTCACATGGCGTAAAATGAGTTCTCTCTTAAGTCTTTGCACACGGTACAGGTAATGGTCTCATGACCCTCTTAAACACTCACACACGACTTCAGTTGTGCCGGGTGTTGCTTGGATTTCCCTTACCATTTACACTGCCGTTGCCCTGCCTCAGAAGAATGCTTCTAGCTTGCACTCCTACCATACCCTCCCTCTCTGTTCTGCTTTGCTCCCTCTGGAAACAAATCCCAGCTGCAGTTTTTAAACGTCTCTTCAGGTTAGCATGATTGCCATGTTGAGTCTTTTGATTTTTCTTTGTACACAAGAGAGTTCTGAAATCCCAAAGACAGTCTCTGACGTGTCATGGAGTTAACAGGTGCCCTGGGGGGGGTGGAGGCATAATCCCTTCCTGGAGATAAAAGAGCTTGCCCTCTGCCACTCAGTGCCCCACTCTGAGGCTGCATGCAGCCTTTCTAGAGTAGTCTCCAGAGCAAGAGGACTTTAAAAAACTTTATATAATGAACCAGCACCCACAATTTCCTAACCAAATCTCCTGGGATATTTTTAAAGCAGAGTTGTTGGTCTTAGGAAATCACTGAAAAAGAAGAAGGAGAAGGAGGAGGAGGAGAAAGAGGAGGAGGAGAAAGAGGAGGAGGATGAGGAGAAGGAGAAGGAGAAGAAGAAGAAGAAGAAGAAGAAGAAGAAGAAGAAGAAGAAGAAGAAGAAGAAGAAGAAGAAGAAAAGGTGGCGTATCAGAAGCAGCAGGGATCAGTGCTGAGGGACCCTGAACATGAGAGCTTTCTAGAGGGAGTTCATACCCAGAGAGGAAGGTGCTGCCCTTCATCTAGCTGATAGAGGAAAAGACTCGGCATCTCCGCTGGAAACCAGGGCTCCCCTTTCAGGGGCTGTGGCTCAGGGCTTCGTTCCCATGCAGCCCAACATAAAGCACCTTATGAGAACGAGCATTCAAGACCCAGGCACAGCTAACCCATGAGACCCAAGGATACCTAACCCTTCTCATCTGGATGCCTCAGCCCTGTTCCTGCCACCTCCTCCTTCCTGCCTTTGGGACTGGGGCAATAATGGCTCCTCACTTGTCTGAAGGAATGGGTAATTTTCCACTGGGGGGGGGGGCAGCAATTGGCTGCTTTATGATGTAGATGAAGCTATGCGGTCCCACTTCCAGGTTTCCCACAGTCCCCTAGAATAGGCTCTTGGTAGCACCATTGTTGCCACTAAAAGTCCTGGAAGCAAAGCCTCAGCTGAAAAAGGAGCTAGGGCTCTTCTTACAAAGTGAACACAGAGGCGCGGGTCGATCTTAAAATGGAGGGAAACATGAACTGTGGTGCAAAGTGTGTTGCTGGTGGACAGCATGGGCACGCCTTCTCAGTCTGTCCACTTTGTGCTTGCTGCTCTGCCCACTTCCCTGGCATCAGCCTTTCTGCACTGAGAACAGAGCTCTGAGGAACTTGCCCACAGCCTCACCACCCCCACTCTCCGACAATACACAACTTCTAGGCGCCTCTAAGATGGCATCTGCTACCCAACCTTGGCTAGATGATGTTCAAGTTCAAACTACTCTGTCACAATTCATTAAAGTGGTGATGCATTAGACGTGTTTGTGTGTGTGTGTGTGCATAGCGTTGTGCGTGCAGCTGAGCAGTTACGTGTGTGCTTGTGCATTTGGAGGCCAGAAGTCAGCTCAGGCGTTGTTCTTCAGGAACCATCCACCCTGGTTTTTGACACAGGATCTCTCCTGGCTGGATGGCTGGTCAGTAAGCCCCAGAGACCTGCCTCTCTCTGCTCTCCAGACCTGTGACCACCAGAGCTCTCCACCACACCCAGAATCTCATGTGGGTGCAAGGGCTCGAACTCAGGTCCTCTTAGTTGTGTGATGAGCACTTTATTGACTGAGCATGTTCTCTGTCTCTGCCTGTCTCAATCTCTCTGTCTCTGTCTCTGTCTGTCTGTCTGTCTGTCTTTCTCTCTGGGACTTTGATGTGAACCAAAGAGAAAAGCAAAGGCTCCCTGGCTCGTGGAGCTGGCGGCCTCCGCCCAGCATCCTGCTTCTACAGCCTGGCCTTTTACTTTCTAGACCTTGTCTTTTGCCCTCAGCTTTGTGCAAGTATTTTCCAATCAGACAACAGTGGTAGTAGGGTGGATGGTAATATGCCCCAGAGGCCAGAAGGCAGTGGGCTCCGGGACACTGGCCGCAACTAGCTGGACATAGTTCCTAGTCTCAGAAGGAGCACAGGCCAGCCCAAATAACAGCACCCAGATGAGAGCAGACTCTGCCACACAGCTGGATGTGCTCAGGCCTGAAGATGGGCATATGCCCTGTGAAATTATTTTTACCTTACAGCAAAGATCTGAAACTTGGGCCCCTCTGACTGCACTTTCTCAAAATCCCAGCCATCCAAGTTGATACTGAATAAAACACAAAGACACATTCTTATAAAACATCCAGGGATGTGTGTCTGCTTAATGGTCTCAGGGTGGGGGTGCAGAAGCTGGGAAGCCTCCTCCAGGCTCCAAGGGCATGGCTGTGGCCATAGGTAACCAACAGAACTGCCAGGATCCACAACAGCAGAGGTTTTGAGTGGCCACATTGCACTTATGCCTTAGCCAACTGTAATTACACTCTAAGAAAGGGAAACACATTACTATTTTCTGAATTTAAAACCCACCTGTCATGGGCCTGAACAAACAGTTCAGTGGCTAAGGTTTTGTATCCCTATTGCTACTTGCAGAGGACCTGAATTAGGTTCCCAGAACCCACCCTGGGGTGATCACAGCTGCCTGCAACCCTAGCACTAGAAAACCCATTCTTTTCTTGCCTCTGACAGCACCTGCACAAGTGTAGCATACACTCACACAGACACACACACGTACACACGGATAACAATTGATTTAAAACATGGACTTGACTTTGTGAGTACTTTTCTTCTCCTGGTGCTAACAGCCAAATCCAAGGCTTTATGCGTGATAGACAAGGACTCTGTCACTGAGCTAAATCCCCATCCTAGTTTCATTTTTTTTCTAACGAAAATTTCAAATTATTAATCTTAAAATCAAAGCACATTTTTCATTAACTCTTGAAATGCTAGAGTTAATTAAAGTGTTTGCTGACTGGGCTGTGTTGGTGTTGGCCTTTTTTCAATGTGCACATCCTGAATGTGTGTGTGTGTGTGTGTGTGTGTGTGTGCATGTATGTGTGTATAGATATCTATAGATTCAGGGGCCAAAGGCTGATGGCAGATGTCTTCTTCAATAGCTTCTCCACTGAATTTTCTTAGACAGTGTCTCACCTGGAGCTTGCCCATTGTCTAGACCTGCTAGCCAAAGGCCCCTGCTGCCTTGCCTCCTCAGCCCTGTGATGGCGGTCGTGTGCCACTGTGCCTGCCTCCTTACATGGGTGCCAGGAATCTGAACTTAGGTGCTCACGCTTGCATGGCTGGTACTTTCCTGCCTGGGCCATCTCTCCTCACTGCAGTGTTGGCATCTTAGCACACCAACTGGCTGTCCTGTGTGCTCCTCACTGAACCATGTGGAGGTCTCAGAACAAGTCAGGACTGCTGCCAATGGAATTACAGCCCCTAGCCAGCTGACACGTGAGGATTACCCTGTGTGGGCCTGACTCAAGCAGGTGAGAGTCCTCAGCTGCAAGTCTAGACTTCCCAAGGAAAGGGAAAAGGGGGTAAAGGGAAGCTAGCTGATCCCTACCATGGGGAAGCTTTAGCCATGCCACTGATGTCCCAGCCAGCTTACAATCTCCCCGTGGACATTGCAATTGCTTAGCTAGTCTGTGTAAGTGTGTAAGGTAAGTCCTTGTAATACATCTGTGTGTAGATATATGCAAGTAATAAATTTGCCCCGTGTAAGCACCAACATATGCATACATAAATGTACATACCATACAGATGTATGGAAGTGCATATGTAATGCAAAGACAATTCCATGTATGCCTGCATATATGAATGTGTCATACATGTTTACATGTGCTTGTCTCTGGCAGAAGCCAAGAGATAAGTGTGAAATGCCAGGATGAAAGTGCTCCATGCAGGACTGCGCCGAGCGGGGCTGTGAGTTAGCCACAGGCCTTGGATGAGGACAAGTGGGGTGACGGAGTGTGGTAGGAAGCACGTGAGGAGTCAGGTGGAGGAGGAAGAGAAGGAGGAGGCACGGGGTTTACCCAGTGCCCCACGGTGTTCTGCGCCTGTCGGGATTACCACGTCTGTGGGCGTCACCCTGAACCACAGTGCTGCCGCCGCTGCCTGAGTGGACTTTACACTGACACCCGTGGAACGCTCCCTCAACCAGGCACTTCGTAAGTACCTTAGCCTCTGAGGCACCATGCTACTCCTTCCCACTGGGCACGCTGGACATGGGTTACCCCTGTTGCAAAACGGGGCCCTCTGCCCGGAGACTGTGTCAGACTCTGAGCACGGCTCAGGCTGTTGAGAGGGGCAGTTGTCGATTTTCCCTCAGAGATTGGCACAGCCTCCTCTCTCTCCAGCCACCACACGACTCTCTTTACTGTGCTCTGGTCAGCAGGATTAAGACCCTCTAGTGAGTGGTCCATGCAGGGAAGAATTGGTGAGTGAAATTTCTTGGCTTTATGCTTTTTGTTTCTAATAAGTACTCTAGCACTCAACTCGGTGTGCCTGTGCTTGGTCATGTGCCCACATGCTTGGAGAAACATTAATTCAAAATGGAAACAACCGTTAGCAGAGGCAACCTTACCTGAAAAGGTAAAAATAGATATAAAAAACAAACTATACATATCATATATGCATGTATGTGTGTATATATACATCTGTCTTTGCATATATGTAACATACACATGCGTGTGTGTGTGTTTATGTGTGTGTGTCTGTGCGTGCTTGTGTATGTGATTCACTATAAATAAGTCCATACAAAGGTCATGATGGAACTCCTTGTAATTCTGCAACTTGAGAGATGGAAGGTAAATTCAAAGACAGCCTGGGCTACGGAGTAAAATCTGTCTCACAAAAGCAAGGGCTAGGACACAGCTCAGTGGTAAAGCACCTGAGTCTGACTCCCAAACCCTGAAAAAAATCCTTTTACATGTATTTACTTAGTGTGTGCATGAGTCTTGGCGTATCTGTGGTGTGAGAGGACTCTCCTTCTACCATGGGGGTTCCAGGGACCAAACTCGGGTAGCAGGTGCCTTTAGCCTCTGAGCTATCTTCCCCTCAAGGTTGCCTTTTTACTATCCCTCAAAACTCAGTCATGCAACAGAATATAGGAATCACCCTGATGCCTCGAGGGGCAAAGCACCCCTGGAGCCCCCCAGTTCCCTCCCTTGTGAAGACCTCTACGTAGCAGAGGACCTGATAACTGTAACACAGGACCCCGGACAGCGACGGTGAGCTGCCTGTACAAAGACTGTCTGCGACTCGGCAGGCTGTGTTCACTGCAATGACTGAAGTTATGTCTTGGTAGAGGACAAGGCCACAAAGCAGACAGGTTGCACATCAGCAGCAGCGACGGAGAAGCCACAAGCAAAGCACACACGCCCAGCAAAGAGCCACGAGGCTCGGCAGGACACAGGAAGCAGGGTGCAGAGAAAGAGCTGTGGAGACACAGTGCGGGGCTGCCAGGCTCAGCATGTGCACTGAAACTGGGCATGCGTGGGCAGGAGGCGTGGAGGCGGGGCCCCGGTCAGCCAGCCGAGCATGGACTGCGGGCGGGTCTACCCTACCACTTAGCCAGGGGCAGCGAGTAGGGGACGCTGTAGCACCTTTTTGTGGCCAGGCTTTGGGAAGGAGTAGGATTTGATTCTTGAGATTATTCCGCCTGGTGTCCAGCTCTAGAAAGCACAATGGCAGAGAGGAACAGAGCATTTAGTTCCAGGAAACACATGTGGGATATTCTTCATAGTGACAGGCTACCTGGCCTTGCTTCTGCAAATGCATGCCCGGCCCCTTGACCTACCCCGGGGAAGAATTCCTGCATGAAAGTGGATTGTTGGAGATGCTTCCAAAAGAGCTTAACACTCTAGTTGAGAGGTCTAGAACATTCAGTATTTTCCCCAGACAGCTACGAAATTAAAGCTGAGAAGTGAAGCAGCCGTGGTGTCTGTGGAGAGGCTGTGTCTCAGGCCCCACAAGAGACTCTAATCACTGACTGTTCAGTGGCAATGATTGCAATATGACAGTCATCTACAAATGGTCGCAGCTCTCAGGCCACAAGTTGGACATGCCTGAGAGGGACAACAGATCTTTCTCAAGGGCACAAGAATGATGAACACCAGGTCCATGAGAAGCATGAGGACCCTGGGGGCCACCGTGTTTCCGAGGACGGCCCTCAAGTTCACTGGTGTTTTAACCAATTCAAGGTCTCCCAATTTGGTAACAAGTGCTAACCCTGGAATAAACAGTCTCGGTGCTGAGTGGAAGACCATCCCCATGGGGGACAGACCTGTATTTGGCTTTTGGTAGATCTTGTTTTTCAGGAGCTTAGCAGAGAAGCTGAGAACTATTTTCTGGTGTGCTCATGGCCCGGGGTGTCCCCACTGATGTCCCTGTGATATGACAGAGTGACTCCTGAGGAGTAACAGCTCAAGTACCAGCTCCTGCATCCTGGATGGAGGAGGGACTTGAGCTTCTTCTCTCTGTGTGGGCATGATGATGGAAGGGGACCCTAACACAGGGGCATCTAGTACATCCTATCTAGTGACGGAGTGGGATGTGGGCCTTTCTCTTGATATCTTACCAAGGACACCCTCCCTCCCCTAATCATGGGTCAAACCTATTTACCCAGAGGATCATGTTCCTAGAAATAATGTATCGATTGGTTTGGTCAAAGCTGTTGAGTAGCCAACCTCCAGGAGATACCTATCTGCTGGTCGTGTTACACAGATACGCATGTTGGCAGGCCTGTGGATGGCACTCCAGTTCACTCAGACACTGCAAGGCTGAATTTGAACACTCAGTTTCCCTTTTCTACATCTGACAGGTGACTTTCTGACCTGACAGTGGGTTTCTTCCTCATCCTGCACGCTTCTAGAGAACTGAGGGAAAATAAGGCAGCCAAGAAACCATGCAACCCTTCTTAGCTTAGCAGATGGTTTCCCAGGCTCACTGGAACTCACATCTCACATTCAGGGATGCGCTTGAAGTACAGGTTCTGTGCTAACTAAAACATGATTGTCCCATGTGCTTGGACACACTGCTTCCCCAGCAGAGGCAGTTGTGAATACTCACCACAGTGTTTGGGCTGGGCAGGGAACCTGCAAGAAGAATGGGCTACGGTTACAGTTCCGTTACTGTTGCGTTCGTGCGAGCCACCTACTTCTCAGATTAATCAGTACAACTGTACCGTACTGGGGAGACTGAACTTTCTTTCACTGGAGTTTTCACATCTTCAGTTAAGCTTTTCATTTTGAGACAGGGTCTGACTATATACCAGGCTGGTCTTGAACTCACACAGATTGCCTGCCTCTGCCTCCTTAATGCTAGGATTAAAGGTGTGCCCCACCATCCCTGGTAACACATTCAATTCAAATCCACTACTTTTTGTTTTGTTTTAAAAAAATTTTTTTTTTTAATTCAGTGTATGAGTGCTCTGTTACACCTACACACCAGAAGATGTCATTATAGAGGGTTGGGAGCCACCATGCCGTTGCTGGGAATTGAACTCAGGACCTCTGGAAGAGCAGACAGTGCTCTTAACCACTGAGCCACCTCTCTATCCACCCCCACACACCCAAAGCTATAGTGATTGGTTATCTTTCAACTAATGATTCCTCCAGTTGAAGTGACATCAAGTTCAATCACCTGGTAAAAACCAAAGCCTCATTCTGCTTCCATCTGGAATAGGCAAACCTGACACCAGGCTGACCATGACCAGTTTCCTCAACCCAGAGGCTCTGCTGCCCCAGCCACTCACCCAACTGTGCGCCAATCTTTTGACATGGTACCGTGAGGACTCTTAACAGCCCATCGGGCTTATAGGAGTAATGTTCCACTAACTGCAAGAGAGAGCAAGGAGGAAAGTGGTTAATGAGGGAGAGGTAGGAAGCCGGTGGCAGAGCCACAGCCCTCTCAGGCTTCAAAGCCATCTAAAGTGCAGATAGTGTCTTCCAGAGGGTACTTCGAAGATGGGTAGGGGATGTCCTTGGGTAGAGCCAACAAACTTGTTATCCTTGAGGCAACTGGTCACACTCACAGTCAGAGTACACAGTGAATGAATGCAAGAATGCTCACTGCTTAGCACGCTCCTCATTTGTGCGGACCAGAATCCAACTCTAGGGCACGGTGCCACCCACCATGGCCTGGCTCCCCCGACATCAATTCATGGAATCAAAACAATTCTCACAGACATGCCCATGAGCTAACCTACACAGCCCTTCACTGAGACTCTCTTCTCAGGTGATTTAGATTGTGTCAAAATAACAGCTAACCATCACATAGCCAGATGGTGATACATTAGGGATTTGAGGTCTCCAAACCATCTCTGTCATCACCCGATCCTTTACTGGCTAATTTGTTTATTTGCTAAGATAGGATTTTGCTAGATAGCCCAGGCTGGCCTTGAATTTACTATGTACCTCAGGACAGCCTTCAACTTCTGATCCTTCTGCCTCCACAGCTAATGTAGTTGTTATGCCAAATTAAGGAGGCAAAATGTGCATGGAAGCAATTTGGGGGGCTGGGTGAACAATGTTGTGGTGCTTCTGCACGCTTGAGTTGCCTGTAGTTTTACAGACAGATGTTGACAGCTGGGTTGAGAAAATCACCCTCTGCAGAGCAGTGTTCTTCTGTGTTCCTGGACAGGAAGTTTGGATCCCAGAAAGAATGTGTGTGTGTGTGTGTGTGTGTGTGTGTGTGTTTGTGTGTATATGTGTGTGTGTACATGTTATTCTAGTCCCCGATGGCAGGACCTTCTGTTAAATTCTGAACACTGCCCAGGAATACATGATCTTGAGGCACCAAGAACTTAATGGCTCTAGATAGGTGATGGAAACATCTGCAGCTTCATTGCCTTGACGACAGTCTCTGTGTCAGCATTTCCCAAACACGTAGTCTAGAAAGAAGTAGGCTGATGGGGTATATGGGACAGACAGCCTCATCCCTCCTCTTGTTTCTGAGAGTTTTGGAACTGCACTGTGCCCTCCAGAGAGGGAGGGAGAGAGAGACAGAGAGACAGACACACACACACACACAGAGAGAGAGAGAGAGAGAGAGAGAGAGAGAGAGAGAGAGAAGGAAGGGATTAGAGCAAAAGCAGAGAGAAAGAGAGAGAGAGAGAGAGAGAGAGAGAGAGAATGCAGAAAAAGCATTCAGAGAGGGGGCTCACCTGCCAGAGGGTGTCAAACTTCTTCCCCTCAGGAATGGAGAGCTTCCCGGTCTTGTCTCTGTCGATGCGATAGTGTAACACCTTCCCTTCATGCAGCACGCACAGCGCGTAGGAGCCACTGTTGTCTCTGGCCCTGATCCTTGGAGAGAGAGTACAGCATGTTACTCTGACCTCCTGACCTGGGAAGCAGTACCCTGGTCACAGCTGGGGTTCCCACTGGGCCACCGGTGCTCACCAGAACCAGCACGCCAGCAGGGGGCTGGCAGGCAGCACCCAGATCTCGAGGGCCCCTCGGCTCAGTACCGGAGCCAGAGGCTGAACCAGCAACAAGGAAATGGACAATGTCCGAGGCTCAACAGCTCTGGAGATCAGTGAGAGAGCATGGGGTGTGCATAGCTAGGGGCAGCGAGGGCAGGCTTTGGGGTATCCAGGAAGCCCCCAGACTCATCTCCATTTTTAACTACAGGCACAGGTGTGGTGCAGATGGAAAATCTAGTGGGCACTTTAACAGAATCTTCTAGAGCACACACAAAAGATAATGAATGCTTCTACTCCCATGGCTTTCTCCATTCTCTTGATCTCTCCCCAGGGAGAGGACCAGGGCCAGGGCCAGGACCAGGTCTAAAATACTATTTGGTAATAGCAGGTAGCATCGCCTGCCTGAGAAGGGAATGGTAGCCACCAGGGTGAGCCAACAGAGACAGTCGAGGCCCCGTAAGCATCCATAGATGAACTGAGGACTCCATTTTCACTGCCATCATGAGTTACACGTGGGGTTCTGGACCCCCTTGCCAGGCAACATACTGGCTCGCCCTTGAACCAAGACACATGCGCAAAGCAGTCCTGCCCTTAGAAGAGAAAGCAGTACTTGGAAAGCTCAGTCCCCAGAGAGGGTGTGATTCAGGCTGACGTGGCAAGAAGAGAAGTGACTGTTCCAGTTCAGAATCTCATTTCTGCCCAGACAAGCCATTCCCCACTCTCTAGAGACTCACACCTTCTAACCGTGAGGTCTGGGGGAAGGGTGTGTCCCTGGGTCATCTGTGTGGTCTGGGAGTCAGTCCCTGAGGTCTCTGCGGCCTCTCCACTTGCTAAAACAAGGAAAGTGAATTCTCAGAGCATTCATTCACCTCCAAACGCTTCGAACTCGGGAAGAGCACAGTTGGGTCCCAGCTGCCGGGGGAAGGGTGTCTGCAAACCAGTGCAATTTGTGCTGCTTTCTCGGGGTACAAGACGTCAAGGCCACAACCACAATTCAGGCTGAGCTGAGCCTTGGAACCGGATGTGACCACACTTCCCTTTCCCCTGCCATGCCCATCTCTTGAAAGTGGGGGAGGTTCCTTTTGAAAATGGTGCTTGGCTGGCACAGTGGGCAGGGCTCCCTCCAGGCCCCTGCTTGAAGCTCAGGCCAGGTGGTGAGGAGTGGAAGACCCTTCTCTGCCCTTGTGGATGCCTATTCTAAACTTTCGCCACTGTGGAAACAGCCCCTTCCTCCTACAGTGAGTCACCAGCACCCTGAGGTACCAATCCCTTTAGATGGTCATGTGGCTGATTAGAGCGTTGCTGGTATTGGGTAATGCCCAACCACACAATAAATCACCATGTATGGACAGAGGGTTGAACTTGTTTTCTAGGGAAGCCATTCACAATGTGTGCTGCCTCTGTCTTACAGACACCAGCGGCTTGCAGAAAGGAGACTGCACACACATACATGTAAAGGTCTGGGGACACAGCTCGGGGGTAAGAACACTTACTGTGAAAGCAGGCTGGACAAGGTCACGTGTGTCTGCAAGCCCAGGGATGGGGGTTGGAGGCAGGCAGATACTAGGAGCTCAGGGGCTGGCCAGCCCAGCCAAAACAGTGAGCTTCAGGTTTGGTGAGACACTCTGCATCAGAGGACTATGTGGAGAGTGAGAGAGGAAGGCGCTGGAAGTCCTCCTCAAGTGTCTGCACTTACATGCATGGCCATGCACCCTAACACACATAGGCAGGCATAGAATACAGTGGTAGAGGGAGGGTGTGTGTGTGTGAGAGAGAGAGAGAGAGAGAGAGAGAGAGAGAGAGAGAGAGAGAGAGGACAAGAGGGAAGGAAGACAGGGAGAGGGAAGAAAGGACAAAGTGGGAGGGGAGGGAGAGGAGGGCATGAACACCTATCATGCCACCAACAGGAAGTAGAAGCAGGAGGGCCAGTAGCTCCCTCCATTGCATAGAGAGCTGGAGGCTGGGCTGGGGTCCAGGAGACAAGGACAAGACAGACCAAAACAAGAAGCACACTCATGAAGCACATGAAGAACTTATACATACACCTATAAAAGTGGATCAGGGGAGAAAGGTGACAAGAGGACACACCGACATGTCATTCCTCTTACTACGAGCTCTTCACACCTGAGATCCCAAAGTTATGGAAAGAAAGGATGGGTCTGAATCCCTACATCCTTGTTGATCTCGTACTGATCAATCCATCCTGCCTCGGGCCTTGGTTGGTTTTTCTGTAGTTGAGGAAGACAAGGGAACTCCAGGGTCTGTGCTGCTGAGAAGAGGCACATTGTTCTAAGCTACAGAGAGGTATCCACACAGACTCTGAGCCTCCGACCTCCTATGAACTTCTTGGAGTCCACCTCTCACTGTGCTGAGGGGGACAGGAATACAGGGCCAGCCTAGGCAACACAGCAGTGTCTCACTGGCAAACAAACCCGATACATCAGACCCAGTGCCCAGGGAGGCAGATACCCAGAGAGATGGTGCAACTGTGACCCCGTGAGAGTTATCTTTTTAAGAACCTCTCAGCTTCATACTCTCCACCTTGAACTGGCAATTCAAAGATGCTGCGAGTACGATTTGGCTAACAGCTACTCATTTTTAAAAGATGTGTTTGCTCCTTGCTTGCGGCTGCTCGACATTTTGTACGATTCACTCCTTCGATAGGTTTCATAAAATTTAGGCAAATACTGACTAGGAGTCCCAGGGAAAAGAAAAATCCACAGAGAATTTGAGCCTCCCACCTCTTTTGTGCCTGTTTGGAGGAAGAAACATAAAGTAGATCACAAACCCAAGTAAAGTCAGTGCAAGCTCACTGACGTAACAGCCCCTGCTCCGTGTTTTTTAATACACTGAAAAACCTAAGAAAGAAAGTGCAATGGATCCATTGTATTTCCTAACCCCCCTTACCCCAGCTGAAATATGCAGAACCCCCATCCTGTGAAGAGAGCCGGGCAGTGGCTGATATAGATCGAAAGGGGTATAGAAAATGAAATCATAATAAAAGGGGTCATTTGCTGAGACATATGAGCACCTCAGGCTTGTGTTGGAGGGTAAAGCTGGCACTCTCTGTGCTTGTCAGAAACTGCACACAACCCCAGTGTGGACAAGGCACTGAGTCAACTGTCAAATCCTACAGCAAATCTACTGAAGCAAAGGAAAGAGCTGGAACAACCAGCTGAGAGTGGCAGCTACAAACAGTGCTACTAAGAATCAGGAACAGGAAATGATGGAGGCTGGGGGGAGGCTCCACTGGCAAAGCACTTGCCATGCAAGTATGGAGACCTGAGTTCAGATCCCAGGATTCAAGTTTTTCAGGTGTGGTGGTGGGGCCTGACGCAGTGGAGACAGGAGGATCCTGGGAGTCACACTGCCCAGCCTATTTGAACTGGTGAGTTCCAGGTTCAGTGAGGGGCCCTGCCTCAAACAACTAAAAGCAGAGTGACCGAGGAAGACCTCCACATCAGCCCCGGGCCTCCGCACGGCAATGCCCCACTTGCACATGTGTGTGCACACGTGCAGCTGCATGCGCACATCATGTAACACCCCCCCCACACACACATGAGTAAGCATACTCCTTGATTGCTCATACACAAAGTCCCAGAAGGGCCAGAGCAAAAGATTGTATCTAGAGATGTGCATCTTGATGGTAAAAAAAAAAAAAAAGAGGAAGAGACATAAAATGTAAATACTTTATGAACACAGGTCTAAGAGTGAGCCCCTTGGGGGACGGGTTGGGGGTTGGGGAGGGGTGTCTGCCACTCGGGTTGTATTCAGGTGGTGTTTGCTTGGTGTTTATTCTTTAAACTGTGCCTGTGTAACTCTGGGGAATTTGGTATCTCACGCTAAAAGCAGGAAAGGAGTAAAAGGAGGAAGAGGAGCTGGCCTCTGGTGCTTGCACAAGTCTATCTGCTAGAACCCGCGCTTCTTGGAGGCTCCCCAAGGGGGCTATGTATCAGTGACTGTCTGTACTGGGGGCCAAACTCCCCTCGGGCGGCAGGCGGCCCACAGCTGTGGTTACTGCCTGGACACACACTGAGCAGTGCCCACAGTGGCCGGGAGGAAATGGGGGCACAGACGGGAAATCCACAGGCTCAGCATCTACAAGTGACAAAGACCAGAAGGGCTTGCCACACCAATGGCCCTGCAGCCCAGAGGTATCTGCAGGCTACAGACAGACCTGCCTGGGGCTGATTTACCTCAGAACAGGAGAACTGGTTAGGAAGCGGCTGCCTGGCCCCTGTTGTGGCTGCCTCCTGTTTCTAAGAGACCCAGCCCCCAGCCTGTGTCACGGGTGTCAAACTGGCCCAGGTCTATGGAGAGGGCTCTGAGGTTAATCTTTGTGATTTTGCTGGGTTCCATTGGCCCTAGACTGTTCACAGAAGCCTTTGACTAATGTTTATCCTCCCCCGTGTGTTTGTGTGTGAGTGTGTACAGGTGTGTGCACTGGTGTGCATGCTGATGTCTGAGGCTCACACTGCTGTCTTGCTTTACTTCTCTCCACTTCCTGAGACAGTGTCTCTAACTGAACTGGGTTGGCTTGCTCCTGAGAGCCTCCCATCTCCTCCTCGGTGCTAGGACGACAAGTGTACCGTGTGGATTCCGGGAACTGAACTCCTCAAGCTTTTGAGAAAACCACTTCACCGACCCTGCTGTCACCCTGTCACCGTGGCTCAACATTTGACTATTTCCACCCGACATTTTCCTTGGAGTAAGTAAGATCTTTAGCTTGGCCTTAGAAAGTGCTGGTCTTAGGGTGACGCTCTGAGGCTTATGTTGGAGCTTGTGTTAACTGGCCTCACTAGAGTCCTTGTTCTTCTGTGGCTGCTCCAGGGAGTGGTCTGTGGCTCCGCAGACAGATCTTGTGCCTGCTCCTCCCAGAGGTGAGAGAGGAGGGTATTGCTTTTGCCAGAAGGGCTTGACCCTCTTCTCCACCCTTGTGTGCCCTCCAGAGCAAGAGAAAGTGTTCAGGCACTGAGCAGAGGACCTGGGAGGTGGCAAGACACTGTGGGCTGCCTCTCTGACTCTAGGGCTGTGGTCTGCGTCAGCCAGGGAAAGAACAGAGCAGAAGGCACACACACCCCAGCCATGGGCCATCTGGTCTCTGTTGCTTCTGTGCAGGAGTATCTGTGGTGGGAAGTTGGAGTGAAGAGGGGAAGAAGGATGTCTGGGCAGGGACAGAGTGGAAGGGAGGGAAGGGGAGGGGAGAGTAAAAGAGGGGAGAGGCAGAGAGGGGAGGGGAGGAGAGGAGAGGAGAGAGTACTAGGTAGAAAACAAACGATCCCTACTCCGAGCTAAGAATGCACAGTAGCTTTTCCAGGAGGACTAAGGAAAAGAGGGAGATGGAGATCGAGGAGCAAGTGACAGGAAACACTGTGTCTGCCAACACCTTGATCTGGCAGCACACAGGTACACTGGGTGTCTTCTGTGCAGACCCTGAAAACAAGGTCAGTCCCTAAAGCGAGCTGGACAGGGGCACGGCAAGCAGGTGTTCTCCACGAGAGCATCATCTAAAACACTTTCCACAAATGTCTCTCCCTGCATTGCGGGGGTGGCACAGTCGGCAAAGTGCCTGCCCTGCAAGCAGGATGGCCTGAGTCCAGTCCCTGGTCAAGCAAGCAGACAAACGCCAGCAGCCAAGTGTGAAGATTTGCTCTGCTGATCCTCGCGCTGGGGAGGCAGAGACCGGTGGGTAGCTGGCCCAAGGTAACCAGCAAGCTCCAGGGCCAAGCGAGAGAGCCTGTCTCAACAACCAGGTGGACAGCTCCCGAGGAATACCTCCCGAGGCTGGCCACTGGCCTTTACACACACTCACTGTGTGCGCATATACCCACACACTCCAACTGCTTCTTTGAGTTTCTCTGTGTGGCCTCTCTTCCTGCTTCCCAGGACCCTGAGCAGCAGCAGTGATCTGATACTGGCATCAGTCTGCAGCGCTCTTTGAACTTTTCCTTCAGGCTGGCTGTGATGCTGTTTTTGATGACCCCGGTGGCACAGCCACACGGATCGAATGAATGACCTGCTTTGATGCACCGTGGCAGTGTGGGAAGACTGACTGAGCATGGCTTTCCCTGTGGCACAGGGCACAACAGCCACCGTTTCATTAATTAGTCATCAAAGAGAAGGGTTTCTCTCATGGCTCACAACGTAATTTTGAAACGTATGGATAGTGAGCTGAAACCTGAGGAGGCAAAAATTGTATGGCAAATAAAAATGAAAGCCTGGGCTTGGCGCCAGGGAAGACAGTTCTGTCAGTAAAGCACTTGCTGAGCAAGCATGAGAGACCTTGTCTCAGGGGACAATGTGGATGGTTCCTGAGAAATGAATATAAGCTTGACCCCTGTCCTCTATCTGAACTTTTACATACCCCTGAAATCATGTGCACACACAAGCTCTCTCTCCCTCTCTTTCTCTCTCTCTCTCTCCCTCTCTCTCTCTCTCTCTCTCTCTCTCTCTCTCTCTCTCACACACACACACACACACACACACAGTGGGGGGGGGCTGAGGTCAATCACCACTACCAGCATTGCAGTGGGCAGGAGCTGACTCTCAGGCCGGCAGCAGCGGTTGCCTCCTGGAGGAAGGCGTTAACGGTACACACACCCAGACTCCCCACAAACTCAAGCACAAACAGATCACCCTAAATGTAAGCAAGCGAAGTTATGAGAAAAAGTCATTGAATGAGAGAGGCGGGAGGGGGAATGGAGGACCATGCACCCAGGCGTGCTCAGGAGGAAAACCACAGTGCATGGAATATAAACTAGCTATGCAGGGAAACTGCAAAGAAACAAAGTATGGAATCATAAAAATTACCAACCAATAACTTCTAAAAAAATGTCAAGAGACAATTTTGAGAGAGAGAAAAAAGCTCTACTCCAAATATAATTTCTAGACATTGAAAGAAATAACTCTTGAGAAAAAAATTAATGAGTGAGTGAAACAACAGATTGGCCAGAGATCAAACAAAAGTTAGTACACAAGAAGAGATGCAGCAACAGGACGCATGTGGCACAGAAGGAGAGGCAAAGGGCATCAAGCAGGCGGGAGAGGACACAAAAAAGAGGCCCAGCGTGCTTCCCCTGAAGGAAAAACGGGTTTATGAATGGGGAGGAATGGCATATGGACAGGCGAAAGCAGGCCTTCTCCAGAGTTGATCGGAAAGTTCCCAGACCTAAGTCTGTAACTGCTAGCTCAGCTCTGAACACGTGACCCCCTCCATCTCCACAACAGGACAGCAGGCACCTTTACTGCAGGGAGCACCCGTCAGGACGCGCAGCAGACGCTGAAACTAGACACTAAGTACCATGCTAAGCACAGCCTCTTTTGGGCATCGCTCCTCCTCCACCTGAGCCATGACAAGGTAAAATGGGCTTCAACATAGCTGCCACGGCACGGCAGGAACCGAGACCCAGGATGGCTGGTTCACTGGTGGGTGGGTGGTGGACACAGGGTGGGCACACAGGCAAAGCATGATTCTCGCCCCAGGACACAGGATTTTCACCCAGTGCCACACGAAATAGGCAGGGCAGCACAAGCGACCGTCCTGCAACTCAGAGTGCGCTCAGTTAAAACTTCTGAACTGTTTCTGGAAGTTCCCGAGTGGCAGTTTCAGTCTTAGCTCACGGCAGCTGGAAAATGGAATCATGGAGAAAGGGGACTACTGTAGTCCCTCCAGCTTGTTTTCAAGTAAAAGGAGGCTCAGAGATTAAATTAAACCTCAAGAGTGCGTCTGCATCATAGAGCTCATGGTGGCCAGAGGGTCTGGCCAACCCAAGTTGCTCACTATTCCCCCCAGTCTCCCTCAAGGACAGCAGCCAGGCTCACTCACTGCGATTTCCTCCAACTTACAAGATCTTTTTTTTCATAAAGATTTATTTTCATTATTGTCACGTATGTGCATGCGTGTCTGTCTACATGAGCGAAGGCCGAATGTGTGACAGTGGCCTCAGAGGCTAGAGCAAGGCACCAGATGCCCCAGAGCTGAAGTTATGGGAGGTCGTGAATACTAAGGACCGCATTCCAGTCCTCAGGGGGAGCAGCAAGAATCCATAACCACTGAGCCATCTGCCCAGTGCCTCATTTCCTTTGTAACACATAGTTAAGTTCTGCGTTTCCAGCTCGGTAGTTCACTTGTGTTTGCAGCAGCTCATCAAGGGGACAGGGATTGATCCGTGTTCATGCTGGGTAAATGCTCTATCGCTGAGCTCCCCCTCAGCCCCTGTAGCAGAATACGCCTCTTAGGTATTCTCATGTAGAAGCATCATACGGTCTGAATGTTCACTCTCTCTCTCACCAGCCAAACGCTGCAGCCTTGGGGTGCGCTGTATCTCCACAGATGTGATAACAGACCTACAGAAATCTCAAACGGCGGCTGTTCCTCATGCAACCGGCGATCAGGCACGTGCACAGACTCGGGCAAGGCCATGTGGCCACTGCAACCACCACCAGCAGCACTTGAGAACTTGGAAATGGGAGCTGCCGAGTGGTAAACTACCCAGCGAACTAACGGCTCAAAGGCTGGGACCCTCCAACCATGCTTTGCCCAGCCCTCAGTGACATACATGTGTATGCACGCACATGTGTGCACACGTACATTCATGCACAGAGAGACACTCACATGTCTGAGAGCTATTTCTGGGCTTTACCCTCTTTGGGTCATGTGCACACTCTGTGCCCTGAACACAGGGAACAAGGACTTCTTGAGGCTTAGTTTAACTGAGGTATTAAAGAACTATTATGGAAAAGGGACACACGTGGGATCCCTTGTATGATCCCATTATGTATGATCCCTTGCTATCATACATAATGATAACAGCCAGAGCAAAGTGCCATGGGCCATCCCGGCTGCAAGTGACAGAGACGGTGTTGAACTCATGGCCAGGCCAGCACAGCCCACAGGACACAGCTCCTGTCTTCCTTACACACTGTCCACATGGGTGCCTCAAAATCATGTTGGTTTCCAATCTGAAGCCTCTCAACACCCCTGCCATGTCCCCTCATCCATCACGCAGGCAATCCATGGACAGCACTCTTCACATTCCCTGAGGCCCGCCTCAGACCTGGACATCCAGCTCTCCTTCCCAGGCGCTCTCCCAGTGTCCCCTTCCGGCAACTGATCACAAGACAATGGGGGACCATCTTTTCTCCCATCCAGCAATGCACCGTCACTTGGGGCCTCTCTTCTATTCTGGGTGTGCGGCTCTGCTGGGCTCTCCCTCAGTCTTCAAGCTCCCTCTCACAGTGATGGAGACCTGGGGTTCATTCATACCATGGAATGCTGGACCCACCTATTTCCATGACTCTCATGCCTGCCCTGGGAGGACGTTCTCCCCATACAATGTGCTCCTGCGCTTCCTACCTCTCCTGCTGGACTCTATTTCTCCCCAGTTCATTCCACTACTGTCACCTCCTGGGACCCATAATCCCACAACTCTACTGTTCCCTCAGTTTGGCAGGATGCCAACAGAGATCACTGCTGAGTGCTACTCCACCTTGGAATGACCATCCTGGCTGGTCAGCCCTGCAGACTGGGACAGCCTGGTCAGCCCTGCAGTCCTTCCTGCTCCCCTGCCTCTCCTCTCCCTGCTTCTCTTCCTGCTGTCTCTTCTTCTTTCAAATTGTCACATGGTCAGCTCTGTCATAGGCACTTCGTCTCTGGCCTGGCCACCTCCCTTCCCATGGCTGGTCACACTAGGTCCCTGGGGCTCCACACAGGTACATCTTCTGCTTATGATATCCCCTCCTCAGCCAACCTCCTGTTTCTCTCTCAGGACCACATGGAAGTCCCTTTACTCTGAGAGTTCCTCACACTGAGGCACTGTTGTACATGCTAAAATTACAGCTGTTGGAGACAAGAGCCCAGTCCTTCAAACCAAGGCACCCAGAATGAGCTGGGATGACGGCTGAATGTGTAGACAAACACAGTAATCACAGCACAGGTGTAGAAACAGCGTCATTAAATTCTAGTAGGCAACAGGGCAAGGGAGATGGTTTCCATAAAGTGTGTGATACACAGGCATGAAGCAGTGAGTTCAAGCCCCAGAACCCACAGAAAAGAACTGGTAATGGCGTGCTCTTGCAATCCCAGCACTGGGGAGTCAGAGACAGTGGGATGTCCTGGGCTTGCTGGCCAGCCCAGCTAGCAGGGTCAATGAGCGAGAGGCCCTGTCTCAAAACAGAAGGTGGAGAGCAATACAGAGATGCCAAGTGTTGACGGCTGACCCCTCCCTAACACATGCGTTTGTGCAAACGTACTCATGACTATGTATACACACAGATGCGTATTTCATGAGACAGCATGGCAGGGAGTGGCATGTTTTCATGTCGCAGGCTCTGCAGTGTGGACCCAAATGACATCTTCCCCGACATAGAGGGCATGACAGGGTGGGGAGCAAGGCCTGTGTGTGTAGTCCCAGAACCCCAGCACTGGGCTGCCTGCCACCTACCCAGTCAGAAACATGACTCTCTTGTTGAATGAATAACTGACTTGCTCTTTTTTTTTTTTTTTTTTTTTTTTTTGGTCTTTGCACAATGTGGGCCGCAAGTCAGAAAATAGGAACTGTGGCTCAAACAGCAGTTTGCTGACTTCCTGCCTTGATGACTCCACAAATATGAAATTTATGGCTCTTGGGAATACAACGGTAGCCTGCTGCCTCCACAGCTGCCCTGGGGGCTCCTATGTTTTGTGCAGTTCTGTCAGCAGTTCCTGCAGTTCTGGCTGACGGCCTGAGGCTTTCCTTCACTCATGAATGCCTTGGTGTGAAGGGAGGCGGGGATGAAGGGCTCGGATGGCAGTCCCCCTGGACACAGTGGCATTCCAAGTGTGTACACCAGGGTAGACTCAGCCACACGGGCAGAGTGGCCGTCCGTAAGCTCCATCACAGACCAGACGGCTGGGAGCAAACTGTGTGGGGGTGGAGAACCAGGCTCTTTCTCCAGTGCAGAGAGAGCTTTGATGGCCAACTCCCGTCGTCTGGGCCTTCCCAGTCATTCCTCTCTGCAGGCAGCTGATAGATTAGGGTGGGGAACTAAGAGGGTGAGGAAGGAAAGAGGGAGTGAGGAAGGCTTCCAGATCTTTCTGTGTTCACACCTGAGAGAAGCCAAGTCCCAAGAAAGAGGACTTGCTACACTGGACCACAAACAGATGCGAATGATATCGAGACTCTCTACCCAGCGCTCCTGTGTGGCTGTCCCAGCTTTTGCCTAGTTGCCATGAGCACTGAGAACAAGAGAGGATGGTGAGGATGAACCATGCTCTCTTCACTACATTCACACACAGCAGGGGTGGTTGCGGAGAAATGACACAGAGGTCCCACTGAGTACTACACAAAGGATGGAGGAACAGAGGGGACACAGGGTCCATCTTACCAGGAGCAGGACGGAAGCTGGTACCCAGAGTGAGCTGTGCATCCTGTATCATGCCATGGTCCCCACAGTGCAGCCACATGCCAACTACCTTGCCCTCCAGCAAACATTAAATGCAGCATCTTAATGCAGGCTTATAACAGCAGGATCCTGCAGCCACGGTGCCAAATATTCAGAAGCAGAGCAGGCACCTAACAGTTCAGGGCACAGGACACCCCACCTTACCATGGCCCATTCAGGATGCTACAGGCAAACAGGTCTCCGCTGAACATCAGGTAGGCATGGCCCTCCCCACATAGGAGGACTACAGAGCTCATCCAGCATGGGGAACACTTCACCATGAACCTTCACCAGCCTGGCCTTCCCCCTCTACCCTAGGCTTCTCATACTGCACCAGCTTTGGTGGGGTTTGCCCTCTGCCCTGCTCCTGTGCCCAAGTACCCAGTGCTTTTCCCTGAACAGGTGGCTCTTTCCTCCTTATACCCTCTAATCATGCCACTACACTGAGGCAGACATGAGAAAGAACACTGGCACCCAGCCCACTGTGCTCCCCATCCATGGAGCCATCACTACAGACTGAAAGGCTTACAGAAGAAAAAAAAATGTGTCTGGACCAAACATGCACAGATTATTTTTCTTGTCATTGTTGTCTCTTTATAAGGATTTATTTTGAGTTTTGTATAGAAGCCAGACAACAGTGTCAGACACCCTGGCACTGTAGTTCTAGGTGGTTGTGAACCACCCAACCTGGGTGTTGGGAAATGAGCCCACGTCCTCTGCAAGTGCCCTTAATGGCCACCTTTCTAGATCCGTTATTATTCTCTACACAGTACAGTGTGACAACTATTTATGTGGCACTGGCGGCGTATTAGATGTGTTTAGATGTGACTCATGGCCTTTGGAGGAAGCACGTGTCTGTCACTTTGTGTAAGGGACTAGAGCGTCTGCAGCTGCCCTGGAACCAACACCCGAGGCTGCAGGTCACAGCCTGATGACACGGTCTTCCCAACAACTTGGGGCCTCCCCACCTTGCTCCAAACATTGCGTGTATGAGGGTAGACCCTTGCTGAACTGGCTTGTGCAGTTCAGTAACCACGAGAGTGCCCCCAGGAGGTCTGTGCCCGTGTATGGAGATTCTTCTGGGAGGGGTGGACTCACAGTGATTAGCAAGAGACAGAAGACCCACTCCTTAGGAAAATATGAACAAAAATCTGCCTGAAAATAAAGGACTAGGAAGTCACCAAGAGCTGCCTTAGAACCTTGGCTCTTCCGGGAAGTGTAGGTGCTCCTGAGAAGGTGTCCCCTCTGAGAACAGTCAGCTGTAAACCCAATCCAGTTTTGACAAGAAAAAAAAAAACCTGTCTGCCCTGGATGTTCACTGGAAGAAAGGGACATTTTACCAAATGAACCGTAAGTGAGCTAGTTTGGGGAGACTAAGTCAAGTTCAGGAGCTTCTCAAGCCTCTCTCACTGCCCATGGAGAATGGGACAGACACCGGCTGCGGTCTGGCCATCGGGGCTAGTTTCCGAGAGTCCCCTGCAGCCTTTGACTCTCCCCTGTAATGTGTGAATCCTTGCTACTTGCATAGCGAGCAGAAGGAAGATGAAGCAGGGTTGGGGCAACCTGGGCTAACTTGGCAGACTCATCTTCTTTTCTAGGGCGGACTCTGCCCCATCCAGACACAGGGATGACTGGGGCTCAGGTAGTACCACTGGCCAACCTCCCCTTCTAGTGTCCTGTCCAGACACGCAGACAAAAGAAGACAGTGGAAAACATGTGACAGACACAGCTGAACTCATCAGGTTCTATAGGAAGCCAGGAAGCCACGAGACAGTCACCAAGTGCTAAGAATGCTGCCTCCTAGTTCCTGTGTTTGAGGAGCCACTGGAGTCCCTGGTCAGAATTCCCTCATGCTAATGATGGGGAAATCATACAGAAGCCACAGAGAGGAAACTCAGACCCACGCTGATCACACACACAGAGTGGTGAGCTAACGTGCATCTTTATTTATTCCTCAAGGCCGTGATAGTGCCTTCCTCAAGGTAGTGCAGCTCAGTGTGCAGAGTACTTGCTTGGCACCCATGAAGCCCCAGGTTCAATCCCCAGTAGAGCAGAATGAAGGTGTGATGGTGAACGCCTGGAGTTTCGGCACTAAGGAGGTAGAGGCAGGAGGACCATAAGCTCAAGGGTGGCCTTGATACACAGTGAATTCAGAGCCAGCCAGAGACCTTGAAGAGAGAGAGACAGAGAGAGAGAAGAGGAGAGAGGCAGATGTGAAGAGAGGGAAGGTGAGAGAGAGAAAGAGAGAGAGGGAGGAGAGAAACACAGAGAAGAGAGAGAAAGAGAGAGAGGGAGGGAGAGAGGAAGAGAGGGAAGGTGAGAGAGAGAGAGAGGGAGGAAGAGAGGAAGAGAGGGAAGGCAAGAGAGAGAGAAAGAGGGAGAGGGAAAGAGAGAAGAGAAAGAGGATAGGAGAGAAGAAGAGAGAGAGGAAGAGAGGGAAGGTGTGTGTGTGTGAGAGAGAGAGAGAGAGAAAGAGAAGGAGGGAGAAGGAGAGAGAGAAAGCACAAGCACAATCATGGACCTCAACCCCAGACCTAGAGAAGTTCAGTCTGGAGAAGGTAGTCCCTTGGCGTTAGATCCTAAAACTGACCTGAAGGTGGGGTGTAAGGAAGGGCCTCACAATCTCCATTGGTGACATCTGCCTTCGCCTCTCACCCTGCCTGAGGTGAGGCCTTAGCTGGAGTGCACACTCCCCACATATCCATCCGTGGGCAAGCCCTGCGGATGTAAGGAGCCTGGGGAGGAGTGGACCTGGAGTGTCCACAGCACAAGAAGTGGGGACCAGCAATGTCTGAGAGGTCTGTGCCTACAGGGGACTTTTAGGTGACTTCAACCTAAAGAAGAGAAGGGCCCGCTCCCAAAGGGATCGTAAGCATACTGTGGAAAGACAGACACCCGGGTGTCTGGTCCGTGCGGCCTTTGCCTCTCTTGAGCTCTGACACTAGTTGACAGGACACACACCAGCTTTGAGAATCTCCTGAATAAACCACAAGGCCCAGTGCTGGGCTGGAAGGTGGTGTGAAGAGGCATGGGGTACCTGTGCAATGGCCTGGCGGGCTGCCTGAGGCCCCCAGCACTGGTGTATAATGCGGGAATCTGTGGTCACAGCCGTTCCCCCGGAGAGCTTGAGAACAAAGGCCCTGGCCAGCAAGAGAGCGGTGGCCTTCTTAAGGGCTCAGCGGATCTTCTTGTGACCCACATGTCACAATGCTGCCTACTGCCCTAGGGTATTTGAGAGGGAAACTGTTGCTCAAAACTAACGCAGCTGGATCTTGGGAAAACGCCATGCTAGGCACCTACACAAGGGAAAAACGTTTTCCTTCTACAGTCTCACTGTGATGCGCCCCTGTCCCATGAAACATCACAGTCCATTCATCAGGGACTGCTGGCCTGGGCTCTTTTTTCCTTCCTTAAGAAAAGATCACGATAATCTAAAAATAATTCTCACTTCATTATTATTTTAGCCCGACTGTGGGTGTTTTGCCACATACATGCCTAGCTCATGCATGGGCTAGAAGAGGGTGCTGGATCCCCAGGGGACGGTTGTGAGTCACCATGTGGGAACTGAACCCAGGTCTTTTGGAAGAGGAGCCAGTAATCCCAGCCCCTGAGCCATCTCTTCAGTCCCTAAGCCATTAAAAAAAATTATATGTATATATCAGAATGCAAATGCAGCAAATGCAGAGGAAACACCCGCACTTCTAGGAAAACAGCCTGGGGCTGATCCTCGTGCCTGGCCAGGAGGCCACACCATTCATTCTGAGAACGTTTCACTGGAAGGAATGGGTGGCAGTTCTTCAGAGCCCCAGCAGGCCTCTGTGTTGGGACATTGAGCGATGACAAATGCAGGCAGTCTCAAAGATGCACCACCTCGGCAGGAGCATCTTTCAAAGAAAAGGCCCATCCAGGGCAACTCCTGGCCTTCCTGGACCCCAGACTCTGCCCAGCGGTGCCACTGCTCCAGGATCTTCTGACCCTAACCTGAGCCGTACTGAGCCACTGCAGGTACCCAGGCCTGGAACCCAGGATAGAAGCCTTAACATTACTGAGCTGGCCAGGTTGAAGCCCACAGACCCGTCTCTGCTCAGACTGCTACCCTCAGGTTTAGTGTATGCTGCTCCCAGGAGTTTGCTCCTGAATGTCTGCATTAGCACTCACTTCCAAACACAGACAGAATTCAAGGCCAAGATCTGGCGGCAGATCCGAGCGAACCAACTGCGCCATTTTACTTTTTTTCTATTACCACATCGTGCACCCATATCTGTCTGCCATCTGATGCAGAATTCAGGTTGAGCACCCCTATTCTGAAATCACTGAAAAATATTGCAAGGAAAATTACCTTGATGCTAGGGGTCCTGTCGGTAAAGTGCTTGTAACGCAAGCTCATCCCAAGAACCCATGTGAAAATCTGGGTGTGTGGGGGGGTGCCCTCAATCTCAGCACTGGAGAGGTGTGGACAGGAGGATCCCTGGAGACCGCTGGCCAGTCAGGCTAAACGAATCAGCGAGCTCTGGGTTCAGTGAGAGACCCTGTCTCAAAATACACAGTGGAAGGGAGGGCTGGCAAGCTAGCTCACTGGATAAAGATGGTTGCCGCCTGAGCCCAGGGACCTGCGTTCAACATGTGGCACCCATGTAAAGGTGGAAGAGCTGTCCCCTGACACACACACACACACACACACACACACACACACACTCAGGGAGGCACCCGTACTCCCCCCACCAGCATGCCCACACACAACAAGAGGTAAGAAAGCAATATTAAGATAAATAAGGTGGGAAGCAAGCGTAAAGACACCTGAGGTCCACCTCTGACCTCCACACCCATATGCACACATGTGCACACACATTTAAACGCTTGAGCAGGGAAATCTACACACAAGAGAAGCTTCCTAGAGAGTATAAACGTAAACCGTTTCTAACGGGTAAATGAATGTCTAGTGCAGGCTTGGGTGAGATCTCAAGACATCTCACTACATGTATGCAAGTGTTTCCCTAGTCCGAAGCACTTCCGGGCCCACCATGTTGGATAACAAACTAAGCCCTCAAGGGGCCGAACACCATTTTCTGTAGGCACGATGTTT
The DNA here is from genome assembly GCF_030254825.1 of Meriones unguiculatus. Classification (NCBI taxonomy): domain Eukaryota; kingdom Metazoa; phylum Chordata; class Mammalia; order Rodentia; family Muridae; genus Meriones; species Meriones unguiculatus. Next base: position 66,390,079 of record NC_083366.1, on the reverse strand, counting down.
CGTTTTGTGGTCAGACTAGACAAAAACAAACAGTGGGTCACAAGTGACAGCGACCCCCATGTTGGTGGATGGGGGTGTGACACCTTCTCGGGGCCAGTGGGTTCTGTGAACGGGGAAACTATTACCTCCCGGGCCTGGAGGGAGGTGGGGGAGACACCACAGCACTCACAGGAATTTCCCGTTGACCTTTGATCCTATGAGGACCGTCTGCTCAGACTCCTCTCTGGAGATTTTGCCATGGAACCAGGGCATCTTCTCGTGCGCAGTGGTGGCGATGAGCTTCTCCAGCTGGGGCTTCTGGCTGATGATGGCCTGCTCCAGAGCCTGGCCCTGCCGTGAGCAGAGAGGGAGTGAGCTGGCTGTGTAGACACAAGGCAGATCCCATCACACCCAAGCCCCACCCTTCTCTCATTCATTCACTAAAAGAAGGGAGCCAGTAAGATCTCTGTATAATACTTGCATGTCTGCAAGCATATTAAAAAAAATAATAATAACGGTTTTGGAATGAAAAGATGGGCCCTTGAAAAGCCAGGCAACTATTTGAATATGTAGGTCATTCACCCATGGAGTCAGGGAAGGAATCCTCCAAAGACACCTGTATACCCGAACAAGGTCATGTGTGAAAACCTAGTCATTTCATAACAGGCTGGAAACCTTAAGAGGTGTGTGAGGTCGGGGGCAGTGAGGCAGCCTACAGGGAAAGGTCTCAGCTTGCTGCTGAGACTGCTCTCTGTTCCCAGAACTCGCGTGGTGAAGAGAGACTGACCCTCAAGTTGTCTGACCATCACATTCATGCTGTCAGCCTGCAGACACCTCCTCTCCCCCACAAATAAATAGATGTAACCAAAGAAAAATTCAAAAGGAAGATGTACTTGAGGAAGGTACCCACTGGCTTCCTCTCAGTCAAGATCCAGCTTCCTCCTCACTCCCCCCCCAACACACACACACACACACACACACACACACACACACTCACACACACGAAATGTCATCAGAGGAGGCCCAGGTAAACAGCCTGGACCATGCAGGAAACACAGTGGAAATAAAAACAGGGAAATGGGTCAAGTCCTGAGAGGACTGATTTCCTTTCCCTTTCTAGTGAGAGAGCAACAGATCTTGCTAATGAATTGCCAATTTGATATATATATATATATATATATATATATATATGATAGATAGATAGATAGATAGATAGATAGATAGATAGATAGATAACCCAAAGGAGTAAAGTGAAAACACGACTTTCTCATGCAAGGAGAAGGGAGGAGGATACAGAGCAAAGGGGAGTGTGAGGCCTCAGCTTTCACCACGCACAGATGGCAGTGGGAACCAAGGCAGCGAGGGGCGTGGCTACGCAGGCGCCTGGACAGCAGCAGAAGCTGGAGAATCCACCCAGCCAGCACTGCCCCCGCCCCCAGCCTTCGCATAAAGCACGCAAAGGCTTCTGGATGGGTCCCCGGGGCTCCGTGGTCTCGGGGAGCAGCGCCCAGCACACTCACCTGGAGGTTCCAGGTCTGTTTCACATATTCCCTGATGAGGTTCTCCTTCAGGTCCTCGAAGGGTCCGGTCTTGGGCTGCACCCCCGGGGGCCGGTTGAAAGGCTTCTTGAGGAGGCAGACGAGGCCATCCGATTCCTGGGAGTGGTAGAGGCAGAGGTCTGCCGGGCTGGCATGCGTCCTGCCACCGGAGATGGCATAGGTGCCGTTAAGCTCCCTCTCGATGGTGTAGTGGTGTGCCTTCCTGTTGTGTGCCACCGACAAGGCGAAACCTCCCAGGTAGTTGCGGCTCTGGCGCAGCAGGTAGAGCCCGTCGCTCATGCCTCCCTGGACCAGGTAGTCTTCGGCCTCTTCCCGGGTGATGTTGCCGAAAAAGTAGGGCAGGTGGTTGGCGCTGTCGGCCGCGTTGCCTGCCATGGCTGCACCACTTCAGAATTCCAGGAGGTGTGCAGAGAAGTCCCTGGGGACAACAAAGATGGGAGAGCTCCAGTGAGGTAGCCAGACAGCCAGGGCCACTGAGCGGGTCAGGCACTCCTCCACAGGGACACAGGCCTTTCTAGCTTAGAACGACACACGACCCTATTTGATGGTGGTTCTTTCTGTTACCTAATTTGCACAGTTTCCCAGCATGCACCCCAGGCTTAGTTAACTGAATCCACGGCCTTTGACAAAGATGACCCAATTCACTATTGTTTTCTCTGGGGGGGGGAAACAAAGGAATTCTAGGAAGACACACAGAAAAAGAAGCGCACAGTAGTCTTTTTGACACACCCTGAGTGTGGACAGTGGAACGTGGGACAGAATCAGCAAGGACGCAAGGCCCTAGGTGGCCTGTGGAGGCACAGACCCCACTGGGAAAAACTATGGCCCCTCAGTCTCTCGGGTTTTGTGTTGCCCACCCTGACCTTGAACTTTGTATGAAGCCCAGGAGGACCCTCAACTTCTGATCCTCCTGCCTCCCCAATTTGAGATCGGAGGCGTGAACTGTTTTGTGTGATGCTGGGGTGTAAGCCAGGGCTTCACACACGCTTGGAAGGCACACGCGTATGGCTGAGCTACAGCCCAAGCCCACGTAGCCCACGTAGCCCACGTCACGTAAAGAAGCACTGGAGTCTCACCCCATGGCTGTAGCCATGGCCTCTTTACCACAGGCCTTCTCACCTCCTGCCTGGGGTACAAAGGGCAGCAAGTGGCTTCCCGAGTTACAACCGTGACATCTATCCAGCGTCCCCTCTCTGGCAGCCTCGGGTGAGACTAGGAGAAACATCAGAGTCCCGGCTGGTCCCCTGCACCCGCCACTGCACAGCACAGAAGCAGTCAGTAGTTGCAGGTGTGAGAAGAGCTGGACAGGAAGGCACTTCCTCCGAGGCACACGCTCGGCAGAAGAGACACGAAAGCACGGATCCATTTGTAAGTGACAAAGAGGCACAGTGCCACCAAGAAATTGTTCAAAGGGTGTTTAAATAAAAGGCGCTGGTCGTCTGGAAAATAACGGACGAAGCAACCCTTTCATCGGCGGAGAGGCCACTTACTACTCCTCGTTTTCCTCAAACTGCCTCACTCCCACAGCATCCTGTAATCACACATGCCATACACACCACATACATGTATCACATGCCATACACACACACATTGCAAGATATACCACACATCACACACTATGATATATCACCTGCACACAGCATAAACACATATCACGTGTCACCGGTACACACGTCACACACACATCAATCATAACAAATAGCACACACCTCACATGTATGGCACATGGTATACACACACAGCCAGTGTACTCGAGGAAAATACACAAGCACACCTCTCACTGCACACTTAGCACAGTATGCACACATGCCACACATAGCACAGCATGAGCAAGTACGGACACGCCACGCTCACGTCACTCAGGGTTCCCTGAAACAGCCTGTTCCCTGGAAAAGCCATCCTCTGTGTGGCTGCACAACCCTAAGATGCCATGTGGGCACCGGTGACAGAGTGTCCTGATACTGTGCCTCGAGGCGGCGCCATGGAGGGGAAGTCTGCTGTAATCCCTCAGAACGCAGAACGCAGAGCTTCTAACGTTTGACCGTCACCTACTGTCCTTGTCCGGCCAGTTTCTAAGACTCCATCTCCACTCCGCTCTCACACAGGGACAGCCAAGCTTCCTCTTCTCCATCTGTCCATCCTGTCACACCCTCCCCTCTCCCTCCCTGCTCTTCTGACACTCCTCAGCTTTTCTGTATCGCACCTTCTAGGGACCTTCGCTGATCACACAGGCCTCACACGCTATGGCTCCTGCCACCCCAGCAACACTGACTGGAGCGCACTAGGCTGCCCGCGCTGCCCTGTGCATGTACGCGCCGGGGAGTGTCCCAGTGGAGAGCCTGAGCAACACGGAACATTTCAGGGCTGATGACCAAGTGTGTTTCTCAAATATTCATCACAGTGGACTTTTTTTTAAGTTTTGTGGTGAGAACCTTCAGAATCCTTCCTTTTTAGCTATTTTGAAATATGAAGTCTGTTACTGCTGACCCACTTCCAGGAGCTCCCTGTAACTCTGTCCGCTTTGACTAGCCTCTCCCTGTCCCCACCATGGCTCCCAGCCTCGGGAATCACCACGCTACATTGTAGCCTCCTCCTCCACAGGAAGCCCCTTTCACTTTTAGCGGGAAGGAAAAAGCCTGGTGTTGTCATTCTCCTTGTCCAGCAGCCGCTTCACTTTGAGCAGCTGACTTCCGACACAGCAGGCCATTCAGGTGCTAGCTGCAGGGAGGAGGTACCTGGCAGCTTGTGGAGGTGGCATCTCCTGGCATAGCCTAGGCTCTAACCTGGGCATGAATATCATCAGTGTAGACCTTCCCTGACCCACGTGTAGACCTTTCCAGGGCTGGCACTCCTAGTGCCCTTGGGACCTTGTTCTGGTCCCCATCCTCCTCTTACCCAGACTACCTTCTAAGATGGCCACCGGCCACGCAAGACTCACAGCTGAATACTGGTCTCAGCTCTGCTTTGCAAACATCAGCTCATGAATCAAATTCAGCTTTTCACCAGGCACGGTGACACAGGCCTGTGATTCCGGAGCTCACATTCCCTGCAGGACATTTCCAGCAGCTCTTAGCCATTGAAGATTGCTGGTGTTCCCATCACTGGGCCACAGAGCCCCTGGTGTAATGTGAACTGTGGCTGGAGAAAATGGCTCTCTGGGAAAACACCAACCACGGGTAACATCTGCCCAAGCTGGGCCACACAGGGAAACAAAATCAGGAAGATGCAAATTCAGGTTCATCGCACTTGAAACCACGAGGCCACCCCAATGCAAAACAGCCCCACTCAAGTGTCCCTGGGAAATTTTCTTGTAGCCTTAAGTTGAGTAAAGTAAATACTAGAACTTCATAAAAAAAAGAAAAAAAAAGCTTTCTTTGGGGGTTATGTTAATTTTCATTAAAAAAGAGGAATGAGCCTAGCCTAGAAGCTAGGCGAGGCTAGCCAGGCTGGTTGGTGATAGGAGAGGGAGGTGTCACAGGGCCATCCCCCTACACCAGGCTCTGCAGCTGATGGCCTGCAACTGCTCTTCCCAGAGCTGTGAGCATTCACATGTGGGATCTCACCATGCAGGAAACACAGGGCCCGAGCTTGGGGCCTGAGCAGGAAGAAGGGAACCCGGGGGAGACTGAGCCTAAACCACTCAGGGCACCTGCCTGGCTTCTTCACTGACCTGAGCTTGTCCTCTGGGAGGCCATCTTGTGGGGGTCTGTCTCCCAGACTTCCTGTACCCTGACTGGATGCCACACTGTGCAGACTCCTAGCCTCCCCAGGAGGAGCCACACCTTTCTTCAAGGAGACCCCTCCCAGTGTCATACTGGCAGCAGCACTGGGGACTTCTCAAAATGACTCGGCCTGTGCTTCAGAGAGAGGAAGCCCAACCAGGGCTGTCCTGCTTGATGTCCACCATGATTTGGAAACAGAGAGCCAGCAAAGTGCACAAAAGCATGTCCCGAACCTTCAAAACCAGCTCAGTATGAGGCAGCCTCAGGAGCAGAGAACCCCACAAACAAACCTGGCAGAGGCTAACCCATCTCTGCTGGCTGCTGGACCTCTTACACAGGGAAGTTCTCTAAGCTGGTCTCTACACCCACCCGGACACCGTTAGCACACATCACGGAGCAGAATAGTAACTGTTTGCTTACAAGCAAGTGACCAGCCCACTTAAGTGCACTTTATTTGTTCACACTTGTGGGTGTGTGGGTGTGTGGGTGTGTGGGGGGGATGCCCATGCATACGGAGGCCATAGAGCACTCTCACAGGTTGTCCTTCAGGCATCACCCACCTTGCATTTTGAGACAGGGCCTCCCACCAGCCTTGAACTTGCCAAGTAGGCCAGGCTACTGGGCTAGCAAGCCCTGGCATTCTGCCTCTATCCACACCTCCCCAGCACAGGAATTACACGCACGTGCCAGCACATTTGGCTTTTTTAAATGTGAGTACTGGAGACTGGACTCCGGTCTCTGTCCTTGCCTGGCAAGCACGTCACCAACTGCAAGCTTGTCACAGCCCCTTAACTTAACTCTCAAATCTAAGTCACGGACCCAACCTTATAGACCTGCTGAGTGGCTATCACAAGCTCGTCAGCAAGGTCTGTGCCAGAGAAAGCGTGAATGCACTGCTTCCCTGACAACGTGCAAGTGGGAGAAAGTTCTGGAACAAAAGGCGCGGAGATCTAGTGAGGACGACATACACCCTGGCTCTCACATGCACCTTTTGCCTCTCTGGCTGGCGTCGCCCACAGACGGCAGGCACTCGGGGTCCAAGCCTCTGCATTGTCAGTGTAGCAGCCCTCCCCACAGCATTAGACCAGTGCAGACGCAACAGGAGGCCAGAGGACGAGAACGCCATACAGATGCGTCGCCTGCTGACTTTTAAGCAGGGAACTTGGAAACTTCTGCTAGACGCCAGAATTTTCCTTCTCAAGGTGACACTGCCTGAGAGGGAAGCAGGTAGACCATATTCTCCCTGGCACACTGGACAGCATCATGACAGCAGAGAAGCCAAGCAGGGAGGACCATCCAAGCCGCTCCCCACTCGCATGGAGGCATGCATCATGAATCCAGTGCCTTACTGTGACATAGGGAGGTAGAGACGGGAGAGATTCCTGAAGCTCGTGGGCCAGGGGTCCTTTATATACAGCACTGAACTACAAAGAGGCGGATAGTCATTCAGAGTGGGCCTCTGAGCTCCACATGTGTACCACCAAATGCATGTGCCAGCACGCTCTCTCATACACCACATACAGGTATATACACATAATATGTACACAACACACACATATATACCATACATACAGTTATAGACACATATATACATCTCTCTCACACACAGAGACACCATACATACAGGTGCATACATATCTACACACACATACCATGTACACTCACATAAAATGCCAACAGCTGAGTAAACACCCGACATTTCATGATAAAAATGTCTTCTAGCTTTCACTGCCATCATCTCAGGGCAAAGCAGCCAGGACAGGCGAACAGCCAAATTACAGCGTTCCTCTGGTTCCCGCCTCAACCTCCAGTAATCTCCACCCCAGAGGATCCCAGCTGGGTGGCCGGATCGAGGCCACACTGGACACTGTGACCAGCAGTCTCCACTTGTGTCAGGCCATGGAGGCCCGGCTGAAGCTGCTGGCATCTGGGCACTCTTTTTGCTACCCCCTCTGCCCTCCTCACAAGAACAATATGCACCAGGCTCCAAGGCCTCTAGAGAATCCAAATGCCCAAATTTGGCACAAAGGACACGCCATGCCTGCTCAAGGAAACCTGTTTGTTTTTTAATTCATGACTGTAAAATAGTCCAGTAAATTACAGTGGGTTCCTGTGGTTTCACAACTGTATCTGAAGACACAAACTAGCCCCATTGTTCAAAGGAAGTGCCAATAGTTATGTCTGCAATTGGCGAGGGACGCACACACACTCAGATACTGACGTGCCCTCTCATGCCCACCCATGGCACAGACAGCCCTGGGGTCACCATTGTCGAAGGCCACAGATCTGACTTACCTTCCCGTCCTGGACTCACAGAAGGCCTGGGCTCCCAGGCCTCAGGCAGCATGGAGTGCGGGAAGGACCAAGCTGGCAGGCTGGAAAGCGAGGGTGGCAGCAAGGGAAAGTGGGCAGAGGAGAACGGGTGGAGGAGAGCAGCGAGGAGAGCAGTGAGGAGAGCGGAGGAGCTTCCTGCTGCTAACTGCTGCCTGTAACTAGGGAAGTGACTTTTCCTCAAAGTGTCAGCTAGCAAGACAAGCCAGAAAGCAGAAGTGGGAGGCCCTCACCCCCACGGGGGGGCTGCTTGTTAATTTCATATTCAAAATGAAGTTAGAGTCGGAAGGCAGGGATCCCATACAAACACACGCCCGCTGTGGAGGTCAGCAGACATGGCGGATAGGCTCGCTCTTTCTCACACATTTCCCACACGCCACGGCTAAAACTGTACCAAATTTAAGGTATATTTAAATTTTCTTCTCATCATTTTATTCTATACTATGTTTAATGGTTTACTAAGTCTGTTCATAATTTTAAAGGCTCAAAGTATGCTTTGTTAATTCTTGTTTAAGGTTTCCTTTTTGGTTTCAAAGTTTTCCCTGTGACTTCTTTTCACCATTGTGGCTTAAGCTTAATTTACTACAATCCCACAGAGCATCCTTGCCTAAGATTACAGGTGACTGAGCTGATGCACTTTATCTGATACATTACCATGGTCTGGGTGTGAAGCTCAAAGGCTTGGCCAGCGTGTGGCAGATTCAAGTGGAAGAACCTTTCAGAGGTGGGTTCTGGCATGAGGGAGCAAGTTCACGGGGCGCCGTCCTTGGAAATACTAATGGCTATCTCAGAGGACTATGGCCTGCCTTAGTTACCATGACAGTGGACTGTTATAAAGCGAGGCCTTTCCACCAATTTGTTCCCATCCTCAGCCACTATCCATCACGTTTCTTCTACCTCCTGGTGCCACCTGCCAGGGTTGCGTGCATCCTGAGGGGCTCGCCTGATGTGGCTGTCTGAACTTGGGTTTTTAAGCTCTAAGCCGTTAGCCAAATTAAACTCCTTTGCCTTATAAAGTACTCCGTCTCAGGAACTTTGTCATAGCCATGGACTTAGTGCTAGGAATCTCCTTGTAAGCACTGCTTTTGGAATCGTTCTAAAAATGCTTTACACTGTATTTTCATTTTTTAAAAAAATATTATTTTATGTATATGAGTATTTGGCCTGCCTTTATGTCTACCACGTATGTGTCTGGATCAGATCCCTTAGGAATGGTGTTATAGACAGTTGTGAGTTGTCAGGAAGGTGCTGGGAACTGAACCTGGCCCCTCTGCAGGACAACCAGTCCTAGCTGCTGCACTCATTCTCCAGACCTTTGAATTTTATTTTCATGCTAGTCAAAATATTTTAAGGGTTCTTTTGAGATTTTTTTTTTATATAAAAGCCCATTATTCAGTTTCCCAATAATTTTTTGTTATGGATATATGTGTTAATTTTGTTGTTTTCTAAAAATAATTTACAAGGCTTTTTAAATGTAAACTTAACAGGCTTTCCAAGCATGCTACTTTATTTGGGTAAATATTCCTTGAGAGCTTGAGGGAGCACATTCTTCTGTTGTGAGAGTAAACAGCTCAGAATATCAGGTTGATTGCCAGCGTTGCTCTGGCCTCTTTATCACTATCGAGTTTCTGTTTGATCTTTCAGTTATAGAAAGAGAGAAACTGAAACTGCAGGACATCATATTGGCTTTGTCTTCTGTTTTGTCGGGGTTACCTTATGTGGTGTGGTGGCCTGTTGACCGGTGCACACGTGTTTAGTAATGCCATGTCTCCTTGGGTGTCTGACCCTTTTGTTATTATGTAACAAGGTATTGTGTAACAGGGCTTTTGTCCCATAAGTGGTTCAGAAAGTGAGGAAGGTGCTGAAATGAAGAATCCATTGGGGAATTCCCTGTTGGGTCTGGCTGACCACGTGTTCTGTCTCGGAGAGTTATCTGTCCTGTATAGAAGGCTCTAGGTGATTTCCATACTTACTGCTTGCTCCCTCCCTGGCCTCTTTCTCAGATCTTTACTATAACAAGCGAGTGGGATGGGTGTCTTGACTAAGCTTTTTACCGTCTTTATCTTGGAGCTTTTGATGCCCAGGCACTTGCTGAGGTTGGGGTACTATCTCAGCACTGACCAATGTCTGGAGAAACCAAAACACTCTACATGTAAACAAACCAATCCAAAGTCCACCTTGAACGACTTCCTTTATGAGGCTGTCATATGCCAACCAATTAGTCCCCTGCCTTGATTGTTCTACAAGAGCAGGTGACAAGGATGGCCTTCCTCTCTCCAATGCCTGACATCACGTCATAAACCAGTCAGGCCCATGCCTGCTGGGCTCCACTCTGCCTGCTCCTGCTTCCCTGCAGGAATCACAGGAGAGGCTCCTGCCAACCCCACTGACCCCCCACGCCCTCACCCTGCACCGCTTCCCCATGTGGTCCTGCAAGGCTCAGGGCACTGATTGTTCTGAGGGAGCTCCTCATGATGCTCCAGCTCTGGTGTCTTGCTACATCCATGATTTATTTCAACACACAAGCCCACTGCGGGTCTACATGGTTACTCAAAGGACATGAAAGGTGAAAAGCAACAGGAAAGACTGACAGCAGGAAGAGAATATTCTCCTGAGCATTGTTCTGGGTTGAGACCATCACAGAGATACCCCCCAAAATAACTGAACCAAGACTAAGACTTTTAAAACCACAGTTGCCTGTTAGGGAAAAGAGAGGCAGGAATGAAAAGACACTGGAGACCAACTAACTAAGATTGTGTGTGTGTGTGTGTGTGTGTGTGTGTGTGTGTGTGTAGTAAAGACCAGAAAAGAAATGGCAGCTGATATTCTAAGCAGCAGAGAGAACAGATGTTGAGGGTAAAGGGAACTCACAAGGGAAGGCAACAGTTTGAGAAGAAAGAGATGGGACTTGAGTTCAAAATCCCAAAGGAAAATACTAAAAGATAAAGAAGGCCCAAGGCAAGTAACACTGATATTCCTAAAAACATAGAGTTAAATGAATGGATAGAATACATGTTCAAGATACAGGTTCACTTTCATAATACAAAGAGGCCTCATCTCTCAGGGTCTAAGGGACATCTAAAGAAGAAAAGAAAAGCAAATTACCCGACCTCCGCTGAAAACGTCTGGGCAAGCATCTCAGAGATTGGAAGTCGGTATGTGGAAGACACATGTGCGTGATTGCTGTTTACTGAGGTATTACAACAGCCAGGAGGTGGAGCCAAGCTAAGGGCCACCAGCCTGGCTGAGTGACAGTGAGGTAGGCATAGACTGTAGAGTGCTATGTAGGTAGGAAAAGGGAACTCATTTATAACAATATAGACCTCGAGAACATGAAACGTGTCTGGCACAGAGAAAGATGCTATGCAGCTACTTCCTCAGCACTGATGTGACCCCTCCTGGAGGGCTCTTGATGCTCAAGCGAAGGAGAGAAGAGTCATCTGTGGAGGTGTGAACAGGCTGGGCAGGGATGCCAGAGATGAGCTTTTAGCTTGGTGAGCTTTTAGCGAAGTGGCTGCTTTTGAGACACCTGTGCTCCTCTCCGTCACCCCCACCCCTTCCCACTCTGGCAATGCCAGTAAACAATTAACTCGACAAGCCAGACTTGGTCCAAATGGTTTCTTTGGGGTGAGCATACATTTGCTCACGTATCCCCAGGAAAGATTCGTGAAACAGAAGCGAAGTTCAGAACTCTGAAACTGAAAGAAATGGACAATAGGATGGTGGTTACCAAGGGGGAGGGGGAGGGATGTGGCAGAAGGCAGGGAGTTGTGGTTTGGGGATCTGAGGGAGACTTGGGCCTTTGTGGTCATGAATATGATAATTAGCTTGATCTGGTCACCCCTAACTGCTTAGACAGAGCATAGCACCATGAGCTTCTTGTTAGCCAGACCTCAATCTTAGAAAGCAGTGTATACAAACAGCCCAGAGATGGTGGTCCAGCTGGGCCAAGCAGAAAGGAATTTTAGAGATTGGAACAAACTGTACAGAAAGTCACCCTGTTAGCATCAAAGGATGAGAAGGGCAGAGAAGGGCTCCTACCTTCCAAAGTCATTGATGGTTCTTAGAAATCCAGACAGCGCCCACTGCAGCCTGCAGCCTAAGGCCACTGTGCCTCCCACTATCCTTGGTCATCACACCCCAGTATCAAGCTCAGCCACGAAAATAGCACTGCTCTGCCAAGGGTCAGGGGCTTGGTGCTTTTCCTAACACACCAGTGGTAAAGGTCCCAAGTCCCCCAGAATCTTTAAATCTCTAGGGGCTGAGCCCAGAAATCAGAGTTTCTGAACAGCTCTGGGGTGAGCCTAGCAAGCAGCCTGGATAGAGGGTGACTTATTCCAGAACTCTGGTCTCCATAAGGAGGCCAGGGTCTGGCCTGGCTCCTCAAGTGATCAGACAAGTCACACAGTGCTGATTGGAGGGGGAACCTGCCAGAGCAAAATATTCACATTTCCCCTTGGGTTCTAGGGAAGCTCTGTGGATGGTCAGCATTCAGGAAAACAGTTGTGGTGGCTGGCCAGGACTAGCAACATGATAGATTCAGAATCACCTGTCTGTGAGCAATTCTCTGGATTAGGTTGAGGGGAGAAGAACATCCTGACCACGGCAATGCCACCCCATCGGCTGGTGTCCCTCGCTGAATGGAAAGGAGGGAGCTGACTGAGCACCAGCATGTGGCTCTCTCTCTGATTCCTGACTGAAGATGCACTGTGACCAGCTGCCTCAGTCCCCTGCTGCCACATCCCATCCCCCCTGATGGACGAGATCTTTATGTGAGCCAAAACAAGCCCTAGCCTTCTGAAGATGAACTTTTGGGCTATTTTGTCACAGCAGTGAGAAAAAATAACTCACACCCTTTCAGTTGAATTTTCCCACCATGAATCCTTAGTCACTTGGGTTGTATTAAGAGGCTCACGATGGGGGAAGTCATGATGGCCCTGGGAGATAGCAGTGGAGCCCAGCAATGGCTGTGGTGACTGGGGCAGCCCAGGCTCCTCACTTCCTCACACTAGGCTGACTCATGGGAGGAAGTCTCCTAAGTGCAGGGCCCAGCAAAGCAATATCTCTGGTGTTTTGCCTTCTCCCGAGTTACCAGGAACAGGAATTCCAGAGGCAGGTGAGTCAGTTTCCCACCAGACTCCACGTGAGCAGGTGGTGGAGGGCTGAAGAGATAGGGGCTGGGCCCTAAGGAGATTCACAAGGCCCAGTGTGAGGGGTTCCCAGTCCCTGTGACAGCCCCAGGCCCCACTCCCTTCTGTCCACCAAAAGTATCTAAGGATGCTCTGGCCTCTTGCTGGTCTCAGGCCCTTGGTGAACTGGAAACCCTGACCAGTTTCAGTGTGTTAGTACAAGAAGAGAAACAGATGCAGGAGAGGCTGATGGTGAGAAGGGGAAGGGGGAGTGGGAGGAGATGAAAGTGAGAGAGGGCATGTTGAACGGAGGGAAATAGGGACTGAATGTACTAAAATCCATTCTTTAAACATGTATGAGGTGGTCAGAGAATAAATAAAAATAACATTTGAAAAAGATTATGTCAGGAACTGAGTCCTGCATGGTATCTGAAGAGGACTGGCTCACAGACACCCCACATCTCATGCAGCACCCTGATCTGCAGCTGCTCGAGGCCTTAGCATTGTACAGAACACGCCTGTTGTCTTAGTCACTTTCCCATTGCTGTGAGGAGACAACTTAGAAGAAAACAAATAAACAAACAAAAAAATGCTCGTCAGTTCCAGAGGGCAAGAATCTGCAATCATCGTGGTAGGGAGCACAGCGCTGGAGCAGGAGCTGAGAGCTGACGTTTTGATCCATAAGCAAAAGCATGTATTTGTGTTGCACACACACACACACACACACACACACACACACATGCACACACAGAGAGAAAGAGAGAAAGAGAGAGAAGGCAACACCTAATCCTTCCCAAATAGTTCCATCACCTGCGGACTGAGTATTCAAACATATGAGCAAGTGCACTTACTGTGAGCAACAGTGCTCAAGGCCAGGCAAGGCTGGCCAGACCCCTCCCATCTCTAGCCCCCCAAGGACCCTTTGGACCTGTGGGGGGTGGGCTCAGGTCTAATTTAGGGTTCAGCAGCCCTTTCTTCCTGGAAATGCTTATCTACACTGACATGGCCACCTGCTTCCAGGCCCTTGCAACATGGGCCTGGGTTCTGAACTGAACCATCTATTATGTTTAAGATTAGTTGAAATATACATGGCTATGTGTGCTATGTTGATCACCACTGTCAGGGAAGCTAGAGAGAAGGATTCCAGGCCCAGCCAGGCAGCATGCATGCTCACTCTGAGACAAACTTGGGAAGAGAGGCCATGACTGACACAGCATAACTATGTCCCAAGGGGCAGTCTGTGAATTCTACAATTCTATACACTTCTCCCTTCTCAAAGTTTCTCCCATTAAGACCAAACTTGGAGGTAATAGATTCCTGTTTTTATTAAAGAGGTGGTACATCTTGTTCCAGATATCTGCTTTTCTGTGTCCAAAGCAGATCTGACAGAGAGAAAGATAGATAGATAGAGAGGGAGAGAGAGAGAGAGAGAGAGAGAGAGAGAGAGAGAGAGAGAGAGAGGAGTGTGTAAGAGGGCTGGGGAGATGGCTCAGACAGTAAAATCCCTCCAAAGCATGAGCCAAGTTCAGCATTTTCACATGAGTTTTGGGGACCTGGTGGTGTAAGCTCAGTGCTGGAGAGGGGGACAAAGACAGGAGGATTCCGGAGTCTCACTGGCCAGGAAGGTCTAGCCTGCTTGTTGAGCTCCACGGTGATTGGACAGGACTGGGGTGATGAGAAGGCTCGGTGGCTAAGAGCACTTGCTGTGCTCACTCCTGGTTCAGCTCTCAGCACCCACATCAGGAGCTTCATAGACCCCTGAATTCCCTGCTGCAAGAGATCCAACACCCCCCTCTGGCTCCCACAGGCACCTGCACACATGTGGTGCGCACACATACACTCAGATACACATGCATTAAAAATGAAGTCTTAACATTCCCCCTGCCAAAAATAAAACCCAAGGTAGATGGCATCTGAAGAATGACACCAAAGGTTGACCTTAGTTTCTACACATACTTGCACATAGCTGCATCAATGTATGTATAGTCACACACACACACACACACACACAGAGAGAGAGAGAGAGAGAGAGAGAGAGCACTTTTGAGACTGCAGAGAGGCTCCAGGGAAGGGTTCGTTCAACATCATTTTGTAGGTGAGAAAACCTGAACTTAAGCAATCAAAATGGTGGACTCAGGGTGCTGGGTGCCTCTGTCCACTCTGCTGCTCTGAGGACCCTAAACCACCATTTAGAATTGGACAGGTGCTGATCAAAGCCACAGTCTCAGACTTGCACGAAAAGGTGTAGGTGACACGTCCTCGGGCTTTCTGTGGTGAGTAGAGCAGTGCAGAAAAGCACATCTGGAGATGAGCAAGTGACTGCACATACCATCGGCATACAGCTACCATGAGAGCAGCCTTCAGGTCACCCTTGCTGCAGCCGGTAGGGCCCAGATGTCAAGCTAAGTCACCCAGAAACCATAGCCTGAGCTCTCAACCAGAAGGAAGGCAGGTTATGTCCTCAGGAGAAAAAAAAGCCAGGTCAGGCACAAAACCAATGCTGTGATCTCACAGCACTGGAGCGGACTAAGACCAGTTGAGAAGATAATCACGACAATGGGAACCATGCCAAGGGACTTGTGTAAAAGTGGGTGCAGGGGCGTGCACACTTTCCCTCCCTGAGAGTTATTTTATGTGCATTCATCTCTTGCAAGTATGTCAGCTGGCTGAGAGCAGACGGACATTCTCAAACACTCAAACACCCTGAAAATCCCAAGGCTGGCAGAGTTTAATGAATGAAAGCATGTGTGTACAAATGAAAAATGGGTAGATGATTAATCCACCCACTGCATGCTCCTTCTCTCTCTTTCTCTCTCTCTCTCTCTCTCTCTCTCTCTCTCTCTCTCACACACACACACATACACACACACACAAATAAGGAGTGAACACTTGGGCCCACCTGGTCTTTGCAACTAACATCACACAAAACAGCCATTATACCCAGCACACTCACAAATTCCAATTTTAGCCTTCAAGGATGTGCTAGTGCCCCGTGAACTATTTGAACCGGTGCTCACCCCATTCCTTTCCTGTTGCTCTGGATGGAATGGGGCAGGAGGCACACCCCGGACCCCCCAGCAACTCAAGCTGGACCCAAGCATCAGGAGCGCAGACAACATCCAGGTGTGGCACAGACACCTTCACAAACTGAGTCTGCTTGACCCCGAGCACTCCTCAACCTCTGGAAGCTTTGGCCTGTTTTCGGAAAGAATTTGCTCAACTGTTGTGACAAATGTCATGTTTCAAAATTAGTTTCCTTCCTGGCTCCATTAAATATCCATTCTTTCAACAAAACCTGACTTTATTTATTTATTTATTTATTTATTTATTTATTATTCTCATAACTTGACAAAGACATACTTCTGCCGTGAAATACCTACACACTTACAGAAGTAATCAAAATCACAATGGCTATTCACCATGTCCTCCAGAGGAATTCAGCTTGCTAACCTCCACTTTTCTCATGTTCTCCACATCGGCTCAAGGTTTTCCAGAGGTGGTGTACGCAGCCCATGGTATTCAGCTTAGCAGTTAAAACGCCTGAGGATACAGCCAGGCCTGGGCTTCCCAGAGAGACCACCATTTCCCTCTCTCAGGCAGTAGAGCATGGGTATTGGTGGAATACACTGATTTAGAATGTAGCTGTCTAACTGCTGCACTGGAGGAGAAGACTATCTCTTAGAAAGCATGATTCAAAATACATCCACATGGAAGAAGCCACAGACGTTCTATTGAAAATACAAAAGTAAACAAGCATGGAGATAGAAGGCTTATGGGAAATGCGCCCAGCAATTATGACACAGGTGATGGTATTACTATGTACCAACTCACTGGCCTGGATATTTTTAAGGTCCATACAGAATGCAAAACAGACACCGTGAGCATCAAGAAATATAGTCAACACACTTCTCAAGGGCTTTCTGCAGTTCTGAACATATGTGCAGCCAAGCTGAAGAGCCCCTGACAGGCTGGAGCAAGACAGAAGACAACTCCAGGGTGGGGCAGGGGGTGTTAAGAAAAAGAAGAAGAAGGAAATGGAACTGAGAGATGACACGGTGTATTTTTTGACTTGTGGAAACTTGTATTGAGAGGTTTCGATTTGATGTCGTAAAGTTGAGCAGAAAGTGAGATCAGGTTCGAAGCCAAGACAAAGTGTTGCCCTAGGAAGAGCAGAGAGGGGTAAAGGAGGGACAAGCCAGGACACGGGATGGAACAGCACAATGGCTTGGTCTATTTCTTGCTGCATGACAAAATACCAAAAGCTCAGTACTTAGGAGACCCTTATTGCGCTCACATTTTTGGAAGCCCAAGACAGGGTGGTTCCATCTGTTTAGCTGCTGGTATGGCCCTGTGAGCCACAGAAGAACAAGGCAGAAGGTACCTTGGCCAGAGTCATGAGTGAGGAAGAGATCATATAGAGAGAGACAGGAGCCACTGGGAGCCAGGCTTGCTGTTTAACTGAAGAACTATGCTAATGTCTTCTGAGGACCCACACCCCACCGTCCTACCCACCAGCTAGGACCCACACCCCACAGTCATGCCTACCAGCTAGGACCCACACCCCACAGTCATGCCTACCAGCTAGGACCCACACCCCACCGTCCTACCACCAGCTAGGACCCACACCTCACCGTCAGCTAGGACCCACACCCCACAGTCATGCCTACCAGCTAGGACCCACCTAGAGTACAACTGCCTTTCAGCACAGAGGCTCTCTAAGCCAAGTACACTGACCTTTGGGGCCACAGGCAAACAATTCAAACCACTGAATACTCAAGGGGTCCTGGTGTTCATAGCTGACAAGGCCGTCAACCTGAAGGCTCACAGGAGCACTGGGCAGGGAACACAGTGGGGGAGGACAGTGGACTCTAGCCGGGTCTTCAGAGTGGAGATGCCATGGTCAAGTGTGGACTCAGCAAGCCACACTTGATAGGATGATAGTAAACACCTTCAGTAAACACTTGCTGAAACCCGTTAAGCCCAAGTCACAGAATGATTAGCATTGGAAGGTATAGGAGTCTGGATTCTGCCCACCCCTCATTCTCAGATGTGTTGTTTCCAGTTGATACATAAAATAAACTAGCCAGTATGCCTTGTGTGAGCAAATGAACAGCTTCCAAAACAAAAAGCTTGCTTCCTGGAAGCGGGACTATGGAACAGAAAGATACAAAGACAGCTCAGGAACTGTCAAGTGAATGACACGAGGCTGATCTAGACAGAGCAAGAATCCATCAGTCAACCCTACAGACAGAGGCACGAGTAACTTCCACAGTGGGTATTCCAACACTTCTATAGACGTGCTGAACCTACATAAGCCATCAATATTGGAATTATGGATTCTGATAGCTATCCTGAGCCCTTCCTTCCCTCCTCACAGCACCTGGCTCTGTGTATGGGTGTCTGTCCCATCTTCTCTAACCAACCTCCTCCAGCAGGCTCAATCTCCCCCACACCTGTGTTCCTGCCCAGGCCTGAAGCCTGAAGGCCATTCTAGGAGAACAGGGCACAACACAGACTCTGTATGTGGACAAAGGGGTCCCTTTACTTTTCCCAACTGCCATCTTCCCACCCCAACTAGCCACCAAAACATCCCAAAGGAACCCACTTCCCTCCCCTACCCCAAGTTTCCAAGAGATAAAAGATGGTTCTACTACACTGATCACAACATAAATCAAATACGTTTTCTTTGCCTGTCTTTGGGTTTTAACCATATTTGACTATATTTAATATTTAAATTCAGGCAGTGAGTTTTAGAAGATGCAGAGCAGGTATTGTTCCGTTTTATTTTGTTTTTGAGTAAGGGTCTCGTGTAGCCCAGACTGGACTCGAACTGGGTAAGTATCTGAGGGTGTCCTTGAACTTTTGCTCCTCTCTCCACTTCCCAAGTGCTAGGATAATGAGAATGTGCTACCACATCCAATTTATTTGGTGTTGGGAATGTCACGCACGTTAGGAGAGTGCTCAATTGACCAAGTTACGTCCTTAGCTGCTGCCTGCTCTCCATTACTCCCTTTTCTTTTCTTGTTTCTGTTTTTCTCTTTCTAAACAGTTTTTCATGTAGTCCAGGCTGGCCTCAGTCTTGCTTGTAGCGCACTCTCAAACCTCCTGTCTCTGACTCCCAATTGCCATGCTTACACCTGCCTACACGATCCATTATTGTAAAAGGTTATTTAATTTGACGTGCAGGTGTGTGTGACTGTACAGCTGCGCAGTCACGTGTCCCTGTGGAAGCCAGTAGATGGAGTGGAGTCCCCAGGAAATGAGGTGATGTATGGTTCTGAGCCTCCGTGTCCGAGCCGGGAAATGAACTCTGGTCCTCTGCAAACGCAGGAAGTGGTCTTACCCGCTGAGCCACCTCTAAGAATAAATAACTGATTCTTAAGAGGAAACAAAACAAACAAAGTACACACACACACACAGACCCTCAAATGGATCCAAGCTAACATTTTCGTCAATGTTATAATCAAATGAAAATGCGCTTGAAAAATTTATAAAATGTATGAATATTAGTAAAATCCAATCAACCTAGCGATTATTTTAATCTCAAGCAACCTTTCCGTAGGAAAACCTTTTATGCCTAGTGTTCGTATACTAGGTTGAAGATTATATGGAATAAAATACGACTAAGGTAAACAATTAAATTACATCATTGTGACTCTGCCTTCTACTATACCAAGAAAAAAATCTAACTCATGGAAGATATGTATGTTCACGTGTGTGGGGGTTTGTCGGTGTGTGTATCAAAGCTTATAATTCTATTTTCCACCACCCATTTGACATAACACAGATCCAGAAACAGAGAAGATAGCTGAAAGCTGCAAAGGAGGGTCAGCTGGGGCGGCTGGAAACAGGCCCACACGGCCAAAGCTGAGAGGCTGGGCACAGGCTAGCCTCTGAAAGGAGGTCTTGGCGGTCCTCGGGCAAAGGGAACAAAAACAGTCACGAAGGCGCAGCCGCAGAGGGAACCAGAAACTTGTCTGCCTGGACTGCAACTGTGAGAGATGAGCACGCCCCTTCCTGAACAAGCTGCTGCTCTCTCCTGAAGTCACAGGAAGGATGGGAAGTTGTCTCTAAATGTCCCGGACCACTTGGGATTTAACTGAACTGCTGGGACATCCGGTAGACACTAGCTATTTCCTGTGCCCCAACAAGAGGCACTGCCCGCTAGGCATTGGAAGGGATGGGGTTGGGGGTCCCACAGTAGAGGCATTTGACTGCCAAAAGCACGTTATCCATACAGACCCGCTCCTTGAGCCTCAGCGCTGAAAAGCAAGGCTTGTTTTTCTTTTCTCTCACCAAGTTGTAAGGAACCCCACTGAGCGACAGCACCTGGCCTAGACTGACACAAGCTATTTACAGTTAGTATATATTCCCCGCGGAACACAGACGCTGCGAAGCGTGAAGGAATAGTGGTGCCGGGAGGAAAACAGTGCCCGACGCGCCAGAGCGGTCACAAGCAGAGGAGTTCCTGCTCACACACACCCGCCTAAATTCTAAACATAAACCTTGAATCTTGAAAACCCTGAAATCCCAGACACGTGGGATGACCGAGAGACAGTCTGCTGGGAAAATTCTACCGAAGGGCCTTCGCTTTAAAATCAAAGCCCTACCCTGAGAGATCATACCTACAAGTAGAATATTACATACGGCTTTAGAAACACCAAAGAACCATTTCGTGCAAAAACAGCGATAAAACTGTAAATTTTAAAAGTCAAACTTCACGTCTCAGGGGTGAAATATATTCCCAGAATATATTCCCCACTTTTATTCTAACTTAAAACATTCTTAAAAATCATTTTAAAGATTTTTTTTAAATTAAATCTGGCATATCTAAGCATCTCAAATACAGAATTCAAATCAATCTGTTTTTCTGCAAAATTCTCCTAAATCTATTTTTTAAATTATTGATTTGGACAGAACAAGATGAGTTGGTGAAATAATTTCAAGTGACAAAAAATTTATGACTTAAAACATTTGCTGTCTTGTAAGTGTTTAAGCCTTTTTACTCAAATATAAATATGCCCACACAGTGTTTGAACTGCCATCGCGGGGAGAGAGGACACATCCTGTATTTAATGATACTCGATTTTAAAGCTGCGCTGCGAAGGCTTGATCCCAGTACTCCAGGAATGTCCCGGCATCACCACCACCACCCCCCACAGCATTTTTTTTTAATATTAAAAATCAGAGGCGGCCACCGGTCCATCTCTTTATATCACACGCTGAATATGCTTTCAAAAGATTAAAAAAAAAAAAAAAAGACGCCAAGGAAAAGAAAAATACCCCGAGTCGAGAATTTTTACTTAACTTTGAACACAGTCGTTGATCAGTCAGGTTTTGTCTTTTTTTAAAAAGTTCCCCCCAAAACGGGAAGCTGACTGACTTCTCCAGCTCTTTCAACTCCGTGGACTTTCAAAGGGGGGGGGGGGGGGTGAGTCTCCTCGCAGTGGCTTTTAGGTGGGGTTAGGTTTGGGGAGCCAGACTGGCATACGCTCAAGGGTACAGTTTAGAGCCTCCGTCTAAAGGGTCTGGAGAAGTGACTTCACGAAGGAAGTTGGCCAGGCAGGGCGAGCTGGCTGGCTTCGGTGAAGCTGCTCTTCCCCACCTACCGCATTTCAGAGGCTCCGGGGCTCCGCGTCGACTCAGGGGCGCGCCCGGAGGCAGTCCCTGGTCTCAAACGCCTGGGGACTCCGCATCGCTTCGGCGGCGCGCGCCGCGGCGGTCCCGGGCTTCGCCGCTCGGTCGGTCGGAGGGCACAGCGGAGAGGCGGAGCTCCCGGCTCGGCCCCGCGGGCGGCCGCGCTCCCCTGCGCCCGGGAGCGCGCCTGGCACCCCAGCGTCCCGGTCCCGTGTGCCCAGGCACGGCAGCTCGGCGCTCAGACGCAGCCATCGGAGCTCGGCCGCGGTCCAGCCGGGGCTAGCCGGGGTCCGGCGCCTCGGGGTGGCTGAGGCCCTGCGCTGTGGCTCCTACCTGGGCAGGTGGCCGCGTCCAGCCCCTTCTCCTCCTCCCTCCTCCTGTTGCGCCGCCGCCTTCTCCTGCTCCTCCTCCTGCCTGGAACGCACGGGTTCCCGGTTCTCCCCGCCGCCCGGCTCGCCGCTTCCTCCTCCGGGGGAACTTCCTCAATGCGCCCCGGCAGCTTCCTTCGCCGTCCCGAACCTGAGACACATAGCACCCCGCCCAGAACCCAGCAGGGTTAGGCAGCGCCCGAAACCGAGCCAGGCCGGGAAGTACCCGGCGATCTGGAATAGTGACGCCCCGAACCTGAGCTAAAACGGAGCAGTACGCTGAACCGAGCCTGAGACAAGTAGGACCCCGAACCTGGACCCCCAAACCGAGCCGGGGACAGGCAGTACCCTGAACCTAGTCAAGCAGCACTGGAACTTGAACCTGAGCTCCAGACCCCCAAGCCAAGCCTCAACAGATGTTACCCTGAACCTGAGCTGAGTATCACGACCCCAGCTGGTCAGCACCCCCACATCTGAGCGCCCTGAGCACCTCTAGGCTATTGGCCTCACTCCCCCGGGGGCGACATATCTAGAGGAACGCGCCCTTCTCCAGATCTACAAGTCCGGGGGATCAAGGCTCCCCAATCAGAAAGGAAGGTTCATCCCCAAGCTCAGTCTAGGCCCCAGGCGCCTTCTCTCTCCTCTGCAGCCAGACAAGGCTGTGGCCGAGACTGCCTGGTGTATGGCGTGTTAATGTCAGCAGGCCAAGATGCTCCGAACACCGCGGCCAGAGAACTCGAGTGACCCGGAAGGCGGCCCAGAGGCCTTGCCTGCCCAGAGCTGTTTCAGAGGGCGTGACCTGTTACCCACAGTCTGTCTCTCGAATCCTGTCCAGTAGCTCTTGACACCTATTTTTGGTTTTGTTTTCTGTTAGTCTGTTAACATTGTCGGGACCGGAATGTTCACTTGTATCAAACTCTAACCAACAATAAACACGGCGAGTATTTAGATTCAGTAAATAAATAAATTCAGCAAGATTCTAGATGCTGTTTGTGGTGAATTTTAAAGAGCAGTGTCCTGTCAAAACAGAAACAGGGGTGGAGAGGCGGCTTAGGAGGTGAAGTGCTTGCTGTGCAATTAAGACAACCTGAATTTGATCCCCAGTACCCATGGGAAAACTGGGACACAGGGGAAGGTAGCAATAACTAGTAGATACAGTGGGAAGACGGTGGCAGGCGTCACTGAAGACCCGTATCCCCTCCTTGGAAGGTTCAGCATCCAAGCTCAAGCTAGTCCCCAGGCCCCATTGTAAGGCATGTCCTTGCAGTAATACGGAGGACATCCCAAAGAACTGTGCCAAAGCCACTGCCTTCTACAAAGACCACCGCGGACTTACACAGAAACCCTTTCTGCAAGGATGGGGGTCCAAGTAGCTCCTGTGTTACTCTGAAAGGGCACCAGCCTTATTAGTGACCTTTGCAAGCCAGGATTGCTGTTTTCACACAGTACTGGGGCTTGACACGTGTACTGTGCCATTCAAAGCTCCCCTTTCTTCATCCTCTGTAGGATGTACTCTAGTGAACTCTGGTACGCATATTCTCTAGTGCACTCTGAGACTACCAAACAAATGAACTGTTTCTGTGAAATCTGTGTGGGTTTTGTTTTGATTTTTAGACACATTTTAAATTTGTTTTTAACTGATTAATGCCTATGTGTGTGCAAGTGTTCCTATGTGCAAGGGTGTACAGTGCACATGTGTGTGTAGGTGTGCACATGTGTGCACACAAATGCATGTGGAGGCCAGAGGTAGACAACAGAGTTCTTCCTTGGTCCTTCTGCAGCTGACGCTTTGAGACAGGACCTTTCGCTGAACCTGGAGCTTATTTGTTTTACTGCACGAGCTGGGCAGCAAGCCTATGGCCTCTCCTGTCTCTGCCTCCCACATGCACCCTCCCACCCTGGTTTTCACATGGGTGCTGGGGTCAAGTTCAGGTCCGGTGCTTGTATGACAAGATTTTACCTAAGCTGCCTCTCCACCCCTGTTTGAGAGTTGTGACAGCACACTCCTCCTTAAAAATCCCCCACAAACAGCATCTAGAATTTCTTGGCAACATATTTAAGTGCCTGTGTTGAAAAGTTGTGCCCTGATTCCAAGCACAGACGTACAGACAAAACAGGCACAGAGAGAAATGATGTGGGCTGTTCAAACTCAGCGGAAGCCCCTCTGCCTTTTCCACTTAAAATGACCCTGGGTTTTTGTTTCTATTCATTTTTGCCGATATGTGTGTGTGTGTAAATATATATATTTATCTAAATAAAGGGGTTTTTGCTGTTCTTAATCATTTCTTATAGTTAATTATTTGTCAAACATAAGACTTAATTTTGCTTCAGTGAACCAGAAAAAATAGCCCTTGTTCTCTGAAAGGAGGCTGCAGAATCCACAGGAGTTTTCAAGGTTGCCGCTTCTGGAATGGCAGTTCCCTAGATAGAAACGAACAAACATCTACTCACCCTCAGAGAGGGAATCAACAACAGGCCAAAATAGACATACCATCAGAATGAAGCTTGGTGAACCAATTGTTTGTTGGGGTTACTTTGGGGAGGAGTATGGGTTCAGGTTACTTCCAGGAGCACGAATGACTCAAAGGCAGCTGCGTCAGGGAGCCCACCCCAGGAAGCTAGGTCCGTGTGGCTCACTTTCCCACTCCAGGAAGGTCTGGAAGTCCAGCAGCCTCTCTTCTAGGCAGCTTGTCTGGGCTGCAAGTGCCTCTTAGCAGTCCTTTTTGCTTCTATAACCTTGAGGAGAAGGGGCTTCTCCTGATCAGTTTCAGGGACTTCCTGGGGCTTCTGAATTTACTTCCTGAGTCTTAGTGGGTCTTGATTTGCTTCATTCAAAGACTGAATATTTTGTTTTCACTCATAGGAGCATGGGGGGAGGTGGGGAGGGGAGCAAGCCTGGAGCAAGAGTGAGGTCCAGACATGTCCAAACCCCAAAAATATCATCTTGAGACAAGCAGGAGCAAGGATTACTTCCTCCCTGTTCTGGGCCTTCATGCCCTATGCACACAGCCTTGAGACACCCCCTCCCCCCTCCGCTCTGCCACTCTTGAGGTAGTTGCATTGCCTAGTGTCCAGGTTTCAGGTTAAAATGTTCCTTATGGGGACATGTCCAGCTAGCACCTACAATTCCTCTTCATGCAACTGAAGCATTCCCAGCCCAAGCCAATGGTGCACACTCACTCCCCCCCAGCCCCTACCCACTTCCTCGGGGTCTATATAGCCCTCATTTCCCCCAATGGAGGAGAGCTGTTTCATTGGAGACCATCTTGGACAAGGCTGTTTCTCCCCACTTACCACCAACCCAGTTCCTACGCAATGCGCCTGTCTGGCTGAGCTGCATTCCTTACAGTCTAGTCTGGTGCACAGTGGTGTCTGGACAGCCTGGGGGCAGAATCGGGCCCAGGACGCAACAATACAGCATTAAGAAGGTGTCCATGGGCTTTGGACCTGTGTGCAGAATAAACCCAGCCCTTTCCAACAGGCCACGTCTTACAGGCGTCCCCCTTAACACACCTGGACCCCCACTGTGACAGCTTGCTAGCCTTGAAGGCCCTCCTAGCTAATCTCTGCACACAGGAACTTTTAAAAAGGATTTTTTTTGTCTACATGATCGTAATAAAAACTTAAAAACAGCAAATGCAGTATGGTTGTTGTCAATGCTAATGCTGACTCCTGAAGTCTTCCCGGGTCTGGCCTTTTGTCTGAGTATTTCTGCTGTTTCTTGCTCGGGTGCCTCCCTTCCTCCATACTCATGGGCATTTGACAGTGAGCCACCATCATCCTTGAAAAATTATTTCAGTGACACCAGGAAGAGGACATTTTTATTCAATAAGAAAGCGCCGTTGTCTGTGCCGGCAACCTAGGTGGTAACTGGTCCTTGAACAACTTTAAGGTACCTGTTCAGCTTACGTGTTTCAAGTAGACGGGTGATGTGAATTTGGACTATGGATCGGAGGACAGCTTCTGTTAGCTTGTTTTTCTGTGCTGTCTTTCTTAGTGGTGATACGTGGATGTTCTTTGCCTTGGGAGGTCTAAGCCTTCCATTCACCTTTCCTTCTTTCCAGCTGTGGTGACAGATGCTAATTAGCTTAGCGACAGGTAAGTACTTCAGGAGCACACATGGCACACTTAAAATGCACAGACTTTTTATTTGTCAATTGAACTTTAATAAACCTGAAAAAAATTTTGGGGGGTAAAAGTTCACAAAATTTAACCCTTTAAGTGCTGGAGAGATGATTCAGCAGTTAAGAATGTTTGCTGTTCACGGCAGAGGGCCAGGATTCGGATTCCTACTGCTCACAACTGTCTTGAACTCCAGTTCCACGAGCCTCTGTGGGTACTGCAGCATGCAAAACACCCGTGTACATTTTTTTAAAAATCTGAAAATAATTTCTAGCCTTCCAGTAAAAGTAAGCAAAATGCCTGCCCACCGAGCCTTACAGTTTCCCCTGACAGTGCTTCCTGTGCTTAAGCCTTTCCTCCCTGAGGCGTGTTTTAACTTAACTTGATATACGATATGACACATGAAGCGAACAGCCGCATTCAAAGTGAAGAAACAATGAAACCCCTTTGGTTTGTCCCTGTCTCCCCAGCCTCACATATGTATGTGATGTGGTTGTGGGAATGCGCACACACAGTCACATGTGGAGTCCATTCTCTTCTTCCACCTTCACACTTCGGGGTGTGGAACTCAGGGCGTGAGGTGAGTGGGCAGTGCCACTCGTCTTTACCCACGGAGCTCCCCACCCCACCCTGCTGCCTGTGTGGTCCCAGGGGTAACAAGCACTCCCAAGCTGAGAAGTTCCCTCATGTATAAACAGCATTCACCGCACACTGGGTCTGTCTGTAATCTCGTTCCACTGATCACTGATGAAAACACGTGGGTTTTAAAGAGCCCTTTGGTGGTGTCTGCCTCAGCGTCTTGGGCAGCCAGTAGCCAGTAGCCCTGCAGTGGAAGCTCATCAGTCTCCCTCTGTACCTGTGTGTGCAAATCCCTTCCTCCCCTCCCCATCTCTCCTCCACCCTCTGAGACGGGAGTGTCTCCTGCGTGTGTCCTGCGCATCTTCAGCTCCCAGGAGGCTTTGCACAGCGCTACCGCCACCACTGCTGTTGTCTTTTCAGGCCTTGTTCCTGGGTCGTTCCTCCTTCTGTTCTCTTGACACCGTCTTTCTACAAGAAGCCATAGTAGCAACCATGGATTTTGATTCAAGAAAAACAAAAACAAAACAAAACAAAACAAAACAAAGCACTGATTGATCAATGGAGCACTGATGGATCTATGAGTGTGTGAATTTGTATGTGTGAATATGTGTGAATGTTTGTGAATGTGTACATACATACATGAGTGTGTGTGTGTATACATGCATAGGTATGAGTGGGCGAGTTGTGTGTGCATGCATGCATGTGAGTGTGTATGAGTATGTGAGAGTGTGCTTTTGTGAGAGAGACTGTGTGCATGAGACAGTGTGAGTTTGTGAGAGCATGTTTGTGAGTATGTGTGAATGTGTGTTGAGTGGTGTGTGTGTTCTGAGTGTGAGTATGTGTGTGAGTGAGTGGTGTGTGTAAGAGAGACAGGGAGAGGCTTGAGGGTTTAGAGCTGGAAGAGCTTTCTATCTTCTCTGCACTTCCTGGTCCACGATGCTGAGCGAGCCTGTTCACACCGTCCCCACAGTCAGCCCATTCCTACCTCACACTTTCCCCGATACACCGGCCTGTTCTTCTCAGAGTGTGTGCCAGCGTAAGCCCTTCCTCCTTAAACAGCCCATGTAAGGTTTGCACTCACATCCACCAGAAAAGCGCCGAGACCGTGACCACAGCATTCTCCTGCCGTGTGCACACACGACAGCAAGCTCATTTCAACTAGAATTCCCACCCTCAAGCCCAGCATGGCCGCATAGAACATGACGCTTTGACTTGACAGAATAAGCAGCTGATGTGAGCTGACGTGTGCAAGAGACTGTCAGAGCGAGGCTTGGTTTTTGTTTTGTTTTTGGGTTTTCTTGGAGGGGGTTTGGTTTTTTGGGTTTTGTTCTTGTTGCTTTGGTTTGCGTGTGTGTGTGTGTGTGTGTTTTAATTATCCAACTTGTTGAAGGAAAACAGACAGCTTAAGCCCATCTTGCTGGGCAGGCAGCTGGCATTTCAGAGAGTCAGCCCCTCTCTGGGACTCCAGTTTGCCAGCTGTACTCTGCCCTCTGGGGTGAGTGGTGTGTGTGCATGCATGTGTGTATGTTGTGAGTGTGAGTGTCTGTGTGAGGTTTCAGATCAAGCTCTGTCTTGTTTTCAGCTCTGACCCCTCAGCTGCTTATTCTTAGCTCTGAGTTAGAGGAGTCTGCTGGCTTTGGGGTCCTGTTGGCAGCTTCTTGGAGGAGTTAGCAGGAAATAAGCAGGAGGTTGGGGGTGAGGCTGGGGGGAAGGAGATAACATTCCCACATAGCAGCTAGACTATGAAGAGAGTTCATACACACACACACACACACACACACACACACACACACGCACACACTTTGCAGCTTAGATACCACCTTACTCACTGTGGTTATCTTCCTGGGCCAAGGACAATCCGGAGGAGATGGTGTCACAAGAGACAGGAAGAGGGAATCGAGAAAGAAAAGAGGGGGTCACAGGGAGGAGAGTTGAGGCCCTGTCAGAACCAGCTCAGACCACTCGGGTCTGCAGGTCTAGGGACCCCTGCTTGCTGGCGGGAGGCTTTCTGCCACTGTCTCCTTCTCTGGGTCTTAACTTTTTTGTTTCCGGATGCTCAATTCTGTCCTTGTCTGCCTCTGGGAAGAACCCCAACCCTGGGCAGCCAGGCCACAGCCCTGAGCCTCTCTGAGGAATTTATTTTGTAAAGCTTATTTAATTATTTGTTTCTTTCTAGACAGCCCGACCTCAAATTCATTATCCCCCTCCCTCAGCCCAAGTGATATTAGAGGGGTGCACTACTGTGCCCCATGAAAAGAATTGTGTTTGAAATTCCCGCTAGTCCAGCCTCTGAGGAGGACCTGGTGCTATCCCAACAGCAGCAGCATTTCTCTTAAGAACCGGAGTCCCAGGAGAGCCGAATTAATCCCTTCTCACGGCAGTCCCAATGACCTGACTACTTCCCACTAGGCCCCACATCTACAGGGTTACACCAGCTCAATGCCACACTGAGTGAGGACTGATGTCCCAGCACCCTAACCTTAGGAGTGTACATGAAAGACCCCCAAGCGACAGCATACATGAGGGAGGGCACAGTCTTTACACACATCTGGCCAGCTGCCATTTTACAGTAAGGGCGGGGCTAAGCCACCACTTCTTAGCTGTTCTCAGGGTTTGAGTGAGGTGAGCATGCTGGAAGATTCAGATGAGGCTCGGGGAGCCATGTGGCCACATCATGACCCCCTCACCCTTCTGGTTTTCCTGGGAGCTGCTGGCTTCAAGGTACATCTCATGGAATGCTTTTTGTTTTCTCATTTTCTTGTTTTCTCCATCCCCCCTCCTCCTTAGGGTAGATAACTAAAAAGGGAGAGCATTTTTTTTTTCATGGTGTATTGTGACTAGTTTACCACTCTTATCCAGAATTTAGTGTCATGTGCTTTTACTATAGGGTCTACACTACGTATTTTATTCTTTCTCTCTCCATGTGTACCTGTGCATGTGTGCATAATGTGCATGTGTGTGTGTGTGAATGTGTGTGCAGGTGCGCATGTGTGTGTGTGTGAATGTGTGTGCAGGTGCGCATGTGTGCCATAGTGGGAGTGTGGAGGTCACGGGTAACTTTTGGCACTTGGCTCTCACCTTTGTCTTTGCTTTAAGGCAGAGTCTCTCATTCCCCTGCTGCTGTAGTCTGTGCTAGCTGGCCTGTGTACTTTGAGGGAGCGCTCTGCGAGCATTCGGGCAGCTGGCCAGCCTGAGCATCCCCTGTGCACATCTGCCACTCACTGTTTCCTTCTCCAGCTGCTGCTCACTCCTTCCGTGCTGCCAGGCAGGAGCTGGGAGACTCTGCCACGTTTGGCTTCACCCAGATATGTAAGCTTTTGCTTACTCCCCATGGCTCTCCAGCCTCTCCTCCCTGCCCTCCTGCCACTGCACACTGTCACTCCTCTGCCTCTGCCTCTGCATTGTCTCTCTCTATTTGGGCGTTATTTCCAATTTATGCCATAACAAAAATCAGGAACTGAGGGATATGAATCACAAATGGCTTGCAAGAAAAAAAAAATCTTTGGGTGTCTTTGGAGAGATGGCTCAGAGGTTAAGAGCCCTGGCTGTTCTTAGAGGACTTGGAGTTCAATTCCCAGCAGCCATGCTGAGCTCACAACTTTTAACTCCACGTCCAGGAGTTCTGGTGCCCTCTTCTGGCCTCCAGAGGCACCGCATACACATGGTGCACAGACATACAGGCCAACTACCTACACACATAAAAAGAGCAGGAGATTTGCACAGGGAGAGAAATAAGACGATAATGAGTAAATGTGATCGTTCTTAGTCTTATAAGCAGCTGTGTTACTGTTTTGTTATAAATATTACATGCAGTGCAACAGACATGGTTACAAAGAGGCTTATTATGGGAAAGACAAGGCAGAGAAAGAAGAAGAGCTTAAAAGGGAGAGGAGAATTAGCTAAATTTGAAGCAAGCTTTATTAAATACTGGCCAGGGTGATTGACACCCGGAATTCCCAGAGAATGGCCACGAATTATGTTGGTCAGGAGCGTATAAAAGCAAAACCCACAAGGCTACATACTTTCCATCTTCATCCGATCCGGGCACAGATCCTGACCTATTTTCTGTCTACATACCACCCGAATATGTGTGATCAAGCACAGTGTGTGAGTCAGGGCTACCAACCCTGTTTACAGAAGTGAAAACACATGGTTTGCTACCTTACATGAACAACAGCCCCAGTGTCCCAGGAAGCTGTCTGTCCTTGGGGGGGGGGGGGCTTACAGATTAGAGGTCTTCTGTTTTATAGACCTCTTCAGCACTGTGATTAAAACTTAAAACGTAACTTTAGCCCTTGCAGTATTTCAGCATGTCTGTTTGGAGCCAGACAGATGACTCAGTGGTAACCAAGTCTGAGGACTGAGTCTCATCCCTGGGTTCCATATGGTGGAGGAGAGAACCAACTTCCCAACGTTGTCCTCTGACCTCTACACCTGTGCAGTAGCAGGCTCACCCTTGCACCCATGTGCACATGTGCTGTGGATGTAAACATTTGTTTTGTTTTGATCCCAGGTGTGGGATGTGGGACTGATTCAGATGATCCACAGCAGCGAACTATTTGCCACATGCAGGCTCTGAGAGGGGCCCTTTGCCAGCTGCAGACAGTTTAATTCTGAAGATTCTGGAGAGGGAATAAATGCCAGAGACCAGAAAGAGCAGGAAACTCCAAGAAGAGGCTGATGCTTATCCATGCTGCTCCAGGTAGCTGTTTGATGCAGTTTGACAAGAAGTAGTCGGAGATATCCTGAAATGAAGATTGGACTTGGCCTAAGGAACCAGATGACCCTAGCCAGCAGGAAGTAGCTAAAGAGAACTCCACCCCTCTCCTTACCAAGGCTCTTTTTCTCCTACCTGGTATTGGGGTGTTGGAAGGGATAGGGGTGGAGAAAGGAGGAAGAGGCATAAGAAACCCAAATAAAATAGTACAAAAAGTAATGTTAACACATATGTACACACACACAAATAAATGTAATTTAAAAATTAAAGTGGTTGTTTCAAGGCACTAAGATTGGATGTGAGGTGTTATAAAGTCCCCCAGCAATAAACAAGATAGGCAGACAGTAATGTTGTCAAACGCCAGCTCTATAATTTAGGTGAAGATGGATAAGGGGCCTTTGTCCAAAAATCAAGATTAAGTGTCTATAATACATTAGTGCACATGAAGGTCTTGTGCTTTCCAGAACAATGGGCACGCTTTGCAGCACTAACTGTATGTTTGTTTTGTTTTTAATGAGCCAGTGAGTTTATTGGGCTTAGTCACAGGATCACATGTGAGGGGTTACTTACAGGAGCATGCTGGGATGGCTTGGATGAAAATGGCCCCATAGGTTCATAGGAAGTGGCACTATTAGGAGGTGTGGTCTTGTTGGAGTAGGTGTGTCACCGGGGGCGGAGCCGGGGTTTCAGAAGCTCAAGCCGGGCCCAGTGTCACTCTCTCTGCCAGCCATCCAGATGTAGAGCCACCTCTCCAGCACCGCACATGCCTGCATACCGCCATGCTTCTTGTCATGATGATAATAAACTCCTCCTCGGAACTGTAAGCCAGTCTCAATTAAATGTTTTCCTTTATAGGAGGTGCTGTGCTCACGGTGTCTCTTCAGAGCAATAAAAGCCTAACACAACAGGTAAGAGGTAACTCACAAAGGCATGGGTGAAGGGTCATGAGGCATGGGTGAGAGGTGACAGGGGCACAGCCTTCCCTTTCTGGCTACTAAAAGCCTCTGGCAAACATCACCTCACATTTTGTTTTTGCCACTAAGGGACAGAATTCAAGGGCGACCCCTGACAGCAATGAGTATCAGCTGAGTTCAGTTCCTCCTTTTAGGGCTCAGTTCCCCTTTTCCCAGCACAACAATGTCCACAGCTGTGTTTCGTCAAGTCAGTGCACTTCCCTCTTTCCTTCTACACACAGCCTCTATCAGGTTTTCTCAGAAGAGACAGCACATGGCGCTTATGGACTCGCCAACCATCACCTTTCTCTAACTCCTTTACATGGATAACCTGGTTTTGTCCAGTCCAGTCTGTGAAGTGAGGACTGTTTCTGTTTCACGGGTGGAAGAGCTGAGGCATAAGAGGTTCTCTGCCCTGAGTCACACAGACAGGAAGTCATAGGTTCAGGTTTCTAGAGCCCCAGACTTCGGGTCTCTCTAGTGTTCCTGAGAGTATAGACACATGGCACAAGAGTCTTGTGAAAAGCTTTCAGGCACATGTGTACCTATTTTTAGACTGACAATGTACCAGCACAACACATAATAAGATCACCACTGTCACTTCAGAACAATAAGAAGAGAAAAAGTACAGCCAGGCCACTGTGTTACCATGGAGTCTGCTGTTGCCGGGGCTTAGCCAACTTGGGAAACACGCCCTGGTCCAGAGGATGCCGACCCCGGGTTGTGACATCTTTGACCCACATACAGAAACAGGAAATGATCCCTGAGGCCCACGATGGGGTGGGGATGGTCTGAGAACCACTCTGAAAGATGATTCTTCCCAAGGACACTAGAGAAACTCAAAAGTAAATAGCTTTCATGTTATTCCGTCACACTCCACTGCTGTATCCATGCAGCCACACAGAAACTATGCCCGAGAACCACCAGTTTTCTGAAGTACCCATCTGAAAATGGCTGTTCCTGCCATTGGGCACTTGCATTGCCAACAGGGCTGACGTTATTGAGTCTCACCTGTACCTCTCTTGCTGGGTGTCTCCTGCTCACTGAGCTACTGAGCCAAGTTAAAATGGTATCAGACAACTTCACACTCTACTATCCAACTTTTCTATATAAACCCACACAAATTAAATGACCTTTTCACTTAATTTATTTATTTAGATCCTGGGTCTCACTGTGTATCCCTGGCTGGCCTGGAACTCACAGAGATCTGCCTGCCTCTGCTTCCCACGTGCTGGGATTAAAGATGGGTGCTTGCCATACCCTGTTTTGGTTTTGCTTTGTTTTATCTTCATTTTTTCTTAATCTTTGGGGGGAAAAAAGATTTCAAGTGCAGCTGATCTTCAGTGTGAGCCCGGCCCATTTCTTTATCTTATTACAAAAGGATCAGAAGTTCAAGGTCATGCTCAGGTAAAGAGAGTTTTAATCTAGACCCAAGATGAGATAGAGAAAGAGAGAAAGAAAGAAGGAAGGAAAGTAGGAAGAAAAGAGAGAAAGAAAGAAAGAAAGAAAGAAAGAAAGAAAGAAAGAAAGAAAGTTAGCTATAGGTGATGCTGTGCACTACGTTGTGACTTTCTGTCATTTCTTGTCAAAAACGGCAGTCAGCGATGCTCTCCTGAACAGGCTACAGAGGCAGAGCGAACCATCGGATGTCTTAAGCACTAAGTTACTCTTATGGACAAAAATTTTGCAGACAATTTGATGAGAGAAGAAAGTTCAAGTTGGAAATACCAGACTGAAGGAAGAAAGTGAACTGAAAGCAGAGTTCTTTCAGGCAGAAACTCAAAGCAGAGAGGCCAAGGCCGTTCCCCCCTTGCACTGTCCCAGAACTGAGGATAAGGTTCCTGAAAGAGTGACTCAGTCTGCACTAGCAGCAGCCGTCTCCATTGGTCCCAGAGAACAGATGAAAGGGTGGGAGGAGGAGGAAGGAAGGTGCATGGTAAAGGCAGGAGGCAAGAAGGAGCCTCACCAACATCGGCCTTCTACCGAGAGGTTTGGCACTCAGGGTCTGGATCTTTGAACCCATTGCCTCATTTCACCTGAATGCAGATTTTCTGCATGGAGAAGTGGGTGTCAGAAAGGCTGCTCCAAGAATAGTTGTTGCCAGGCTGGTGAACGGTGTTCCCACGGACCAGATGCAAAATCAGATGGTGAATTTACTCACTTGCACCCAAACCTACAAGGGTGTGGTGGATGATGTGCTGATGGGGAAGCAGAAATCCTGGCTCCTCCTACTGGCTTGTCTTCCATGGGACTTGGGACAAATGGCCTTTGACTTTTTTTTCTTGGCCAGTATGATGAGGAGATCAGTCTCGAATAGACTGTGAGCAGATCAGCTCCACTTGTGTGCTAGGAAGGAGCATGTGGCCATGTGTGAAGGTGTAGTGGTGATAAACATACTTCTGCCTTGATCCCAGGTGTGGGATGTGGGACTGATTCAGATGGTCCACAGCCGCAAACTATTTGCCTCTTGTGGGCTCTGAGAGGAGCTGATTGCCAGCTGCACATAGTTTAATTCTAAGGACTCCGGAGAGAGAATAAATGCCAGAGTCCAGAGCATGCGGAGGAACTCTGAAAGAATAAGGATGCTGCTGCCTTCCCGCTTTGGCTGCTGTTGCTGTTGATGCAGTGAGACAAGGAGATGGAAATCTCCTGAAACAAGGACTGGACTGGCTCCAAGAAACCCTATGACCCTAACCAGCAGGAAGCAGCTAAGAGAATTGTGCCTCCTCTCCTCTAACCCTTTCTCCCTCCTACCAGGTGCTGGGGTATTGGAAGGGGTTGGGGTGGAATGGGGAGAAAGATGTAAGGAATGTAAATAAAAGAGTTTTTAAAGTTATGGGGCTCCTTGAGGGTTAGAGAGGCAGAGGGAGGGCAGGGTTAAAGCCATGGCCGACAGCAGGAGGAAACGAGAAGGAACACTGCGGAAGGGTGCATGTCGCAGAGAACATCAATAATGTTTAAAAATAAGTTTATTTTCCACAGATCAAAAGAAGAAACTCCCTGTGGAGAATCAGGCCTGCCTGAAAAAATATACACCAAAAGTTTTGCAAAATCCAGGCTTTGGTATACCATGCATACTTCGTGTTAACGGCAGTGGGAAGCCAGCCCGACAGTCTTTTCCAGGTGAATGGCCCATCCACATGTTTTATGTGGGTAATTTGAGCAGACCCCCTGACGCTACCACTTAGAAGGCCTCCATCCTTCTGACGCTGGCGGCCTGATAGGCAGCCGGGTAAAGCACCAGTAAGCTGACTTTTCAGGGACAGTTAATGCTGCAAAGAAGGGAGAGTGGGAAGGGAGGTGTCTGAAGAAACTACATCCTCCATGTGAATGAGTGAAAGGGTTAATGAACTAACAATCCTCAGAAAGACAAGGAGGTGCCATGTTCCAGAGAGAAGGCTGGCTGTCCGTCCATGGCTGTGGATGTGATCAGTCATGCGTAAGTATTATAAAAGAAGCAAAATTCACCTATGGGCACAGTTCCCTTTAATGAGGATGAGGTTTATTACAAGGAAGGGGTTTTAAGGCAATGGGTGGGTCTCGATGTGGGAGGAAGAGCTAGACAGAAACAGTACAACGTATGTTGGTAGGGCCTTGAAGGCAAAGCGAAGCTTCCCTTTAGAGTCTGGGGAGGATCGTTCTGAAGAGTGAGAATAAGAGAACCACCATGGAAGGGGTGTGCGAAAGAGGCCATTAGACCCTCTTCAGAGGACCTCCCTAAACAAACCTCTCCAAGGATTCTTGAAACCCTAATCCTGCCTTAAAGGTGCAGGCCCTCCTCCTAGCAGCCATAAGACAGACCTCTGCAGACCTTTCAAGGCCAGGGTTTGGAGGGTTTCTGATTGGTAAGCGTCCAGATGCCATGGATGGTGGTGGTCAAGCTGGAGCCTTTAGTGCCTTCCATATGCCCCCAGCTTCTCAGCTTTGTAACAACTGCTGTTATTTTAAAATAAATGCCAAATGTTTCTCTGAGTTCTGTGAGTTGTCCCACCCAGTAATATAACTCAAGCTGGGAGAGGTGGTGACAGCTCAGTTGGTAGCAAATGGATCAGATGTAGAAGTCCTAACCCAGAGTTAATGGGACAGACCTCTGGGACCCTGCCCTGACCTGTGGGCTGTGTCAAATACCCATGGTATTGTGGACTGGCTGGGTGTGGGACACTATTCCCACTCATGGCCATACGTTGAGTACTATGCAAGCAGTTTGCCTGTTTTTCTACTGCAGTTATGTGTGTGTTTATATGTTGCATGTATATCGCTGTATTTTGGTATGTTTGCACACAGTGCATGGTGAGTAGTCTGTGTGTGTGTTTGTGCATTTGTTTGTATGTGTAGAGTGTAGGACATGTGATGCGTTGGGTATGTATGCATGTGATTGTGTATATGTATGTGTTGTGTATATGAATTGTGCACGCTGTACGTATGTTGTCTGCGTGTGCACTGTTCATCTGTCTGTGTTGGAGCTGGGCTTGTTTGGGGAGCGTTCTTATGTGGATCTTACAGAGTGGCTGCCTCATCTCTCTGAGCTAAATACCTGGGTTGTGAAAGCATACCCGCAGAGCCGCAGATACGGAGGCTGCTTACAGGAAACTGCCCCAGGCTCCAAAGGGCTTGGACAGCTCCTGGACAGGAACTGCCCAGCAGGAGGGCCTGGCACTTCCTCTCTCTGCCTCCACTCTGGCCCCTCAACATCTGCATCCAGTCTTTCTCGTGAGGACAGAGCACCACCCGAGCGAGGGCTGGCTGCCCTGATGGCCAGCTGAGCTGAGCATGTTTGTCTGTAGCTACGGGGTTTTCTATTGTTTTTAAAGACCCTGTCCAATAAGCTCCTCGGTATTTCCCTTACTGATTCCCAGAAGAATTCTTTGGGTTGTGACTTGTGCTCACCTACTTTAACTTGAATTATCTTTTGGGTATTCTAAGTTTTAGAGCTACCATCCAGATAAAGCCTGTTTCCAGGCACACAGGGCAAGTGTGTCCCACCAGCTCTGGCTGCCTTACAATGAGTAGACTTTTTAAACTCAGAAAGGCATGGTGGTCTTTGCGACTTTGTGGCTTCTAGGTTTTTAGTTGTTTAAATAGGCCCAGTTGTCCTTGTAATCAAATAAGTATATGGTTTCCTCCTCTTCTCCAGTATTAGGGTAAGTAGGGAATGAATGGAAAGGCGGTGAGTATGAATATTCTTATATGCATCCTTGTGTATGTATGAAATGAACTACACATGGTCTGTGTGTTTCTGTTAACTGAACTATTAACAGCTGCCATTCATCCAGCATCCAGGGTCCTTATTGAGCTTATCCCTAATCTTTGCAACAATTTGCAAAACATGTGCTCCTCCTATTCCCAAGGTCCAAGGAGGGCTCTGCAGGGAAGAGTCTATTATGGACAGTGAGAGCCAGGCACAGGGTTTCTCTGTACAGCCTTGACTGTGCTGCGATTACAGCACTCAGGGAGGTATGGGCAGGTGAGTTCTAGGCCAGCCTGGTCTACAAAGCTAGTCCAGGACAGTCAAAGCTACACAGAGAAACCCTGTCTTGAAAAAAACTGAAAACCAATCCAAATAAAAACGAACAACAACAAAAAGACAGAGGACAGTGATAGGGCCAGCTTTGGATTGTTCTGGTCTTCCGCTAGCTGTAGGCATGCAGGTCTGCAGCTGTGTGAGAGCATGGTGCCATGCTGTGCGGGAATGCCTCCAGACTACATAGACGACATCAGAGGGTCAGCCATTGGTGCTCACACAGTGCATGTCAACCCCTTCAAAAGCTCAGTGTGGCCTTCCACCATCTCACACTGTTCAGGGGAGGAGGTGCACACTGCAGGGCCTCATGAAACTGCCTTTGTGTGACTTGGTCACAGCCCTGGGAGTGTGATGAACCACAGGAAAGGAACAGGCCCGCCCAACAGGTGCTGGAGGCTATGACAGCACGACAGGGGCCAGTGGCCACACACTTTTCTCTTCTTTGGCTTAGGGGCCAAGAAGTCACACCCAGCTCTAGCAGTGCCCAGCGATACTCGGGAATGGGTGAACAATTTTCTCTTCCAGCAGTATGTTTCCCACTGACGGTCTCTCTCCTGGGACCTCAGCTCCCACACTGGCCTGTTGGTGTCATACTGAACTATGTTCCCTCTTTGAGGACATTGTGTTTGGGTGTCTTTCTATTCAGCTGCTCTGATGGGGACCCTGTTAGACCCAGCCAGCATTCCCTGCTGTAAGGAGAATAGAGTCAGTCAGCTAGAGGCTCCCTCCGTGATGAGCACTGACTTGGAACAAGAGTCAGGGAAGCTCTTCAGAGGTCAGGACACCCAGGGAGAGTAGAGGCCGTGGCCTGGGGCTCACCCTTCTCTCTCCCAGAGCAGGTATGTGACCTAGGTTTGCAAGTTTTCAGCCTCCTCGGCTTAAAGAAGGAATCGGATGGTTGAATGGGGAAGCATAACACACTGTCAACCACTTACACGAATTCTTTTGAAACCTTTTGTCCCCTACATTCTAAAGCAGCCAACTGTGTCTGCAGGCCTGGGGCCTCCGAGTGAGCTCTGCATGCCTCCGAGGGCTCCTGCGAGTCCTGCTGTGTCTCCAGCTTCAACTGATGCTCACATAGCCTAGACTGGGCTCTGGAGAGTGAGACATTTTCTGACTGTTAACAGTCCCACTTGATTCCCATGCGGGTCTCATCATGGTTCTCATAGGCCTTATTAGAAATGAGTGTGACCTAGGTTGGGGAGCCAGCTCAGTGTACATGAGGGAGCGCCCGGGAATGAGAAAAACAACTGATTATTTGAACTGAAGCCAGGTGCAGATAGCTCTTGAAGGGCAGGGTGAACTGTTCTGAGAAAAACCATAAGCAACCAGCTGTAAACTATCTTCATGCTATTCTTGCTGACCAATGAATGTATAGAGCAAAAGTGGTCTGATTTTCAGGTATAAAAACCCTGTGCTTTGCATGTTCCAGGTCATCTCCTGTCTTTGGATGGGCGACCCTATTGTGAACAAACCTCTTGCTTTTGCATCGAGTTGTGGTCTTTGAGTATTCCTGGAAAGGGCGCAATCCTGAGCTCCTGAGCAGTGAGACTCCAGGTCTTATATACAGAGTGTATGGTACACACACACGTGGACCTGGGTTCAATCTTCGTGCAAAAAGCCAGGCATGGCCACACATGCTTGTAACTCCAGAGCCAGTGAGATAGAGGACGGATATAGGTGGATTCCAAGGGTACCAAGACTGCTTGGCAATGGTCCAGGCCAAAGAGAAACCTTGCTTCAAACAGAAAGGTGGAAGGCGTTTGAGGAATGACATTGAAAGTCATAATCTGATTTCTACATGCATATTCAAGCATGTGCACATATGCACCTTCACATGTGCATACACACACATACACACGCACACGCGCACGCACACACACACACAGAGGAACAGACTAACAGACCAGACTGTCCCCAGGTTTTCCTTGCCTGGCCTGACTTTTGATATCCAGCAGAGGGCACTAGAGTGTCAGCCAGGGACATCCCTTCTAAATGAGAAACTGTTAGCAGCTAACAGCTTCTGCAAAAACCAGTCTCGGCTGGACAAGGGCTAATCAAAGGAGAGCCAGCTCAGACTTTGTTCCTTAGAAGGCGTCCTGGAGACCTGTGCTCTCTAATGCATGAAGAGACGTCAACTGTTTTGTATTCTCCCCCGGCCTCTGTTTATAGCAGTTATTAATGTGCCTGTAGTGGAAGCTATTTTGCCCTTGGGGAACTGACTAAATGACAGCATGATGGCATCTCTTGCCAAGCATTAGGTATGGTCTGCTGCCTCCGAAATTGCCCGTTTGGAGAATGTGTGCACGTCACAGGTTGTTTTAAAAACCTTGAAAATGTTATAGTGACAATTCCTAGGATTCAGACGTGAATGTCAGGTTACTGTAATGACCTAGTAGCGATTCTTGATTAACCTCTTCATCCTGAATGTGACCTCTGTGCTCAGGCCACTGACCCCACACCTTGACCTGGTTTCCTGAAGCCATTCTGTACACAGTGAGTCTCTGGTTTTCGTAGTCACTGTGGGGTTTTTCCATTCTCGCTAGGCTCCAGTGAGTAAGTTATTGTCAAAGGCTTCTCAGTACCCACTACTTTAAGCAGTTTATGGGAAAAAAAAAAAAGCAGCTCGCAGGACAGGACTGGGGCTGTAGGGCTCCATCCCCGGATTTGACCCCTCAGCACTCAGAGGTGAAGACGGAAGAACAACCGTGGAGTCCTCCTTGGCTACACAGCGAGTTCAAGGCCAGTCTGAGTGACAAGAGCCTCTCAAGATCTTAAAAGAAATTGGATAAAAATAAGCTTTTAAGTATATCACCCATTCGAACACACAAACTGTTCACACCAGGTGTCTTTAGCTCCTGATTTGACTAGTTGGAGACTGAGCTGCAACCTGGGAGCCCAGCCCAGACGATGGTTTTCAGAGCTGGGACTGCTGGTACAACTCCAAATCACACCCACAGCAGCAAATCTTGTGAGGGTCAGCCTGGCACCATCAGCCGCCTTAGTGGGGGGGGGTCTTCTCAAGAGTCGCTCCAGATGACTGTTAGCATGCAGGTGATTTCACTGGCCTGCCCTTGGGGACCCAGCAGCTGCTTATGCCTGGTGTGTGCAGAGATAAAAAGGTCACCCTAGATCTCTCCCTGCCCTCGAAGTTCTCTCTGTCCTCAGTGCACATGCACACCCGCCCGCCTGCCCACCTGCCCTCATGGCTCTGCTCCTGTCTGTCTGCCTGTCTACATGGCTCTCTTGCTGCCTCTACCCCTTCCCCAGGTCCTCACTGCTCTCCCCTCCCACAGTAAACCCTTTTGACCCCAGGTCTGTTGCATGACATAATTTCTCAGGGGAGCACCTTGGCTCGGGCCCACCAAGGATACCCCTCACCCCATTATAATTTATAACAATGCTCCCCTCCAAATTCCCTCTCCTGACACACCTGTGCTGGCTATTAGCTGATTATTTGGAGACACAGTATTGACTCTGAAAGGCTGGATGTCCTTCTGTATGGAGGAATTT
Organism: Meriones unguiculatus; assembly: GCF_030254825.1. NCBI lineage: Eukaryota > Metazoa > Chordata > Mammalia > Rodentia > Muridae > Meriones > Meriones unguiculatus. The sequence continues at coordinate 66,348,949 of NC_083366.1, read as the reverse complement.
GCACCAATCTGCCTTCGAAAACAGTGGATTCAGACAGGGGCTAGTTCTGTGCAATCTCCCTTTTCTGTGTAGCAGGACTTAACACCTGACCCCCTAGAAATGGTCACTGTGGCTCATATCTTGGAGATTTCTTTCTTCTACATCCTAGGACAGCCCTGGCCGGCTGTGCCCTCTGCTTACCCTCCACAGCCTCACCCATCAGCCCTTTGTCAAGCTCTGGCTGAGGGCTAGCTGTCTTGCCCCTGTCTGAGTGGTGAATTAAATGTGGGTGGCTTTGGCACCATCAGCTGGAGCTCTTAGAAGATCCTACTTGTGTTAGACATTTTTACAAGACTGACTGATTAGAACTTCAGTGACTAATCAGTGATTAGCGATTCAGTGATTGTCACAGGCCAAGAGCCAGGTTAATTGTGGCTACCTCAGCTCCTCATCTTGCCACGTGTCACCCATCTCTGTGTGAGATGGTCTGGCATTGCCAGCTGGGCTGTGTTAGGTAGGAGCTCTTCTGGGAGCCTGCTGCTTAGACACTGCTAGGATCTGACTTCCATTGTAGAGGAGAACTTCACGATGAGTCAGTGAATCAAAGATGAGGCGTACTAAAATAAAAACATGGCATACTTATATTACAGGGTGCTGCACCACCAGAGATGGTCACCCAGACAGTAGCCAACCGAAAGTCTTTATTCTAGCTGGCTGAGCCCACACTTGGTTATTCAGGTACCCACCTGTTGCCCCGAGCATTTAGGCCAAGGGGCTTTTTATAGGCAAAACTATACCCTACCACCTCACTCAGCGGCTGCAGGGAAAGGTTTGTACAAGCAAGCAATTCAACAGAAGCTAAGGCATAGCCTGACTTTGTGTTCCTAGAATAGAATTGGGTCATTTCCCATGGGATTCTCCATCAAGGAGAACAAAGTTTAGTTAAACCTGAAATGCCCTCAGGAAGAATACAAGATTGTCTTTCCCTGTCACACTTAGACTTCCATGATGTCAATGATAGAATCATGGGTATGGAGAAAGAAGTGGGGGGAAAAAAAGAGGCTTAACAGCAGCTATATTATTTTGTGACCTTTTAACTTACAGTGGTCAAGGTAGGTAATTTATATCCAAGTTTAAAAGATTAAGTAAAAATATTTTGGTATGTCGTGTTTTGTCTAAAGATTTGCTTTTCTTCCATCAACAAGATTATAAGGTGGTCCACAAGCTTCATTGTACAGGGCTATACATAGCAAACAAATGCTAATAAGATAAAAACATATGTCCCATATTATAAAATGGCCTTCTAAATGTTTATATCTGTAGATGAATGCCTTTTCTTAATGTCAGCTGAAGAAGCCTCTTTCTGCTCTGTGTAGTGGCTCTCTAGTGACTGCCAAGAAAGCAGGGATCCTATGGGGCAAAGCACTTCTCTCATTAAAGGGATAAATTATTCCTCCCATCTCCTTAACATGGCTTAGGGAGAACCAGCCTTCCCGAGGAGAGCCCCTTGGGGAATGACAGCCTGAATGGATTAATTCTGGGCAGAGGAGATAATGGCAAGTCTCCACCCAGAGGTAAACTCCACACTTTTGACCAGAAGGACTTCCTTTAATGATGCTACTGTAACACCCCAGCCTGAACCAGGGCTCAATGCAGTCACTGGTGCTTTGCTCTTAAAAACTTTTGGGAGTAAGTCCCTGAACAAATCTGGTAAACTACATTGCTTCTGAAAAGGCAAAGCAACACTTCAGTCTTGCCCAGACATCTGAGCAGTGTCTAATTAACTGACTGTACAAAGTGACCCTGGCTGCTATATTCATTCTCCACTGGTGCTGGCAGAACAATTCGGTATTGTTATGATAATGGAAAGGCTGCCATTTCTTTGCTATGCAAATTGTACACATTTTGGCCGAGTAAATACTCCCTGTCTGCCTGCTGCACTGATCTGAATAAGAAAAATATAAAAAGTTAAGAGTGGGCTTCTATGGTCCAGCAAGTTTTAGAATAAAGAGATTGCTCCCTGCAAGTGGCCTAGCAGCTGTCCCAGTGGGGTAGACTGAGGAAAAGCTTGAGCCCTCTTATAAAAAAAATCTAATTTTCATGTTTGACAGACTGAGACAACTTACACACTTGGAGCCTCAACTCTGAGGTTCCTCCATGTCTTCCTCCTTTTCAGTTTAATAAGACATGGGCTTTATCCACTGCAAGGTTTGGGGTTTTAGTGTTCAAGGTGGACAGTTGAGATAAGCTCTTCTTTTGGGTAGGAGGTTTATTAGAACTATTGTAGTCAGAACAGGCAGACAGCAGCCTGACAGGTGTTCCAAGGAGAGTCATGCCCACATGGAGGAGTAGAAATTCCTTGTCGAAGGTTTCAATGGAAATAGGGTGGGAAGGAGGGTGACCAGGGGACAGTGAGCTAAAAAATGTCAACTGGCAGATCAGCATCTCTCTTGACCTCTATTGCTGGGGCTTGGGAGAGGACAAGGATACAGAGAAATGAGTTGCTTTAGTGCTGGGAACCAAATTACTATTGTTTTGTGAATTGTCAAAGTTCAGCCAAAATGGAAGAGCTTTACAAAATGGTGTGGTCCCAGCTAACACCCACCCCAACACTGGTGTGTGTGAATGTACTCAGAAACCAAAAGCAGTGCTCATTGGCAAACATGGTCACCTTACCAGCAGATTTTTTAAAATTTAAATTTATTTTTTAAATTTATTCACTTTACATCCCATCGGCCCCTCCCTTGTCTCCACCAGGTCCTACCATCTATCCTCCCTCTCTCTTCCTCCCTTTCTCCCCTAGTCCTCAGAAACGGGGAGCCCTCTTCCCCTAACCCCAGCCTGTCAAGTCTTATCAGGACTGCCTTCATCCTTTTCCTCTGTGGTCTGGCAAGGCTGTCTCACCCAGGGGGAAGTGACTGAGGAGCAGGCAATAGAATCCACATCAGAGACAGCCCCTGCACCTCTTACTAGGATATCCACATGGAGACTGAGCTGCCTATCAGCTACGTCTGAGCATGATAGACAAAAGAATTAAAAACTAAGTTTTTGGGGTACTGAGCTAAATAGTTTAAAACAGATCAAGCCAGTTGACCTTGCTGCTTCTAGGCAGAGCTGGCCAACTGCATGGAAAAGCTGACCTTGTGGCTCATTAGAAATATCGTTGCCAGGAAACTGGCCTGGATGGCCCTCAACTCATTACAACTGGTACCTTTGCTCCTGAAAATAGCACAGGCTACCCAAGGCCAGCACAGGACAGGACTACCCAAGGCTCTCCACCCCCTGGCAAAAGAGAACAAAAAAGAACCATTCATGGTCCTGGCACTTTCCCATAGCAAACAGTTTTGAAATGTAGCATCCCCCTTTTCTGCATTAACCAGAAGTTTGCCAGGGTAGAATATCCTGCTTTGGGTGAGCTGGGAGGGACTAGGACCTATAGATCACCCACAATCCGGAGCTTGGGGCTCTCTGCTGGATACCAATGCCTTGGTGTCTGTGAGAGTTCAGCTTGAGCTGGGAATAGAGAAGAGAGTCCTGATGAGACCTGATAGGCTAGGGTTAGATGAAAGGGGAGGAGGTCCTCCACCATCAGTGGACTGAGGAAGGGGCATAGGAGAAGAAGAGGGAGGGAGGGTGGGATTGGGAGGGGATGAGGGTGGAGCTACAGCTGGGATACAAAGTGAATAAATTGTAATAAATAAAAATTATATTAAACAAACAAAAAGATCCTCATGTGTTTTGCAACAGACTTGACTCCCTAGTGGTCTTTTGGGGTCTTGTGAATTGGGCATAACAAGCAGGGGTCCAGGTCCTCTCCACGCATGGTCCTTGGTTAGTGCATCAGTCTCAGCAGGGACCCCTGAGCCAAGATTTGCTGGATCTGTTGGTCTTCTGTCCCCTCTGGATGTTTCAATTCCCCACTCTTCCAGAAGACCCCCTGTGCTCTGCCCAAAGTTTGGCTGAGTCTCAGCTTCTGCTTCAACCTCTTGCAGCATGGAGTCTTTCAGAGGACATCTAGGCCAGATTTCTGTTCTGTGTCTAGTCTATTTGCCCTTCTGAATGAGAATTAAGCATCCTCCCAAGGGCCCTCTTTGTTACTTAGCTTCTTTAGGTCTGTGGATTGTATGGTTTTCCTGTATTGTATGGCTAATAGCTGCATATAAGTGAGTATGTACCGTGCTTGTCTTTCTGGGTCTGGGTTACCTCGCTCAGGATGACCTTTCTCAGATCCATCCATTCGCCTGCAAATTTCATGATGTCCTTGTTTTCAATAGCTGAGTAGCATCCCATTGTGTAATGTACCAAAGTTTATTCTTTGGTTGAGGGACATCTGGGTTATTTCTGGTTTCTGGCTATTACGAATAAAGCTGCTATGAATATAATTTATCCTTGTATGGTGGAGCATCTTTTGGGTATATGCCCAAGAGTGGTATAGCTGGGTCTTGAGGTAGAGCTGTTCCCAATTTTCTGAGAAAGCACCAGATTGATTTCCAAAGTTGTTATATAAGTTTGCACTCCCACCAGCAATGGAGGAGTGCTCCCTTTTACAACAACCCTACCAGCATGTGCTTGAGTTTTTGATCTTAGCCATTCTGATGGGTGTAAGGTCGAATCTCAGAGTCATTTTGATTTGCATTTCCCTGATGACTAAGGACGCTGAACATTCTTAAGTGCTTCTCAGTCATTCAGTATTCCTCTACAGAGAATTCTCTGTTTAACTCTATACCCCATTTTTAAATTGGTTTATTTGATTTGTTGGTGTTCAGTTTCTTGAGTTCTTTATATATTTTGGTTACCAGCAGATTTAAGCCAAAAGGCCATATTTTGTCTATGCTTTGAGTATCCAAGGGTGACAGAAAATGAGATGGTATAAAATGCTTTATGTTACTCAAAATGGCTTTAAATAATGTGCATCAATAACCTTCTATTAAAGTACTGCTACAAGTTCCTTTTAACAGTGCTCCTTCTGTAAGCATCAACTATGAGATTTCTAGTAAGGCAGAAATGTCTACGGAAGGACAGAGATACATGCTTGTCAGAGATCTGATCTCTGTAATGGGATCACGGGCTATCCTCCCCTCTACAAAACAATGGCATCCAGAATGGGGCAAGCTGTTGTTAGTCTGTGTGCCATAAACAAAAGAATGATAACTGGAAAGTTTCAAGTTTAGGGTTCAAGGGGAACCCTGAGATGGATTGTCCTTTAGGTAAGAGGATTGTTAGAAAAGTTATTGATGCCATAGACAGACAGTTTTATGGAAGGGGCTTGGGGCTTGTTGACAGATCAAGTAAGAGACAAAGAGAGCCTGCTATGCTTCAAGAAACTTTGAGCCAGTTCTAAAAGCCCTGCCCTACTTCCCTCCACTCTCTTCCTCATCTTTCCACTCCTATTCATCCTTCTCCCTTTCCTTTAAAAAAAAAAAAAGTAACTTGGCATTTCAGATGTCTCTCCATCTGATTGGAAATGTTTTTGTCCATGGACTGTGCCCTCAGGACAATTGTGAGGGAACTCAAAGCTATTGTGGCTGTTGGAAGGTGCTCATGTATGTTCATGCTCCCTTCCTTCACATCTGAGCTGAGAGCTCACACCTCACACTACAAACAGGAGGCAGACTGCACGCTAGGAATGGTTCAAGTCTTCTGAAATGTCAAAGGTCACCCCAGTGACACACCTACCCCAACAAGGTCACACCTCCTAATCTTTCCCAAACAGCTTCACTAACTTTGGACAAAGCAGTCAAACATACATATGAGCTTAATAGGATCATTTTGATTCAAACTACCACACTGGCCTGTAAAAGTTACTTTTATTCACCTGGTTCAATTGTTGTCTCAGAGGCTAAATGCCTCCAGCTGCTAACCTAGGCCTAGTCCTGGAAGCTTCTAGCCTCTGTATAAACTAACCTAGGCCTAGGAGGTTTTCATCCTCTGAGAATTATTGCTGAATAAGCTCGCTCTTTCTTCTTTCTGTGCTCTGGGCTGGCTACTTCAACTCAGCTCTTCTGGCTCAAACTAACTCTCCTAACTAACTTAATCACTCTGACTTTTCTCTGAGCCTTTGAATTGCTCTGCTTGGCCTCAAACTAACTCAAGAAATCTGCTCTAAGCTTTTGGCTCCTTCTCATTCTCTGACTCATTTGATCTTCAACTGAGTTCTTTCCCTGCAACCTGTCTCTCTATTACTGTCCCAGTAAAACTGCCTCCTCTCTCTGCATTACCCCTTAAGTAGCTTTCTTTCCTCTCTCTTCTCATGAGATTTGGGTGTATCCTATTCTGTCAAGTCTTCCTCTGATTTTCTGCCACTTTTCTGCTACTCAATTAGGCATCACTTTCAAACATGGGTGCTTCCTTCTACAAACTAACTCTCCCTTTTTTGCTTGGGATTAGGTCCACCACCCCTGGACCTAAGCTTTTATATACCTGAAACTTACTCTATACCAGGCTGGCTTGAACTCAGATCTGCTTGCCTCTGTCTGCTGTATTAAAAGCCTATTTGTATTCCAGCGGGATCACACAGACCTAGAAGGTCTTTGGATGTGATCTCCTGCCAGATTAGCCACGTTCTGAATTAAAATTCCTCTACATGGCCTCTTACTGAAACAACTGAGCAAGGGTTCTCAATATGTGCAATGTAGTGAGAAACTTTATTCAGAAGTAAAGCAAATAGTACAGACCAGAATGGCATGCCTGCGCTCGGGTAGCATGCCACACGGACGAGGCGCTCAAGTGCTCTAATGTTACATGGAGTTTCTCTTGGCTCAAGAGGAGGAAGAGTTAGCTACTAAGGGAGAAATTTGGGCAATAGTTTGATTGCTAGGTTAAGCTGTATGGCTTAGTTAGGGTTTCATTGCTGTCATGAGACACTATGACCACGGCAACTCTTACAAAGGAAGACATTTAATTGGAGCTGACTTACAGTTCAGAGATTTGGTCCATTACCATCATGGCAGGAAGCATGGCAGCGTGCAGGCAGACTTTCACAGGTGCTTTAGGGGAGCTGAGAGTTCTACAGGCAGCAGGATGAAAGTGCCACGCTGGGCATGGCCTCATCATCTGAGACCTCAAAGCCTGTCCTCAGTGACAGACTTTCTCCAACAAGGCTACACCTGCCCCAACTGTGTGGCTCACTATGTGCCTATAGGGGCCACTTTAATTCAAACCACCACACTGTATATTCATTTTTCTAACTGCGAATGTCCTTTTCCACAACGCATCTAATTTTAATCATATGCATGCTGAATTGTGTAAGCACAAAGGTCATCCTTAAAGTTTTCTTGAAGAACGGTTTTGTCTTACTGCATATCCACCCCAAACCGGTTCAGACTGGATCAACGTTTCTCTTCTGTACTTCCAGATATATTAAGAATACACTTGGATTAAAACTGTCCAAATTTGGTTGTTGCTAGGGGCGGAGACATCTATACTAGTGCTCAGAAGAAAGGTGTGTATGTCTAACTGAAGGTGTGGAGGTTCTGAGGGTGCTAGGTGCTAGGTGCATTGTTTGTAGAGAGATGTGTGTTCCTAGTTCCTTTGGGTGATGGAATTAAGCTGTTGAGGGCATTGTTGTAAGTAGGGATGTAAACCATCTCCTGTGTTCACGAGCACTGGGAGGGTCAGTTGACCCACAGATGGAAAGCTCCTGCGGTGAGATTTTCCCAGGTGAATACATGATGCCCTGCCCTACTTGGGAGCTATAGGTGTCAGTGTGACATGCCCGCCTCGACTCTGCACCAAAGGAGGCAGGGAACAAGAGCTATGTTTGAGGGCTCCTGATACAAGCTCTCTGTGTGGGGGTGGGGCTTGCCTTTTCAGGTTTGCCTGAAAAATCTCAGAGGAAACAAAAAGTGATTACAGTAAAGTTTCTGGTATTCAAGGTGCCTAGCAACAAGTGATACACTCATTAGAAGAACGGATTTCAACTCAAGCCTTGAAGAATCCCAGCCCCCAGAGCTCCCTATGGCAGAGGGCACAGATCAGAAAACAACAGCGCTGGGGAAGGGAGGCATGCTGGGGAGGGATCAGCTTGGTGGCTCAGACATGAGACCAGGTGCTGGAAGGGCTGAGTGTGAAATGCAATGGCGTGGGTTTAAAATTACAGAAGGAGCACATGGGAAATTGTGCTCACCACACAAAATATGATGTTCCCAGGAACCTCACAAAATGGCAGGCATGGAGGCAAGCGTGTGTAATCCTCTTGGGAAGGAGGAGGCAGGTGGACCCCTGTGGGAAGGAGGGGGGGACTACTAGCCAAGCCTGATGGGTGAGGCCCAGGCCAGTTAGGGACACTGTCTCAAAAAAGCTAATGTGAATAGCCACCCAGGAATGACACCTGAGATTTTCTCTGACCTCCACACATACATGCTCACATATATACACAGACCTGCACACACACAAGCATGTACACCACACGCACAAAATCACAAAGAGAGACCACAAGAACCAGCCAGGGAGAGAAGACCCAATTAGATGCAGCTGAACACACCAATGGCTCTGATGAAGATTTGGAAGGTAAAGAGGAGTGGGTGCCAAAGAGAGTAATAAACACACAGCACAGAAAAATGAACACGAACTCTGTTCAATGCATGCCAATTAAAGTAGATAAAGAAACCGAGACAGAGGACAAACCAACAATCTGCCCTCCATGGCTGTTTGGGAGAGTGGAGATATTGGTGGACTGTGGACAACTCCCTGAAGAGACAGGCACTTAGAAACTCCAAACCAGCCTGGGGAGGAGAAAGGTGGAATGAGAGGGCGCAGGGCCACCTATCCAGAGGGAGAAAAGGAAAAAGAAGAGAGGAGGAAAAAGCAATATGCAGAAAGTGTGAAATAAGATGGCCCCAGCGAAAGGATATAACTGTGTGTGGGAAGATCACCACTTGTTGGAAACACGAGGGGAAGTACTGTTTAGGTATGGTGGTTCGAAGGGGACATGTCCCCCACAGACTCCTGGGTTTGAACACCTGGTCTCCAGCTGGTGAAACTCTGTGTGTGTGTGTGTGTGTGTGTGTGTGTGTGTGTGTGATCTTTAGGAGGTACAGCCTTGAAGGAGGACATACACCCAGCGAAGGTTTTCAGAGTCTATAGCCTCATCTCACTTCCAGTTTGCGCTCTTTGCATTCTGCATATAGGTGGAGATCTTTCAGCTCTGGCTTCTTCCTTCCACTTCTCCCTAGTTGTTATGGATTCTCATCTGGAACCCTAGGCCAAAAGAAGCTCTTTCTTCTGTAAGCTGCTTTTGGTGACGGTTCCTCTGTCACAGCAACAGAAAGTTCAGGAAAGATAGTTACACAGAAGCTCACCTGGCAGAGGACTTGCCTCAGCTACCCAAGACCCTGGGTTCTGCCCGAAGCACAAGCTGGAACCTGGCACACCTGGCATCCCAGAGCTCGGGAAAAGAAGCAGGTCGGTCAGACATTCACCAACATGTTTGGCTCTATAGTGAGATAGAGGCTTCCCTGGGCTGTACTGCCTAGAACTTTGTTTTAAAGGATCCAGATTAAGTGAGTGACAGTCGGGCTGGAAGAGCAGAGTCTCATTATGCATGTTTAATGTAACTTCTAACAATTAGAACCCAGTGAATGAGTTGACAAGTTATGAAATGAAAAACATAATTTGCTGAGTAAGTTGACTCTCTTGATTGTAGCCCACCTGTTTAAAATGCAACAGTTACTAAACATAATGGTTAACAGTATAAAGTGAATAATAAAAGAAACTAAGGACGATTTAAACAGAAGCGTGGTGGGACATTTGCACGAAAGACTTTTGGTTAGATGTCATGCTTCTAGGTGCAATGATTATCAAACATGCCAAATACATACTTACATTCTATATGTCAACATGCCCTCATAAATTGATATTTATAACACTAAATTATGACTCATACATACGAACATGGCTTCTCAGAATTATATAAGTTATAATGGAGTACATTTGATAGGTCTCGATACTCTGAAATTCTGAAGCTTTACTGAAAGATTTGAAGAAAAACTGCATATGCACCTTTGCCGGGAGGAACACCTGGGATGGTGGAGATAGTATTTCTGCCCTGAATGGACCTGTAGTTTATTTCTGGGCATCCCATTAACATGGTGGCAGGGTTCTTTGAATAAATTCTAGTCTTCTATGTGAATGTAAGTGTTCAGAACACAAACTCCTGGGAGTGGGAAGGGAACTCTTGACCTGCTGTTCCTCAAGGCTAGCTACAGGGGTGCAGTAGGGTGGAGGGGAGCTGTTGGTACAGAAACATACCAGGAACATGGAAGCCTACCTGTGACAAGATGGCCTTTGGTTTTAGCAGCAAAAGTTGGTGCAGTGGTTAATCAAGGGAAGGGTAATGTCAGGGTGTGGAGAGCTGCTTGTTCATCAGGCTGCTTTGTTACTGAGTTTTCAGCAAAAAAACATGTTTTCACCCTGGCCTTCACCTGGAGACAGGGATAGGCAGGATGTTTTGCCAAGTTCCTTCCTTTTGTTTGTGTGAGGATCACACAGACAGGTGGTTGAGGTAAACAAGTTTGACTTCTCCATGAACCCCTTCATTGTGCTTTGCTCTGACTAAAGAAAAGGTATTATGGAATAAACCAGGTGGAACAGTTTCTACTGGCAGCCCTCTCTAAACAATCCCATGGGTAGTGTGTGGTTTTTTTTTTGTTTTTTGTTTTTTTTTTTTTTTTTTTTGTTTTTTGTTTTTTATTTTTCTTTTAATCCTCACTCCCCACTCAGGCACTGTTTGACCATGCCAGAGGGCTCTGGCAATAAAGTCAATTAATGACATGTAGAAAGTAATATTTTAGTAATTTCAAAAGATCATAGAATACCATATGCAAGACACTGACATGCCCATCTTAAAGTGTGAGTTTGAAAAGTTCTAGACCATTAAAAAGTACAACCCAGGTTGCAGCACAGAGAAACACTGCCACCAAATACATCAGACACTCTTTTAAAGCACCAAGAAAGAGGAAGTGCTCTGTGGAAAATTGACAAAAGACGAGAGGCTATGCGCAGATAAGGAGGCACAGAGCACAGGCCTCCGCTGCCTTATGAACCATTAAAATACAAATTATTTTGTGTCTGTGGCACACGTGTGTGTGCAGGAATGCACGAGTGAGTGTGTTTGTGTGTGGTGTATTCATAAGCACGTAGAGTGTGTGCACCTGTGCAAATGCCTGGGGGCCAGAGAAGAGCGGCCGCATCCTCCTCTATCACTTTGTCTCAGGGTCTCTCACTGAACCTGAAGCTTTGCCTAGCCTGGCTAGCAAGCTCCTAGAATCTCCCTGCCTGGGGATTTGAACTTCCACAGCAAGTGATCTTACTCACTCCCCTCACTCACCAGCCCTGTGAACTACAAATTTAAATTTAACTCATGCCACATTTTTTGGAGGGAAGAGATCTCTACTTTCTTTAGCTAACATTTTATGTAATGTTTGAAACTAATGCGATGCAATTCTAAGGAGTAGGGTTTAGAGGAGGCCTCAAGAGAACCTAAGCTCTGAGTCTTGAGTGTGTTCATATGGACAAATCAGGTTGCATGCACTAGTGGCCGTCTGTGCCTGTGATCCCTGATAGGTAACCCCAAGAGGCTGGCAGCTGAGCAGAGGTGGCTCATGCGGGGGACACTCCTCAGATGGCTCAGAGGTTACTGTGGGTCATTCTTTCCCATTTCCCCTTCCTCACACCCTAGGGTGAGGCCGTCACAGAGGAGGGCAAGTGCTTATCTGCTCAAGCACACCTACCAGCCACCGCCAGCTGAGAGGGATGCTGAAGCATTAGGGGAGCAAGTGAGCCGTGAAACTCACGTGTGGGCCATCTGACTCAGGTCAAGAGCCCCAAGGCAAGAACCATGGCTGGGGCTGGAGGGGCCCCGGTGGTCAGGAGTGCCCACTGCCCTTGCAGAGGACCCAAGTCCAGTTCTCGGCACCCACATCAGATGGTTCACAATCCACCTGGGGGATCTGGCACCCTCTTCTGGCCTCCACGGGCACCTGTGCTCCTGTGAAATACAATGTGCACACACACACACATACAAATAAAAATAATTATGTTTTTTTAAAAAACACACTTCTGTCAATGTCCTATAGGGACCGTCCCCTGTCACATTTTAACACCATAAACTTGAATCTCACCAGCCTCTTACCCATGTGGGGAAGCTCAAGAGTACCCAACCCTGTCTTTGTAGAAAAGACAAACCCAGGGAAGCTTGTCTCAGAAAACAAGGCATTGAGCCACCAAACCTTGTGGTTTGAGTATGACCCACTGGTCCCATACAGCAGAAGGAGAGAACCAACTCCTGCCGTCTGTCCTCTCCCCTCCGGACGCATGCTGTGGCACATGCATTCCGACACACTCACACACACAAGTATGTAAGAGACCAAACCAAACAAAGTGGATGGTGCCTGAGAAACAACAGCTGAGGTTCTCTGCTGGTCTCCCCATTCATGCTACACACTAACCCTTTTGGGGTCACCTGGGAGGGGCTTATGAGAGCATCTATAGTCACCTCCCTGAGCTCTAGCCCATGGCCAGCTCTCACCCTATTCTTCTATTCGGGTTTCCTCCGGGGCTGCCTTGGGTTCTGGTCCTCAAAGCTCCTCTGCACCAGCTAAAGCCAGTCACTTATTCTCAAGGCCAATGGCTAACTCTCCAGCACTTCAGTATCTGCCACAGCCACCGGCTTCCCCACTTCTTCCCTCTGCAGCATCCTTCTCAGAGCATATGTGATACAGCTGGCTTTTCTTCTTACCTCTGGCTGCCAGCAACATCCTAGGGTACAATTGTCTTGGCCCTGCCTAGGCCTGAGTGAGTTCATGGGGTCCCACTGCAGGGAGGTTGGGATATTCTGATGGTATTTCCTGAGCACATCCTGGTAAGAACGTGATGTCAGAACTCAGCTGCTTCCAGGCCATGGTGTTGGTAGCTGCCCCTCCCCTCTCACAGGGAATGACGGGCCTCCTTCACTGTGACTGCTTGTGCTCACACATTGTAGGTGCCTCCATATCTCACCTGGGGAAGTGAGTTTGCATCAGAGGTACTGGGGGCCACATTTCCTGCTCCCCACCCTTTCCCTGTCTCCCACTTGGGGATCAGAAAGCCTGGCTGAAGGCTTATGCTATATGAAAACACCTCTGTGGTGGCTGCTTGTTTGATTGTTTGTTTTGTTTTTGTCAACTTGACACAACTAAAGCCACATGAGAGGAGGCCTGCAGATAAGCCTACGGGGCATTTTCTTGATTAACGCTTAATGTGGGAGGGCCCAGGCCATTGTGTGTGATATAGAACAAACCAAACTGAACAAGCCCAAGGGAGTTAGGAAGTAAACAGTTTCCTTCCTGGACTTGAGGGGTTTCGAGGGGTTGTGTGTGGGGGGGTGTTGTCTCCCCCAGTGTGTTCCCCACTTCCCTCCATAATCAAATATGACCTGACAGTTGTAGGATGAAATTAGCCCCTTTTTCCCCAAGTTGCTTTGTGTCATGGTGTTTTGACTACCAATAGAAACTCAGACTACCCCATCCCCACAAAGCTGTAGACACCCCAACTATGCCACACAGGGTGCGTTCAGCTTCAGGGCCCCTGCCATGCTGTCTCTGGTGCCAGGACGTGAACTGTACTTAAAGCCACCACTATGATCTTGTCAGTTTATCTGTGGCATTAAATCAACTCCTTAATCCCTAGAACTCCATCTTCTCATCACGCAGGAACCCTGCAGCTGTGCCTTTTTATTATCTGAGCTTACAAGGTCACCTATATACCTGTCATCTCCCACACTCTGGCTGCTGGTAATCTCCAACCTAACTTGTCCTGGAGGACAAGCCAGCAGGACCTTGCTCAAGCTTCCCTTCTGGACTCTGCTCCCGGGCTTTTCTTTGCTAAATAAAGGGCGTGCTGTTCCCCCACTGATCATGACAAACCCTAGACCTCCCTCCTGACTCACCAGTCTATGTACAGACAGAGGATGGAGACTTCCTGAGCCACAGGGATGCTGCAGAAGGACCTAGGTTGCTGGGTATCACCCCAGGCCTTAACCAGGGGAAGGATGCTTTTCATGTGCACACTAGTCACTCTGGCTTTTATACACAGAAAGAAGTACATCAGAGAAGAAAGAACATGTGTAAAAATGATGGTGTGGGAACCTCCATGATGCCTGGCTTGGTTCGGCAGATCTACCACAGTGTGGTGGTAAGGGAGGAGTGGGAAAGCACAGGCTCTCATGGGCATCACATGGGATTTCGTACCATGCAGTCTATGACTGTTGAGAATAGATGTGTGGAAAATGCTGAGAGTATGAAAGTGAGTCAGGAGAGGCACCTACTGCACTGATGTCATGCCTTCATTGGTTTCAGGTGATTTTCTCATCTCAGCGAGAACTTCTGCCTTTGAAAAATAGAAAGGATGGAGGCCTATTTAATTCCCCAGTCACTTTCTCTATAGTAGCTAGGTTCAGCCACCATGACAGAGCAACAGGGCAAGGGAATGAGGATGTCTGTTCCTGCGGGCTCATGCTCATCCGAAAGGATCCCCTCAAGAAGTCTCTCTGTCTTGATATTAGCATGTCCAGGCACGTTCATTGCTGCTCTATTTATGATACCAAAGAAAGTGAGCCAACTTAGATCAACACATGCCCAGATAGTGAAACCGTATATATATTTTAAAATGGAATACTATATAGTTGTAAGAATTGAAATCACAAAACTTACAGAAAGAAGATAGACATGGAAAGTATAATATGAAGAAAGGTGACCCAGACTCAGCTGCAGATTCTGGCCTCTAGTGTGTATACGTAAAGAAGTGTAAGTGTGTGTATAGTGTAACATTTAGAAAGAAGACAGAGAGATGGTAGTGTCAGGTGGTGAAGGAGGAGGCAATGCAGGCAAAGGGTATGGGGCATGAGAGGACATGAACACGTTTCTCTTCTCCTAGCTTTAGCTCAGTCGTAGATTCCCCTTCCTTCCTTGTTTGCTTCATTCTTTTCTTACTTCTCTTTTTCTTTCTTTCTTTCTTTCTTTCTTTCTTTCTTTCTTTCTTTCTTTCTTCCTTTCTGGTGAACAAATGAATAAAAATGTAATTGATAGTAAAAATATAAAATGCTAAGCAAAGCTCCTCTGTGTCAGATGGCCGTTCTAACTGCGTGGGGTTCACTGAGGGGGACAGGCTTTGGGGCTGGGTGTGTGCTCGAGTGGCCTCCTTAACCCAGCTGTGATGGAAAATGTCTCTCCATCATCATACAGAGGAGAGGTCTAAAGAAGCCAGAGGCGATTCAGAGCTGGAGCACATCTTTCTTATTGTCACACAGACACGGGGTGATGAGAGGAGAAGCACTGCCATTGGAGATAATGATCCTGTTCTTCAAGAGAAGGGGAAGCAATTAATTATTCAAGCGCAGTGATTTCTCCTTCCTTCATTTCCGCAGACCACATTTTCCTCGGCTGTTTAAATAAGAAATAGACAGCACACTCAGCTGCGTCTGCTTGCTTCAGTAAGGAGCCAACTGCCATTCAAGATCTCTTAATTTGAGAGTGTCCGAGGCCCAGGCAAGGCACCTGGCCGCCGTCCTGCAAGATCTGGCGACAAACAGTGACTGGAGCACTCAGGCTCCCAGCAAAAGGAAGCTGTCTCCCCTTGTTTCTCTCTGAGCCGATTGGGGTCTAAGGTCCTGGATACCCTGCCTTGAGGGTAGAATTCTGTTTGCTATTCCAGGAACTGGATCCAAAATCTCAAGTTTTAGGCAACTGCTTTGTCTCTGAGCTGTAGCCCCAGCCTCTACCTCTTTTGAGCTGGGTCATCCTTCCTACTCACTGGTGCAGTATCTGTGTGACTTTGCTGGGACTTGAGTGTAGAAAGAAGCGAGAAGCCCTCTCCCTGATGCTGTGCAGACATCATCACTGATCTCTAGGAAGGGACTGAGCCTCTTCTGTCCACTCTGAAGGGCTTGGTGTTCTCACAGAATTATGCTAGGTGTGTGTGTGTGCGCGCACGCGTGCGCGCGCACACACACACACCTAGCATAATTCTGCACTCACCAGGCTCACCATGAGGAAGCAGAGAGACCAGGCTGTACTCACCTGCACACCCTTCTCCCACAGCCTATGGTGGCCTCCAGTGTTCTCCAGAGAAGCAGAACCAACAGAGGTTTATTCCCTCATTCACTCACCTGTTAGTTTGTTCATTAGCATGAGCAGGATTAACCTGCAGGCCGGACCGTCTCTGGTTGACGCAGCTTCTACCCAGGGTGGCAGGCTCCACTGATGGAAGCACACACATTCTTGTTCAAATCTACTGATGTGAAAATGGCAGGGCCCTAGTTCAGAGGCCTCCAGGCAGGAGACGGTCTCTGCCACCCCGGGAAGGGCCAATCTTTGGTTCTTTCAGGCCTTTCATGGAGGACATGAGGCCCCACCACTAGGAAGGACCACCTGTCTACTCAGTCTGCCCCAACACTCTGTCCCAAACATTCTCAGAATAATTTTTGGCCAAAGGTCAGAACATCCTGTGGCCTGCTCAAAGCTAGGCACAAAATTAACCATTACAGCAGAGGAAAAAGAGCAGAGAATGTGGGGATCCTAAGACTTAATGTAAGTGTGCCCTTGGGGATAGCCTAGGGTAGACACTGTGCTCCTGGAAGACCTGAGGCAGAGGAATTGTGCTGGTGGGGGGTAACCACGGGTCTGCTCTCTTGGGAAGAGGCTGCCGCTAATGGGCAGAGGTATCTGGGTGACAGGGTGACTCTCAATGGCAAGAGGATGGATCAAAGCAAACACAACCTTGAAAGGGAGAAAAGGCTCAGTTTCCTGCAGGTGAAGTGAGAAAGTGAACCAACCATAGGCCATCATCAGGAGAAGTTGCCTCCTGGGAGCCAGCTGGAGTTGGTGTGGGACTCTGTGCCCCTGAGCTGCCTCCTCTTGGGTCAGTGTGTCCAGAGGAGCTGGGCCTGCCTCTCTGGTCCTCACTGCCAGAAGTTAGCTCACATTGCCGGTCTGGTCTCACCTCCACAGAGCTGTGGTCAGCTCCTCCATCTCCAGAGAAAGCAGAGAAGCACAGAGGAAATGCAAGTGTATTGATTAGCCACTATGCCTTCCATTCACAAAAACAGTATTTCCATAACAAACGTGGCTGGCCTGGGTGTACTGGGAACTAAGGGTGCAGCTGCTTTTGTGGCTTCACAACAGGCACTGAGGGCTTCCCTCCTCACTCCTCTGGAGAAGCTGCAGCCTGGCCTCTCTGCTTCCAGCCCCTCTACAGCAGCCTCCCTCCCAGCCAGGTCCCCAGAGCCAGCCAGCGTCCAAGCTCACAGCCAGGCAAGTGCTCACAAACCGCTCACATTTCCCCTTTCCGTCTTCACTTTTGCTTTTTCTGGAGCACCTGCCCTTATGTAGGACCTTCCCTCTGCCTTCCACACGTGTTCACTGACGTTTCTATTTTGCCTGCCTTTCACTTTTCATTTGACTGGAGAGATTTCTGACTGGAGATTTAGGAGAAAGGGGCCCAGGTCCAGCCATTTTCTCTCATAGTGAGAGACTTGAGGGCCTAGAAAAGCTGTCCTCAAAACTGTTTTTGATTGTGACTAAGAGCACTGAGTGTTGAGATAGCCTTTCAGCTATGTGGAAGCCCTGTGCTCTGGATAATCCACCCTGCTGGAAAATGAGCAGCTCTACCCAGCATCCCTCCCCCAGTATGGTGATTTTTCAATAACCATCACATCTTCCTTCTTAAAATGCCCTGAGCTTCATTTCTTATCTCCAAATATGCCAGGACGGCATATTAATTTCGGGAAGAAATGTTGAGTCATTTTAAAACGATTAAGTACAGCGAAATGTCAACCATCCAAGTGTCTGCAGTAAAGGAACTGGATTAGATGTCACTTGATATTTAGGAAGAAAATTATTACCACCAGAATTTTATATGCATTTGGCTTACTTTGGGAGAGCTAGAATCTGCCAGTGTGGTCCTTCTGGTAAGTGCTCACAGCCTCCATGGCGCTCTTCAGGCTTCCAGGAAAGGGGTCAGAAGCAGAGGAACCAAACATGCCACTACTCCTCACCTAATGGGCTTTAATCCACGTCAGCGCCTACCCAGAGCCAGCCATGGGTACAGCCCTTCAAAGTGAATTTAAACATGGGCTATGAGCCACGTATTTGTCCTGCTTTAAAACCCAATCTGATATGTGCATGTATCTATCCAGATTTAATGGGCTGAAGTGGTGTTTTTCTGAAGGGAGGAAGTAGGAGGAATATGAACGGAGGAAACATTCCCTCACTCACCCTGCACAAACACAAGTGTGCACACACCACACATACATAATGAACCTCATATACACTACCGCTGTGTGTGGATTTCCTCCACCCCGAGGCATGGAGGGGAGACACTCAGGGGACTCAGAAAGTAAAGTGATTCTCAGTCTGAGGCAATCAAGAGACAGGACTCTCTCATCCTCCACATCGTGCAGGAGATCTGGGGTGCAGGCTGTGTGGGTCAACATCCAGGCTGGGTGGAGCTGCCGCTGACTCACCCATGCTTCTATAGGCAGCCCTGTCTTTTCTGTAGGTAACTCCTCCATGCTCCGTACATTACCTCAGGGAGCTGGCTGGTCTGCCACGATGGACTCCAGTGGGGTCCGTACCTGAGACTGTCATCGTTTCTTAGAATAGATGTTTGTGCACGTCTCCCCAGAAAAAGTCACACGGCAGCCACTCCCTACATACTACACATGTGTGACACAAGACACATATGTTGTATGTAGGGAAATCTCATGCCTTTTCTGGCCTCTGATGGCATGCACACACACACACACACACACACACACACACAGAGAGAGCGAGAGAGAGACAGAGAGAGATAGGGACATAACATACCTAAAAACCAGTTTTTTAAACATAAACAATATACTCTCAATAAATGGAATGATCTGGCTGCAGTGACTATTCTCAGTGATTGCAGCAATCACTGAGGCACAATCTTCAAAACATGCTATTCCGTGCACATGTCTGATGCTTTACAAGCCCCTTGCCCGGTCCCTAGGATGAGGGCAGAATTTTGTTTAGTGAACTGTAGCTCAGGAGAAGAAGTTGACCCAGTTAATAAAACAGTTCCATGGAGATGGATTGTCAGTGTCTTACTGTAGCTGTGTAACTGGAGGAAATAAATTACTATTTAGAAAGGCATCTTACACTACACAGGCTACGTTGCTTAGTGATGATGTTTCATGCCAACAAAAGGAGACAGCAAATGTTTATTTTCTATCATTATTTTAAATGAAAAAACACATGAGCACGTGAATGTGTGCTTGTGTATATGGCAATGTTTTCCTGAAGTTCTTATAGCAACAGAACAAAGAATTTTTTAAATTTATTTTTATTTTATGTGCATTGATGTTTTACCTGTATGCATGTCTCTGTGTGTGAAGGTGCCAGATCCCCTTGGAACTGGAGTTACAGACAGTTGTGATCTGCCATGTGGGTGCTGGGACTTGAACCCAGGTCTTCCGGAAGAAGAGCCAGTGCTTTTAACTGCTGAGCCATCTCTCCAGCCCAAGAAAACTTATAGTCAATACATTAGTGACGAGATGGCTTGCAGAGGGCCTGGGTTCAAGTCCCAGCATTTATATCAGGTGGTTGGTTCACAGCCACCTGTAACTACAGCTCATAGATGCACATTTGTGTGTGTGTGTGTGTGTGTGTGTGTGTGTGTATGTATGTATGTGTACAGATCTGGTAGAATGGAACAGTCCTGCATTTGGAAATTTCTTTAATAAAGTGACAGCCACATGCCAGGGCAATTCCAATTTGTGGGACATTAGGATGATGACAGTTAATATTTAATGTGTGGTACATGGAATATAATTAAGCACACACACATGGCTCACATATGAAGTGACATGGCGATGATGAAATTGTCTTAATCATCTCTAATACACATGCATGCCAAGATAGCACAATGTAAGCCTCCTAACCCAAACAATTACTCCTCTAGGAGATAAAATGGTAATCTGCCATAGACGACTCCTTATTTTTACTTTTAGCTTCTCCCTTTGCCTGTGAGGATAGCTCAGCTTTAATGTGGAAATATTAAAATGTATCGATATTTTGAAAGTAGGTCAAAAGAACAGCAGGCATGGCCTGTGACAGAACATCTTGATTTTTCAGATGCTGGTTCCACCCGTTTTAGCTCAGAGTAAAATCAGTCCCTTCTGCTCCGAAGCGTGGTGCACAGTCCAGCAGAAACTGTCTGCCTTCTCCCATCCGTGGTCCCAGGGGCTCCACCTGACACTCCAGTCTTCTAATTCTTAGTCAAAAGGATTTGTCATAGACAGCATCTTTTTTTTCTTATTCTACTTTCCTGTCTTTCTTCTTTCTTTCTCTCCCTTTCCCCCTCAATCCTTACCTCTTTTTTTTTCCTTCCTTCCTTCCTTCCTTCCTTCCTTCCTTCCTTCCTTCCTTCCTTCTTTCCTTCCTTCCTTCCTGCCTCCCTGCCTCTCTCCCTCCTTCCTTCTTTCTTTCCTTTTTTCTTATTGCAATAAGACCTCACAGATCCTAGGCTGGTATTGAACTCCACAGGAAGCAGAGGAAGACCCTGCACTTCTCATCCTCCTGATTCTCTTCAGTGCTGGGATGGTGGGCATGCACCACCATATCCGGTTTTTGCGGTGCTGGGGATCAAGCCTAGACCTCTGTGCATGGCTGCCAAAAATTCTACCAACTGTGCTATGTCCCGGGTTCACGGTAACATACAGTGAGAGTGGGGAACCGTGGCAGGGGAGTGCTCTGCACGCCTCTTTAGGTGATAACTTCTGCCCTGGCCCTGGCATCCAGCTGTGTGCACAGCAGTGCTAATGCTAGGGGTGTGTGTGTGTGTGTGTGTGTGTGTGTGTTTGTGTGTATGGCTGGGGTGTGTGTGGGAGGGATTTGCCATCTTTGTCTGCCTCTGCATCTGCACTTGGCCTACTAAAATGGGGCTTTTCACACCCAATGTTACTTCCATTTTCTGAAGTGAGACTGCTCCTGTTTCCTGGATGTGCGGCCCAGGCTGCGGACACAGGGGAGTGTGGCTAAGCATTTTCAGCATGGGCTGCTTGGCAGCAAGGCTTTGAGATCACTTAAAGATGTGCCATTTTAAACAGTGAAGAGTGGGACTGACAAATGGGCAGAAATAGCTTCAGCTCCACTCAGGCAAATACTCTACATTCTTCCTGGGTCTCTTTACAACCTGCACTTAGGGAAGGGTCAGGTTAACACTCTTTCCTGGAGCCTAGAAGAGACGTCTAGAGCCTCCCGCCTGCCTCATGAAACCCTCATAATGCCCACACGTCTGCCTGGACCCTTGCAGCTACAGACCTCCTCAAGTTCTGCTCTCTGTCTTGGAGCTATTGGGTGGCAGAGGGGACTAGGGAAATTGGTTTTTGAATGCCAGTCGTGCCAAAGTAGTATCAGTGCACCCTGAAGGTTTCTTTCATTCGATGGTTAAGCCCCACGTTTGCAAGTTGGGAGGCTTTGGGACAAATTCCTTCATCTCTCTGTTCCTGGCATTCATGCTAGTAAAAAGAGATGTCATTGGTAGCCTCCTACATGCAGCTGCATCATGAAATTCCATCAAAGTACTCAACATGTCAAAACAATGCCCAAGCAAAGCAACAAGGAACAGGCCTCAACACTCCTTTTCATCCTCTTTGCTAACTGCCAAGAAGAGCTAGCTGAAGCAGTTGCCAGGGGCTCTTGCCATGGCGTCTTCAGCTGCTGTATGGATGCCCAAAACTAGTGTAGGTAGCAAGAGGCAGGCACCCCACACCATCAGGGCACTGGAGAGGAGGAGGGCAGGGGCCCCTGCTTCTGTCATCTGAACTCTGGCTGGGAGCATTGGCACAAGGTGGACTCTTTCACACAGCCCAGGACAGTTAAGCTGTCCAAAGCCTCCTGCCAAACAGAGAGGTCCTGGGACAAAACAAGCTTCCACATGTAAAATCGACTGCTAGAAAATGGTGGGCACCCACGCCTGTCTGCAAGTGCACAGGAAAAATAGAGACAGGGGAAAAACAGAGCAAGGCCAGTCCTTCAGCTTCTGCAGCCAATGGAATAGCAGCCAGAGCGGCTGCAGGCCTCTGTCCCCCAGCCACGCAGATGGCTGTCTTCTTCTGTGTGTCTAGTTATTTCCACTGGTGCAGATTTTGGATGCTAATCAGCTTTTAAATTTTTTTCCTGTTACTCAAATCAGAGTTTCAAAACAACATCAATAAAACAAAGGATTCAGCATGGGCTATTAACAAGTTGGTGAAGGGGCTCTCTGTATGCAAAGCCCCTGGCGATGATGGCAAAGGAGATCAAAAGATAAGGCCTGGCTGGAAGCGGACATGCTGGGCAGGCTGTGGCTAGGGACGGCACAAGCCAGCTAACGGGAGGCACCAGCTGGTACCCGAGACAGTGGTGCCAGGCCAGCACAGCCCCACTCACAGCCAGAGCCCTGTGCTGAGCTGCCCAGTGTGCAGCTGGCATTCCTTGGCTCGAATCTTTGATCTCGGAGCAGCAACAAGGCTTACCATCACCCGGGTCTCCTCCGAGGCACAGACCAGGAGGGGTGACTGGTGTGGATCTCCCACGGGAAGAGGCACAGCAGCGTTTCTCCAGCCCGGAGGACACAGTTGCTGAGCGCATTTTCTGTCTTTCTGTGGAGATCAGGAAGGCAGTGGTTGTTCCACAGACCATTAATCACGCACAAGGCAAAAGCAATCCAGTGTGTCCACGGCACAGCGGTGATTCCGTGGCCTTGCCATACTGAGTGTGTATTGTGTGCATGTGTGTGTATGGATGTGTGCCTATGTGGATATGCATGCATGTGACTGTGTGTATATGTGCACGTGTAGGTGTTTATGTGTGCATATGTCTGCATGGATATACGCATGTATGGATGTGAATGTATGTGTTTGTTCATGTGTATATGTACCTGTGTACGTTAGGTGTTTTCGTGTGTATGTGTACATGTATTTATATGGATATGTGTATGTAACTGTGTCATGTATGTATGTATGTGTGCCTTCATTTGTCTCTGTGCATATGGTTCTATATGTGTGTATATGTAGGTATGTGTGCATGTATGCATGTGTGTATGTATGTGTAGTTTGTCTGTCCATATGGATAGATATGCATATGTGTATGTTGTGTGAATGTGTTCTCCTGTAGTTGTGATTCTACACACATGATTTCTGCCACTCGGACCTTGCCCATCTGGCTCTCCTCTGTGAGTCAGTGGACTTGGGGAAAGCAGCTCTCTTCTGTCCTCAGTAAGTGGGGGTGAGCTAGATCACCCTCAGAGCCCCAGAAGCCTGCCTGTGCAGTGTAGGGTGCTGCCTAATGCCCACAGTTAGATTCTGACTAGCCTACCTTGCTAAAGGTTGACCACATCCCAACATTCGCCAAACACTCACCCCGCACAGAACACTGGGCATGTTCTCTACACGGAGCCAGAGGTGCCTGAGGCCAGTGAGGGTGCTGGCGAGTTAGGAGAGTCAGCTTGAAGCTTGACCATCTCAGGCTCCCTGAGTCTAGGTCCTGCTCGCCTGCTCAGCTGTTTCTGGATATCAGCCTTTGTGCTGGGAGCTGCTTTAGTACAGCGGAGTTTTCAGAGGTTGTTGCAAGCCAGCTTGCAGGCTGGTTGGGGTGGTGTGGCACCTCTCCGCCCTGTCCTCTTCAGAAGTACTTCCCTGGTCTTTCTGTCACTCAGGACCACAGCTCTTCTTGGAAGCCCTCCAAAGAATTTTTTGGCTGTCTACCTTTTCTTTTCTTTTCTTTTCTCTCCTTTTCTTTTCTTTTTTTTTTTTTTTTACCTTTCTTTCTTCCTTTTGGAGACAGTGTTTCAGACAACTAGGCTGTCCTTGAATGCACTAGATGGTCAAGGATGCCCTTGAACTCCTGTTCCTCCTGCCTCCAACCTCCCAAATGCTGGGATTACAACCATGGGCCACCACACCCTGGTAAAGATGTAGCTGGTGATAGCCTTAAACTCATTATCCTCTGCCTACCCACCATCTCAGCCTTTGCCTCTCACCCTGTACCATCCCAGGGGGTCTGCTTCATTGGCCATCTTGGGGCTAGTTCTCATACAATGTTTCCAAGCCATCAGCTCTATAAATGGCTAAAGCTGGCCTGGCGGCTTGCCTCTGTGCACAGCCTCCACACCTGTGATGCTGATTCAGGGCATGAACCTGGAGCAAAGGGGCACAGTGGATCCCTGCATGCCCAAGCTGGTCTGAAACCAGCAGTTTCTCCCTGTTTACCTTTCTGACCAACAGATGCTCAAAGAAGCTTCGGGCGGAATGGTGGGCAGGAGTCTCTTTCTGGGGGATGTGGGTCCTGGCAAAGAGAATGAACCAACCATCATCACTCTGACTCCTCAGCATTCTCCAAAGTTCCCTTGAGACTACCTTCTGGGTTTCCTCTATCCTGCCAGGCTCCCTTAGCGCACCCAATGGTGATTCCTGAATTAAAGGCTTGAATCTCTGTACCACAGGTGGGTACCCTGAAGGATGTATGCATCCTCTTTTCTGTCTTACTCCACACCTGTTTTGGCTGACTGCTGCGCTCTGCTTCATGCAGCACATCTGTTCTCTGATGCCTGCATGAGCACTGTGCTGCCCCGGCCTCAGCGCTCTTTACCTTGGGCCTCCACTCAGCAACGTGCCTGACCCAAAAAAATGTTTCCAAGGCAAGAGTTACTTGTCTTCCTGCTTTATTCACTGTGTTTTCACTTACCGATACCAGAGGCACGCTACCGTCCCACCGGCGGCTTAGGCTTCCGTTTGAGAGCTTGTTTTCCTGCTCTTTGATGTGTGTGCACCACATGCTTCTGGCTGCTTGTTTGTGTCTGGTTTCTTTTGGAAAAATTTGAATCTTTCCTTTGGCTGCTTGGCTGGCTTTATTTAAAAAGGATGTAAGCCTTAATTTCTCTCTTTTAAGAATTATCCTTGTTTTTAATTATGTGTATGGTGTGGGGTATGGGAAGTGTGATGCTCCCAGAGACCAGAAGAGGGCCTGGGCTACCTCCAGCTGCCTGCCTGCTAGAACGAGTGAAGTCACATGGTGAGCCAGCCCTCCCACCTCCTCAGCTTCAGGAGTTGCAAGTCAGGATGTCTAGCAAGTCTTCCCGACCCAACGGTTGAGATGAGGAAAGAGCCTCAGAATGTTGCCATTTCCTCTCCTGCTTACTGTTGTCTGAGCAGTTTGGCAGTATGCACACATCTTCCTAGAACCATGGTTCTTGCACACTGCAGCTCACGCTCCATCACTGCTGTTCTCATCACAGCTGTCCTAGGTTTTGCCTGGGTTTTGGGGTTCCCTCTCAAAGAAGAAGGGTCTGTACTTGCTGGTTTTTGAGTTTGCCTGTATGTGAAAATCGGATCTCTTTCCCTACTTCCTCCTTGTGAACTACAGGCAGGTGTCTGGAAGCAATACTCTGGATCCAAAGTGAAGGCCCACTCACTGTCTGTGTGCCCTCCTCCAACTGAACCCACAATGCCGGCCAGATAAAGCCCATTTGAGTCACTACTTCACTATCTCTTCTGGGATGTGAGGATGGACAATCTTGGTCTTCAGCCTGATTAGACTGAGAAGCACATAGAAGATTATGCACTGTGGGTGCATCTATGAATCCTTCAAACAGGGACTCAGGTCTCTCTGTATTGGCAGATACTTTGCTGTTTGTGATATGGCTTCATGGGGAAGGTCTCCCTACCCCTAAATGTGGGTAGACCCATCCCATAGGCACACATGAAATAAAACAGGAAATAGGGGTGAGTCCTGGAGAGTGCAGGAAGACAGTGGTGCTTCCTGTCTAACAGGAGTTGAGATGCTTCTAAATGCCTTGGCTGTCGAGATGGACCGAAACCTTTGAAACTGTGAGTGGAATACATCTCCTTCCTAAAAGCATCATGAGGCAGAGATGGAAGACCAAAGCTGTCATGGTTCTGCTCAAAGCTGGAAGTGGCTCCGGCTTACACAAGGCAGTCAAGTGAGGCTTGCTATATCCATGTGTGCACATGTGTGTGCACATGAGTGTGTGTGTGTTACTTGTCTTGTTGCTGTGACAAGATGCCTGATAAAAAGCAACTGAGGGAAGGGTTTATTTTGGCTCCTAGTTCGCTAGTACAGCCTGCCATGCCCAGGAAGCTGTGAGAGCAGGCCTGTGAGGCAGCTGGCCACAGTGTGTCTCTATGGAGGAAGCAGGAAGAGATCAATATTGGTGAGCAGGTCACTTTCTCCTTTTTACTCATCGCAGGACCTGTTCAGTGGCCAAGCATGTTCAGGGTGGGTCTTTTCACCTTCATTAGCCTAATCTAGAGAACCCTTACAGATACCCACAGAGGCTTGTTTCCATGGTAATTCTAAGTTCCTTCCACTTGACAGTCAAGATTAGCCACCGTAGACGAATATGATCTTGACTGTGTTTCTGCCTGCCTTTCAGGCGGACCTGGATAGCTGCCAGGTCAATCACACACGGGGTTGGGACAAGAAGCGCCTCCAGATTACAGACAACAGATGTCAGCTTTAGCACTATGGAGCTTGAGGAAACGGCAAAGATTAAGAACAGAGTGCCAGTGTGATGCCTCATCCTTAATGGAACACACATAATATCCAAGGAGGATCAGGCCAGGGCAGCCAGAGCTCTCATTAGACTTAAAAGCATCCAGTGTGGTTGGACTGAGCCCAAAGGGATAATTAAAAATACAGAGCCAGGACTAACCCCTTTTATTCTCCACAGAGAGACCCACCACAGAAACCATTCCTCTGTAGCTAGTGTCTTCTACCAATCACCCTTAACAGCTGTCATGAGCTCAACATCTGCCATCCAAAGGCACCAGGGCCAGTCCAGAAGGATTTCGAAGAGCTGCTCTGTTTTCTGAGAAGCAGAACCCTCAGCTCGTGTGTGGTGGAACCTTAGCAGGGTGGGCTGCAGGAACAGCCGCCAGCTACTGTGAGAATCTGCTGAGTTCTTCCTGCCAGACACATCACCAGGGTATGAGGTGTGGCTGCCCTGAGCACATTCTCTCAAGATGGTGCCTTGCAGCAGCTTTTAGGGAGACACGCTAACATGAATCTGTGGAGAGATAGAGTTTTGAAAAGATATGTTCTAGTTCAATGTATTTAAAATTCTGCTATGCATCAGGAGCTCTGGGATTGTTAGGTAAGAAGGCTGCCCCAAGCCTCAGGGTATGGAGTGAAACCTTCAGTGTATCTGAGGTGAAGCTGGAATATGCCCACCTTCCTGCCTGCCTCTCTCCCTCCCTGCCACCTTTCCTCCTTCCCTTCCAACTTTCCTCCCCTTCTCTTTCATTCCTGTTACCCGCTGGCCCCCAAGATCTCATGTAGCATGGACTGGCTTCAGTCTCAGTATTTGACTAAAAATGACCTTGACCTTTTGATTCTCCTGCCTCTACCCCTCCAGATCTGGGTTGACTGGTGCATGTCATCATGCTCAGTTTACGTGGTGTTGGGATGGAACTTTGTGTATGTGGCGAGCACTCAGCCACAGAGAAAACCCTGCGTGTACAATTCTAACAGTTTCCTGCAGTTCCCAAGGCTGCTGGCCCTAGAAGCCCTGTCGTAAAAACTAGTTACAAAAAGAGGACAAACTCTAAAGAAGGCCATCAGAGGTACCCGCTCTCATTACCCACTAGTGTGCCTGTTCAGCAGCCCATGGCTCTCTTGCCTACAGCAGTTTATTCCCCTCCGTTAGAACTGAGCATGACTTCTTGTTGTTCAGTTACTAGCATGTTATAGACCCAGGTCCTGCCTGGGGTTAGTTGACGGCTCTCATACAGACTGATGGGGAAGCAAGTTTGCAGGACAGCTTTGAGAGGTGTAGTTTGTACAGAACACAAAGATGACCAGAAGAGGGCAGTAGTGGGACTGAGATGGCTTGGAGGAGGCCTTCCTCAGCCTAGATGTCTGGATGGGCCTACCCCTGCCCGGAGCCCTCCTTCCCATAAGCCATGCATGTTCTGTGGTGGGAGAAACTGTGCTTTCCATAAATTTGAGGATTGGCCATGGGTAAACTTGCAGGCTCCCAAGTTGTGAGGGCAAAATGAGGACGAGGTATGGAGCCTCTTTTCATATATACCCCAAAGCTCCGCAGCAAGTCTGTGAAGAAGGACTGGCCTTTCTCAAAATGATTGACACTGGATTGGCAGGCTCTGCTAGTTTTTCCCTTGCCATTGAGAGAGAGAGAAAGGGAGAGAGAAAGAAAGAGAGAGGAACAGTTTCTTCCTTCCCAGCACTGAGAAGCCCACCATCACCTGCCACATGGCTCTGCATAACACTGGGACACCCCTTTTAGAGATCCCTGGCCTGAACACCAGCCCTGTTACCCGGAATCCTATGTCAGGTTTAGTTAAATTAAAGACTCCGAGCTTGTGGCATTTAACAGGCTCCCTTTCCCCTCCAGTAATTCTGATGCTCGCCTGATGCTTGTCTGATGCTCGCCAGTACTCAGAAGTCTGTGGCTGGCATCTCCTCTCATAGGCATGTTTTTTTTTTGCGAGGGGGGGGGATGAGGGTGTCTAAATCAAAGGGAGATTCTGATGCTGCAGTTCTGAGGTGGGGTCATGTGATCTAAATGAACTCTGGGCGATGTGGCCTAACAGCATAGACCTGCTTCAGGAGCACGTGCTGCTTTCTTGAGCTCACGCTGCTGGACTGCAGTCTTGTTTTAAGAGGTGTTTATGGCTGCCCTGGTGCTCAGAACATGCAGACAGACCAGGGAAAGCAGTCCAGAGGCAACTGGGACAGGCCTTTAGGACATCAGAGGAAGTGGCAGGGCCGGAGCAGCAAGGAAAGACCCCGCTCTGCTCCGTGCGGCCTCCAGCCTCATTTTAAACGGATTTGAGAGCCAGAGTTAGCGGAAAGGAGTGTTGCACACCACACTCCCGAGCACCAGTGTGGCCTGCTCGAGAGAGTCACCGTGGAGAATCTTGGCGGTTGCCACCAACAGCGCTTTCTGTGGCTTCTGGAGGCAAACCTCAAGGCTTGCTGAGGAATTCAAGTAAGATCACAGGAGGAGTCCCAGGTGCTGGACGGTATCCGTGCTTTAGGGAAGACCCCATGCCATCATTTTGCAGGAAAGTCAGGGTCCTCTACTGTCAACCAAGGTTTGCTTACATCTGTAAGGCCCCTGGAAGTGTCTGAGAAAAGAGGAAGGCTACCTTCAAGGGCATGTAGGTTTGGGGCTGGGACATGGTTGATGGCTGTTTTAACACTCTTCTCCATAGAAAAGGACTATGGGT
This sequence comes from Meriones unguiculatus, assembly GCF_030254825.1. Classification (NCBI taxonomy): domain Eukaryota; kingdom Metazoa; phylum Chordata; class Mammalia; order Rodentia; family Muridae; genus Meriones; species Meriones unguiculatus. The sequence continues at coordinate 66,319,722 of NC_083366.1, read as the reverse complement.
TTTATGTTGGCAACCTTTGAGGCAAAGGCTCTTGTGGGGTTTCTGATTTTCAACTCACAGGAAACTTAGACTAGCCTGCGGGGCCGGGGGCTCATGACAAATGAAGAGATGAGGGTCCTATTTTGGTTGCTCCTCCATAAGCTGGGGCATCTGGCCCCTATGACAAATTCTCAGAGGGAAGGGTGATGTCCTATGGCTGATCACAGGCCCTTCAGAGAGACTGTGCTCCAGCTTAGAAGGTGGATCAGGCTTTGGCCTCCAGGGTCTCTCCCTCTTCAGGCTTTCTACTCTCTTGTTTACATTTCAGGTTTCATTTCATCATTTAACCTGATAATGTACATTTTGATTGTCATGGCAAGCAGCAACCTAACTTGTCAGCCTGGGTGTTTTCTCAGATTTTAGACTCAGCAGCAGCCTACCAAAGCATGGCTTCCCTCCTCTGGGTCAGTTTCCCCAATGTCACAGATATCCATTCTTCCTTCATTCCTTCCTTTCTTCTCTCCTTAGTGTGTTTGTGTGCACAAGAGGGTAAGCATATTCAGATCAGCCATTAGCTTTGTACCTCAGGTGTCAAACAGATTTTTTTTCACATAAGGCTCTCATTGACCTGGAACACAGCTTTTTGTTTAGGATGGCTAAACAGGAATTCTCCTGTTGTTATGGTGTCAAAAACCGGGAGCTAACACCCAGATGTTGCAAGGTACTTGTTTTTACAGCTGGGCCAAACTTAGAGTCTCATAGAGAATGGGAGAAGAAAGCAGCCTAGACTAAGAGCAGGAGGGCCTTTTTATGACACTCAAGCAAGTAACTACAAAGCGGAGTTTTGCAGCTATTTTTATGGTCATGGGGAAAACACATGTTGTGGATTTATAATGAGAACATACCATGAAAGAGCTTATGGTTGGTCAAGTCTTAGAACATATCATGAAATAACGGAAACAATTTATGATGTGTAAATCAAAAGGTTATAGAGGAAGAACAAGAAAAAAAAAAACAACCAACGTGGCCTTCAGCTTAGGGCATGCTTGGAGAAAAACACCATTAAGAAATAATATAGAAATAAGTCAAATTCTACCATTATGTTTAACCAGGAACAGGAAGAAAAGTGGAGTCAGCTGGCCCTTAACACAGCCTCTGGCTCTACTACTCTGGATTACAACAATGTCAAGATGTTAACTGTTTTCCGTGGCTCAAACTCAGGTTCTCACGGTGGTCACCAAACACTAGCAACTGAGCCATCCCCCAGCCCCACACAGCCCTTCCCGGTGAAGAGACTGGACACTGGACGCCATTCTCACAGACATGATTGAAGTAGGGCTATATTGGTGGAGGCTACGCCCAAATGTCTTTTTCAAAGTGCTCTACTATTTTCATATTTTTGTGGCCATGCTTCATGTCCAGAATCAGGCTAAACTCAGAAACGAAGACATTGTCCTAACTATAAATGGTGAAAATATACTTTGAGTAAGATTCAAAAAAAAATGTGTTTTCTATGACTAGCATGGCAGAGATTTACTTCAGAAATCAATTTCAAAAGACAATGTCATCTGAAATTAGAGGACCCCCGAAACTCACCAAAGCAGAAAAGGAACTTTCAATATTACAGCTTATAAACTCTATAAGCTAAGCCAAATTCAGAGAAGAAAATCTTAATTTTGTAGCTTTCTTACCACATCACCAAAAGACAAACAAAGTAAGGCTGAAAAAAGGCTTTCCCCCAGCCCCAGAGTGCAAAAGTGATGTGGCTCCCCGCTCTTGCTCAACATTTTCAAAATGACACTGCAGTATTCTCTCTCCCTCTCTCTCTCCCAGTTCTGGGTCTTTGACAAAATTATTTGTCAGTGTAAGAAAGCAAAGATGACTAATTTTTGAAATGCACACGGAAAGCTGCTGGGCAGAAAGGTGGCGACCCGAGCATACCTACGGTGGTTTTGTCGGAGTCCTGTTCTGTTAGAGCGCATTGATTCACGCTGCATGGCTGGCGACTACTTAGGGCGTTCCTTGGGACCTCTAAGTGGCAGGTTGTCGTGTCATTTAGCACACGTGATTGACACCATCACCCTGACAGGTCTAGGCTCACCTGCAGAGGGATCTGGCACGTGAGTGGAGAGACTATCTTGATGACTTAACTGATGTGTCAGGACCTTGACTGTGTGCCAGACCCTTCCCCCGGACCATACGACTCCATCTGGGAAGCAGCAGCATGCTTCCACACCCTTCTGAGTCGGCTTACGGATGCGCTGTGACCAAGTGCTTCAGGCTTTTGCTGCCCTGGCTCCCTACCATGACCTATGAGCCAGAACAAAGCCATTTTCCTTAGGTTGATATGTTTTTGGAACGGAAACTAAGACACTGTCCGGCAACAGAGTGAGGCTTAGTGTACGGTAAGCGCTGACCGACTACTGGGGTAGGCGCACAGCTTTAAACGCCAGGGTCCAGTGTCCTTTCCACGAAATAATTCTTGATTCATTTAATTCTCAGAAAATTCTAGTCTCTTGCCACCTATTCCAGAAGCTTTCGGTAGAGGGCGGCTGAAGGCTCTTGGCGAAAAGCAGGCGCCATTGGATCCCCGGTGGCCACCGCAGCGACGGTGCCTCTCCAAAGCCAGAGCTTGAGGAGGGCGGAGCCGGAGGCAGCGAGGCCCGAGCCCAGGAGCACCGCGTGGGAGGATCGCGCAGGGCCGGGCGAGGGTGCAGGCGGTGCACCGGCCGTGCGGGACGCGGTGCTGCCGGTTGCAAGGCTGCGTAGAGCCCTGGCGGGTGCGCGAGGCAGCGAGGGGCAGAGCGGGGCGCAGGGCGGTGCACTGGGCGGTGCACGGGAGGTGCAGGGCTCTGGGCATTGCACGGGGGGTGCAGGGCTGGGGGCGGTGCATAGGGGCGGTGCGGGGCGCAGGGCAGCTGACGGCGTCACCGGGCGGGAGCAGCGCGCGCTCCGCCTCGCCAGCCACCGCATCGCCGCGCTCAGCGGGTCCGGAGCAGCGCCTGGAGACGTGCCGCGCGGAGCCGGCTCTCCCCAGGTAAGCAGCCGCGGCCCTCGGCTGGAGCTGGGTGCAGCTCGCGCGTGCCCGGCGCTTTGGGCAGGTACCGGGAGCCGGGTTACTCTCTGAGTGTGAACATCAGTACGCATCCCAGACTAGGAAAGGGGGACCAGCTAGCTTCCTCCTGCATCCTTCCAGGAGGGAGGTTGAGCACGAAGCCTTAGCTCAGTTGGGAGAACGTTAGACTGAGCATCTAACATTGCTTGGAAAGAGCAAGATGAGGGATCCCGTCCTAACAGGAGTTGCGGTTGGGAAAATTCTTAGACTGCAGGTGTTGTCATGAATGCGGAAGCCGATTCCATGGATTTAGGAAAAGTCTCAGAAAGAGGTACAGCGAGAGAAAGAAACGTTCAGAGCCCGGGAGAGACCGCCGGGGGCTGGTCACGCTCGGACCCGGCCTCTAGACTTAACATTCTGGAAAGAGACCCGCCTTAACGTCTCCATTTTAAAGAGCAGGCTTGGGGTATCCGCGGGACTCCCCTTCTCCCGGGGGCGGGGGCTGGGAGCCCCAAGCAGGATCCGCATCTCGTCCTAGGTGCAGGATCGTGGGTCTCCATCAGAGGACAATGACGGCTGTCTGCCCGAGGGTTGGACATCTCCACCCAGTTTTGCGGTTTCAGCCCCAGTTCGGGTTCTTTGGGGTTGGGGCAGTCTTTGGAACTGGACGCCCCGCGCCTCGGTTGTCCCATGCCTTCAGAGGTGGATCACAGTGTAGCGGGGGTGCAGGAATTTCTGCCCAGCTGGCCTTGCTTAGGGCTTTCTTTCCAGTCTGGTCCCTTTTACCTTTAAATCGGCCCCGTGCATGCTCATTTATCCCAGCAGAAGTTTTGTGGTTTGCTTAAAAAAAAAAAAAAGATATTATGTGCTCTTTCCCACTGGCATTTGGATTCGAGGTGGTGGAGTGGGCGGGAGAGAAAAGAGGAGAATAAAATTAGAATAAATTTAACAGATTTGCATGGGAATCATACTATTTTTTTTTTTATTGTTGCCTGAAATTGCAAACTGTCCAGTTTTAGCTGTGTCAGCCTTTCCTAATGGAGAGGCCCCTGTGCTGGGGCACAAGAAGACAGAGCACCCCACAGTTCTCACCCCCGCACCAGGGAAACAGAAGATGGCATGGGAAAGAGGCACATTTGACTGAGGACGTTACATTTAGTGCTGGTGGCTGTCCCCTGGAGCACACGGGCAGGAGTGGATGGGGCCAGGGCTAGCACTGATTCTGCAGTCAGCCACGGAATCCTTGCTCACCGCTCAGTTCTCTTGTGTTGGGAACCCACGTACAGCTACAGCGTATAGAGAAAGCTCTAGAAGTCATTCTCCTAAGTGCTTTAGCCGGGATGCTGCTGAGGCTTCAGACACACAGGCTGAAAGGCAAGCTGGGCAAGGGGGAGACTCCAGCCGCTGGTTAGCAACCAGCCTGTCAACAAAAATATTTCATCCTGAGAAGGGCAGCTGGAGACCTTGCTGCCAGCTTCACATCTGTATTCCATTCTCTGCAGCGCCCGCAAGCCTATAGTTCACTAGAAACGGCTTATTCTAGCACCACCAAAATCTCTGAAAAAATAATGGGGCTTGTTTTATGAAGAGAGAAATTGTACCTCTTGTAGTCAAAAACATATTGTTTATTCTTAACGTCCAAGGGAGGTTAAACCAGTTGATGGCCTTAGATTAAAATTCATCATGTGTCCAAGATGAATGCAGCACGCTTTTTGCATCAGGGAGTTTCTCCTGGACAGAGAGAGAGTTGTTGTCACAGGTGTGCTGAAATCACTCAGCATTGACTTTTCAATACAGATAACCAGTATCCCGTCCTTCCTCTCACAGAGGCTCCAAACTGCCTATTGATCACCTGTGCTGCCAGGAGCACAGTGGCCATGGACAGATGTCTTTTCAGGGCTAAACTGATTTCTATGACATTAATTGATTTTGGTAATGATTTTTCCAGGAAACAGCTGATCTATCAAAAATAAAGATGATGGTTCTCATGTTATCAAAATTACCGATATTCTGTGTATGTGCGCACACGCAAGTCCATGTGGGTGCATGGCACACGTGTACATGCCTGTTCATTCATTAATATGGAGACCAGGAATCACTGTCAAGGGTCTCTCTTCTTTGGTGGCACTCTTGCCTAATCTGGAGCTCACTGATTTGAGTAAGTTGCTGGCCAATGAGCTCCAGGGGCCCTCCCGACTCTGTGTGCTCAGCTTACAGACAGGACCTGCTGTGCCTGGCTTTTGTATGTGGGTGTCATGGGTATGAACTCAGGCTTTCCTTCTTTGGCAAGTGCTGTACGCACTGAGCCATCTCTTCAGCCCTGCTGCTCTTTTAAAAGTTAAGTTTCCTAATGCCTGAATACATAATTAGGCAAGAGCATGACGTTATCCAACTTCTCTCAAATAATGGTTCAGTCTCTCATTACTTGACAGGCAAGTGTCTCTTCCTTGACCTGGTGAGAAGTGTTTGAAGTGATGGGTGCAGACGTCCTCTGTCTTTTCTTTGCTGTTGCTTCTGGCAAGTTCTGAAAACGGTTTTCTTACATTCTTCTCCCTGGGGTAGCAAACTGGCAGTGCTGCCCAGGAATGGGAGTGCTACATGCACAGTTCAGACTGCACTAGCAATCACATCAAAAGAGTAAAGCAGTAAATGAGATCAGTGTTAGTATTTACAAATTTACTATTTCACACACTACAAATAACCACTTAAGGGTATAGTCAGTATAAACATTAGTACTTTTTCCCTTTTTCTTTCACTATGCTAAATCTTAGACCCATAAGACATTGCAATACAGACCAGGTGCTCTGTGTGCCCAGTGGCTATTCCACTCTAAAAGGGGCCCATGCAATGGCCTGGTGGTAAGATGCCTGCCACCGAGCCTATCGACCTGAGGTCAACCCTGGGCTATCCCTGGTGGAAGGAGAGAACCAATTCCTGCAGATTGTCTTCTGACCTCCCAACATTCGCCTTCATACATTTCCCCATGCACGCAAAATAAAGAAATAAAATGTAATATAAATATAAAATAATAATAAAAGTTAAAATGTCAGGGTCAATTTAAGATCATTACAAGTGAATAGACAATTGAGTCACACTGATATAAAACCTGCCTCTTCCTTCTTTGCAGAAAACAGAGCCTCTTTATTTCCCTTCACATGTGCACATGCACATGTGTGAATATGTGTGTGTGTGTGCATATGTGTGCGTGTGCATGTGGGTACATGTGTATGTGGAGGCCAGAGGGCCATGCCAGGAGTTCTTGTTTGGGGGACAGCGTGTCTTGCTGAGCCTGGAGAACTGGCTGTCTAGACTAGCTGGCCACTAAGGCCCAAGGCCCCAGCTGTGCCCACTTCAGCATCGGGCTTACAAATGTGCGCCATGTTCTGGCATTTTATGAGTGCTGGGCATCAGACTCGGGCCCTGTTTGCACAGCAGCCCTATACTCACTAGGCTGTCTGCCCGGACCTCGTATTTACTTCTCTGCCAGTAAATGAAGAGGACCAGCTCCAATGATTGCTGTGGTTCTGTGAGAATTAGCTGTCTGTGTCTAGTCTTCCTGGAGACCAGAGGTCTGTTGTTGCTGGAGGCAGGGCCAGGCACTAACTTCTGTCCCATGGAGTCCTGGCCTGGATTTGCCTCAGTCAAATGTCACATTTAAGTCCCTTTACTGGAAAAAGTGCCAGCAGAGCCACTACTGAGCAGAGGGACATGGGGCAGGTGACTCGCCGTGTGGCTAGATGTGGAAGCTCTGATCTTGGGGTACTCTGCCATCAGCATGAGTGTTATCAGCGTTTCAATCTGCTTGTTTTATGTCACTAAATAAGGTTTGTGTGAAATGTCACTCTCTGCACTTGACTCAGGCAACCTGCCTGGAATGGAAGGGTGGCTCTTCAGGTCGCTTGGGGCTGGGGAGGAGCCTGTGGATGCCCTGGGGCTCTCTGGCTCAGAATTCATCATGGGCAACTTTGAAAGAGAGCAGCATTTTGTGTCAAAGAATTTTGGGCAATTTTCCCAAGGCTAGTTAATGCCTAGAGAAAAAAGGGGGGGCAGGAACTCTCTCCATTGGGGCTTTACACAGTGCACACCCCCCACACCTGTACACCCACACACATCCACTCACACACCCACATACCCAAACATACTCAGCCCTACGACTCCACACCCCCACAAACTCATATAGCCATATTTCCACACACCATGACCCCCACACATACACACACGTATATAACCTGCATATACCCATACTCTTGACTACTCACACATCCACACCTCAATACCCACCCACATATCCACACACCTACACATCTGCACACACTCATCCATCCACATGTCCACTTACCCCATACACACACACACACACAACCAACCACACATCCAGACACCTACACATCCACATTTTCACTCACAGGCACACCCACATATCAACCTCCCCCAACATACACACATACATGCACACATACCAGAAGTTCTACATACACGCACACTCATACATTCAACATATCCACACATCTGCATACACATACCCACACACACACACACAACACACACACTTAAAAGGTACATACCACACTTCTTTCTTTAATGCCTCCAATCGAGTAAGGTTCAGACATGATTAAAGCTCTAAGAATCCTTTGGGGAGGGAGGAGCCTCCTGCCTGTTATTTTTAATTTCCAGGTTTTTGTATGTGTCTTGTTACGGGTTCAGGAGTAGCCGCTCACTGACCACTCAGACACCAGACTGAGCTCAACAGATGTTTAGTGAATGCTAAACAGGAACTGACCAGTCAGGGCCACAATCTGGACTCCGGAGTCAGACTATGACTTTGATCTGCTCCTAAGGCAGGTTTTTTTTTTTTTATACAAACAAATAAAGAAACAAAATAACCAGGTAACAACTAGATAACAAAACTGTAACCAGGTGTAGGAAACAAACCGCAACTAAGTAACAACCAGGTAACAAATATGCAACCAAGTATCCAGGTGTAGAAAGCAACATTACATCACTTTGGCTAGACAAAGCGGTTCTAACTGACCTTCAATTTGATTGGTTCTGCAGTTGGGGTACTTTATAGAGTGTCCAGGTAACAAAGCATACAAAGTTTGAGAAATGAAACCACAGAGACATAATCAAAATGGAAACTTGAAAGCAAAATGGCTTCTGATATGCTAAAGGCTACAGCAGGTGTTAATAGAGCCTAAGAACTAAAGTAGATCTCAACAGAGGGGCTAGAGAATTTAAGCAGGTTACAACAGTGTTTGATGCAGGGTCTCTAAAAGCTTGATACTTTTGAGTTTGGGATCAGAACCCATACTCCTTCATTCAGGGCAAAGCCAGGCAGAAATCGCTCAGCTCTCTATAACATTGAAATCCAACCCTGAGAATAGTCCAGCTCAAGGCCGGACCTCCATGAACATGGATTCACCTTCTCAGAGTGACCACCTAGCCTTGGCCACCCCATGTACACTTGCCTGAGGTCAGTAGGCTACCTTCTCATCTCCTAGGAAAAAGATGGTTCCCTGGGACTGAAAGAGAGGTAGCTACAATGCTCCTCCACTGCTCAGTGGCTTGGCCAAGCACCTGGCTGCTTTGTTTTGACCTCCCTCATAGGGCCACTTTGGACTTCACTGGTGGTTGCTGGACACTAGGGTGGAAGATGGAGAGAAGCTGGTACATGTTTGCTGTTAGGAGCTAAGTGCCCTGATGGGCGATGGCTCACCAGCAGCCTCAGATAGCAATAAGCAAACAGCAGCAAGCAAGAACTGGAGACAACATCTGAGGAGAGAGACATGCTTCGCTTAATTTACACAACATCTACAAGTATCAACATGCAACATGTATGTGCGTGTGTTTGTAACTGTTATTTTTATATATAATTGAAATAAGATTTAATTACAATTTTAAAAGGATGAACTAGGGTGACAGCTTCAGAAGATGCTCGATGCACAGGTAGGAGGGTCTGTGTTTGAGCTCCAGAATGCAAGTAAAAAAGGAAAAATGCAGTGCGGTGGCATGAGCTTGCAGCCCCAGTGCTGAGGGGATGGGGCAGGTGGATGCCTGGGACTCAGTGAGCAACCATTCCAGTCTAATAGGTGGCTGCCAGGCCAAGGGGAGACCTCATGTCAAGGTAGTGGAGGGCATTTCTGAGGGTGATGTGTATCTGCCTCCATGTGCGCACAGGTTCAGCTGTGCACACACGAACTTGCATACTCACCCTCTCATGCATGCATTTAGAATTCAATTAAAAACAATGAATGGAAGGAGGATGTGTGTGCCCCACATGAACCCCACGTGACCATGGTAGTAAGGGCTGTCTGAGCGCTTGTGAGCAAAGAGGAGTGTGGAATTACTGGAGGGTGGAAATGGCTGGGTGACCTAGTTTTAAAAAGCTCCTAAATTACCTACATTATCATGATGACCAAGCAAGGTTTTGTTTGTTTGTTTTTTGTTTTTGTTTGTTTGTTTGTTTTTTGCGTTTTGATTTAGAATAGAAAGGGAATGGGGAGTTGCCTCCCTATCCTTCCATTCCTTTGAATGTTGGTTTGGATCCCTTCATATACAAGTACAGTAATTTCAGTAATTTGAGGACAGAGGAAGAAATGAATCAGGTTGCTGGAACAAATAACTAAGCAGAATGCAAATGTATATATGGGAGAGAATGCAGAATAATCTCAGAGTAGGGGGGATTTTTCTAAACTGAGGTACTAAAAAATAATTGTTAAGTTGGATTCATGCAAATTATGCACAAATACAAATGGCAACATCAAAGTGGATATTTACCTCCTCTTTCAGTTGAGTTTGATTTCTTAGCGAGGGGCTTTTCGTGGCTGAGACTCATCAGAATCCCTTGAGGGGTTTACCAGGCTCACAGCTCTAAGACTTGGAGCTGAAATATAGTTCGGTGATACAGCCCTTGGCTGACATGCATGCAAGAGGCTCTGGGTTTGATTCTCAGAACTACAAAAGAAAAATAAAGAGACAGACAGGCAGGCAGACAGACGGACAGACAAAAACGCCGAACTGCTGATTCAGGGGGTCTGTTTCAAGATCTGGATGCTGGTGACGCCGCTTGGCCCTGAGGAGTTTGAGAGGAGCTCATCGTGTAGACCAGGCTGGCCTCAAACTCCCAGAGACCCACTTCAAAACACAAAAGATAATACAATATTCTCCTGGAGAATATGTAAACAGAGGGCAAGGATCTACAGCATCCAGAGATACAAACCCAGCTGCTTCTAATGTGTGGAAAGGGCCAGAAGCTGACGTCTTCGGCCATCACAAAGGAACAAATGATCCAATAACATGCTGTCTCAGGCAAGCTTGAGGAATAAACCCTCACACCCATGGAGTGTGAGGTGGACAGAAACTGGTGGTGACTATGAATCAGAAAGCACAAATGTACTGAGATTAAGATGGATTATCACAACCCCCTTGGCCAACATCTCTCTCCAAAAAGATTTACATCATGAGTCACAACAGTAGCAAAATGGCAGCTATGAAGTAGCAATGCCGATAAGTTAGGTTTGGGGTCCACACAGCATGAGGAGCTGTGTTAAAGTGCGGCAGTGTTCGGAAGGTCGAGGACCACTGAACATGTTCCTTAACCTAGCGGTCCAGTGCACAAGGGATTTTCCTCTACAGACAGGATTTTTAAGATGAGATATTTATACAAAAAGGGTCCTGACTGAGTAAAAGACTCCACCATGGACTTGTGTGCATCTGATAGTGAGCAAACTGTCTCTCGGCAGGCCAGCACTGGACAGCTCGGGCGCTGTGTTCAGATCTGTCCTTAACTCCCACCTCTGCTTGACCTCTGCCCAGCTGCAGCCCGCTCGACTGTTACCTCACCACAGCTCTAGACTCCAGTGTCTGCCTAAGCCGTTAACCTGCATGCTGACTATTCCCCTTCCTTCCCATTCACACATTTCAGAGAGAGTGCTTCTGGCAACTGAGTCGAAACTCAGGTTAGTAAGTTGCCCTTTTGAATGAGTGTGAGGCAGTGAGCCTGCCCTGAGCATAGCTGGGGCGATGATGATGATGATGATGTGTATGTGTATGTGTGTGTGCCACAGTGACGTGTGGAGGTCAGCGGACACTTGGAGCAATTTCTCTCTTTCCTCCATGTGGGTCTTCAGTTGTGGTAGCTACTGCCTTTACCTGCTGAACCACTTGCAAGATGTGTAAAAATAAGGATGGGACCATCATCATGTTAACGTGTGATCAATCTCAGACTGTGTGTGAGCTGAGTCAAAAGCATTCAAACCAAGTACTCCCAGCTCTGACACAACCCAGATGGGTTCCCAGTAGCTGGTGGCCAGAAAGTTTAAAAGCGTGAGCTGGCTTGGCTGGAAGTGCTGTCACCAACAGCCACGTTTCTCACAGTCATTAACACAATATAGAATCAGAGCCGGGAGACAGGTGTGCCTTTTCATTGGTCTTCTGGAGAAATTAGATCGGGGACGTGGCTGTCAGAGCAGATTAGATCTTTGCTGTTTATGCTGTGTAGTGCAGACGACAGAAGACAGAAGACGAGCGTCTGCCTGGCTAACATCAACACTTTTACTGACATTTCTTGCTGAAGTATTACAAAAAAAACTTCACACACAGAGTCTGACATGTTTTCATTGTGAGGAACCCATCACAGTATAAAATCTGCCACATTGACCGTTTCCAAGCGCAGTTTGTTAGCATCAGTCCGGTCCTGTTGTTGGACAGCTGCACCCCACAGATCCTGAACAAACCTCATTTCCAGAGCCTTCTATCCTGCGACACCAAAACTCCACACCCATTCAATGACTCCACTTTCTGCAATCCAGTTCTGTGTTCTTTCTCCTCGAGTTGTATCGTCCTTCATTTCCTCACAGATGAGATCACAGATCTGTGTATGTGCTCTTTGTGTTGGTGTGTATGCAGTGCACGCGTGAATGCATGTATTGAAGACACGGGGTCTGCCACTAGTCTGGAACTCTCCAATCAGGCCAGCAAGTGCCCTGTCTCCTTCCATCTCCACCTCCCCAGTGCTGAGTTAAGTGTCAGCACACCTGGGTTTTCTTTTCTTTTTTTTTTTTAAGTGTGTCTTGGGAACTGAACCAGTGAGCCATCTCCTCAACCCCAGCATCTTTTTGCAACTTACCTTACTCGCACCACCCTCTAGATTGGTGTGCGATGCCAGAATTTTTTTCACTCCTCTGCTGAAGGACATATATTGCATCTTGTTTATCCCTTCATTTGCTAGTGGGATCTGAAAGGCTGCCACCTTCCGGCTACTGTGAATAATGGTGGCTGCAAGCATTTGGGGACCAGCAATCTATCTGGTGGCTCATGTTCTGGGAAGCGGAGATAGTGGATCCCACGGTAATTCTATATTTAGCTTTCTCCAAAGAGGCAGCACCATATTTTGGCTCGACCACCATAATGAAAATGTTTCCATTTTTCTACATTATTGCCATCACTTGTTTTTATCTTTAAGGAAAATGATGTGCATATCTGTGTGTCTGTAGGTGGGCCTGTGCATGTGAGGATGGGTGATGGGGGGGCAGGGCTGCAAGGAGATTGTGAGCTATCTAACTTGGGTGCAAACACTCTTAACTTCTGAGCCCTTTTTTGGACCTCACCATCACCACCATCACCACCACCACCACCACCACCACCACCACCACCATCATCACCATCAAGTATTTTGAGTGAGTGTAGAGCAGCCTTCACTGTGGTTTGGGTTTCTGTGTCTAATGGCTGGTGTTAGACCCTCTCCACCTGCCTTAGAGAAATGTGTGTAGACGTTCCTTGCCGGTGCTTCTGTTTGTTCATCTTTTGCTTGCTCAATTGCAGACATTCTTCTCATATTGAGGGTGCTAGATCCTTTTGAGATTGTTGGCACCTTTTCTACAGATTCCCTCTTGACTTTCTCAGTAACATCCATTGTAGGGCAAAGGTTGAATGAAACCTAACTTATCTACTTACATGGGATGGTAAGGAGTCTTGAGTGGTTCAAAATGATCTCAGAAGAGGAGAATTCACTTGGAGGACTCACACTCCCTAGTCACAAAATTATCTCAAAGTTACAGGAGTAAAAACAATGTAGCATTAGCATATGCAGAGACCTAGGTCCAGGTGGGGACCAACGGGCAGAAGTGAAAATGTAGACCTCTCTGTTTCCTCAGCCCCCAGCTGATTTATTTTTAACAAGGGCCCTGCACTGTCAATTGGAAAAGTTGGGTACAAATGAGGGCAGAACGAATGATGGGGGGACACTTGGACCTAAGGAAGATAATGAAGCCTGAAACAGCCTGTACCTTGTCTGAGAATTAGTTCATTGTGGATCAGCAATAAAAGCTAAAACCACAGAACTTAAAAGATACATGGGAAATCTCCATGACCTTGCATTTGGTGATGAATTCTCAGATACAGAACCAAACAATGCACTACAGAATAGCAGACAATTCTAAACTCCCTTTCTATCTCTTACCAACTTGGTGGATTTTATTTGGCTATCGTAGGAAGGGGTTTGACCTTGTATGCTTGGGCAGCCTTGTGCTCTCATCTCTGACAGTGAGTGAGGCCCTCAGATCAACATCACCCCATGCCTCACTGCCTTGTTCCAGATGTACAGAGCCCCATGCCCCAGGGGTCAGCATGCTGCACTGAACACTGATAGCTGGTCCTTTGACCAGGAGACAGTGTCATTATTTATGTAGTTTTCCTGTTCACTGCTCTTACCAACATGAAAGTAAAGAAACAAATAAAGACCCTCCAAATGCAGCCAGAATCTGGCCTATCTTGACAATGCCCTGAGAGCCCTCCATTGCTGTAGAGGAATATTAATTTAGAACATGACTGCTCTGGAAAGGAGATCACATCCAAAGACTTTCTAGGTCTGTGTGATCCGGCTAGACGAGACGACAAACACTCCTGTAATCTAGGAGACAGAGGCAAGCAGATCTGAGTTCAAGGCCAGCCTGATATAGAGAAAGTTTCAGGTAAAGAAAGCTTAGGTCCAGGTGTGGTGGTACATGCCTTTAATCCCAAACAATGAAGGTAAAGTTAGTTTGTAAAAAAAAAAGCACCCATGTTTGAAAGTGATGTCTAATTGGGGGGGTGGGGGGCGGGGAGTGATGAATCAGCAAAAGAGTTGACAGAATAGGAAATGCCCAATGTTCAGGAAAAGAGAGAAGAAAAGGAAACTACTTAAGGGGCAATAAAGAAAGGGAAAGAGGTAGTTTTACAGTAATAGAGACTTGCCGAGAGGGAACTCAGGTGAAGACTGAATGACCCAGAAAATAGAAAGAGCCAGCAGATTAAAGCAGATTGCTGGAGTTAGTTTGAGGCCAAGCAGAATGTTATGCCTAGATCACAAGACCCCCAAGAGACCACGAGGAACATGAGTCTGATGCAAAACACACAAGGATCTTTATTCAAGCTACAGCTTGGGTTGCAATCCCTCCTGACACAGCAGGTTGGGAGAGTGAACCGGAGGTCTGGGGAGACAGGGTTTTTAAAGGGAAAACCATATGAAGGGACTCCCAAGCCTTGGCATTACATGACTGGACAAAGGGGCAAAGGAATGCAATGCAATGTAAATAAATTGGTCAATCAAATCTGGTCAAACCACAGAGAAAAACAGTCCAAAAGGGGTATCTTGACCTGGGAGAAACTCACGTTTTCCTTGACCATCCCTGTCATTATCAGTTAGCCTCAGTTGCTGTGTCTAGCTGTAAGCTGCTGAGGACATTCTGCAGCCTTTCCTGGAACTCAAGAGTGGGGCCAAGTCACTAAGGACAGTCAAGTTAAGATGGAGTCTGAGAAACAAAATGGAGTTAGCCTTATTACTTTTAACCTCTTCATTCCCTGCTCGTCTAGTAATTACAGAGGCCAGTCTTGGGCTCCCCAGAGATCTGATAATTGGGTATTAAGTTGTTGATATTGGGACCTCATTACTGAATAGTTAACTGAACAGTTCCCAACCTTTGCTTCATATACTGTAATAACTTATTGAGAATGCAGGGGCCAAAAGTTAAAAGCAATAGTAAAATAAGAAGGGTGGATATAAGGGAAGTAAGCCACGGAAGACTATTATACCAGGATTTAATCCATCCTCTGGAATCCTCTCCTTCCAGGGTCTCTCCAGGCTTTTTGTTATTTTTGCTAAGGATTTCCTAATCACTCCTGAGTGGTTTACATAAGAACAACATTTCTCTCTAAAGGCTGCACACAGCACGCCCTGCTGTAAAGACAACAGATCCAAGCCCCTTCTGTTCTGCTACTCCTGCCAGGGAATCAACACTCTTTTCTAAATGGGTGATTGAGTTCTCAAGGCATTGGATATTTTTATCAGTCTCTGCCTTTAAGCTGTTATAATTCTGGCCTTGTACGCCCAGCACTGCAATACCAGTTCCTGCTCCAGCTAAACAGGTCCCCAAGGTAGTGGCTAATGTCAGGGAGCCCCTTTTGACTTAGCATTTCAGCCTGTTAGGTAGGATAACAGCCGATGAATTTCTCTTCTTCTGTAGCTTCTTCCGGGTGACATGGGGTGGAGATATCAGGGACCCAGGAAGGCTGAAAGGCTAGTCAAAAGCTAGGCAACAGGGTACCCTCTATTTAGTCATCTGGTTGAAGAGACATAGAGCCACCACATTGGCTGGACATAGAGACACCACATCAGCTTTCAGCAAGTCCAGATTTCAGCTTGCAGTCCACAGCTTATCCCTGGATAGAGTTGTCAGCCAGGTGAAAATCTGCTGAGACAAATTCAGACTAGCGACAGAAGTTAAAATTTATCTAGTAACTGGGGAAAGTGAAGAATCCCAAGACCAAGGGGAAAATTCATCTGGGGTCCATTTGGACTGTGGCAGATCCAGGTCTTCTGACGTTTTTGATTTCCTGAAACTCATGAATTTTAGTTTACAAAAGGAAGTATATTAGTATCACCATTGTATTGAGATCCATACGTTAGAAAAAGCAGGTAACAGGTGTCTACAAGACAGCAGAAGTAGAATCATGCCAGTAAGATCTAGTAAAAGCTATGGCTTTTGGGTCAGATCTATATATCTAATATATATATATTATAAATATATATATATATATTAGACAGAGATGTTTTTAACATAATTAGAAGCTCCTTTAAGTCTATCTCCAGAAGACAACCAAAGTGGAATTAAAATCTTGAGCTTGTGACTAGATAATAAGATGTCAGTGCTCTATCAGCTTATCAGGACTCTACTGATCAATAGCATAGAAGGGGAAGAGATCTAAAGTATCTCCCATTTTTAATATGTTTTAAATTATTTTAGATAATTATAATTTATTGTCATATATCTTAAAAAATCTATTTAGACCCTCCAATCTTCCTTTCATTTTTCAACTTTTAAACATTTTTCTAGACCCACAATTTTTTTATAGTCTCATAATTTAAACTTTCATATCCTCAGTCCTCACATAAATTTTGTGTCTTTCTATCCAGTTATTCACCATAAGACAAAGGCAATTAACATGAAGCCTGTGAGCAAGGCAAACCTCTTTACCTTTCTAAATAGGAGATCTAGTACCTAGTATTTCTAACTAGCTAATAAATTGACCAATGAACTGACAGTGGATCTAACTGTCTGCTCTTTCGCTGTAAAGCTACCATTAGCTTAGCTTAACCATCAGTGTGATCAGAGTCCTGAGAAGGATAAAGTATAAGCTAAATAAGTGTACCAATCAAAATGACAGAGATAACTAGTCAGTCCATCACCTAGGCAGCTGTCCCTGGCTCCGGTGATCTCATAGCATCATCAGTAGAGGCAGTCTGGTCATCAGCCACAGAAGATGAGAGATTGTTTCTGTGAAAAAGAAGAACATGAGAGACTGATCTCACCTCGCCTTCAGTAATGTGAAACAATGACTCTCCAGGTGTCTGCAGCTTAGGCTGGGCCCTAGCGGTGGGCCAGCTGGGGCAGTCTTGCCCAGTGATTAGCATACCATAATCCAGAGTTGGAGTCATCTATCATTGTGCCCATATCTTCTCAAAGACTTGAGGAGCTACTGCCAGAATTTTGGGACTCTCTGTCATAATAAGCTTACACATGTTAAAATGTCATATTCCACAGATCTCTGACAAGCTTGAGGGCCAGCATATGAGTTACTTTTTGTCTATCCTTAGATAACTGTTTTTGAACCATATCTATTTCAAGTAGCTCTACATAGGCAAACTTTGTAGTTACTCATTCTAGGCCTAACCTTAAAAACAAACAAGAGACTGACTAACACTCCATAAGCAAACATTTTGCATTGAAGAATCACCAGACTTTTAAATTTAGAAAACCAACCAGAATCAATCTAATATGGTCAAATTTCAACATACTTTACAGTGTCCTTTCAAAGCATATTTGCAAGTATGAAAAAGCAAAGCAAATACAGTTCATATGCCCTCTGGCTTTTTATACATACCCTGTCCTTCCATAACATTCTATACAACTTCAGGTTAGGCTTTTAGAAAAGCTAGTCTTTCCTTTCCTTTCCTTTCCTTTCCTTTCCTTTCCTTTCCTTTCCTTTCCTTTCCTTTCCTTTCCTTTCCTTTCCTTTCCTTTCCTTTCCTTTCCTTTATTACTCCAGTCTCTTGTTTTCTCACTTGCTCTTCAGACAACATGAAAACTTCCATCAAAATCCTTCTCATCATTTCTTTACTAACTCATTCTACAGGTTTTTACCATCCTGACATGATATACTGTAAAAACTACAGTTTTCTTAATTTGGCTCAAACAGTATGGCTTGGTTTCATTTGGTAAAATTAATAAAATAAATACCAGGGTCTTTTGACCTCCCCCAAAGGGTTAAGAAACTGTTCCAAGTTCTTTGTTAGACTGACCAAGGTCATTATTTTAAAATGCTTGATAAACTTTAAAATCTTTTATAGCCTTAAACATTTAAACATTCTTCAAAACCTGTTTTGCAGCATTAAATAAAGTACCTTTTTAAGAGTGAAGTCATAGAGCATAACGATAGTTTCTAGAAGTCAATACCAAATTTTATCTTTGTAAACACTTCAATGCCTCTAAAATCAATACCAAGTGTATTATTTTCATGTTATAAACTTTGGCTGCCAGCAAGAAAAGTTATATACAAACACACAGAGGTGCAGATCTAATATCTCATATAAAGAGTTTCAAATGTTATTTTTTATAAACCTGGTTTTTAACACAGAACGAAAATTATGTAAAATCTTATCCCAACTTATATTACCTTTGGAGACTTGTTTTTCAGTGGTCTCATGCCATTTGCTGTTCAGAATGGCTCCAACCCTAAATTACAAGTTTAAATTAACTTTTTGTTAGAGATTTTTAATATACCCAAACACCAATAATCTGTAACAAAGACATACAAAACATAGTAAACTTATATATTAAAAACAGACAGACAAAACTTATTTTTATTTCTTTTAGCTGTAATTTCAAGGGAGGAACATCTTGCTACCTATTGAATGCAATTCTTATGACCACAGAGGCTTGTAGTTTTCTTACCTGAGAAGCTGCTGTGGCCCCATTAAGAGTTGCCTACCTGAACTGAAGCCCCTCTGCAGGGCAGGCTGCATTCTCAAGAAACCCTACTCTGGAAAGACCTCTCCTCCAGAGACCCGAGCAGTGGCAGAGACCAGAGCATTGGCAGAAACCTGCCAGAACAGGGCCTCCCAGAAATGGGCAAGAGTTAAGTCTAGGGAGTTAAGCAGTCAGTCCGATAGTGTCTGTCACAGTCTAATACAAACAAAGATACACAAACACAAGGAACAAAATAGAAAGACAAATACAAACAAAGTAGCCACTGCACAGCTAGAAACAGAAGTAGATCCAAAATCTTGGTTTCTCCAGCTGTGGAATCCAAAAGCAGCATAGAGAGGAGAGTCGCTGATGGTGAGGCTCTTCGTCCTCGACCAAAAATCTCTCCAACTGGTAGGTGGGCTCTCCTTCAACCACCCCTTGGCTAGGGACAGGGACATCTCCCTGACCCCTGTGGCTGTGACTCTAGCATGTCCACTCCTATCCACATCTTGTCACTTGTACAGAAGCCTCGAGGCTTTTCAGAACCAAGAGTAAACACAAATACAGCCACTTCACAGAGGCACTTACTGGCTGGCACAAACCCCTCCAGGTCAGGGTCCTGGAGCTCTGGGGATCTCACTAGGGCCTCCAAATGTTATGCCAAGATCACAGGACCCCCAAGAGACCGCCAGAAACATGTGTCCAATGCAAAACACACAAGAGTCTTTTTTCAAGCTAAAGCTTGGGTCACAAACCTCCTGACACAGCAGGTTGGGAGAGTGACCCTGAGGCCTGGTGAGATAGGGTTTTTGATGATTGGACAAAGGGGCAAAGGAATGCAATGCACTGTAAATAAATTGGTCAATTGCATCTGGTCAAATCACAGAGAAAAACAGTCCAAAAGGGGTATCTTGACCTGGGAGAAACTCATGTTTTCCTTGACCATCCCTGTCATTATTGGCTAGCCTCAGTTGCTGTGTCTAGCTGCAAGCTGCTGAGAACATTCTGCGGCCTTTCCTGAAACTCAAGGGTGGGGGCCAAGTTACTCTAAAGACAGTCAAGTTAAGATGGAGTCTGAGAAACAAAATGGAGTTAGCCCTGTTACTTTTAACCTCTTCGGAGCAATTCAGGAGCTGAGAGAGAAGCCAACTTGAATAAGTCAGCTGGGAGAGGAGTTTGAGTGAGAACAGCTGAGTTGAACCAGCCAGCCCAGAGCCCATAAAGAACAAGAAAGAGTGAGTTTATTCAGCAGCAAATCTCAGAGGCTGAAAACATTCTAGGCCGAGGTTAGATTATGGAGGCTAGAAGCTTCCAGGACTAGGCCTCTGTAAGCAGCAAGAGGCAGTAAGCCTCCCAGACAACAATTGAACCATGTGAATAAAAGGTACTTTTATGCATTGGCTCCTGACATCCTGCTTTCCCCAAAGGCAAATGCTTTAGGAGCTTGGGCCAAGCTTAAGTTGTGAGTTTATTTGCCTCACAAAACCAATTCCTCCCACTTCCTCCATTCCTAGTGACCTATTCTCTCTGCTTGTTTCACTCAGGCAGATACTGTGCACGTCATGAGGAGCACCTCACACCTTTCTGCTGGTCTGCCATAGCATTTCCAGTCAGGTGTCTCCACCCCACAGAAAACAACCGAAAGGGCTTTGCACTTTGGAGAAAGACAAGGCTTGGATGGTTGACTCTTTGACGACCGGGGAAACATTTCCCACCATCAAATAAATGTATTAGATGCTCTAGCAAACTAGAAAGGTACCTGAAACATAAAACAATCCATTACTTGCATGAAGAGTCTAAAAAACTATGGATGTATACCTTGGGGTTGGATGGGTGTGGTGGCCCACCTTTCTGGGATTACCTGCTAATAGTCTTAGCATTTGAAAGTCTGAGGCAGGGAGATCATGAGTATGAGTCCAGCCTGGGCTCCACAAAATTTTCTTTGTCCATATCCATATCATAATCTAACATACTGTGGCTTACCCAGAAAATTGGTATATGTGTTTTTACATTTCTTGTAAAACCACCCTTTTCTGAATGGTAGTATCAGTTACAGACAGTCTCTGTCCATTTGCCTTCTATGGATAGTCGAGGTGTGCTCCCAAGTGTGGGAAACATTTACAGGGAACAATGAGCTTGGCTTGGGATACCTTTAGTCCTGGTATTCAGGGGGCAGAGGCAAGTGGATTTGAAGCTGTGCATTTGAAGCTAGCCTGGTCTACACAGTGTTCCAGGCCCACCAACACTATATAGGGAGACCCTGCCACGGAAAACAAAATAAGAATGGGAATAATGGTTTGGTGTTACAATGGGGGACAAGTTCTATGGTAGAACAAGGTGACTACTTCTCAGGGATGGTGTTTGTGTCCTGCAGGAGACATGACAACCTCTGAGCTCAGGATGTGGGTGTTGTCTGCAGGGAGAGAAACCGAGTTATTGGGTGTTTTCAAATGGTGCCCATAAAGAGCAGAATTCCTCTGCTCTTTCATTTATCTTTAGTTTCAACTCATCCTTGATATTCTTGTGTCCCAGAAGACACCCTTCCCCATAATACAGCATCGCAGGTTACTCAGGCCCCAATTCTAAAATGGAGAGTGTTTGGCTGGGACTTCCACATACCTCCCTATAGACTTTAAGCTCTATGCTCAATAGGATGTCAACTATAGATAAATTATTGCTAAATCGTGTTGCTTATGGAAGAATGACAAATAAATGAGCGTGCACGTGATACATGTTAAACATAGACAACCACTTTCCTGACATCTTTGGACTAGGGTAGGTTGAATCCAGGGATGGAGAAGCTGTGGAGGCCTGCTGTGCAGTCTTGACAGACAGGAGCCACTGTGTGAGAGGTGGGCATTCAGTCAGGTGAGAGGGTTTCGGCACAAACATTCAGAAACCGTCACTGTTGGCCAAAGTTTTGTTACCGTGATGAAGAGCCTGAGGCAGGCTACTTTATGTTAGCTCCTGGGTCTTGAGGCACATGACAGACAGGCACTTTTGGTGACAGCCTTCTTGATGGTAGCAGCCCAAGTAGTGCAGGGAAAGTGTATAGACCACCAGATACAGTATGGAGGGCAACCTTGATTTTCACAGAACCAGTTTTCCAAATTCCCATCTATACACACTAGAGCCATGATGAGGTTTTGCCTTGTCAACTCCTCAGCACTGGGATTAAACCCAAGGGACACTGAAATCACACTGAGCCACAGCCCTGTATACAACAACCTACCAGTCATGTTTATACCCCAAATATGCAGTGTATTCAAGGAAGCAGATAAACTTCATTTTTTTTAAAAAAAAATGGCAACTGAGAGCAACTTAGGGAAGAAATCCAAGAAATTCCAAATGTTGCAAACTGCAAAATTAATACTCAGTCAGCAAAGTGTGATGGGAACAGGTGTCCTTTCCTGCACAGATGGTCTGTCCTGTTGTCTACTCCTGTGTGAAATCCTGCCCAGGGTGTTTATTGACAGGGGCTGGAAAAACCCAAAGACAAAAAAAGGAACAGACTTGAAAGTTTAGAACAAATTGCAAATGATGTTAGAGAATTTAAATACTAGGGTCTATCTAACTCTTATCTATGATCCATCATCTATGTATCTATTTATGTATCTATCTATGTATCTATCTATGTATCTATGTATGTATGTATGTATGTATGTATCTATCTATCTATCTATCTATCTATAACCAATGTATCTTCTGTCCGTCTACTTACGTATCTATCATCTCTCCCTTCCCCTGGTCCTTCCTAGGAGTAAAGACAGCCCTGCCTCCTTCATAATGGATTCAGGGGACCCCTGGACCCACCCAGATGGTTTTTCTAACACCAAATCTGTATACATTGTCTCCCACTCCTCTGAGCCCTATATGACTCTGCACTCTTCTTTCCCATTTCCTTAGCTGCTACATTTCTTTAATGAGAAATCTCCATTCCTCGTCTGGCCTGCAGCTCTCTCTTCCATATTCCCTCTGCCCGTACGCTCCTGCACATGATGGTGTCCTCTGCCATTCACTTTCACCAGGGCATCTCCAGAGTGAGGCTCACTTTGTCATCACTGAACTCCCAGTTTTCCAAACTCAAAGCCTCGCCTTCCCCCTTTCGCAGCACAACCAGCCTTCAACCCCAGGGTCAGACAGCAGTTCCTGCTGGATTCTCTAGAACTTCATGAATCCTTTTAAAACTTCAGGTTTCCATTCCGCGCTAATTTTAAGAATAAGAAAGAATAAAAATGCCGTTGAGAATGATCTGGATAACCACCTTACATAATGGCACAGTGTTACCGTCAGTCTCACCACCCCCCATGCCAACATGTTCCACTCTCCTTCCCCAGCAGGCAACTGTCAAGTTTAATCAGGCTGTGGCCTGCGCACTCTCTCTAGCTCTTCTGCTCTCTGTAGGAATGTGTTTGCTCTGCGTGTGGCTTCTCACAGCAGGCCCTTCATTTTGAGTGTTCAGGTCGACCCCATTATCTGTCCATTAGGCACACGATCTAGCCTGCTGTAGTTCACGTGTTGTTTTCACAAAGGGCCCATTGCTCTTTCTCCGTACTCAGGGCCAGCAGACACACAGACCATTACTGCTTCTCTCAGAGCCTTTCTTAAGTGACAGCTCCACAGAGGAATAATTCACCAACTTAAAATGTATGATTTGGTGGGTTTGGTGTATTTCTGTGCTTGTGCATGCATATGTGCATTGCTTACTGTGACACATACTTGGTGGTAATCCTTGACAGGAGTTAGGTCTCTCCTTCCACTATGTAGATCCCAGGGACTGAATGACTGAACTCCGGCCATCAGTTTTAAAAGAAGGAGCTTTTACCTGCTAAACCATCTTCTGACCCCTATTATATTAGTTAATTTTCAAGGATGAAGTAACATGCTTTCTTGATATAAACCCCCCTTGTTTATGTCGTACAATTTATTTATAATCAAGGGTTTCATGTGCCTAATACTTGGCTGAGGATTTTTCTATCATCATAAGATACTGGTACATTGTTTTCTCATAGCATCTGTTTTTTTTTTTTTTTTTTAAATCAAAGTAATATATTAGACTGAAGAAAGAACAGGAATAGTATTTCTTCTTTAACTTTTTGGTAGGAGTTTAGGAAGAATTGATACTTTTGGTTTTTAAGGGTTTGTGGAACTCACTGGTAAAGTTATCTAGACCTGGGACTTTGTTTGAAGGGACCTTCTGGCTACTGATTTAATACCTTAGGGGGATACTTACATTTTTTTTTGAGTCAGTGTTTTCAATTTGAATATATTTTCTCTATGTTATATGCTCTGTTGGCACATGAGGGACCAGGAGCCCTTCATATTCCTTAGAGTCTTTTTATTTTTGTAAGCCTAGTCATTTTGTTTCCCATTTCATTTCTGATTTTAGTAATTCAAGTATCCCCACCTGTTTGTATAGCTATCTTAGCTAAAGAGAAATTACTTGTATTTTAAATGAACCAATTTTGAGTTTTGCTTTGTTTTTTTAGATTCTTTATTCTTTATTCAATTCCACCTTAAATATGTACCCCCACCCCCTCCCACTTTCACCCTGCTAGTATTCACACAGTTCCTCACAGCAACCCCCAGATGCCAGAAAACACAAATTTCCTGTTTTTCTTGCCTTTTCTTCTTTCCATATGGCCCTGCTTTGGGACCAACAAGCCTTTCATCCAGTGCCATCTGGTCAACCCCAGTCCTCCATGAGATGTTCCTTGGGCTCCAGGCAGAGTCATAAGCTCCAGCAGACCCCCCTGCCCTTTTCTGTCATTGTGTAACAGCAGATGCTACATGGGTCATAATGAATTCACTCTGTGCCTTTTGGCCCTAGACTGCTCTAGGACCCTTTTGGGTAAACACTGACTTTGCAGTGCCTATGGGGTATTTTATAGATATGAAATAGATAAAAGGTTCTGAGGTGGAGCACTGTTGCTCCCAGCTCAGGTGGGAGCCCTTATGTTTGAAGCTGGATATAGGATTACAGCTTTGTAACACTCTTCCATTGAACTGTACATCAAATTTCACACCCTTTAAGTGCCTGACTCCTGCTCTTCTTCCAGGTTCATGCCTGCACTACAGGAGGAAAACAGCTCCTCTCAGTCCACCCTTTATTCAGCTCCTTCAGATCTCGCTCTTTCATCAAGGAAACACTTGTAATTTACTGAAAATTTGTGGGGTTCTCTATTTCTTTCTGAGTTCCATGAGACAAGCAAGACCCTGTCTCAAGTTCTTGCAGGCAGAGTGGCTTCTTGCCCTGTTGCCAGCCTGGACTCTAGCCAAAGCATAGCAGATATTTCTTTACATAGATAAACATTGGTAGCCACGGGTACTAGTAGGTTTCACATTGTTCCTGCGCCCACTTGAACTATGGAGGTAGTGCAACACAAGCAACCATGTGCTAGCAAATTCTTCAAACTCCTATGATGTGGACCAAGAGTCTTTTGTCAATGCTAAGGTTCAGATGTAATGACATGTTACCTTATAACTGGGTCCTTCCATTCAAGCCAGAGCTAGTAGTTAGGACACTATCTAAGAGAGAGTGAGGACACAGGCCCAGCTGTGAGGGCTTCCCATGATAAGCCTGGAAAATGTTGAATCCAATCAGATTCAACATTGCTTTTGTTTTTAAATCTGAATTGCAGGACAATTTGTCATAATGCTGCATGCCTAGCTTGGTCTTCATTATCTCATAAACATCTAATAGACTTAGTCAAACTCCCGCACAGATTTCCATTAATTAATGACCTGACAGCTTCCTGTTCTATTTTAGCACTGATAATTAGTCAGTTGTATGATAAGTTCCAGTGTATCCTTAAAAACTGACAACTTAATGGAATCAGTTGTTTGGTATGTTCCAGCACATTCCAGAACACCAAAAACATAGCAGAGTCAGTTTGTAAGCAAGTGTGCAGGACTTAGTCAGAAGAGGGCCATTGGGCACCTGGGGTCTGAGGTTCTGGGGCACAGACTCATCCCCTGCCTATATTACTGTGCCCTGAAAATGATTTCAGTCAGTGATGCTTGCTGCTGCTCCATGGTTACAAGAACAGAGAAAGCAAAAAGTTAGCATGCTGTTTGCCTGCACAAAGCGACAGACTCCATGCTTCACACGCACATATCTAATGTCGATTTTAGTTTAAAAAAATGTGGGTGTAGTTTCATTTTCCACAGGATCGTGGGAGATGTGCCTTTCTTTGTCTAAGAAGGTATAGAGGAAAGGTATTTGATGGTTTGTAAATGAAGGAAGTTCAGTTGAAAATACTTTAATTTTGATTACGTGTTTTTGGATATGTGTGTTTATGTGTGTCTATGTCTGGATATATGCATGTAATTTTGGAAATCCATGGGGTCAGGAAGTGGGCATCAGATCCCCTGGAGTTGGAGTGGCAAGCACTTGTGAGCTGCTCTCCCTCTCCCTCTCCCTCTCCCTCTCCCTCTCCCTCTCCCTCTCCCTCTCCCTCTCCCTCTCCCTCTCCCTCTCCCTCTCCCTCTCCCTCTCCCTCTCCCTCTCCCTCTCCCTCTCCCTCTCCCTCTCCCTCTCCCTCTCCCTCTCCCTCTCCCTCTCCCTCTCCCTCTCCCTCTCCCTCTCCCTCTCCCTCTTCTCTTTCCTTCTTTTCCCTTATCTTCCCTTATCTTCTCTTTCCTTCCCATTTCTCCTCCTCCTCCTCTCTCTGTCTCTCTCTCAGTGTCTCACTGAACCTGGAGCTCACACATCTAGCTAGGCTTATATGGTCAGTGACCTTTCATGGATCTGCCTGTCTCCCCAACCCCCTCACCCAGTGCTGGGCTTACAGAAGTATGCCACTGTGCCTGGCTTCTGCATGGGACTGGACATCTGAATTCAGGTTCCCGTGTTTGAGCAGAAAGCATTTACACACTGAGCCATCTTCCCCACACGATCACACCTTTTTCTTGGGCCCAGGATACTGTGTATGTAATAGCACAGGCGATGCTGTGAGGACTTTGTTCTCACAGTTGTTCATGTTCCTGTCTGTGCCTTCCTTCTGTCTGTCTCGGGATGGCCCCTTATCTTCTTCCTGGGCAAACAGGCTCAGGGTCACGGTCAACAGGGAAAATGGACTGATTTCAGTTAGCTACAAAGTGCATCGACTTCTTCAAGGGAAACTGAGGACTAGTCAAGGGAATTTGGGTTTCAAATTGTGGAAGGAGCTAAATGGAATCCAGAGTGTTTTTTGTGGCGGTAGTGAACACAAATGTGATCACCTCATTTTATATATTATTTGTGGACTAAGACTCCTCCCCCCCAAAAAACAAAAACAAAAACAAACAAAAAAACATGCTTTGGGTGTTTTCAAATGCACTCTCTCAATGTCTGCTTCCTTTGCTAGGCACCTCGTGGTCACTAGCGGAGCTTCTGAAGCAACATGCCGGAACAGAGCAATGACTACCGGGTGGCCGTGTTCGGGGCAGGTGGCGTTGGCAAGAGCTCCCTGGTTTTGAGGTTTGTGAAAGGGACCTTCAGGGAGAGCTACATCCCGACTGTGGAAGACACCTATCGGCAGGTGATCAGCTGTGACAAGAGCATATGCACGCTGCAGATCACCGACACGACCGGCAGCCACCAGTTCCCCGCCATGCAGCGGCTCTCCATCTCCAAGGGCCACGCCTTCATCCTGGTCTACTCCATCACCAGCCGGCAGTCCCTGGAGGAACTCAAGCCCATCTATGAGCAGATCTGTGAGATCAAGGGGGATGTGGACAGCATCCCCATCATGCTGGTGGGGAACAAGTGTGATGAGAGCCCCAACCGGGAGGTGCAGAGCAGCGAGGCCGAGGCCCTGGCGCGCACGTGGAAGTGCGCCTTCATGGAGACGTCGGCCAAGCTCAACCACAACGTCAAGGAGCTCTTCCAGGAGCTGCTCAACCTGGAGAAGCGCAGGACCGTGAGCCTCCAGATCGACGGCAAGAAGAGCAAGCAGCAGAAGCGGAAGGAGAAGCTCAAGGGCAAGTGTGTGGTCATGTGAGGGGCCTTGGCACGGAAGAAGCTGCTGCCCTTAGGGCCCCTCCCCCCGCCCCTCCCCCCCGTGAACCCCATCGTTGTCAGGGCAGCATGTCTGATGCCCACGTGTTAAACACTGCATTTGGCTGTGACACCCTGCAATGTCCTCAAGAGGCGTTCCGTGCACCCCATCAGCCCACCCCTCAGGAGGTGCGGAGTCCGCCATGCTCTCGGCGTGCTAGGAAGCCGAGGCCGGTCCTGAGCGGGCTCCAGCCATTGGAAGGCGAGGGGACTCAGAGCTGCGGACACAGGAGACGTTGAGAGTAGTGGGTAAAGCATGTGCGTGTGACAACAGGTTAGCCCAGAGCCACTGGTACCATCCCACATCAGGCAACCTAGTTCCGAAGCCGCTGACATCTCAGGGGAGGAGCAGACAGTTAAAGGAGGCGAGAAACTGGCCGGTCCAGCGTGGACCTGTGTGCCTCAGTGGTTCCCGTTGATGCATTTTAGTGGCATTAAAGATAAAACACCATAGCCCCCTCCAAGTGATCCTCACGCCATTCCTACTGACACACTGGGGGAGGGGGGATGCTGACACTTCCTCAAAGCCTTCTTAGCAAGTTCCGTGTCAGCCTGTCAGTGGTACACACACTTCCTGCGCAATGCCAAGGCCACTTGTGGCATGAGGCTGTGTCAGCACTTCTTTCGTTTTTTTGAGTCAGGACATTGTGACATCATGCAAACATCGCAATAACGCCCGTGTGTGTGTGTGTGTGTGTGTGTGTGTATGTGTGTGTGTGTATGTGTGTGTGTGTGTTATACTTTGAAGGTTCTAGAAACTCGAATTTTCTTTCTTTTGACCTTGGAGGGTTGCCACTTCCTCCAGCCCTCAGATTTTTAAATAAAAGCCAATAAAGTAGGCATTTTTTAGACTTCCCCCTCCCCCTCCCCCAAGATGGTTTTCTTGTCTTAAATAACTCCACGTGTACCCAGCTGGGAAACAGCCAACCAGGAGCGTCGGATAACCAGAAGCACATCCATTTTTCTAAGTGACAAGGGCGTGTAGGTGCTACGCGTTGCACCTTCATGGAATACTTTGAAACAGACGCTGTTTGCTGTGTTTTTAAGGATCTCTCTATACTGGAAGTAGACTGCTAGGAAATGCATTTAATCACTAGTAAATTTTCTCCTGGCTCCTTGCTAAACGTCCTGAAGAGTTCCTCAGTGCAGCAAGCGTCTCCCAAGGACTGTGCATGCACCCTGGAATCTTCTGAACCAAACCATAGCCACTGCTTGAGGGTCAGCCACTGAGGTGGCTGCAGATAGCCTGGTCTCTCCTTTCTGGGCACAGTGCCCCCAGCTTAGTCTAACTTGCTTGCTCTCCTGGAGTCTGGCTGAGTTTTGATTCTTGAGAGTTCTTACTTCCACAGCCAACAGGAAGGCACTCCTGTTTCACCGAGTAGGACAAACCCATGCTAGCCTCAGTGCTGGAGCATTCTCTCAGCCCTCCTGCCACTGACCGGTCAGCAGGGAGAGGAAGCTGCAGCGCTGTGGGTCTATACAGTTGTCTAATGACCACTGGGCAGAGGTCCCTGTGCTGGTGTGGTGTGGTAGCCCTCTTGCTCCATCAATGTCTCCGAAGCACACTGTGTTCAGACACCCTCATTTCCTTCAGTTGCCTTGTCTGGTCTGGCCCCCTCTGCTCTGTCAGTTATAACGTACCCTGGTGATATGTGGAGGGCCAGGGAGGTCCCTCAGAAATTTGTATGGCTCAGTGATCTTGCCATCCCCAGGGACTTCTAGAACAAAAGCCTTGGCGCTACCTGGGTAAGCAGGCCCAAAGAGAAATGAGGAAGCCCAGGAGCCAGCCAAGAGCTGAAATTACTTGTGCCCATTCCAGACCCTCTCTGAGCCTCTTCTATCAGCTCCTTCTGTTCCCAAAGGCCATTCTCTAGCACAGTAAGATTGAGTTGTGGAATTTTCTGGAATGTCTTTAATTTGCTGTTCCATTTATTTCTATTTCTGTTCTCAGAGAAAATTATCACCTTGTCATTTAGGTGCAGAAATAGTGAAGGAAAGACACGACTCTCTGGCTGATATGATATATATCATATATATCGCATGTATATATCCATATATATGATATAAGTTTGTGGCGATCCCTTCTCGTGAAGTAAAATCCTGTTTATCACAGCAAGTGTAGCCAGGCTTTAGACGTGAGCGTTTCTACAAGCTTCCCTGCTCCTGGTGACCACACGTCAGGGCTCCTTCAGCCCTTTGTTGTTTTGGTCTCCATTGACATGAGCATCTTGCAGGCACCGTTCACAGTCTTTGTTCCTTTCTGTTCTGCCTGTGCACTGAGGGGGTGGGAGGTCAGGAAGCCTTCCTCCCTGGCTTCCTTCAGACACTCCTTCTGTAGATGAGGCTCCACACTCGCAAACTTCCCTCTGACTCAGGGGCTGAGTACACAGTACTACTGGGCCAATGGCTTTCAGCTTGGCTTTGGTCCCACCCCATGTCACGAAGCTGAGGTTCTTGGTGACATCCTACACTGCACATGGGACTGGACACTTGTGACCCAGCCCCAGCTCGTTATAAAACTTGAAATATTGCTTTGAAGATGGCACTCTGGGGTTAAGCACGGGGCTCCATGAGTTCCCTAATCCCCACTGGTCCCCTCTCCATTCAGTGACAAGCCATGGGCACGCATCCAATGCATCAAGTCCAACACAAGAGCAATATCCAATTGTCCAATAGATCCAAAATTATATATATATATTATGTAATTTACCTTCCTGCACTTTTGAAGTATAAAGTAGTAAATTGTACATATCTATCTCTATATATCCATACGCTAGTATATCTGTTTCACTGTTTGTAATACTTGAGAATTGCTCATTCTTTGTAGAACAAAACAAATGTATTAAATATTTTAAAATTGCTCTGTGATATTCCTCCCTGCCCTGAGTTTGTAAAGTGTCGCTCCTACACAAGCTGTCTGGAAACATCCAAAGCCAAAGGGGCACGTGGAACTCCTACAAGCCCCATCCTGGGATTCAGTTACCCACAACGACTTTGTGTCAATCAGATATCTGCAGAGAGTGATCACTGGCATGTGAGATGCACTGGCACATGCTCCCGGTTCAGGCACTTGCTGTTCCGGTTCCATTCTCGGTTATGTCTGATGTACTTTATGGTTATAAAGATAACCTCTCACAGGTTCTAGTTGCAGGATGGCCCCGGCCCATTGAACCAGTTACAATAAAGCTCAGTTACCACACTTGGCTTTTCATTGTGTGTGTGTGTGTGTGTGTGTGTGCCCCTGGAGGTCAGAGATCAACCTCAGGTGCTAAGTCTCAGGAGCCAACCACCTTGTTTTTTGAGACAATGTTTATCACTGGGACCTAGGGTTGCTGATCGCACTAGGATGGCTGGCTAGAGAGCCCCAAGGATCAGCCTGTCTCCACCTCCCTATTACTCAGGCCAGATTTTTTTAAAAAAACAAAAACAAAATGGCTTCTGAGTCCAGATTCAGAGTCTCAGGTTTCCATAGCACCCATATTAACAAGTAAGCTATCCCTTCTGCCCCAAATCTCTGTTTTTAAAACAGAACATTTAAGTTAATGTTTTATATATACACAATTATGTGTGTATGTGTGCATATACCAGAAACACTCAAGCCACATGCGCTGTGACATAGAGAGCTACAAAGCCAGGTTGTACCATGCATGTCTGGGTTTTTATGTGGGTGTCTAAGGATTAGAACTCTGGATCTTTACATTTTGCTGACTGAGCCATCTGCCCAGACCAGGTTCTGATTTCTGGTTGGCATGGTGTGGACCAGCTGCTCTGCCCTCAATCATGTCTTGAGTAGAAACAAGCCTACCTGGGGAGGGGGTCCTAGGGTATTCTCCTCATTGTCACCATGTAGCTGGGTGGAAACGAGGCAGATGCCTCAGGCAAGGACCAGGGGAGAGGGAAGGGTCCTAACACAGAGACCAAATAGCAAGGAACACAAAGTCTTTTTCTTTCTTTCCTTTTCAGTTCTGCACACTCCCTGACTTCAGGTAATTAAATGAGGACAAAGCCCCTAGCATTTGCTCCTGGGCTTGGTTCTTGCCTCCTCTTCATTCTTACTCCACAGACTGTAAAACAAAGCCCATCTTTTTAAAACTAGGAAACAGAGCAGAACCGATAGTCCTGACTCTAGTACTGACTGAGTCGCCGTGGCTGGTTTACATTCTCTGTGCTCCAGCAGAATGGGGTTTGCCAGAATCTGCAGGGTGGGCATGGAGTCCACTGAATGGTGTACAGAGAGCTCTGCTGGCTGGCTTGCCACATCCGAGCCTTCGGTAGAAGCAGGCAAAACCCTGCTGAGGGCTACACACTCTTTGGAAGGTCTTCAGTGCAAAATTCGATCTGTGCAAATATAAAACCACAGAACCCTGCCCATTTTAGAAGTCCCTTTGGACAGCTGTTCTGGCCATGCTGACTGCACACCATGCTTTTCAGTTCCTGCTTTGCAATCCCACTCCCCATCTCATGATCATTGCAACTCTCTCCAGCCTTTTCTGTCTATTGAGGCAGCCACAAAGAGCAGGTCCCATTGGTTCCCCATACTTCCTTGGGCAGATGAAGTATTACAAAGGTCTCGAGACTAAGGACCATCCCCTCCAGCAGCAGGAGATGTCCTTACAACCTTAATTAGTAGAACACCACACACACACCTGGCAGCATGGAGCTCTGTGTGTCCCAGAAGGCAAAACAGTATTTTCACACCAGTCATCTCTAGACACCATTGGTGACTTAATCAGAGAAAACTTAAATTGGATTTAGAAAATCAAGAATATATATGTGTGTATACATACACAAAATATATACTTTTAATGGAAAAGTTTTACTGGGTAGGGCTTAATTAGGCCAAGAAGGGAATTCAATTATCCAGAACACTCAAAGAATTGAAGACTCCTCCTAATTGAGATTTTTTTCCCTAACCGCCTCTGGATAAATGAGCCTTGCAGTGTCTTTGGAGCAGGTCTACTGCTTTTATTGGAGGTAGTGCAGACTTCTGAGAGGGAATAATCAGGGCTGTGCTGGTGTGGAATGATCTTCCACTTCCCTCAGCCGTGGTTGGAAGCTAGTAAGCATTTCTCCGGATTGAGTGAGCCCACGAATACTTAGACAACAGCGCTGTGTTGTCCTAGACTAAGCCCTGCATAGGCACTGTTCTCCTGAGAAAGAGCTGCTCCAGACCAGAAGTGGAGATGGCACCCAGCCAGCCAGCCAGCCAGCCAGCCAGCGTCAAAACCCAGGCCTTCTTTTCCATTTCTGGCTGCAAGGCTGGGCTTTCCACTAATCAGCGAGGACTTGTCTCAAACACGTGGTCTGGGATTGCTCTGCTGGGATCTGTCTTTTTTAGGTCACATTCTCACTGCTTCTTTCTACACTCCCAATCCAGTCTGCCCGCTTCCATTCACACATAGCCCAAAATAGCTGCTCCTCAGGAAGGCCTAAATATAGGAAGCTTGAGGCTGCCCTTTACCTTCCCATTAAAGAAGCCTTCATTCTGAGTTCCCTGTGGAGGTGGCTGTGGTGGGCTCCCAGTGCAGGGCAGACCCCTTGATGTCAAAAAGCCCCTAGCGCTAGTGCTGGGTCAGCCAGGACCAGTGGACACAGCTGAGGAGTGGAGTCTTCCTGAAGGTCTTTTTTCCTCGTCATCAGCAGCAGAGGCTGTAAGCAGCAATGAGTGCCATCCCCTAGAAGGCCCGAGCTAGGTTTGTGCAGCAGAAATCTCCAAGACAAGGGGCTGGGGTAAGGTCTTCTAGCTGAGTTATGTGGCAGGCCGGGAGACCTGGGGATTTTTCTCTGTGTTTTCCCAGCTAGGTACAGGTAATGGCAGTCACAGCAGACAGCCCACAGGCAGCAGGTAATAAGGAGAAGAACAAATGCTGGCTAGGTCATTACTCCATATGGGAGAATCCCTGGGAAATGGCCTGCCCTTATACTACATTGTCTGGCATTAACGTGGCCACCTCATCTGCTGGAAAAGGGGAGCCACAGGTAGAAGTCAATGTCTCATGGCTGACTGTCCACCCAGCATCTGTGCATGTGCACCCCACTTCCTCCTCATTTGCAAGTCCTGTATGCTGGAATAAAAGTATTTAATACAAAATCTAGTCACAGTGACACACACCTGGAATCCTACTGCTTGGGCAGGGTAGAGGGGCTGAGGCAAGAGGATCATAAACTGGTGGCCAGCATGAGCTACAGAATGAGACCACATCTCAAAACCCAACCAAATACACCCCCAACAAAATCCAACCAGAGAGGGAGGAAGGAGGAGAGAGACATGGGCAGAGAGACCTGCATGTGTGTTCCATCGGACTCCCTCCTAAGTGGACAGTGCTGCCTGACTAGAAGTGTCTCCTGTGTATCCAGTGCTTCCATCTCCGTGCCAGTGTCTTCCGAAAGCATCCTTACAGGCACATCCAGAGGACTGCCTTCTCAAGCCTTGCAGCATCCCTGAATCCTGTCAAAATGTCATCGGGGCTGGAAACTCAAACTGTTTTTCTGGGAGGGTCTACCCACCTGGAATCCATAATTTTCACTGAGATATCCCTGTATAGAGGAGGGTCACAAGTCTGTGCAGAGCAGGATGCAGGGCACCATGGGGTGTGAGACACGGGATCCCACATGGTATGACAGGGTGGTGCCCGTGTGCCAGTCACTCCTCCCATCCCGGCACATTGTATGGTCCCTAGGTCTCAGTTATGTCCAGTTTTCACACAGTTCCCATTGCTGTGGTCAAACAGAAGGTCAAAATCTCATGGGAGAGGCTTGCCAGAGGTTTTGGCAGCAAGAGAATGCCTACCCAGCAAGTAGAAGAAAAGTAGTGTAGTTTCTTGTTAATGAAAAGGAGTGATGGAGCAGGGCTATAGCACAGTCAATAGGGTGCTTGCTTAGTGTTTAAACTAATAAACTGGGTGGGGTGATGCCTGTCTGTAACCCCAACACTCAGGAGGATCAGGAACCCAAGGTCATCCTCTGATGCCTAAGGAGTTGAAGGCCAGTTTGAAATGGACAGCGGCCTGTTTCAGAACAATAATAAAAAGCAGAAAAGTCAGGGAAAAGGTGGGAAAGATGAGGTAGGTTCATCTAAGAATTGCTGGGGTAGCCAATGCTGAAATAGTGCTCAAGAGCAGAGAGGGATTCTAAATATTAAAACGTGTTGCCATGGCAATTAGTCAGGATGGTGAGGCCATTTCTCAAAAGAAGGGTCCTAGATCATGTGGAGGAATTAGACATTCAGCTTCCACATCATCTAGTGTAATTAAGGAAGTGTAATTAAATGCCGCTTAAAGTTTTGTTTATAATATCTGTTTCATTATGAGACATGGGAAAAACATGGGCCAGGTTAGCAGCCATGGGTACTTTGTCAAAATCTGGCAAAGTTTTGATGTCTACTTCTTTCCCAAAGGCAAAAAGAAAAAAAAAAAACAAAAACATAGGAGTGGAAAACTGAGGGAACACTGTATTATTGCCATCGTTGTGACCAAATCCTTGGCAAGAAACAATACAAGTGGTGAGAGTCTAGCTTGAGGTGATACAGTGTATCATATCATGGAAGGTACAATCACAGGCTTATGAGAAGTTGGTTTCATTCCATCTGAAGTTAGAAAGAGAATGCACACGGGAAGTGGGGTCCAAACTATCAAACCTACTTCCTCCAGTTAGGCTTCATCTCCTAAACGTTCTACAAACTCCCAATTCAGCACCAGCAGCCAGAGACCAGCTCCAATAAAGGAACATTTCACATCAAATTACAAAAGAAGCAAACTCCAGAGACACACACACAAGACTTTTATAAATCAAGAGACTAGGAACCAAGGATTTACGATATTTGAATATGACCTATGCTGTATGTGAGACTTTAACTGCATCATACACAAACACAGCTACTCATCCATGAAAGGGAATCCCGAACAGGTCAAAGTAACAGTCACACCACAGTTTAACTTGGTGGACCCCTGAGTTTGCTAGAGTTACTTACAGGAGTAAGGCTGAGGGGCAGCCAGCTGCAGCCCAGAAAACCCCACCCCAGCATGAAACCTTCTGTCTAGTCTGCCTGGAGTTTCAACAGGTGGAACACCTCTGAAAGGCAGCCAGCCAGTCTCCTTTGCCAGCCGGTGTTTGTTTCTTCTACCATCTCAGGAGGGGTCCCTATAAATTCTGTTAGTATTCCTAGACATTTGACATTTGTTCACTTCCTGAGTCTCAAAGGAGGGAACTTTTGTGAACTCCATGATTCTTCATGTTTCTATGCACCAGCTATGTTGAATGGATAAATACTCCCAACATGACTTCCAACTCCAAAGTTGGACGCATGAACTACAAAGCAGCATGAACTACACTGTCCTGAGTTTCTGACTAGACACAGTTTATTCCTTATGGTTCTTTACAGAATGTGGTCATAACATGACAGTTTCTTGAGGAAGCTACAATAGAAACTGAAAATCTTAAGCTACAAATTAGGCAGCCTCAACGGGCCCTAGTTGTATTGGAAGTGGATTTTTAACAATAATACAGAGTGAGCATCTTTGCTATTTCAGTCAGTGGTAAGTAAAAATAATAAAGGCATAGGCACCCACAAACAGAATAGAAACCCAAAAGTGAGCGGGTAGGATGCTGCTAGTATACTTTGAATCTTTACGAAGTTCTGTGGGCCTAGGTGGTAAACAGGAGCTACTGGGCGTATCTTCATTCCATAGTATCTTAGTGTCTTTTTGTGGACTGTGATAAAATACTCTGGCAAAGGCAGCTTAGGGGATAAAAGGTTTATTTTAATTACAGATCAAGGGTCCATCATGGGGGGAAGTCAAGGCATCTGAGCGTGAAGCAGCTGCTCATGTTGTGCCCACAGTAAGACGCAGAGGCCAGTGAACCCACACTGGGCTGTTTTCCTTTTTAGGATCCGAGACAGGGAAGGTGGTGATTCTCCCTACCTTAAGCAACTTTAACAAAATGATTCTCCACAGGCACCCTTAGAAGCCTGTCTCCCAGAAGATTCCAGACTCCTTCAAGGTGATGATTATCAGCAGCCACCATGTGTGCTGTTTATTGGCACACATGGTGGTTCATAGAGGACAATGTGTGTTATGGAGGAAATACAAGAAGACACAACTGCATCAGTGACTAGGGAGAGTGAAGGATGTCACCAGAAGGTGCTGGGTGCTAAGTCGTGATGGAGGGTAGTGACTAAGGATTCCTATATTTTCTGGAGCATTACTACAAACATGATCCCTCTACCACCAACACATATAAAAACCAATCGAAACAAACAAACACAAAGACTTCAGTTCTAGCCATCTAAAGTATAGGAGCCAATGGTGATGCCTCCTTTTTCAAGAGGACTCTTCATCTGAGACGGGTTTGAAGTGGGAGGCAAGATCATTTGGACAGTGAGACCCTCTACAGATCCGACACAAGCTACAGAGGCAAAGCAACGGTGGTTCACAAAATGTGAGATCTTACTTGTGTTCTGTGCTTGGGACCGAGGGGGTGCCAGTTCCATCCCTGAAAAGTCATTTGCATCCATTCCTATTTCAGAATCAAATCCCATTTCTCTCTTTGAATTCTCTTCTCATCCCTTCAACACTAGTGACTTTTCTATTGCTGTGATAAAACACCACGACCAAAACCATTTATACAAAAAAAGAATTTAATTGGACTTACAGTTTCAGAGCATTAGTATACATGATGGCAGAGCAAAGACATGGTAGCAGGAACGCTGAGAGTTCACATCTTGATATGCAAGTAGGGAGAGACAGAGGGAAGGAAGGAGACAGAGAAAGAGGAGTGAGAGAGAGAGAGACAGAGACAGAGAGAGCATGCCTTAGAAATGGTAACTTTTGAAACCTCAAAGATTGCTCCCAGGAACACACCTCCTCTAAAAAAGGCCACATCACGTAATCCTTCCCAAACAATTCCACTAACTGGAAACCAAGTATTTGAACATATGAGACCATGGGGTCCATTCTCATTCAAAGAACTTCACTGACCTTCTGAGGCAGGAGGGGAAAGCCCTTTCAGGACCATGAATGGAGATGAAAATCCCGTACTTCATGTAGAGTCCCACCTGCACATTAACCAGATCTGGTATCAGTGGCACACGGGAACATTCACTTCCTGAAGGTTATTTTTCAGGAAAGCGCGTGTGTGCTGTGGAGTGCATGCAGAGGTGGAAGTTGGGTCTAAGGATTAAACCAGGTCATCAGGCGGATGGCAAGGGCTCTCTAACCCTGAGGTATGAAAACTTCTCTAAGATCCTCGTGCCCCAGGCTGCGTGGATGGGTTGCGGCTGGCTTGCGATTTCCTGGCTTCTTAAGGGAGTTGTACTATTTCCCAGAAAACAGAAGAGAGATCTTTCATGAACTATTCTGAGTGTTAACCATCTGACTAAAGACTAAGAGTGAACCCTGTCACTTCTTCAGGTTGTTAGAGAAGGAAGTAACATTTCCCAAGAATTACCACACCTCCCAGATGATAAAAAGGAAAGAGAATTGAAGTATTATTCATGTAAAGGGGAAAAATAGCCTGTCTATCATAAACACGGAAGGAAAAGACTAGTTGAAGAAAAATGACCATTTTAAATTCTTATGTATTTGACATCTTTAGAAGTTAACATACTTTATAAATTTAAATGATATACTTTCATTGTGTCATATCAAAATTTCACCACTGTGCCCTGCCTCCAAAAGTCTTATTCTACTTCTAAATGATCTACTCTATTTTACTATATTTAAAAATGTTACTTTCCAGAAGGGTGCAGTTCACTGAATTATGAATTGTTTCTTTAA
Source organism: Meriones unguiculatus (assembly GCF_030254825.1). Lineage (NCBI taxonomy): Eukaryota > Metazoa > Chordata > Mammalia > Rodentia > Muridae > Meriones > Meriones unguiculatus. The sequence continues at coordinate 66,281,370 of NC_083366.1, read as the reverse complement.
ATGGCTGCAGTATTTGACGCCTATCATATCACCAGGATGTTGTAGGAAACTAAAACCCTTTAACAAAGCAAATCAAAAGTCAAGCTAAGTCCTACTTCTGAATAAGAATTTTATTTCTCTTTTCTTAAGGTCAAGCTTTGACTCCATATTCAAAGATACTTTTCGCTCAATATCTTGTTATGAGGCAATTGCTTCTTAACTATAGTGCTTCAGGCCCTGCCTACATCACATTTAATTTTTGAGATTACAATTTAATTACATTTCTCCCTTACCTTTCTTCCCCTCCAACCTCTTCCATATACTCCTCCCCACTCTCCCTCACTATCTTTCAAATTCATGGCCTCTTTTTTACTGGTATTTATCTATATATCAATAATATCTAGCTATTAATATATACTATATATTATAATTATATTATATCACTTATTATATATTAATATTATGTATTATATATTAATATTATATATTATATTACTATCTAGATATTATTGATACATAGATATATTCCTAAGCATGAACCATGTTCAGTTTGTATACTGCTACCTGTATGTATGTTCTCAGGGCTGATCATCTGTATAATCAGCTGGTGTGCTCTTCCCTGGGAAAGGCTGCCTCTCCCATTTCCTCAGTTCTTTATTCAGTATCCAGGCTTCCTGAACTTTTCTCCATGCAGTCTGGCATGTTCTTTGCTGTCATTCTTGTTCCGTTTACATCTGGGCAATTTGTGGACTTAAGACCACTCAGCAAGACGAATACCGTGCCTGCTACTGGAAACCTAGTTAACTGCTCAGTGCTAGTGAAGTCACGGTTATCAGAGAAGAATCTGCAACTACTAATCTACATAAGCTCTAATAATAGTCCATAAACTATTGACCTTATAGCCAAAGATAAGTGTAGTCTTCAACCATCATCAAGGACAGAGCTCTTTCCAAGAGATGAAAACATTAGAGAAAACCGCAGCCTATATCACTTTACTATCTGTCCTTCAGTCTACCGGATGCATTGACACTGGATGAAACTTCCTTTATCTTGGGGGAACAGCAGTAACTACTGTTTTCAAAGAATTGTATGGGAAGATGGTCTTTCGTTGATGGTTTTCTCCTTGTTGCCTTTGAATGTTGGTGGGATCTGTAATGATGGCTTACTCCCTTATCCTTAGGTTGTGTCAGGTAGCTATTTCCTCTGAACTGAAACATTCTTGGCAGAAGAAAGGGACCTAATAAGGCTCAGGTAGGTCACAAAACTTACAAGGCTCAATAAACTCAGAAAGTTACAAGGTCCACAGGGCCCCTCCCCAAGGTTATCAGAGCACGAATGATTGCAGAGGAAAGGAGGGTCTTCAGTAGAGCCCCTTACAAGTTAGGCACACCTGATTCGGGCTTCCAGCCAGACTCCCATGTGTCTTCTGGTGATACAACTTCCTCTGAGTCACCTGTGCTCCTGTAAATAAACCCATGTGGAAGTTTTAATGAGAATGGCTTTCACAAGCTCATATATGTTAAAATTTGGTTCCCAGTTAGTAGACCTGTTTGGGAAAGATTAAGAGGTAAAACCTTGTTGGAAAAGGTATGTTACTGGGGACAGGCTTTGAGGTTTCAAAAGCCTCTGGCTGTCATCCCCAGTGCTCTCTGTCCCTGCCTCCTACTTACGAAGAAAGTTGTGGGCTCTCAGCTGCTCCTGCCACCATGTCTTTGCTCTACTATCGTGAACTCTAACTCCCTGAAACTGTAAGCCCCAAATAATCGTTCTTCTGTAAGTGGTTTTAGTCATGGTGTCTTCCACAACATTAGAAAAGTAGCTAACACACCTGTAAACCCACTGATTGCAGACATGAGCAAACTAAAAACCTGGAAATGGGAAGCCAATCCTGGATCTTCCAGTGGTCTTCAGAAGAAGCAAAGAGGACCCCCAATAAGGGTACAGGTGATGAGGAAAGAGCCAGGAGCCAACAGGAAGTTGCACTCAGGATGTTATAAGATACACAAGGCAGAGCTTCTAGATGGAAGAAAAAAAATGCATTTTCTTTAGAGCTTTCATGAGTGAACTCTGCTATTTTAGCCCATCAGATTCATTTGAGCTTCTGACTTTCAAAACCAAAAGATAAGATGTGTATTGCTTTACACCGCTAACATTTGTGGCAATTTGTTACAGCAGACAGGACATTAATACGCCCTTATTTAGAAGACATTAAGACATTTGCTCACATACCCTTCAGCTAAGAGACTGTCAGTTTCAAATCCCTCCATTGCTGTGGCCCTTGCTGAGGCTTTTGCACACAAGATGTAGACAGTATCATGTTGACATCTAATATTTTAGAATGAATGGAAGAACAAAGACATTCTATTGCAAATACAGTGACTATATTCAGCAATGTGCACATCAGTCCTTACCTTCAACGTGTATAGTCATATTTCTGTATTATGGCAACACATTACTTCCTGCTGTACTGTCCCATCATAAAGAGACTAAGGGTTACAGCTGGCATTTGGGTGTCAGATGTCCATATTTAGCTTTTCAATACGAGCAGCTCCAAGCTCTTCTGCTTTTTCTCCTTTCATGATATTGCCCATTTTTCAGATTCTTAGCCAGGTAGAATCTCTCTCTTTGCAGGACCTTGCTCTGCTTCTTTATGTCCAGGATCATGAATATTTTAGGAAGACGGATAAAGAAGTGATCTTGTGAAATACCCAGGGCATTATGTCAAGAGACACTGATGTTTTAAAATGTGTGTGTGTGTGTGTGTGTGTATGTGTGTGTGCGATTTTGAATTATATCTATTTGTGTGTGTGGTATAAGTGTGTGTGATACATGTATATGTTCGCAAGTATACACATGAGTGCACACATACAGAGACCCAAGGAGGATGTAAAGTGTCTTCATTTGTCACTCTTTGCTGTATGTCTTTACAACAGGTCTGCCATTAATCGGGAAGCTCAGCAGCAAGCTCCCAGTACTAGACCTGTCTCTACCTTCCAACATGGGGGATGTTTATGGGTGTTTACCCATAAAAAGTAGGGATTTGAACTCAGGCCCTTGTGCTCACAGAGCAAATGCTCCTATCTACTGATCCATTGTTAAAGTCTTGAAGTTTATTTCTTTAAAGCAAATTCTTTTCTGGCATGCAGTTTTATGAATTTGAATGCACACAGAGTCCCACAGTCTCAGAATCTAGGACATGAAACATTTCCAATCCCTAGAAGCCCCCAGAGCCTGACCATGAGTCTTCTGGATTGGACTGCCCTTTAACAAGAGCCAAGGTCAGCGCTCCAGCTGACTTGTTAACTTCTGAGATGTGCTGGCTTAGAGAATTTAAGATATTTGCAAATTTCCTGACACTAACAGCCATCAATAAATCATGGCTGTTTTAAATTATTCCCTTTCATTTTTTTAGGTTTCCAATTCATACATTCCTGTTGCATGATTTAAGAGAGAAGAACACATTTATAGTTTCAATAAAGCAAGCTATACACTCCTCAAAGCCAGATCAGGTCTCACTTCAGTCACTGATAATTCTCTTACCTTGGTGGCTGTTCAACTGTGTCCTCTCCGTGGTTCTCCTCCTTCCTGGGGGGAGGGGGGGTGTTGGCCACCAGCCCATGAAGGCAGGAGAAGGAGAAGCTGAGTGCAGAGCTTGGGAGGCCTCAAGCAGGACAGAGATCAAACACCCCAGGAAGCACTTCTGGGAGCTCGCTCAACTTTTTATTTTTTTATTTTTTTTAATTTTTTTATTTTATTTATTTATTTATTTATTTATTTATTTTGAGCTCGCTCAACTTTAATTGGAGAGAACAAAGGCCATACACCCCTTGGGGAGTGGGTGGGGGCTGCCAGGACAGGTGTGCATAATTGGTTGGAATGAGGCATTTCAAGGATGTTTGATTTGCATTAAGCAGCACATTTCTATCACGGGAACAGGGACACAGTACCTAATTATCCTAATTATCCTATAGGCTCCGGGAGGGGAGAGCTCGCAGGGAGCCATGTCAAAGGCCAGAGATCAAATGCAGTTAGAGGCATCTATGTCTAGAGAAGCTCTCCAGATGAAATCAGGCAGAGAGCAGGAGGCCCTGCTGGGGAGAGGGAGTCCTGCACCTTAACACTGAGCTCAGAACAGCAATCCAGACTATCCAGACTGGGAGGACTACAACCTCAAACAGCAGGATCCTTCCAACACCTCTCCACCTGGTTAGTTTGGGGAAACTTATATGATTGAAATTATTGCCATCCTTTTAAAATTATTATTAAGACAGCGTTTCTCTGAGTATTCCTGGCTGTCCTGGAATGCACTCTGTAGACTACCCTGGTCTCAAACTCAGAGATCCTCCTGCCTCTGCCTCCCAAGTGCTGGGATGAAAGGTAGGCACCACCACAGTGCTGAACTGCCTTCTAAACAGCGATGTTTACACCATAGATTAGTTCCAGTCTCAGCTCGCGTCAGAGAAGCTTCTGTTTGCAGTGGATCACGGTTGATGCAGGCGCCCATAATGAGTCAAGGGGCTCAGAGTGAGTGTCTGTTTTTTTCCATGACTCAGGAGAACATCTAGGAAGAAGAAAAGGAAGGTTGTTTTGCTGGAGCGGGGAACGTGTGCTGTGAGACAGTCTTCCTGGCATGCGGTGGCTGACATCCTGGTTAGCTCATAGGAGCAGCGAGTGCTCTCTGCACATGACTGGGCTCATTAACATTCCATCAAGAAGGGAGAAGGGACAATTACCGCCTGCTGAGGAAGGCGACTCACACTCCTCAGTGGTATAGACACTGATAGGTTACACAAATAACTCTCAGAGTACTGTGATGACTGCTTTGTTTGTCAGTTTGACTACATCTGGAATTAACTAAAACCCCAAAATGGCTAGGCACACCTGTGAGGGATTTTTGATTAATTAAGTCACTTGAAGCGAGAAAATCTGCTTCTAATCTGGATCTTTGAGGTAGGGACACTTTTAATCCAGCCCTTCAGGGGGAGGAAGACAACTAGCAAGTCCATTCCTTTACTGACATCAGAGCCTACTTCTCTGGGGTTCTGGCATATACTGAAGACCCACTGAGACATCCAGCCTCATAGACTGAGCAACCACTGGACTCTTCAACCTTCCATTCATAAGCAGGCATTGTTGGACTAGCTGGACCACAGCATGCAAGTCATTCTAATAAATCTCATATATATATATATATATATATATATATATATGACCTGGGTTTGGTTCCTGGCACCTATGTAGCAGCTCACAACCATCTCTAACTGTATTTACATAGACATACACATAGGCAAGATACTCATATATCTGAAGTAACCAACAACAACAAATCTTAGTACACCTTGGGGTATAGAAATTAATCTGTGCTGGGACTGATAATGGGTTACACCAATAATCTTTGAGAATATATCTAGAATATAGGGGAATTAAAAAAAAAACAACTTTAGTCTTTTTTACACTTTGTTCTTGGAACCATTTAAGAAACTTAAGGGAACTCTTAACAGAGTAAGAAAGGGTATTCTAATATGTTAATTTGTTAAACAGAACCAGAAATGATATGCACGTGTGATGTCATGTTGGTACCGGGCCTACACAAGAGGTCCATAGTCCTTGGATATCCGCTGCCTGTTTCCCCAAAAGGATCCCCAGCTCCTGCCGACTCCACACAGCTGATGTTGGCTGGTGGTGACTGTTGAGCACCACTATGACAGTCTTGTCATGGTTCTGAAGGGAGCAAAGGGGAAGGGCCACGTAGGCCTTTAGAAACCAGGATAGGAGATTCTGTTTTTAAATTTTTACTTTGTATGTATTGGTGTTTTGCCTTCACCAATGGGGCATATGTCTGTGCCCCACATATGTGCCTGGTTCTGAGGAGGCCAGAAGAAAGCATCAGACCCGCTGAACTGGAGTTACAGGCATGAGCAGCCATGTGGGTTCCGGAACACAACCTGGATCCTTGAGAAGAGCAGACAGTGCTCATTACCCGTAGCCCTGGAATCTGTGACTTCAGGACAGGATCTCAGAAGGGGACCTGGCTAGCGCTGAGCAGGACCTGTAAAGAACAGTGTGGGTTGGTGTGTCCAGGAGGGCTTCCCAAGAAGGCACCAACTGGAAAATGTTGGTTCTGACAGTGAACAATTGAAATAGTTGCTTCACCCTTTATGTGTATTAGCCAAAATGTTTACTCTTTAGGTTTTCGTTGTGTACATGCATGAGTGCAGAGGTGAGGTGACCATGTTGGGCAGCTGCTTCTCTCCTTCCATCTTTGCATGGAGTCTGGGGTTGGCTTTCTCCTTCCATCTTTGCAGTGTTGGCTTTCTCCTTCCATCTTTGCATCCCATTTTCATCTTCATCTTCCTCCTCCTATGTCCATTTTATGTGTTCGGGTGTTTTGACTGCATGTACGTCTGTGTGTGCACCACATGCATGCCTTGTGCCCACAGAAGCCCAAAGAGGGTATCAGATCCCTGGGAACTGGATTTACAGAGAGTGGGGAGCTGTAACATGAATTCTGGGATTTGAACTGGGTCCTCTGGAAGTCAGTGGCCATCTCTGCAGCCCCTGTCTCTTGGTAGTCTTCAAGGGAGCATACCCCACAGCACGTTGCTGACCCAAGTATTATTTAGCTCAGGAGCAGGACAACGTCTGCTTAGTGTAGGGACTAAGCACTGGCTGAGGCTACAGAGAAACGATATCCTTTCATCCCTGGTCAGTACAGAGTCCTAGCTTCTGCTGGCATCCGGGATCTGATGGAGACCTACACTTGTGATCCGCTGCCCTGCTGAAATGACATGTGTACATCTGTCAGGACTAAAGGGTGCCTGGAGCAGGGATGCTGACCTCCAGGGCCTCCTCCATCCCTTCCCATCTGTGATTTTTCTTTGCTGTTTTCTGGGGCTGAATTGATTAGTCTGCAAACGTTTGAAGTGAAAAAGAAAAAAAAAAGCCCATCAAATTGGGAAGCTTCTCACCTTCTAAGCAGCAAGTAGAATACTGTGCACAAGCACCAGTGGTATGTGCTGTGTGGAGAGCTGTGTGCTGTGTGGAGGAGAGCTGTGTGCTGTGTGCTGTGAGGAGAGCTGTGTGCTGTGTGAGGAGGAAAGCTGTGTGCTGTGAGGAGAGCTGTGTGAGGAGGAGAGCTATGTGCTGTGTGAGGAGGAGAGCTGTGTGCTGTGTGAGGAGAGCTGTGTGCTGTGTGCTGTGAGGAGAGCTGTGTGCTGTGAGGAGAGCTATGTGAGGAGGAGAGCTGTGTGAGGAGGAGAGCTGTGTGCTGTGAGGAGAGCTGTGTGAGGAGGAGAGCTGTGTGCTGTGTGAGGAGAGCTGTGTGCTGTGAGGAGAGCTGTGTGCTGTGTGAGGAGAGCTGTGTGCTGTGAGGAGAGCTGTGTGAGGAGGAGAGCTGTGTGCTGTGTGAGGAGAGCTGTGTGCTGTGAGGAGAGCTGTGTGCTGTGAGGAGAGCTGTGTGAGGAGGAGAGCTGTGTGCTGTGTGAGGAGGAGAGCTGTGTACTGTGTGAGGAGAGCTGTGTGCCTTGAGGAGAGCTGTGTGCTGTGTGGAGAGCTTGTGCTAAGAGTAGAACTGTGTTTTTTATTAATTAATTAATTATTTTTTAATGTACATTGATGTTGAGAACTGTGTTTTGTGAGGAGAACCAAGATGCCCTACAGAGGCTTTGAGGGATGCAGACTGGGCTCTGAGGTGAGAAACAGGCCAGCTCCTGTGGAGTCTGAAGTGCTACTCAGCACCTGCTCCTGAGACTGTAATATAGGCCCACAGGGGACTCTGTCTGTGAGACTTCCAGGCTCAGCACCAAACACTACATTCCTGAGCTACTCCAGTGCATGTAAATGCATCTTAGTGGAGGCAGGACCACGCTGCTGCTGGGTGGTCCACAAGCCTTTCTTAATCGGTAAACCAGAAAGAAAGCACAGTTTCTTTCTCTCCTCACTCCCTCTCTTCTCTCTCTCTTCCCTTCTCTTCCTTTTCTTCTAGTGACCCCTATCTCACATATTCCAAGTTGGCCTCTAACTCACTATGTCAGTCAGGATAACCTTGACCTTCTAATCTTCCCATGTCTACCTCTCACGTGCTGGTATTACAGTGTGCACCACCATACCTGGTTCTTGTAGTGCTAGGACAGAACCCAAAGTTTTAGGCATGGTAGACAAGCTGTCTGGCAACACTGCCCTTCTTTGGCCCATTTGAGTTCAAATATGCTTATGTGTTCTCAGTCTTTATAGTTGCCAAACTGAAATGATAAAAGCAATAATTTATGGAATATTTGCATTTCCATCTTTAATTTTGTAAAGATCTTTGGCTAGCCAGTAGATTTTGTTTAGTAATACTGGTTCTATTTCTAAGGAGTTTAGTTTTTTAATTAATCATACTTTACTGTGTTGTGTTATATTGTTAGGCACTTATTGGTACTTATGACTGACTTTTGTCATCAAGTAACTTCTTTTAAAAATAGATTTATTAACCATTTTATTTATGCTTCTGTGTCTGTGTATGAGCACCTACAGCCAGGGCAGTTGCCCAGAGAGTCCAGTAGAAAGTATCAGGTCCCTGGAGGCTGGAGATGCAGGTGGTTGTGGGCTATCCAATGTGGTGCTGGGAGCTGAAGTCAGATCCTCTGTAAGAGCAGCAAGTCTTCTTAACTGCTAAGCCAGCTCTCCAGCCCTTGGGGGACTTCTTTAAACAACACTTCCATGCCAGCACAGAGCAAGAAGAGAAAAGAGGGGAAATGCTGATTTTCCTATCCTGGCTGAGTCTGAGGGTAGTGAGCATCTGGAAAGACACCACTGAGCTCGAGGGCCTCAGGGATGAGTTACTCATGGAGGTGACTTGAATGCCTGAGCCCTTCAAAGCACAGGATGAAATCAGAACAGAGCTAAGGCACATTCGTGGAGGCTCTGCCCTCCACGGTGGGATTCCTGCTTTCTTCAAGGGGGGCCAGAGGAGTGGCTCTCAACCTGTGGGTCACAGGCTCTTAGCATGTGGAGAACTGCATTAAAGGGTCTCTGCATCTGGAGGGCACCAGAAGGCTGAGCAGCTGAGAGTGTTTGCCTCCTTCCAGAGGGCCCAAGTGTGGTTCCTAGCATGCAGGGTGGGTGGCTCACAATTGCCTGTAGCTCCAGTGACAGAGGGCCTGTCACCACCTTCTTGCCTGCATGGCCACTGCACAGCATATGTACACCGCCCCACGGACATACACGCACACACAAAATTCAAAAGAAAAAGAAATATTTTAACGCTTTTATTGTATTTTATGGTTTTCAACTATTTCATACTTATCAAGGAATATATTATTTTCCCAAGTATCAAATATGCATAAAATTTTTTACAATAATTTATTAAGAATTTCAAGCCTGAAGAAGTGTATCAAGGGCGAGTTCAGCCCTCTTTTGCCCTTCTGCTGTTCTTCAAGTAGAGACGTGTGAAGAAGCCTTCACAGGTCACTGGACTTTAGACCCAGGGCTTTCTGCTTTTCAGAACCCACATTCGCTCAGGACTTGACTCACTCGGTTCTTCTGCTTCCCCGTAGACCCACCCAGCATGTGGGTGGTGGCAGCACTCAGGCCGAGGTCCTGCAGTGAGCGTAGAGGAGAAGGCAAACTGAGCACACACATTCCTCTCTCTTTCTATCTCTGCTTTCCTCACTATGGGTGCAATGAGACCAGCCGTCAAAAGTTCCCACCGTTGTGCCTTTCGCGTCATGATGGGCTGCATCTCCTCAACACACGAGCCCAAATCAACCCCTCCACCCTTAAGTGGCTGATCTTGCTCCTGGTGATTGCCATCCTCTGGTGTTCAGCGCTGATGCCATCAACTGCTTATGTGAGGACCTAATAGAAAGACTCATTTCTAGCACGTAACTGGGGAAAACAATGGGATGTGGCTTTCTCACAGTGGTTCATGGAAGGTCCTAGCTCTGCCCTCCTTATTCTCTCTCTGGCTCTTTATATGCTTGCTCACTGTGTAGCTCATCACAGAGAGGCCTGCTTGGACAGGAAACCCTGGATGCTTCCAGACAATGGCACTTGAGAAAGAGACCAGTAGCCACGAGCAGAGCTTGAGATGACCACAGCACTTGCCACCATGTTGGCATCTTCACCCATCCCACCTCTAGCCCACACTGAGTCACAGCTAAAGCTTCTGACCCTCAGCGGGTTTGAGGTGATTCATGTTCCCACTGACTCAATCATGCAGAAACCAGCTTGCAGCAGCAGACAGCAGAATACCGGCTAACTGTCAGCTGACCCTGCACTCTACACCGTATCTTTCATGCCTTCTTCAAACAGCTTGGCTGTCTCCCTCTCTGGAGAGGGAAGGCCCTGCTTGAATATGACAGGATTTTCGGTATTCAAAAACTCAATGTGTTGACAACAGCACAAACGCAAAACTCTCTGTGTTTCCGCACATTGCATCGAAAGCATAGTCACGGGCCTTGAAAAGACAAGGGTGTGACTGTCCTTTTCAGAACATCCAGTTCTGGCTGTGCCTGCCAGGTGTGAGCTAATCCGGGATACCCACCCTGACAGCAAGAAATGCCCTCCACCATTTGCTTTAAAAAATGGGGCAAGTGCAAACAACCCCAGCACAGGTAAATCAAATCACGCCAGTTACACAAGGGAATGTGTGTAAGAGTGCATCAGGTAGAAGTAGACACCCATGGACACGCTAGATTCTAGAGAAAATAGAAGAGAAGTAATTAGACCCTGAAGAAAACCGAGTCCCCTCCTAGATTGCCGTGGGCTTTGCCTGCAGGCTGTAGTAGTGCTCACTCAGGCTGTAACTCTACTGAGCTGACCCCGGGTGTTACGTTGAGATTTTGAACCTGTGCACCTGAAGCACATGTCTGGAACAGTCTTAGCACTGCGAAGCACTTGAGCATCTAGTTGCTACTTAACGGAAGTAACAGGCCCCCACCCCTTAGCACAGCTGACTCCATGATGGAAACGCCATTTAGGCCCTAAAACTCAACACGTAGACAGCACCACCTGCCAAAATGAAAACAAAGACCTAATCCATCAGTGTTCACGGTTCTTGGCAAATCTCTAAATGGTCTAACCTTGGTTTTTTGTTTTTGTTTTTATTTTTGTTTTTGTTTTTTCTTCTATAGTTCTGATTCTGGCCAACTGCTCATGCTAACAGTCAACCTTAAATATAATTTTTGTGCTTAAAACTCACCCTAAGAGCTGGGAGTAGTGGTGCATGTCTGCAATCCCAGCACTCAGGAAGGCAGAGGCAGGCAGATCTCTGTGAGTTTGAGGCCAGCCTTGTCTGCAAAGCAAGTCCAGGACAGTAAAGAGTCAAGGCTACACAGAGAAACCCTGTTTTGGGGAAGAAAAATAAAGCCTAACCCTGAGAAAGACTCAGGGCTACATTTGGGATCCCAAATACCCAGTGTAGTCTCTGGCTAGTTAATAAAGATGTCCTATTGCCTTAAACCAATGTCTGAGCAGTTTTCTCTGGTGGATAGCTTGCAACACACACACACACACACACACACACACACACAAACTCAATTACTAGTTTAAACTTCTATGATTTGAAGGTGTTCTGAACAGCTCAAATGAGTGACGCTTCAAGATAATAGTTGTCTTGTGTGTTTCACAATGTCTTGCGAACTCTCTGAGGCTCTGTAGTATATATTACAGAGTTAAAAAAAAAAAAGAAGTGGTGTGTCCCAAGCTCAGAGTGAAGTTCCATGGACTATCAGCTTAATTATAGCTTTATTACTTACCATTCATTTGTTTCCTACAGAGCATATATTCCTTCAGGGAATACAAAAAAAAAATGCATGTTCTAATTAAGAAATAATTATCCATCCAAGATGGAAGGGCAGAGATCACAGACTTCCATGCATCTCAGCTACAACCTCAGGGAAGTACTTGAGGCCCACATACACAGGGGGACACAGGAGCATGTACACACACACACAAATAATAAATTAATTAATTAAAAATCCAACTATGTACCTAGAATCCCAGCACTCAGGAGGCAAAGGCAAGGGGATGAGCCAAAGCTCAAGGCCACCCTGGCCTGCATGGTGAGTTCTAGGCCGTCTAGGATGACAGCAAGACCCAGTCTCACAAACAGAAAACAACACAAGGAAACTAGACAATTGAAGTTTCTGATTTGCTCAGGATGACCATGGATTCCAGGTCCAGGCTGTTGTCCTCTGGCGGCCAGCACTTGTGTCCCCCGGGGGCAGACAGGAGGGAGCTCACCTGTGTGTGGGCTGTGAGGCTCACTCTCAGGTTTCTCCAGACACCAACAGGTGAGGAGCAGAGGTGAGGCACCAGCTCACACAGGATGAGCAGTGCTGTGAGCAGTTGTCTGTCTCCTGCCTCCTCCCCCACACAGGACCCTGCAGACATCCTGACTGAGAGACAATGACCTTTTCTGTCCTCCATTCAGATCTGCAACCCAGTTCCAGTTCATGCAACTGGAGCAGCCAAAGGTACAAACTATTATAGCCCAAGATTTAACAATGAAACGCTTTTTAAAATTCTGGCTCCTTTTAAAATGTCATTTCTGCTAAGGCTCAGTAGTCCTTTGAGCTACGCGTTACGGCAGATCTCGGTAATCTTATCTTATCAGTGTGTTTCCTTTACGGTTCTCAAGTCCTCTTTATCTGCTGTTTTCCTAGTCCTGCATCCCTGTTCTCCAAACTGACCGTAGCCCTCCAGAGGACAGCACACAAAGCATTTGTGTGAGGGTGAGAGGTGCTTGACTGGGTCTTTGTCACAGAGGCCAACTACTTTATTTAATGGAATGTTCCACTCTTGCCTCACACATTTTGCAGGATTCTTTTGGGGAAAGAGTTGTTAACTTTTTTCTGGTGTTCTTTTGAAAAGGTAAGCCTTTCCTAGCTTCATTTCTACCTTGCTATATCCTGCTAAATCTAGAACACTAACAGGCCGCTTTGTCACCATCGCAGGCCATCTGAGGCCCTTTCCTGGAGCCCTGAGTGGGGCCAAGGACTTTAGGGGAGCTGTGTCTGGAAGGATCACCCTTGCGTTCAGGGTCTGTGAGCTGGGACTCAATCTCCCCTGAACCTCATCAGTGACATTGAGCTGAGCCTCCCAGAAGCAAAGAAAGCTGGGAAGTCTGAAGCAGGCCTCCACTCAGGAAGAAAAAATATCTTAAAAATCTGTGTAGTGTCCTATGTGCGCTCTTGGGCCAACTTGAGCTAGTTCCTGGGCTTTTACTCAGTCATGCCTGGGTTCCTGGCATCTCCAACACACTGGGGTCTCCACTAAAACTCCAGATTCCCCGTCACAGCTGCAAACACAACTGTCTCGGGAGTTCCACACTTGGAATCCTACCCACCTATGCCTTTCTTGGCCTCTAGACTTCTTTTTGTCCCCCAAAACTCTTGCTCCAAGACAGCACTGCATGACCAATGTTAAGCCACGCTGATAGTCCTGCAGTCCCCAGACCCACCCAGCTCTCGATGGAAGCGCCAGTGCGGCTGACTCCGGGCAAGCATGTCCTTGGGCTGGCCTGCCTGGGCGGCAGTCCCAGCACTGTCTCCCCTGGTTTTCCAGTGTGGAGCACGTGCTTTTTCTTTAGTGGCACCTGTTTTAGTTAGTTTGTTTGTTTTTTTGTTTCTTACAATAGCGGGAGCTTTGTCTACAGATTTTAATTGTGTGTCCCTTTCCTCACTGAACTGCACATTTGTCTTCTCCTCTATAAGCTCTGATTTCTCTCTATAAACCTGGACAAATGCATCAAGTAGCAACCATGCCGCATCATGGATGCTATGCTCTCATGAAACTTCCCCCAATAAATAAGCTAGTCTACTGCTTTTAAATCTAGCATCGCTCACATTTTTAGCACATGGACTGCATGGAGCAGAATTTTTCTTTTTTGCTTTTTTGTCCAGAAGGTTACATACATAAATGACAACTAGTCCAATTCCTGACTGGGTCTTTATTCTTGTCTGAAGCTTCCTGATCATGCTCTAATTTTTTAAATATATTTTTCTTTATTAAAATTTATTCACTTTGTATTCCAGCTGTAGCCCCACCCTCAACCCCTCCCAATCCCGCTGACCTCCCTCCCTCATCTCCTCCTATGCCCCTTCCCCAGTCCTCTGATAGGTGAGGTCCTTCTCCCCTTCCATCTGACACTAGTCTATCAGTTCTCTCATTAGGACTGTTGCATAGTCTTCTTCTGTGGCCTGGTAAGGCTGCCCCCACCTCAGGAGGAGGTGGTCAAAGAGCCAGCCACTGAGTTCATGTTAGAGACAGCCCCTATTCCCCTTACTAGGGAGCCCATTTGGAAACTGAGCTTCCAAGAGCTACATCTGTGCAGGAGTTCTAGGTTATCTCCATGCATAGTCCTTGGTTGGAGTATCAGTCTCAGAAAAGACCCCTGGGCCCAGATTTGGTTCTGTTGTTCTCCTTGTAGAGCTCAAAACCTTTTCAAGTCTTTCTATCTCCCCCTTCTTTCATAAGATTCCCTGCACTCTGCCCAAACTTTGGTTATGAGTCTCAACATCCGCTTTAATACCCTGCTGCGTAGAATCTTTCAGAGGCCCTCTGTGGTAGGTTCCTGTCTTGTTCCTTGTTTTCACCTTCTTCCGATGTCTATCTCACATGCCTTTCTGAATGAAGATTGAGCATCTTACCCAGGGTCCTCCTTCTTATTTAGCTTCTTTAGATGTACAGATTTTTAGTGTGATTATCCTATATTATATGTCTAATATCCACCTGCTACTACTCAGCAGTTAAAAACAAGGAAATCATGAAATTTGCAGGCAAATGGTAGAACTGGAAAAGATCATCTTGAGTGAGGTACCCCAGAAGCAGAAAGACACACATGCTATCTACTCACAAGTGGATACTCTAATTTTTTGTTTCTTTTATTTTCTCTTTATTTTTTCTTTCTTTCTTTTTTAGGTATGTATAGTGTGTGTGGCATGCATAAATGCTTCCATGTATGGGGATACATATATATGTTTAAGTTCGTGTGCTTGTGTGTGTGTGTGCATGTGTGTGTGTGCTGTGTGTGTATGTGTGTGTGCATGTGGAGACCTAAGGCTGACATAAGAGTCTTCCTTGATCATTCTCTACCTTTACTGTCAGTGTTTCAATCAGCATCTTGGTTTTCATCTTCCCACCATGATCCCCAAACAAGCTCTGATTCCCACCATCCACAGTTTCTCTAGCCTCCTCCTCCTCGCCATCATCCTCATTTTCCTTCCTCTTCCTCTGAGTTGCAGTCTCATTTGTAGCCTAGACTGACCTAGAGCTGGCAATTCATTCGTCTCAGTCACCCTAATGCTGGAATTACAAGTGTGCACCACCACACCTGGCTCATTTTCTTATTCTTGACTCTCATTCAATTTAAAAGAAAGAAAAGCCTTTTGTCTTCACTTTCCCAGCCTCCATAGAATAATAACACCAACCTGAATTGTATTCTTTCTTCATCTTAAATTGAATATCTGCCAGTCTTGCTCTTAAATGGCCCTCAGTGAACAGGTGTACCTCATGATATTCGCACCCAGTGCAATCTCTTTCCCTTGACTTGGTCTGGTTGTCTTCATCCTGATGGATAGACAATGACAGAAGTGGGAGGATGCCACTTTTGGATTAGCATATATGATTGGTTTTGTTCCCTCCATTTTCTCTCTAGGTAAGCTTGCTGTAGCTTGCAGAGAGACCTCTGTGGCTTAGCACTGAGGCTGTGACCATGCAAGCTAGCCAGGCCACCATATTGTCCAACAGTTCCACTGTATCCTCACAGGGAAGCAAGGGCCAGGAGGATTCTGCTGGATCTTGACTTGATTCCTGAATCATAGAAATGAAAGAACAACAAATGGCTGTTTAGGTTACTCACTACTGAGTAACCGGTTCTGCAGCGATAATTAGCATTTTCTTACTCACTGGCCATGTGTCACTGTGATGAAATAGCTGGCACAGACTGATGATGAAGCAAAGGGAATATGTTTTGGTTCATTGTTTTGGAATTTAAAGTCCAAGATTAGGTAATTCCACTAGTCTTCTTGGGCTTTTTGGTGGAGACCATATATCCAAACTGCACATTAAGACAATCTCTCTGTGCTGGTTAATCAACTGACACAAAGTAGAATCACCCAAAAAGGAAGTTTAATGAGGAATTATCTTGGTCAGGTTTGTAGTTATGTCTGTGCGGTGATAGTCTTGATATTTAATTGATTGCATCAATCCTTAAACAGTGTGGTCTAGAGCAGTATAAGAGAGAAGAAAGCTATCTGAGAGCAAGCAAGCAAGCAAGGATCCATGCATGCTTTTATTCTCTCTCTGCTCTTGAACATGGACATTGAGCTTCGAGTTTTTGTCTTTAATTTCCCAAAATAGTGGCTATAACCTGAAATAATATACCGAATAACCTTTTTTCTTTCCTAAATTGTTTTTATCAGGGTATTTTAACACAATAACAGACACCAAACTTGGGCACTCTCTATTGCATTATCCTTAGTCATACCTGCAAGTCCCTTTACCACATGGACCAACACATTCCCTGAATCCAGAATTAGCATGTGGACAACTTTGAGAATCTTTATTATGCCAATTTCAGGACAGATTTTTGGAACTCAGCACCAAGATTTGGATTTGATGGGTGGCTTTTCTCCATGTTGTAACCTTAACTGAACACCAATTAGCCATAAAATACAGATGACATAAAAATGATTCTGCCCTTTTTTCATGGGTTGAGATGACATGATGAAATGTTTGTGGAAGCTCTATTAAATAAAGCTCCCCCCAAATGTAACTACATACATAAAACCACGGCACTCTGATGATGATGGAAGGCAGAAGCATAGATGACTGTGCCTTGGATGCCCACTGTACAGAGGTGACCCCTCCACAGGAGTGAAACAGATCGTGAGAACTGAAGTGGTTTCCGGCAGCCAGAGCTTGGCCACAGATTGGCGGAAGCACAAGGCTGTGTTGACTTCCTGTGGTGTTCCTGGAGTTTGGATCAGCTGAGGTACCAATGCCAGACCAAAGAAGCAATTGTACCCAAGCCTGGTGCTGTGAACCAGTGAGCTTTTGGGGTTACTTATAGGAGCACAGCTGACTCAAAGGTAGCCACATCATCAAAAAGCCCAGCGTGGCATGAGTAACAACTCACAAAAGCTGTATCCTCAAAGCTTTCCACACAGTCAGCTTAGCGGGTCTCTTCATCTTTGTGGTTGTCGCTGCTCATATGACCTTGGGGACAGGGCCTGTGAATTTACTGAGGGGGTCTGTAGGAGCTGCCCTAAATGGGGGAGTGCTTCACTTTAGAGGAAATTGCTCTGCAAGATGCAGCCTTTGAGACCTGCCTTCCTGCTGTCTGGTTCTTTTCTGACATCCCTGAGTGGGAGCTGAGGAAAGGCAGAGGAGAGAGGATGCTTATTGTTTGTATAAGACAGAGTGATAGCATGTAGTCTTTTACTTCCGTGTCCCTGTAGAAGTAGGTCTCCTGTTCAGCTGAACACATCATTTTATCTGCGAGGAAAAGAAAAGCAGATACAAAGCCACACGCTGAACATGACCTAACCTGTCCACAGAGGAGGCCAGGAGGCCATAACCTTCATCCCTTTTGCAAAAGCTCTGGTGGAGTACAGCCCCTGTCTGTCCTCTGGGGGTGCTCTGAGTTTCCCTCCCGCTGTTCCCATCAATCCTGGAAGAAGAGCCATTCCAGGATGAGGCTTGGGTTGAGCAGCTCTCCACTTCTCACTGAAACCTCAACCCTGCAACCACATCTTACTCCACTGGGCAAGGCAGTAGGCAGATAATGCCTTCAGAGATGGCTACCGTACCCCAACCTCTGGAGCCTGGAGATGGGTTTCTAACTTTATGTGGTTAAGGGGCTTTGTAGTTGTGACTGAACTGAGAACCCTGAGATGAGGAGGTGGTCCTGGATTAGCAGGGAGGTCCAGGCCGAATCCCAGTGTCCTCAGCAAAGGAAAACATGGGCAGTGTAGATCAGAGGGAGCCTGGGCCATGAAGAATGGCCGGTGAGATGTGCGCTTGCTGAGTCTGCCCACAACGAAAGAGGCCTTGGCTGAAAACGCTGCCCTCAGCCTCCAGACATTCTGAATGTGAGGAAATAAAGTGAAATCTTTCCCAGAGCCATTCAGGACACACCTGGGGATCCTGGATTTCGGTCTAGAGAAGCTTTGTCGGATAGTAAACGTACAAGCCTGTAAGAAAGTTAAGTGTTAGTCGCTTAACTCCAGGCTGAATTCAGCTTCACCCTCAGCATTTAGCAAACCTGTTTCTCATTTTCAAATTCCTAACTGACACAAAATAATTGTGTACACTGGTGAGGTATGAAGAAAATGTTTAACTCTTAAATATGATGTTTAATAATTAAATCAGAATAATTAGCATATTCATCACTGAAAATACTTATTTCTTTGTGGAGAGCTGTTCAAGATCCTCTTGAAACAGTAATGGTCCTGACATGGGCAGCCTAGTATAAAATAGAACACCTAACTTAGGGCTCTCCTCTCACGGTGACTTTGAACTTGCTGTCCAGCCTCTCATGTCCTCTCTTTGCCCTGATCTCAGCAGACCCTGGCAACCACTACCAACACTTCACTGGAATGGCATCACTTTTGTAGATTCTACAAGTGAGTGACAGCGTGTGTACCTGTATTTGTCAGCCTAGCTTTTCAACTGACTGTAATGTTTCCCAGGTCTACCCGGGTTGTTGCTGGTGACAAGAACTCCTCAGTCTTCTACAGCTGGGTAGCCTTCCCTTCTATGCATTGCCGCATTTCCCTGATCTGTTATTCACTGGGGGACGTCTGAGCTCACGTTGTCCCTTCACTAGTGTGTCACGACACTGGGACACATAGGGCTCTGTGATGGGATTGCTTCATGGTCCAGCAGCTGTCAACTCCAAATATTTTCCTGTGCTCTCTGCACTAAGTGTGTTCTCAGTCCCTCTGCCATCTAGAGTTTGTCTGACTGGTGGACACTAAATTTATAGGGCACATGTAGCAGTGTGGGGCTATGATGAGGTTTCTAGTCCAACACAGATGAGGACAAGACGTCATGGGACAGGTCTTATGTATGGACAAAACCGTAGAGACAAGTGTAAGTGGACACAGCTGTCAGAGAAGCTGAAGTGCCAACAGCTGTATGCTGCCCTGAGTGGGTGGTGCTCTCTTGTTTGATGATGACTCCAAGGTCATCTTTGCTTATCTGCAAGCCCCTGTTGCCAGCTCCGGGCTATCTCCTGTGGCCACATGCAGGTTTCCAGGCCACTGGTGACAGCCACTGTCCTTACAGCCTCCTGCAGTCAAAGGTGGTACTCCTCCATGCTCCCACAAGCACTTCCCAAGGCTACCCTATGTGGGTTTCAGCCATTTCTCCCGGTTCTTGACACACAGTTGGGGTCCTGCAATCATGGCTGTGATTTCCAACCCTTGGCAATCGCTTTTGAGGCTGAGTTGGAGTATTCCTCAATCTGGAATTAACTGTAGAAAAATTGGGGTCTTAGAAACACCAGACAAGGTTATCCCCATGTAGATCTGTGACCCATATGCATGTCTGGTGACTGTAGAGGCCAGCATTGGTCATCAGATCCCCTGGAACTGGAGTTACAGACAGCTGTGAACTGCTATCTGAATGCTGAGAGTCTCTGAAAGAGCAGGTGGTGCTTTTAATGGCTGAGCCATTTCTCCAGGCCCCGTTTTTATTGTTTTTAATTGGGTGTATGGCAGGGTAAGAAGGAATATGTGAATGTAGGTGCAGTGCCTGCAGCAGCCAGAAGAGGGCGTTGGGTGCTCTGAAGCTGTAGTTACAGGCAACTGCGAGGCATGTGATGTGGGCACTATGAACAAAGCTCAGGTCCTGTGCAAGAGCATTAGTCAATCTTAACCACTGAGCCATCTCTGTAGCCTCTTAGCTGAGATCCTAAAGTGAGAAACACACAACACTGGGTGAGCTAGGGAAAGCAGAAGCTCTCTTAGCTCACATCTCATCATCCTCCATCATTCCTCTGTCAAGGTAATGAAGTGCTAGTTCCAACTAAATAAAATAAAGCTGAAAGTCTCATGAGAAACCTCTGCAAAAAAGAAATATCTGAGATATTACTCATGTCAAATCATAAAATGACCAAATTATGTTTTTTTTAAAGTTGAATATACACTACAAGATATGACAACCCTTTGCTAGAGACAAATAGACACTTAGAACCTACCTAGTAATGGCGCAGTGCCCAGAGAGGGAGATTTTATTACTATTCTATTTAATTTGTTGCCAGATGGATGTGCCTGGGCACAGTTGTTTTATGTAAGTGGATGTATAGTTGTAGTCTCATAACTAAAAAGTAAAGGACAGCTAATATCTTTAACAAACACACGCTACTTTCAACAGCTTGAAAACTTGGGTGAAATTGTTGGCGATTATTATTTCAGGTCATGAGTTTGTGTTGCTGAAGGTTAGAAAAACAAATATGAGATTCCTGTAGAAACCATATGTTTTCAAACTGTGTTAGGATTTCTACTGGAATTGGGCTCAGACTCTTTGCTTGGAGAAAGGGGTGAAATCAATTCACTTGGATGCAGGGATGAAGTGGAGTGAAGGAGAGAGTTCATGCTGAGAAAAGAAAGCTGTACATTTTTGTCAGAGTTACTGTGAGAGATGGATGGCCCAGTGGTTGGGGAGCGCTAGGCGCTCTTGCAGAGGACTTTCCCAGCACACAGCTCTCTTCTGAGAGACTCCACCCAGCAACAGACCAAAGCAGATGCTCAAGACCTACCGCCAAGCATCAGATGAAGCTCGTGTGGAAGAGTTGAGGGAAAGGATAGAGAAATGCAGTGAGGACGAGAACTGTACAAGAAGACTGTCAACTAACGTAGGCCCATGATGGCTTACAGGGACTGAACCACCAACCAAAGAGCATGCATGGACCAGACCTGGAGCCCTGCATACATGCAGTTGATGGGCACCTGGTCTTTAGGTGGGTCTTCTAGAAGCTGGAGCAGGGGCTGTCTCTGACACTGACATAATTGCTTGCCTTTGGATCACTTTCCCCCAGGTGGCTGCCTTGTCTGGCCTCAGTGGAAGAGAATGCTTGTAGTCTCGATGTGACTTGATGTATTGAGGCAGGATGGTATGGGGGAGGAGGGCTCACCTTTTCTGATGGGGAATGGAGAAGAGGTTTCGGAGGGTGGAACCAGGAGGAGAGGAGGGAGGGGGCTGTGGTCAGGATATAAAGTGAATAAATTAATCAATGAGAAAAAAGTTTGGATATTTTAAAGAGACTTTGAGCTTGTAAGTGTTGGTTTTTTTGTTTTTTGTTTTTTGTTTTTTTTTCAGGAAGGAAACCATTAATTTGCTTTATACCTTTCCTCCCCAAGTTGCTTTTGGTTGCAGCATTTCAGTGCAGCAGTTGTAACCCAACTAGGACATACGCACACACTGCTAGGCTAAGGTTCTTAAGTGGGTGCTGGGAATTGAACTCAGGTGTTCCTGCTTCCAAAAGAAGTACTTTACCCAGCAAGCTATCTCCCCAACCCCTTCCTTTGCTCCAGATAGTTTTGGTCCTTAAATAAACACAGAGGAATGTGAAATGTCTTTCCTATGCCCACCACTTCTGAGAATCAGCTGCCCCGTTGTCACTCCCCACTGTCACCTCTTTGCAGCCCCTTTACCTAGAGAAGAAAACCATTCTCCTCTGATCCTGAGCTGTGGCACATTTCTGGGACTGCTGTGCTCTCCCTCTTACAGCCTTCCTGATTAAAACCCTCCTTGAAGGAGCTCAGCTTGCTTTTACTGGACACTTCTGACAGTTTTGGAAAGTTTTCTGTTAATACATCAAGTGTTTTGTCTCCATACCATTCTTTCTTCCTTACATTTTCATATTGTACCAAAGGTACCCAAAGCTCTGTTCAACTCTCTTTTATTATAGCATTTTCCCTTCTTTTGTGCAGGTCAGAAATGTTTTCATCTTCACATTGCCTGACGAAGCCTATCTCCCTTCTATTGATATGGAGCTCACCCCTAAGATTATCCACACAGGAAGTGATGGCCTAGGGAGGAAATGCCAACCACATGAGCCCCTGAGATTTTCAGGCCTGTGGAGCCATCTGGACACCGTGCAGATAGCCAAGGTTTCAGTGTTCAAAAGCTGTTACCTGTGTTGAGGTGGGCGTTGTGGAGATGTAGCTGCCTTTGAGCCAGCCCTGTTCCTGTCATGACCCCTCACTTTAAAGTAGCCCCAGCGAGCTCAGCAGCTCATCACGTTAGTCCTTTTGAGGGTCTGTCATGGGTTTTCTAGGAGTGAGTAGGCATGCATGTGTGTCATGTTCAACACCTCCTCTTAGAGTGTGACCGGAACAGTTGCCCTAGACTTTGCCTTCAGGTTCTGGCAGTTCTCTCTGCTCAGTCCTTCTTTCCCTCTATCTACCGTGCAGCTCATTCATCAGACTCACAAGGCCATGACCTTACATTCACGGTATGACCCCTGCCTCTTCATGGTCTCTATGACCTCCCAGATACTTCCCTATCCCCACAGGCTTTCTTCCTTGACCTCTCCACAGAGGGTCGACTTTCTTTCTTCAGTCTTTACAGAGTTGCTGTGCCTTGTCTGCCTGCCAGGCTAAGGCAAGAGGACTTCTGGAGACAGAAAAATGAGCAACTAGGTTTGGCCCACATCCTTGGGTTTGCAATGCTCTCCTTCCAGTGGAAAACATCTTTCCTGTAGAGCTCTAGGGAGGTCCCGCTGGGCTGGGCAGCCAGAGCCATGGTGCTGCCTGGTTCCTGAGCTGGAGAGACGTGAGTGGCAGACCTCTGGAGATATCTCCCCCTGACCATTGGTTGTCCCTTCTTTTGGTTCTTAGATTAAAAATTTCTAGTCCAAACTCATCAGTCCACAGCCAGGGCTCAGCCACATCTGCTTCAGAGTCATATTCAAGTGACTCCAGAACAAAAGGAGGCTGTTACCGACTCACCTGGGCTTGAGCGAGGCTTAACCTTCCTCTCTGCCCTCTGAGACCTGCTAATGCTTTCCTTCAGGGTTTCAGAGTCAGAAAAGAGTGTGTTCTGTTTGTCCGGAATGAAGTGTTGACCTTGGCCAGACAAACAGGCTGAAGCGACCCCTCTGTCTTCCCTAGCACTGACCACTGACCACCGGATTTCATTCTTGAGAAAAACATCTGGTCAAGGCTTTGCATGAGTTTCCAATGGGTATGGCGCAATCCTTTTTTTTTTTCTTTTCTTTTTTCTTTTCTTTCCTATCACTTGAGAACAGCACCATAATTACCCAGCCTACCTCTAGCTCCAGATTTAACCACGTACATTAACTTTCCGTGCTCCTCTGAGCGCATGGCTTTTCAAACAGATTGACATTAAAGGATGTTCTTCCTGCCTTTCTTAGACATGCTCTCGGTGCCCTCTTAAACACAAAAGAGGAAATTAGCTTCCTTTAATGCTGAAACAGAAAAGCGAGAATTTCCTTAGGATGCTTGAAATAGTGGTGCCAGATTGTGCATGTTGTTACTCTCATGCCTTGCCTGTGTGATGCACTGTGCATGTGTTCAGGAGCACTCTATGTGCAGGTGAGCATGCATGTGTGCCCACTTGGCTACAGAGGCCAGGCGTCAGTCATGGCTGTCATGTCTCATGTACTGTCTACCTTTTGATTTTTTTTCTCAAGGGCCTCTCCTTGGCCTGGAACTCACTGATTCTCCTAGGCTGGCTGGCCAGTGAACCCTGGACATCTGCCTGTTTTTACCTCCCTGGCAATGGGATTACAAGCACACGCCACCATGTTGGCTTTTTAAATGTGTGTTCTAGGGAGCTGAACTCAGGTCCTCGCGCTTGCAAGGAAAGCAAATGACAGATTAGACTGTTAACAGACATAATGTAACTGTGGATCTCTTGATTTAGAGAAGGCTCGTATGCTTATATCAAACTAAAGGGTATAAAAAAAAACATTGTGATATCAAAGCTTAATATCCCTGCACCCTCCTGAAGTCTTGGGCAGATCAAGGTTAGTGGGAAGGGCTGCCTTTTCAATATACCTTGAAAAAACATCACAGAGCCCTGACCTTCAGCTGGAAGACAGAGTAAATTACAGAGCCTGTGTGGGTCCTCATTTCTGGGATTTAATAATGAGTTTCATCTGTTATTCTTGGTTTGTTTTAGACATATTGAAAAATGGACACATTGCTTATCTGGAATCTTCCCTGCAGATTCAATGACAGCTTTCCCATACTCTTGTTCCAGGGAAACGATTCAGAAATTGACGCAGTTTTTCTTACTTGAAGGACAGTAGGGCATTAAAAGTATCATTTCCATTTGTGTGAAAACTCATGAAAAACTTCCTTTTTCTTGGAATTGCCTGGGCTCAAGTTTGTTAACTGTGAATCTATCCAGATATTAAACAGAGGTTGCCAGAGGACCTTGTAATATCTAGTGTTCCTATGTATAAATACATACTCCTTATAGCGATAATGATGACATAATTACAGTTCATTAATGGTGATGATGTCAATTCTATGCTAGATACTCAAAAGTATTTTAATCCAAAACACAATTGTGAACGCTTCCCTTCCCAATCTCCTTAACGTGGACATAGCAATTATGATGGATGATAGAATTCTCCACCTGGCAGTCATGGTTGCCATGGTGATGGCCATGTGGGCCAGAAGACCTATGAGTCACTGCATTTTCTCTGCTTGACTTCATTGTCTCCGAAGGGGAGAGATGTGCATCTGGCTGTGCACTGCCTCTCGGGCCCTGCTGTTATCTTCCGAGCTGCCAAGGCGGAGGGAGGCACCCACCAGGCCCAGTCGCCTTATTAAAATCCATTTCTGCACATGAAAGGGTGGGTAATCTGTTTTGCGAAATCACAATCTGCAACAAAACAAGGACAATCTGATTTTGTAACATGGCGATGACGATGTGGTTAGCATGGCGCAGATCCTGGGGCGTAATTAATACCCTGTTTTCGATGATAAAATCAAAGCCAATGTGCACGACTTGGCTTCTGGGCCGTGTGTCAGCCACGGCCGTAACTGTAAAGTGAAAGAGAAGTGACACACGTTTCTGATCAATTTTCTGACCACCGCCGTTCTCTAGCTGAGGATATATTTTTAAAATGTCCTTACCGGTTCAGGGAAGATGGACAGATGGCTAATCGGAAGGGAAGGTTCAAATCTGGAGCCAGGAAGCCTGACCCCCACACCTGGCAGCGCTCAGGTCCTCAGAGGATTACTTCAATGTTGCCCTGTGTCAAGTGGGGAAAGAACTGTGCAATGGTGCCGGCCTGAGACACCGCTGTGAAAACATGCTTACAGGAACTAACGCCCCCTTTATGCAGTTACACCGGCAGTGGGTGGCCCCACCCGACACTAACTCCAGCGCACTTACAAACCTGTGGTAGAACTTAGCAAGTAAATCAAAGCGAGAGATGAGACTGCACGAACAACGCTAAGATGTAACAACTGCAGTGATGCACTGTGATAAGGATGATCTAAAACCTATGAATGATTTGGTCCTGAAATTGTCAATTTAATATTTTTGGACTCTGGTTTACCACAGTAACTGGAATTTTGGGAAACAGTGACATCTGGTGTGTGTGTGTGTGTGTGTGTGTGTGTGTGTGTGTGTGAATGTCATGTGCTTGTGAGTGCTTGCACCTGTTCAGATGTGTACATTTGTCTTGGTTGTTGTCTTTGGTTGCCTCTTCACCTGTTTTGACTCTTGATACTCTTCATACACTCTATATGTTTTTATGTTCTTTAGTGCCCTGGGAGCTTTCTGTTGCCTTTCTTTATGCACTCAGCATTAGTCAATCAGATCATGTTCTATGCTCCTCATGATGCATTTGCACACATGTGTGTACACACACACTCAAATGTGTACACACACATGAAGAAGAAACAGGCAGAAGAGGAGGAGGGGGAGGGAGGGGGGAAGGAGAAAAGGTTGGGCTGTAGCCAGGGGGACCTTCACAAAAGAAAGGAGCCAGACTTGATGTGCACAGTGGCTGCTGGTAACCTCTGATCCTTCCTGGCTGTCACCACTGTGGAGCGGAGTTCAGAGGAGCAGTGAAGAAGACAAGCTTGGGGGCGGCTCCCTTCCGGACTGGGGAAGGCTCAGGGGAAGGGAGCATGGTGCCCTCATGCTCAGGTTATCCTTTTAGACTGTGGGACAAAGGGTTTTCTGTTGCTGAGGTGCTCAGAGACACTTTGTGCATCTGTTTAAAAGTTAATTAATTGATTAGTATCACATATGCACTTGTATGAATGCTAACATGCCATGATGCATACATGGAAGTCAGGGACTAACTCATTAGAGAGTCTCTCAAACAGCAAACAATTTCAAGTTTGAAAAATTTTCACATTCAGAATTGTTTTTTTCCTTTTATGGATCATAGGTCCATAAAAATCAAGTCTAAGAACCATTTGACTCTAACTCCTGAAGATCAGGCCTGTGCTTGTCATTTCTGAATGTTGTAAAGGTTTGTGCTTTATATGTAAGGTCCCCCATGTTCATTTAGAGTTCTCATTTGAATCAGGTATAAGGTTTGGGTGTGGACTCTGCACTGTTATTTTTGTGGATGTTCAGTTTCTCCCACACTATAGCAAAGTCTGGAAAGAATAGATTTTAAAAATGTATGAAGAGCCCAGTCAGTCCTGCCGATCCAAAACTACTGGATCTCCATGAAACAAGGCAACAAAAGGATATCTGAGAGGAGTTCTGGTGAGGACCCAGTGTTTAGAGAGCAGCAGAAGCCAGAGGCCTTATCAGACCAAAGAGCCATTGCAGTAAACACTTGCAAGTGAAGAAGGGTGGGCAAAGGGGACACTCTAGGACACTCTGACACACCACAGTTTCCACAAAGAGATGTTGCTGTTGTTGGGGGGGGGGGTTGCAAAGGTGGAGGGCAGGAAGATGCGTGGGACTAGGGTGGAGGATGTAAAATTCACAAAGAATCAATAAAAAGTTTTTAAAAAAAACCTTGAAATTTGAGTATACTTTTGTGGCAAGAGACTTACTTTAAAAGACACAGAGGAAGAAAGTCAAATGACTAAAAAAGTTTACCCAACAGAGCACAAAATTGCTATAGTCATCTTATAAATGCAACAGATGCCATTTTACAACAAAGAATATCACAGGAGGTTAAAAAGATGTTAATTTATAAGGAAATCATGAAAACCCTTCAGTATTTATGCACTGACTATTATCATTTCTAGGCACATGAAGCAAATTCTAATAGAACCAAAAAAAAAAAATTAAAGGAAATTCATACTTCAGATTGGAAATTTTAAGATCCTTTTTAATGGTCTGTAATTAAGAGGACTAAGTTGAAAGGATAAGTATAACCAGTAAATTGCTCTAATGGGCATGCACAATGATTAGCATTGCCGACTTGTCATAAGTTTAAATGACGTGGGAGATGGGCCTGTTGGCTCGTGTGCATGGGTAGATGGACTATGTTCACTGAGGTGGGAAGGCCTGCCCACCAGGGGTGGCACCATTCCCTTGTCAGGGGATTTTAATTGTGTAAGAGCAGAGAGAGCAAACTGAAGACTGTCATGTATTGATTCCTTGTTCTCTGCTCTTGCCTGTGGGTGAGTATGACCAGCTGTTTCAAGTTCTTGCTACCTTGACTACCTTGTCCTGGCAGACCATAACCTGGAATTGTAAGTCAAATAAGCCCTGTCTCCCTTAAGTCAGAGACTGTATGGAATACTTGATCTAGGTGAAGGCGAATGTACTTTATGAATAGATAAATAAGGCCCCTGGTAAGAGCCATAACCTTGTAAGAGCCTGCTGATACTGACTGAACCTGAGAACATTGTTCAGGTGTTAAAGTAGCAGCTATGCAAATGTGAGCCCAGGTCTGATCCATAGCACCCCAAACATACACACACACACACACACACACAAAGGTTGGAATGCCCAGGCTGCTAACCCCAGCACTGTGATGAGGCAAAGACAGAAGAATTCTTAGAACTGCCTAAACAGCCAGTGTAGCTGAATCAAGAGATTCTGTTTCAGAATATAAGGCGAAGAGCAATTAGAGAAAGCAAACTACGAAGACATCGTCATATTAGCCTCAGCCTCCCATGCGTGTGTACACACATGCACACACCCACATAAACATTCAAATAAAATATATCAAATGTTGATGGTAGCAAGATAATCCTAAAATACTTGGCAATCAACATGCTTGTCAGGAAAGAATCAGTCAAATAAATTATTATAAAGCAAATGTTCAGATCTGTTGAGTTGAATGGCAGTGGGCACAAAGATTAAAAGCCTTTGAGACACAACCAAATATACAATTAGGAAGACGTAAAAATCCTAAGTTTCCATGAACCTAAAGATAATATTCTTATATTTTTCTTCCTGAGAAATCCTATGAATTTGTGTATAACTTTTCTTTAATAAAGCTATTTCTTTTTTTTTAGTTTTTTTTTTTTAATTTTTTATTACCGTTTATTCACTTTGTATCTCCCCTGTGGCTTCCTTCCTCCTTCCCTCTCAAGGCCCTGCCTCTCCCCTTGGCTTGTTCTGAGCTCATAGCTGGGTACCTTCTTGATAGCTTCAGAGTATTCAGCCAGAGTATTTCTTTACTCGCTTTCTGCCTTCTTCTCATGCCATTCCTCTTGCACCTGTCCAGATTGCAACATTGCCCCTTTTAGTTTAGAAATTCAGTGAGTCCCCAGTCACAAAGATACTGGATAAGTAAACAAATAATTTATAAAACAAACAGTTTTGAAGAGGGGTTGGAGAAGTGGCTCAGAGGCTAAAGGCACCTGCTGCCTTTGCAGAGGACAACAGTTTGGTTCCCAGAATTCACCTCAAGTGACTCACAACGACTTGTAACTGTAACTGGAATGTCACTACCTTGTGGGTTCTTCTTTCCTTCTTCCATCCTTCTCCACTTCTTATTCCTTCCCTTTCAACCCCCAACACTAGATAAAAGAGAAAAAAGAATACAGAGGAAAGGAGGCATCATTATCGTTAGACTACTTCCTGCTAATTCGGAGCATGGGTTTGTTGGGCAAACTTGATCTTTGCCATCAGATATTTAATTTCTTCTTTTTGTTCCTTTGTTCCACTGAAAAACTGCATCCAACCACCAACCAGCCACACACCTGTTGGGGCTCTAGTGTTTATATGTCCTCTGAAAAAATCCCCAGAATTCCAAACAACACACACTCTCGGAAACTATCTGCAAACACACGCCCCTTCTAGAGCACGAGACAAACCATAGTCAGCTGCTGCAAAGCAGCCCCATACCTCACACCTGGGATTAAAACTAAAATATATTCCTATACTATTTCTGTGGTTTTTTAAAAAGATTTATTTATTATTTACACATTATTCTGCCTGCATGTCAGAAGAGAGCACAGGATTGCATTATAGATGATTGTGAGTTGCCATGTGGTTGCCAGGAATTGAACTCAGGACCTTGGGAAGAACAGCCAGGGCTCTTAATTACTGGGCCATCTCTCCAGCCCTTATTTATTTATTTATTTATTTATTTATTTATTTATTTATTTATTTTAAGAAACTGAAATGACACAGTTCTCACTACACGTAACTTCAATTTCAGGGATCTGACACTCTTTCCAGCCTTGGTAGCTACCTGTCACACATATTCATATACACATGAATAAAATAAAATATATCTTGAAAAATAGTCACTGAATATAGGAAGAATTTTTTTCCCTTTAGTCCACCAGGGTGGAGGTATAAGGGAGCTCCTGAGGACATGAAATGTTTGCATAAGGAAACCCAAGATGGAGCACTTCCTCACTGTGTAGGAAGGAAACACTGACCCAGTGGGAAGACAAGGATGATCACCGGGTATCTTGAGTTCCTTTGTGTTCCTGTCAACACGCAGAATAAACCCATCATCTAGCAGGGCCAGCCCCCTGCCCCCCCACGGAGACCCGATGGAGTTGTTCCCATAAGCTGACAGAATACAAACCACTTATGAAATGGTCCTGAAAAAAAAAAAAAAAAAAACAAACAAGCAAGCAAAAACAAAACAAAACAATGGACATTAAAACGGCCAACAGAAACTCAAGAAAGGAAAAAAAAATATAGCAAAATGACATTAGGTACTCTAGCTGTTTTTATAAATCATAATTATGAAAACTCACAAATTTTTAAAATCATGGACATTTGATAGTCTCTATTTTGAAGCATGTGTGTGTGTGTATGTGTGTGTGTGTGTGTGTGTGTTAAGCTGAAAGTCCTGGGTTGTAGAATAGATGATGACACATGACAGTTCTCTTAAATAGACTTGATAACATTTAAGAGAAATTATGATGCAATTATTAATTTATGAGAAATCAGTAGGCATTTGGGAAATGTATCAATTTTTGAAAAGAGAGAGCTTAAAGAGTTGGACATCAATAAGAAAATTTTAGAGATTGTGTTGAAACAAAAAATAAACTGAATAATCTAACTCCTCAACCCCAATGTGGTAAAGGAAGATAAAGATAAAGATGAATGCTCAAACCATGCCATAAGAAAGTTTGTAAAAGATAAAACTGAAAGATAATAAGTATGTAATCAAGTTTTCTATGATTGAAGTAAAAATTAAAAGCATCAATATAAAAGCAAACTTTAACTTTGCCCTTTAAAAATGAACGTGGAGAACAGAGCTTCTGTTAGTGTGCAGGCCATTCTGCTAGCCCAACCTCAGGGACTTAGGAACATCTTATGTCATCTCCTGCTGCTGCTATCTTAGTTTTTAAAACTTGTTTTATTTTTATTTATGTATGTGTATCTTTGTGTATGAACATGTATTTGCTGTGTTCCAGGGGACCCGAGAGGGCATTGGATCCCCTGGATCAGGAGTTATAAATGGTTGTAAACCCTATGGGGTGCTGGGATTTGAATCTGGGAGAGGAGTAAATGCTCTTAACCATTGAGCCATCTCTTCAACCATAGAATTGTATGTTTTATCCCTTTGGAGAAACTGAGTGATGCTTATTTTTCAACTGCCCCTCTGACTTCCTGTTTTTCTTGAATCAAGTCATCTTGTTTAAAAATATTTAAAATTTTTCATTGCCTTTATTTAAAAAAAAACTTTTATTATTCTGTATAACCCGAATTTAAGTTGATGGAGACTTACTTAAAATCTTCCCAGAAGAATGCATTTGTGGGGAGCCTTTGTTTCAGGTCCAAACTCCTATGGCCAAACACAACTAAACTTTCTATAAAAACATTCCCTGCCGCGGTGGGAAACATGGTGAGCAGGCAAGCCGGACTCTAGAGCAGTAGCTGAGAGCTTAGAGCAATAGCTGAGAGCTTACATCCTGATTCACAGGCCGGGGTGGGGGTGGGGAGCGGGAATGGCATGGATGTTTGAAACCTTCAAGTCCACCCCCAGTGACACACACCTGCTCCAACGAGGCCACACTTCCTAATCCTTCCCAAATATTCTACCAACTGGGAACTAAGCATTCAAATATCTGAGTCTATGGGGCTCGTTCTCATTCAAACTACTACAGTATCCCATCATGCAGTTGGCCAGGCTTGAAAAATATCATATTAGACACTCATAGTTTGCTAGTTAAAAGTAGATGTTGTAAAACAATTTCTTATAAAGTCTTCTTTCCCTTTTTGGTTTAACAATGAAAATTTTTATTATCCCCCCAAAGCTATGATTTCTCAGAAATCTGGTATTTCATCTCTGTCTGTAACTGTTAGGCATGTAGAGGAAATGGCCGTCTTGTTGGGAAGGAATTTAAAATGATATTGTTTTGTCATCTGGCTTCTCCAGCATGACTATACCAAACTGATACTAAGCATATTACCAAAACAATAGGACAAATAAAATTACTAGTCACAGATTCAGTATTTTGAACATTAAAGATTAACATTCCCTTAAATTAAAACTGAGCACTCCTCATGAGGCAAAGGCTGTAAAGTCAAGCTGGTCAAAAGAAAACCTAAGATTAAAACAATAATAAACTAACTCATTTCCCATTCCTGAGGAAGTACGGCGAGGATATGCTAACAGCATCCAGGAAAGGTGGCTTCAAATACAGCGTTGGTCTTAAACACCGTTCTTCGTCTTCTATGGGAAATAATGACAGACTGTTATTAGTTGAAAACAAGGCATTTGTGTCAATGGTATCTTTGTCAACAAAGGAACCCTGTGATGAGGGCAGACCAAGACATGATGAAGGAAGAAGAAAACAGCACAGGTGCCTCCAAGCCAGGAGGAGGAAACAGGCCTGTTTCATGACAAGCAGACGATGCTCAGATACAGGGGGACTTCTGGGAATGAAAAGGAAAAACACAGATATTTACTGAGCTCAGAAACAAAACCTTAAAACGAGGTTTGCCCAGCTAATGGGGACAGATTTAGTTGATATGCAGTTCATTTTCAATATAGCATATTAAAATAAAAACTGCAAAGTGCCTCATGATACGTGGGCACGAACTTTTTCACAAGGCTCCTGGCAGCCCATAGCGGCCAACGTCATTAGCTTGTCTGTGTGACCCAAAGAGAATTACTGCAGGGCAACAGCTGAGCTCAGAGACCCAGCAGAAATGAGGGAGGGTAAAACCATCCTCAGCCACTCTACACAATAGAATGCTGACACGCAGGGTCTCCTTCATCCTCACTAAATCCCGTCTTCAAAGCCATTGTGGAGCTTTTGTTCCAAGAACCAGGCTAGACTCTTTCGTGCCCCCTCCCCCCAGAGCTGCCTCTGCTAATTAGTGTCCCTGAGCACCACTTCCTGCCCCCAGTGCTGCCCATACCCTGCCAAGCCCTGCGGGGACACTCAGACAAACTGTGTTTACAAGCCAGCACAGCCCTGTACCCGCCTCAGCTCTGCTCAGCAGGCGCAGAATTCATTTTCTATGCAGAGAGAACTTCACCTAAGCTTATCTCGGAACGATGGATGAATTCTCCGCTGGACGTAAAAAAAACTTACCCTAAAAAAACAAACAAACAAACAAACAAAAAAACAACAACAGCTCTGTGAGGTGAATTATCAAGCAGCATGAATTAGAGGCGGAGAAACACTTCTGTTGACCTCCCAGGGGCTGCTTTAACTTGGTGTCAGCACACTTACTCCATGTGTGTGCTTTCCTCTTTCTCAAATGCCGGCTGGCTTCCGGGGAGAGGTGGCCATCTGAGAGAAAAGCCACAGCCATCTGAGAGAAAAGCCACAGCGTCTTCCCAGGCTTCCAAGAGAACTGTTATGGTTACAATGATTGAGATTCTTTCAGCGGAAGATTATAAATTCAGTTGTGCTCTTGTATGCTGTCCGCTAGCTATAGCTTTTAGCTATATCTTTTGGAAGAAGTCTCATTTTTTCTAAGATAATTTATCTTTAATTATGTGTGCTTGTGTATCTGGGGGTATGTGTAGACATGAGTTTAGGTGTCCGTGCTGGGCAGAGAGGGTGTTGGATCCCCTGGAACTTGAGTTAAAGATGATTGTGAACCACTTGACATGGATGCTGGGAACCCACTGCCTTGTCCACTTTGAAGGCAGATAGTACCTGAGCTCTGGAAAAGGAGTGTCCCCGATAAGAGTCTTTTTTTTTAATAGAGGGGCAGGATTTGTACACATGTATGGTGCACCAGATGACACACGAACACAGTAGATCATATCAGAAGAAGAAACAATCCCGCTTCTGTGAGCATCGGCCGTGCCTTAGTGCCGGCACTTCTGACTGTTCTCTGTCAGAATTTCAAACACTGCCCTGCCGGGTAGAGAAAAGCCAAGCTTGTTCCTCCCCATCTGATTCCTGTCCTCTCTTTCCTTTCCTCCCTCTAGTGACCACTGTTCTCCTCCACTCTTCTGTGCAACCAACTGCTCAGTGTCCACTAACCTGTGAGGACATGCAATATCCGTTTTTATGAGCTTGGCTGTTTTCATTTGACAGAGTAGCCTCTGGTTCATTCATGCAGTAACAAGTGATATGCCATCATTGCCCATGGCTGAGAAGTAGCCCGCTGTTTATATAGAACACATTTTCTTTTACTTATTTTTTTTATGTATGCCTAGGTGTGTATATTGGACAGTATGTATTGTGCAGTAGAGAACATTAGGTCCCCCAGAACTGAAACTACAGATGGTTGTAAGCCATCATCTGGGCACTTGGAAACAAACCCCAGGCCTCTGTAAGAGCAGCAAATGATCCTACTTCTGAGTTTTGTTTTGTTTTTTTTCACCCCCAGTATTGTCTTACAGTTCAAGGGTAGGGCAGTCACAGCACCAGGAGTGTGGGGAAGTGGGTACATTACATCTGCAGTCAGGCAGCAGAGAGCACTGAATGCTGGCACCCAGCTAGCCTTTTCCCTCAGCTTAGGATCCTAGCTCATAGGACTGTGTCACCCACACTTCCGTGTGATGCTTCCTACCTCAGTTAACTCACTCTCTCCTTTTTATTCAGCCTAGGACCCAGGTGGTCCTGTCAGTTTGACAGTCAACCTTAGCCATGACAGAGGCCCACAAGCCAATTAAGAGTAGAAGCACCTGGATATGTTGGTAGGCTAGGTTTATCATTTCCCGTGTTCAGCATCACTGGCTATTGACTTAACCAGCTGACTCTGCAAAGAGAGACAGGAGCTGACTCACTCTCTGCCCAGGGTTCCTCACATCCAACCCACAGGCATCCTGCTCCTACCTCCAGAAAGATGGGACAGGAAGCCCTTAGCTGACAGCTCTCCCTGAAACGCCTTGAAAATTTCCTTTGGAAGTGTTTGGCACTGTGTTTGGAATCTCCGGCACAAATTAGCTTTGTCAGGTGGTTAGGCCAGGGGCTGGCTGTGAGGATATGTCTTTGCAAACTTCCTGGGCTCTCATTTCTACGACACTGTGTGGAAACACTGTAGGGTTGTTGAAGGATTCAAGCCTGACCTCAGTAGGCAAGAACTGGTGCCTGGCATGTCACCAGCAGGCAAGATATGCCTTCTGTTCTAGTAACTGGGCACCACGGACTATGATCCATGCAGAACAAGGTCCTATGAAACTCACAGTTCTGGAGCCTAGGGAGTGAAGAGTATGAAGCTGGTGTGTGCAGGACAGCGGGTGAGGATCATCCACAGCACAGCGAGGGAGGGCATCACGTGGCAAGCAGGCCTGTGGCCCTCTGTCTCTCTTCTTATAAAGCCACGAATGGCATCATGGGACCTCACCCTTTGTGGCATGGCTTCATCTGCCCTAATTACCTTCCAAAGGTCTCACTCTGAATACTACCTGTTTGGAGATGAAGTTTCTAATGTTCGGAACTGGGGGTGCACACAAACCTTGCCATAAGGAAGTAAAGCGACCACCGTGATTTTCCTAGTCATTTTTTCTAGTGTCTGTTTGCATAAATACAGCCTTAAGGGCCCAGAAGGCTTCTAATCTTCCTTGCCTGACCCACCCCCTTTCCAGGAGTTCTATATTTTGCCCCACCCTCTGACGAGAAGAAGCCGCAGCTGTCGGGGAGACAGTGAGTGGAGAGGGGATCCAAGAGGTGCTCATTGGGTTCTAAGAAGAGTCAAGTCTGGTGCAAAGATGTGTAGAGGAGGCACTGCATGCATCATCACATGAGCCAGTGGCCAGGAGGTGTGGCTGGAGCGCACCTGAGCTAGCCAGTCTCTCTCCTGCAGCACCCACAGTCTGCCCGTGCTGGCGCTGCAGCCCTGAAGGTATCTGCATGCACAAGCCTCAAAGCACATGACTTGGTGATACCAAATTCTGTCCAGAGGAACCTGCATGGCCTCAGAGGGAGCACTGAGAATACCACTTTTGAGAAAAATCACAAAAGACTTAGGCCAGTGAGCTTAAATATTCAAGCGAAGCCATCATATTTTTTTGTTTTTCAGACTATGATATAGGCACCGTTACCTCAAGAGGTGGAAAATTCCTAAGAAATTTTGTGAAAGTGCTTTCAAATGCTCCTGAGATTTTTCCAGGTGTGGCTCAGCCCACTGCAGCTGAGCCCTTTTCCAGGAAGGGCAGCTCCAGGTAGCACAGCAAGGCCAGAAACCGCATGGACCGTGGAACTGCATTGTGTGACCGATACTAGTGTCGGGGATAGAAAGATGGCTCAGAGGTTAAGAGCCCTGGCTGCTCTTCCAGAGAGCCTGAGTTCAACTCCCAGCAACCACTTGCTGGCTCATAACCATCTATAGTGAGATCTGGTGCCCTCTTCTGGTGCGCAGGTGTGCATGCACCAAGAGTGCTGTATACGTAACAAATAAATCAATTAAAAAAGAAAAAGAAAATACTAGTGTCACTCTTAAGGATATACAGTTCTATGAAGAAACGCCAAAAAAAAATAAATAAATAAGTAAACACTTTCCCTTATCTGAAGGCTATACAAAAATCTGGCACTGTGCCCAGCCTGGTCCATTTAATGAAATTGTGACCAAAGCTCCAAAAACATGCTTTCACAACTTGACAAAGCTCATTTTAAAGCTCAAAGGAAGGAGGAGACACAGCAGATTAGCTAAATGGATCATAAGAGAAGGATAACATGACGGACCATCCCCAGGAGGCATCACACCGTGTCATGAAGCAAGTAGATAAACGCAACCAAAAACACATGGATGAGAATAAAACTGTAGTTATCAAGGCTGGAGCCCTGGCCCGGCGGTCCACAACGCTTGCTGCTCTTGCAGAGGATCTGAGTTCAGTTCCTAGCACCCACATCAGGTAGCTCACAACTACCTGTAACTCCAGTTCCAGGGGAATCCTACACCCTCTTCTGGCTTCTGTGTGCCCTTGTACTCATATTCATAGACACACAAACACACACAGATAATTTTTAAAATCTTTTCTAAAATAAACAATCTAGGAAGCTAGAAGGGACATTAGACAGATGACACTTGCTATGTTTTCTGCAGGAATGACACTCGGCCTCAACCTAGTGATGCTTGGATGTGTAAAACAATGGAGGGAGGTACAAAGGCGACCAGACAGCTGTTCTTCTAGAAGGGATGGCAGGGGCACACTCACCACCATTCTGGTTGCTGTGATAAAGCCCTTGACAGAAGCCAATGAGGGAAGGCTTGTTTAGGCGCACGGACCAACGCCACTGCGGCGGGGAGGCCACGGCACAACGGCACAACAGCGGGAGTGGGAAGTTCTCAGGGGAGAAGCAGAGAGGAATGCTGGCACTCAGCTCAGTTTCTCCTTTTCGCTCAGTCTGAGACCCCAGGGCCTAAGGACCTGCTACCCACAACTTGTTTTCCCACCTCAGCTAACCCTCTGATGTGCCCAGAGGCTTGTCCACCTCACAGTATTCATCAGCACTCAAGGCATGGGTCCCTGCTAAATATTTGAATCCTCCAAGCATTTTAATGTTTGGATGATTTTTTTAATCTCTAAATTTTCATAAAATTTTGCATATTTTCTGTTTTACTCATTTGTTTTGCTATTGAATTTGCTTTATATAATAAAAGAAATAGCTTCAAAGGCCAAGCTTTCTCTACACCCAAATCCTGGCAGAGGGTCCAAGGGGAGGTTTGAAACTTGTCCAGGTCTCTGTTTTCTCATCCACTAAATGGGGCTAATGACTGCTTGTGTTGGTTTCCAGTGTACAGCCGTGACCAAGACACAGAGAATGACTCACAGATGTGCAGATTTGTTCAGAGTCCTGGGTTCAGAGATTTCCCACTATAGTTCTTGCACGCTCCCCTCCGGGTACGTGTGAGGCCACACATTGTGGATGCCAGAGCACATGGCAGCTGTCACCTCGTGGAGGACAGGAAACAGAGGTGGTGGAGACGAGGCCAAGGGTCAGGCACTATCCTCAAGGACACCTCTCACGTGAGCTTCCTTTAGCTCCAATTTCTGTGCTGCCACACAGGAGTCTTGGGGAGGGGCATTTCACTTTCAAAACAGAGCGTAGTTCTCTGGTGCATCAGTCAGCAAGATTGCACTGGCTGAGGAGCCCTGTGCTGAGAGGCGGTTGCTGGTGACTTCGTTTGGATGTTGGGGTGTCACAGAGAGAAGACAAGTGTCAGGAAGGTGTGAGCTTGATGGATGGTGCCTTGAGAAATAGTTTATATTCTAGAGGGATTCCTGAAGGTGATAGAAAGCGATGAAATAGCTCTAGTCTGTGCTTGTCCACTGAAGACATTCTCTGGGCAGATTAAAGCTACTGCATCATCCTGATGAATCGAATTGATCACAGGCCATCTACCAAAAGCCTCATCACCATGAATAGACACTGACATGTAAAAGAATGTGTTTTTGAAAGATGGCTGTTCTAGTCTGTGACAGTAAAATATCATGACTTGTGGAGAAAAGGGTTTACTCTGCTCACACTTTCCAATCATAGCCCACCTGAGAGGGAAATCAATGCAGGAACCAGGGGGAAACACTGCTTCCTGGCTTGCTTCCCCTGTCTTGTTCATCTGCCTTTCTTTTAAAGCCCAGGGACATCATTGCCCACCGCAGGCCAGTCCTTCCCACATCAATAATAAATAATCAAGAAAATGTTCCACACTCCCACAGGTCAGTCTGATGGGTGCAGTTCAGTCACAGGGGTTTCCTTTTCCCAAGTGTGTCTAGGTTTGTATCAACAAGACAAAGCTAACCGGGACACGCATTAAGCATGATTATGAGAAATATCTCTCCCAATCATGCATGCTGAGAGAGATAAAGCCCACCCGATTGCCTAAGATTGGGGAGAGGATGTTTTCACGCTGCTGGCAAACTGTCAGAAAAACGTCGGTTCTTCTTGTAGCTAAAAATGCTTTTGCATACTAATTGGTGAATTTAAACCCGAGCCTTCAAATTGTGTGCTTCTGTGGTGTTGTTCTGATTTCTCCATTTTCCTATCCTTGTCATAGTTAATTGTTTGAAGAAACATCTCTCTTAGAAGGATTCCAAAGCCAGTGCTGCTGAGAGGGCTCAGCAAGTAAAAGCATTTGCCTCAAGCCTGCATCTCACACGGTGCAGAAAACAAATTCCCGAAAGTTGTCCTCTGACCACCAGATGTGTGCCAAGGCACATATGTTCACACACACACACTTATACATATACACAATGAATAAATACATAAATATACCTTAAAAGGAACTATTTCAAATGCATATGTATAAATATTTAACTCTAATGTGTTAGAAGCATCAACTTGGGCTTCTCAGTAGAATTATTGCCCTGTAATGAAATTAACCTTCAGAAGATTTACTGAGAAATTCAATTCACACTTCAGGTCTTGACGGTGCATAATTTCAAGCTGCATATATTGTTAACATCCAAAAGTAGCACAAAAGCTGAGAAAAGATAAATTATGAATGTGTTTCTCTTTCATTCTAGATGTGTGCACGCCTTAGGAAAAAGAGCCATTATTCCAGGCAGTGTGTGTTCATGTTACTCTTATTCTCTCTCTGCCTTTGACATTTTTATCCTTTCAAAACGTTTGTGGAAGATGTAGAGAAAAACAACTCTGTTTTATAATGAAGAGTGAAAAAGGCTCCTGCAAAGAAAAGCCTTGATGTAATGGGTATTCACCCGCAGAAGGTAAACAGAGGCATGCTCCGCTCACGTGACTAGTGAACCAGGACAGTGGGTGCAGTTGGGGCTAGGCACTTTGCTCACTGTCATGCTAACAGAGAGAAAAACAAATGTACACACACTATTAAAGTTCAAAATTACGGTTACCGGTGTTTGTGTGTGCGCGTGTGCATATGTGTGAATGGATGTGTGTGTGCATGTGCATTATGTGTGTATGTATGCATATGTGTGTGTATGTGTGAGGAAGAGAGAGAGAGACAGAGAGACACCGAGAGAGGATCAAACCAGAAGTGATACCATGAGAAGGACCAGAGATCTCAAGGTAGGGATGGAGCCAACAGAAGACATGTGACATGAAAGCAAAGGGGGCTTTGGAGACAGACAGGGGACCACCAAGAGAAACACTGTGTGATGGGAAAGGTGATGGGCGGGAACTGATAAGAATGGAGTGTGTTAAATGGACACAAGGAGAGCTAGAGAGGTTAAGCCTCCTCGCAGAGGACATGGATTTGGATCCAGCAGCTAGATGGTGGCTTATAACCCTCTATAACTAGAGCTCCATGGAATCTGAAGCCCACTCCTGGTCTCCACTGGCACTAGGCATGCATGTGTGCACATACATGCATGTAAGCGAAAACACACACAGGTATAAAATAAAAATAACAAATCAATCTTAAGAAAGAAGCTGCCATAATGAAACACATTGCTTTGCACGCTAAATGAGGAAAGAAAACCTAAAGCAGAAGAAAATGGCATAACAAAAACATTCCCCCAAAATTGTAACAACAAAACCCACCAACACAAGCCCACAGCTAGAAACTCTCATTACTGGCAAAGAGGTAGAGAAACTGGCACAACAGTAAACGGAAGAAGGCGTTGAGGCATGGAGGAGAGCCTCATCCTTGGGAGCAAACTGTTGGAGTGCTGAACCTAGAACAGCCATATGGAATTTTATTGTGTTTTTTTTTCAACCTTTATAAATCTTGAGAAATTTTAAAGCAAAATGAAAAACAAGAGATCACCAAGAAGCCCTTCTATATTATTGTGGTTAAATCACTTACTCTTTATGTGAAAAATACATCTGCTAATTCACTCACAAAAAGAGTGAATGGGGCGGTAGGTTGGCTCTTTGGCCAAGCAGCACTTGCTGTGCAGGCCTGTGGTCTGCGGTCAGTCCTCAGAACTAACGTGAAGGTGGATGGAGAGAGCAGAGCACAGAGAGGATGAGTGAATCCTGACACACAGCCTGTTAGGTGGTACAAGACCTCACAGTGACGTTAGGCTCTTTGTTGAGACTCAGAGCTGTTTATCTGCTGTGAGTCATATTTGTGTGTGGAGTCACTCTCTTCCTGGCCACAGTCCTGTGAGACTTTGCTTCCGCATAAGCGAGAGATGCAAATGTGCCCTTCATTTAAATACTGTGAACTTTAATAAAATATGATGATATGCAAAACGGTGGACTAAATTCAATTATTGACACTCTTCCTATCTGTGATGTGGTATTACAGATATTACAGGACGTGGGAAGAGGTGATTTTTGAAATTTTTATTGCAATTTCTAATATTTGTACCATTACACTTATTCATATACCTTAACTAGAGACATTTTAAAAATGTGAATGTGATGTTTATTCATGTGTGGACATATGTAGAGGGTTAAAGAACAAAATGGGATCAAATGTCCTGCAACGAGACATAACATTTTAACTTTTTAAACTTCAAACCCTGTGACTTCATAGTTTTTTAATTAATTCCAGGAGGCTGTGACTTTCCCTGCAGAACTGAAGACTGTTCCTCAGGCCGGGAACACCTTAAAGCTACACTGAATGCACCCCTTTCCTTCTGAAAGACCCATGACACCAACAAATGTTTAATCTCAGGTGTGAGGCTAGCGGGCTGCTTCATAGCAGCTGACTATGATTTGCCTCCTGCTCTAGCGGAGGTGAGATTTTGCCAGCTGCAGATAGTTTCCATGACTGTGTGACATTTAGAATTCCGGGGAACTTTTCAGAGGGCCTGGCGAGGAGTGGGAGGGTGGTTGTTGGTCATTAGGGGGTGGGATTACGGGGTGGTTGTTGTTGGTCATAGTTTGTTAAGTAGTCATGCATAAAAAAGAAACAAGATGAAGAACCCCAAAATTGTGCACTGTAAAACCCTGTTTCTTTGGTGAGGTTGAGCCCTATCACACACCTTTAATCCAAGAACTTTCTGTTTATTGTAAACAGGTGATTATGGTGTGGTTCAGCCAGCCCTAACACACACTTTAATCCAAGAGCTCTCTAGTACTTGAGCTTTAGCTCTCTGGCTTTTTGGGCTTTTTTTTAGCTTTGAACTAGCAGGCCTTTGGCCTTGTTTTTGTTTGTTTGTTTGTTTGTTTATTGCCTTTTCCTCCTATCAGCTAAGCTAGTGAAACATTTGGCCTTTTTCTATCAGGATGCGAAATGAGAAGGAAGGCCAACTGGGTTCTTTCTTTGCCTCTCTGAGCTAGCAGGTTTTCACCCCAGCATCTGGCTTTTACATCTTTATTAGTAAAATAGAAATGTTGGGGTTTTCATTTTTTAAAACAGCAATGTTTTAAAATTTTAAAAAAAACCAGCATGTGTGTGTGTGTGTGTGTATGTGTGTGTGTGTGTGTCTGTGCGAGCATGCACACATGCATATGTGTCACCACATAAGTCAACAGGCTGTGTGAAGCCTCTACAGCCCAGCTGATGGAGTGCCTTAGTAGTCACAAGGTGTGGGCTCCAACCCCAGCGCCCCACACGCCAAGCATGTTGGCACTCAAATGGTGGAGGCAAAAGGATTAGATGTTCACCAGTTCAAGGTCATCCTCAGTAACCACATAAAGAGTGGGAAACCCTGATTCAAAACAACACAACAACCCTCAACCCCCTTCCCATCCCCACTCCAAACAAACAACAACAAAGAAACCCGTAACACAAAGGGAAGGAATAAAAAGGACACAGAAGCTTAGACTCCATCTCTCTAAGGAAAAAAAAAAGTTCCAGTTACATGCTACAGTAGCTGCAGAAAAATTGCCAAGATGCCAGCCATCAAATGCAGGGAAGCTTCAATCTGAAGAGAAGTCTGAAGGGAACATCTAACACAGGGTCAAGTAGGTCAAGGATACTGGCTTGGCTGCTGGAGGCCAGGGCAGGTCCCTTCTGGCCCCACTCTTGATGTTTTCAGGAGGTAGAAGGGATGAGGAGCCTTCACTCTGGGCTCACTTTTCTTTTGTAAAGTACTAATTCTGTTCATGAGGGCTTCACTCTCTCCACTGTCAGCCCCAAATCCCAACTTCCAAAAGCATCACCACAAAGATTTCAATTACTGAACATTTACAGTGGGGACCCGAACCTCAGCCACAGCTGTAACCATTGTGTTCATTTTGCAGACAGAAGACTTAAATCTAGATTCCAGTGACAAAGTCATCCCATGACAGAGGAAGCAACAGAGAAGTGTTTAGAAATAAAACCCAGGCAAAATCCCCAGAAAGCAGCTTGGCTCCAAAAAGCACATTTTATAAACTTAAAGAAATAAAATTCACACAGAAGCAGAAACATCAGGCAGGAGGCAGGAAATGTGGACTGTCAGTTGCCTGCTCTGCCCCACACCCAGATGTCAGTAGTCAGAAGAAAAGCCTAGAGCAGAGCTGTGGCTCAGCTGTTCCAGTGTTTGCATAGCATGTGGGAAACCCAGGCTTTGATCCCCAATACTGGATAAACCAGGACCGGTGAATCTTAGAAATCCAGAGGTGGAGGCAGAGGGATCAAGAATTCAAAGTCAACCCTGGCTAAGAAGGGGGGTTCCAATTAACCTGGGATACATGAGCTTCTGACCTGGAGAGGGGGAGGAGAGAGGAGAGGGGGAGGAGGAATGAGGGATGAAGGAGGAGAGGGAGAGTGATGAGGGATGAAGTATGGAGAGAGTGAGAGGGAGATGGACAGAGAGAGGGAGACAGGGAGAATGAGAAAAAAGCAGCCTCCTGCGTAGTTTTTGGAGCTCAGAGGGAACCACTAGACCTAAAAATAAGGACCAAACTGAGAGAAGCCCGGGGGTGGTGGGAGAGAGGGAGGAAGAGGAAGAGGGGTAATTTTCTCTTAGTCATAACGGAGCCAACAGATGCTCTGTAAGAGTGCTGGATTCAGAAAGAATTATAAAAAGAACGACTACAAAAGCAAAATCCGTGACTCCCAAATTCCCCACGGGGGAACTGCAGCTCACGGCCCCACAACACCACACTGAAATGGCACGCATAGGTGGGCCGAACAGCAGAAGACAGAAGACAGCAGAATCTTCAGATGAAGTGTCATGCTAAGTCACCACATGTGCTCCACTGCTGTCCTGAATAGGATCGGCTCTTCTGTTAAAAAACGCATTACAAAGGCAAATGAGAAGGAATAGCTGAACCAAAGCCTGATGGGAAAAATGAAGTCAGTAAAAATTCAAAAGTAAGAATTATGCAAGGTTTCCTTGAACGAGGGGGAGGAGGAGCAGACTAAGGCACTGAAGAGTCACAAATGATGTTTTGATATACATTTTAAAACATTGACAGATGGGGCTGGACAGATGGCTCGGTGGCTTGGAACAATGGCTTCCTTTCTAGAGGATCCAAGTTCAATTTCCCAACACCTACAAGGTGGCTCACAACCATCTGTAACTCCAGCTTCGGGGGAGATGATGCCCTCTCCTGGCCTCTGTGGGCACTGCACTCATGTGGTACACAGACACACATGCGTGCATAATGGCCACAGACACAAAATAAAATGATTTTTTAAACAATGAACACAACTGTTATTAAATGAAATAAATATGTGTGGTAGAAATGTTTACAGGTAGATGGAGTCAGGAAGATGGGGATGAGGAGGAATGGGGAGAGGTCAACCAAAACCATGTAGGTCAAACAAAATACCACAAAATACCACAAAGGGATCTGCTACTGTGCATGTTAAAATGAAATCATAAAGGCACAAAAAGAAAAACTTTGAGGAAAGAAGTGATTTATAAGAAAAGATCTTAAAGTCTCAGTAGGATCCAAAAGATACAGTTATCATAGACTGAAAAAGAGAGAGGAGAGAAAGGACCTTTGCTTAGAGAAACCTGGATCCATGGAGCTTGTCACCCACTCATTTAATTATCCTTCTCCAGACAAGAAGTGTGAGAGAAGGAGCTTCTGCTGGATTTGTTTATTCAGTGTGTGTGTGTGTGTGTGTGTGTGTTACCTGTGAACAGTCTCAGGGATGTTCACCAAGTGCTGTTGACAGACATACAAGTGAAATTTAAAATGCCAGGGTGATAATTGTTAGGTTTGGGGTGTGGCAGCAGGTGGTTCAAGAGGACAGGAACACAGATTCCTGGGGAGTTGGAAGGTTTATCCCTGGGAAGACAGACAGGAGGCAGCAGCAGGAGGGAGCTCAGAGGAGAGGTGAGGCTCCAGCACCAGAGACAGCTGGTGGCAGAGTCTCTCTGAGGAGAACCAGGGCCCTGGAGCCAGATGTGGGCTGTGTTTTCATCTCTCTTGAGGATGGGTGGTGAAGGCAGGCTT
This sequence comes from Meriones unguiculatus, assembly GCF_030254825.1. Classification (NCBI taxonomy): domain Eukaryota; kingdom Metazoa; phylum Chordata; class Mammalia; order Rodentia; family Muridae; genus Meriones; species Meriones unguiculatus. The sequence continues at coordinate 66,236,398 of NC_083366.1, read as the reverse complement.
TGCGAAGAGTCTGCACCAGGCTCAGTGGATAAGAGGCGGGGACGGGAGTGCAAAGCAGAAAGTGCCTGGTGCAGGGACCGTCTCAGAAATACCTTCTGATGGTAATTCATGTCCCAGGTGAGAAAGCCTATCTTCATCCGTGGGAGGGGTGGGCTGCAGCGCCTGTCATTATCATCTGGGGGGGTAGGCTGCTGCACAGCAGTGACTAGATTCTGAGGTCCTGTCCTGGGCTTGACACTCCTCAGTAGGAGAGTATTTTCTCAGACAAATTTTGTGAAGCTGGAAACGCCTCGTAGTTGGTCTTCTCTCTCACACTGGTTCAGCTGGACCTGACCCTCACCATCTTGAACTGTAAGCACCAAGATTGCCCTTGAGTGTCCCTGATTGCTTTGTTTGTGGTTTTCCAACATACTGCAAATAAGGGCAACCATTAGCCCGTTAGCCCATTAGCATGGTGCACAGTGTTTCAGGGACAGACCCTGGTGTTCTCAGTGCAGGGGTGTACTGAAGTCTTTGATGGAGAGGAATTTTAACCCAGCAACAAGGCTGCTCTGGAAAGAGATCACATCTCCGTGATCTGGCTGGAATTTAGACATGCCCTTAGCACACCTTTAATCCCAAACAATGAGAGCAAGGTTAATATATAGAAGGAATATATATAGTATATTTATATTTATATATAGTATATTTATATACATATATTTATATATGTATAAAACATATATAGTATATGTTTGAAAGTGACTGGCTATAATTGAGGAACAGAAAAACCAGAGAAAGATTTGACAGAATGAGTCAGAGATAGGATACCCCCAACTCTCACGAGAACAGGACAGGAAAGAGGGTGACACAGGAGAGGCAGGGAGAAGCAGAAGAGACAGAACAGAGCGAAGAGGTAAAGGGCTAGCTAGCCCCGGGGCAGGTTGTAGCTAGAATAGCTGGTTTAAGTTTAACTGGTAGCTGGGAGACTGTCCCAGTGAAAGGCCTGTTAACGCTGCCTTTTAACTCTAATTTATTTTGTTTTCTTATGCTTCTTTCTCCTTTCTCAACCCCCAGTTCCTTCTAACACCCCAACATCAGGTAGGAGGGTAAGAAGGTTAGTGGGAAAGGGAGCATAGTTTTCCTTGGCTACTTCCTGCTGTTTAGGGCCATGGAGTTCCTTGGAGCAAGTCCAATCCTCGCTTCAGGATATCTCCAACTTCTTTTCATCATACTGCATCAATACCAACCAGGAGCGGGGGGGGGAGAGAGGAGGGTCACCAGCACCTTCCTTTGTCACAGCCCCTCAACAGCCTCTGGGATCTGGCATTTATTCCCGCTCCAGAGTCCTCAGAATTAAACTATCTGCAGCTGGCAAAGAGCCCCTCTCAAATAGTCTGCTTCTGTGGACCATCTGGATCAGCCCCATATCCCACACCTGGGATTGAAACAAAAACATGTTTACATATCATAAACCAAAACTTCCACAACAAAAGCCTGAGCATTAACGTATATAAAAGTCCCTGTGTCCTTACTTGCCCCTGGCAGACCTGAGAAAAGCTCCTGCTACGCTTGGTATTGGCTTAACATAAACCAGGTACCTTCTAGCCCCACTGACGTCATTCTTATCTGTCCCTGTGCTTTCCTTCTGACCCAGATTGCTGACATCCCACGGACTTTGCCACTATCTGGCCCATGCTTCCGCCAGTGTCTTAGCAATAAATGACACCCTGTGCTATCCCAGATCTGTCTGCCTCCCTCCTTCAACCTCATGGCTGGGATATTGGCTGGGCTGATGTTCTGTGGATCTTGTGCAGCCAGCAATGGCTACTGTGAGTTCCTGAGTGCAATGGCCTTGTCACGCCCAAATGGCCTGTCATACAAAGCACTTCCCTGACCTCTGGCTCTTACGAGTGTTCCACATTTTCCTCCGCTATGGTCCTGGAGCCTCACGGAGAAGGAATAATACAGAAGTTTCATTTAGGACTAAACACTCAGCAGTCACCTATTCTCTGGCAGGTATGTTTTACTAACTTCATCTCTGAGTGTTGCAATCATTTTTCAAGTATCCAAGAAGATAATAGTTTAAAGTAACCACAAATTCCATACATTTTATGATTTTTTTTTTCTATCAGGAATTTTGGCAATACCCTGTTAGTTCATTCAGCTCATGTGGTGTGGAGAGGGACATCTTTATTTACCACATTACTGGTGCTTCGTTTTTTGGTGATTTCTGAGTCTATTTTGTGTGGATACAAAATAATAATCTGACACTGGATGATTTTATCAAGGAAAAAGGCTACTGAGTTCAAGCCCCAGGCGTTAAAGGTTTTCCCGTCAGTGTAGTCATAGATGAGATTCTTCTTACAATGTTACCAATTGTCTTTTCATATGTCAGGAAGATGCTGAAGAAGCAACGCATGGTGTGATGGCTGGTGCCCGTTGTCAACTTGACAGGACCTAGAATCACCAGGAGACTAATCTGGGCGTGCCCGTGAGGTTGTTTCTAAAAAGCTTACGTGAGGTATGAGCCAAGGTAAGCATGGGTGGTACCATCCATGGGCTGGAGTCCTGGGCTGAGTAAAAGGAGAAAGTGAGCTGAGCAGCAGCATCTGTCTCTCCTTGCTTCCTGGTGGAGATGTGAAGGGACCAGCTGCCTCAAACTCGTGTTTGCCCTGTCCTCCAGGGGTGGACTGAGCCCATCAGCTCTGAGCCAAAATAGATCCCGCGTCCTGGAAGCTGCTTTGTCAGGCATTTTATACCATTGACAAGAAAACAAACAAACAAGATGCATGGTAAGAGGGGAGTAGGAGAGGGAGTGACAGATGCCTGCGTTGCCTTAAATCCTTCTTTATAACCAACATGGTCCCGAGGGACCTGATCCCCTCCCACAGAAGGACATTAATCTTGGAGAGTGACATTCCCGATGACTTAACCAGCCCTCACCCGGCCTCCTCCTGCTGCTACACTGGGGACTAAGCACCCAAAAACAAGGCACTTTCAGGGACCCTTTGACAAACCATGGCAGATGACATTTGTGGGCAGCTCTTTAGACAAAGTGCACGCACTCTGTTTGCTCATCACTGACTCCTCCTCAGGATCCAGGCATCCTTCAGCTGTAGGATATTTTCACACACCATGCGTCCTGACCTTACATTATCCCCAAGTTTTCCAAGCCAGAGTCACTGTCCCAGCTCTTTATTGGAGGCTCTCTAGGACATCTCTGATACTTTAGGCTTTCCACACTGGGGTAACCACACCTTTGAGACATCTTTAGGCAAGGTACCCTCCCTTTTTCATGAGTGGGAAGAGGGCATCCTTCCAGGTTCCTCTACCATTTGTCCCATCTTAGCCTCTCTCGACTCATTCATAGATAGAAGAGATTAGCTCAGGATAGACCCAGTAATTCTCACCACATCCAGTTTTCTTTACAACAATGCCTTTGCAGTCTTCCTTCCTCAGCCAAGGCAGAGATAAGATTTTCAGTCAGTTTTGGAAAATTATGTATACAGTTGTTTTGATAAACAAGAAAAAGAGAATTTTTATAGCCATGCAGACTTCAGGGACACTGGGCTTTACAAACATTTACAAACTTTTCATTGCCTCCTTCGCTGATGCTTGGCGCATTCCGTGGATGGTAAGGAGGCAATGAAAAGTTTGTGAATGTTTATAAAGCCTGGTGCCCCTGAAGTCTGTGTGACTATAAAAAATTTCTTTTCTGTAAATATACAGAGTCATGGGAGCTTCAGATGCAGCCTCTAGAGCAGCCTGTAGGGCACAACATTCTTGGGCTGGGCTATCGCATCTGACACTGCCGGTTTTGTGATCCTGGCTCTTGCCAGGCATATTAACTTTCTCAGCCGACTTCTCTCACATGTCAAGTTGGGAAAATCTCCAACACCCTCCTAAGAATTAAAGAACATCGGTATAGTTAATCTGTAGTTAATGCTGCATTGCTTCCTCTAAACAGGACGATGGCCATAAGGAGTGATGGTATCTAATCAAATTCTTACATGTGACTGGCTAAAAACTGCTTTGAACATCGTGCTCTGAGAGCTAGCCAGTGCTGCAGCCCACGGATGCGAGAGGCACAACTTGTGCTGTGTGCAGCTGTGATGTGGAAGCCAGAGGAAACCTCAGGCGTCTTCCTCTCCGCCTTATTTTTTGAAGCAGTGCTCTTTAACCCAGCCAGGACCCTCTTGTCTCTATACTTTCAGGGCTGAGATTCCATATGTGTTACTGGACCTGGCTTCTATGTGGGTATCGCAGAGTCAAATCTGGTTCCTGTGTTTATGTGTTAGCCTTTACCCCCTGAGCCAGCTGCCCGGCCTCCATTTATGGTTTTTCACTTGCCCATCTGCCCAAGCATCCAGTCAGGAGCTGGGCTGCAGCAGGCCGGGTGGAAAGAATTTGGATGTGAAGTAGACAGACACGATTTTTAACCTCAATTTCACTGTGTCCCTGCTGTGCAATCACAGCGGGGCACTGCTTTCCATTCTGTGTCTCAGTTTCCTTTTATGTAAAGTGGTACTCGAACAAACTTCTTTTGGAATTAGGAAGAGAATCAGGTGGACCGTTGGTTCTGATCACAGATGATGGGGCTCTTGAGATACCCCTCAACCTCCCAGGCCCTTTGGAATGTTGAATGTGTTTCCATCCTCCTTGGACACCAGCTGCATCTGAGATTGCAGGGCAAAGTTCCAGTGAAAACGGTGGAGCCAAACCTCACTACTGTGGTGGTCTTGACCTCTGACTCATACATCAGTATGTCACTTTGACACTATTAGGTATTCAGCTGTCCACAGAAGTGAAGATAACTGGACATGGTTGTGTTCACCTGTGATTTCAGTGTTTGGGAAAATGAAGCAGAAAGGTACTGTGTTTGAGACCAGCCTGGGATACCTAAGAAAGTGCTGTAAAAGTACCTAAAAAAGAAAGGAGGAGGGGGTCCCTCTACCTCTGTTTACGAGTTTATTAAGTTTCACCATCTGGGAAACACAGTCTGCGAGCCAAGACTATTAGCACTGGCATTAGTGTCATTAGCAAAGTGGGCGCTGGCAGTTTGGCTCTACAGGGCCTGTTCACAGAACATATATAAATACGTGATTGATCCTATATCTAAAACTGTGACATAGGATCCTGGGGAGCTGCCTCGGCAGTTAGGATTAGATGTATGCTACCCTTGCAGAGGGCCCGGGTTTGTTTCCCAGTGCGAGATGGCTCACACTTATCTGTGTCTATAGCTCCAGGGGATCTGACCCCCTCTTCTGGCCTTGAAAGGCATATATACGAATATGTGCCGTGCGCACACACACACATACACATACACACATGCACACACAGAGACACATTTTTTAAAAGTAAATATTTTGAAATGAAGGACACAGTGCCAAGTAACATTGTTAAACCTTTAGCATTGATTTTTATCCTTGAATTTACAGCTGTAAATAGGAGAGACATTTTTACTAAGAATGACAAATAGATGTGCTGAATATGTGTTTCCTTTCTAGGATTCGAAGAAATGATCTGAGAAATATGACCGTGTGCCTGGCACAGTAGAGACAATTTTTGGATATAAAGGAAGATGATTTCACCACTTCTAAGCAAAATCAATAGGGCAGTAACATAAAACACGGCAAGCCAAGCAGGGCTGTAGAACACACTTCTCACTAGCTGTGTGAATGGTTATTAACACAAAGGCTGGAAGAAATGAAAAAAGACCTTTTTCTTTTCTTTTCCTCATCAATATCCGTGTTCGAGCAGAATTCCAAGACAGAAAAGACTAAATACAACCGTGAGTTTAAATCCTGTTTTTCACAGGTAGCTGCTAAGCTGGCATGGAATGAAAAGCCAGAGTGAATGCTATTTTGAAAATCATGGACAGTGGGCGCACAGAGCTCCCCTTTCCTGAAGCACACGGTCTGTAAAGCTGAGCACCAGTGCCAAGGTGAAGACTGTCTGTGAGGTATTCCGGCAGCTGCCTGCCTTTGCTCGGCAGCACCAAGGTATGTGAGCACTGAAAGGTCTCAGAAGGAAAGCGCTGAGTGTGTCAGCACGCTTAGTGAGGTGGTGTGGCATGGCCTATGCTCTTTGTGTTGCCAAGTGACCCCAGAGGAGCATGGTGAATAGAAAAGCAGAGGAAACAGGTACTTTCAGAAAAGTCTTGCTGGTATTCTTTTATATGCCACAGTTTCTGTTGCTGTTGCTGTGATAATATTCTCAGGAAAAAAGAAACAAATTGAGAGAGAGAGAGTGAGAGAGAAAATTTAGCTCAGCTCACAGTTGTGGGGACCCTTCTCCCAGGTGATTCCAGACAGACAGAAGTAACCCTCACATGACGGTATTAAATAATTTCTGAATTTATTTATTGAAAATTTGTATGCTAAAACTAAATATTGAGATTATGTGCACATATTTTTTTTTCAGATATGCTTGACTATCCTTGGCAAGTTGTAAGAACATGAGCTGATTCAAAGGGGGTTATCAACAAGAATTACACAGAGATACAAGGAAGCATTTGAATGTGAAAATGCTTTGCACACAATCAGTGGTGATTTGAAATTCATAAAGAATGGATATAAGGAGGCAGAGAGATAGCTCAGTAGTTAACAATGCCTCCCATGCCAGGCAATAACTGAAGCTTAGTTCCTAGTACCCAATTCAGGCAGCTCACAATATCCACAGCTCCAGGTCCAAGGATCTCACACACCTCTGTGGCTTCCTCAGCCACGAGCATATAAGTGGCACACACACACACACACACACACAAATAAATAAATAATTTAAAAAGAATTGATTTAAAGATTCCTATCAGAACTCCATTCCCCGGCCCACAGCTCTGCCTGCATCCTCAGTGGCCTGATGGCACCAGGGACAGCCAGGTGAGACCCCTACACTCTAATCACCTGAATGCTGGATCCCCTCCTGGGGCCAAGCCCAGCCGTCATGAGCTCCACTCTGTCCCCTGTGTACTCTACCCCTGTCCCCTGTTTCCCAACTCATGACTCTACCTTCATTCCCAAAGGCCTGCTGCCACAAGAAACTATAATTTCCCACCAGTTCTCTGCCCACCCGTACTCCAAAAGCACTCCCAACAGCAGCAAACTGCACCTGCTTCCCTGGAATCCATTTTTTGGGGGGCTCACAACATGGCCTGTATTACCTGGGCACTGCCAACACCAGGGACAACTGTGGCTAAAGGGCACTATAAGAACACAATCAACAAGAGCCAGGGCAATATGGCACTACGAGAGCCCAGCTGTCTTACTAGAGAAAGCTCTGCATATCCTAACACAGCTGAGGCACAAGATGAAGACGCTAGAAGCCTTTAAGGAGGAAATGGATAGAAATACAAGAAAATACAATCAAACCAGTGAAGGAGATGAATAGAACTGTTCAATACCTGAAAATGGAAGTAGAAGCAATAAAGAAAACACAAACTGATGGAATCTTGGCGGTGGAAAACAGAGAACAGAAACCAAAGAAGCAAGGGTTACCAACGTAAGAGAGGAGAGAGAGAGCCTAAGGTATAGAAGAAATTGATACGTTTGTCAAAGAAAATGTTATGCCTAAGAAGTTTCTAACATAGAACATCCAGGAAATCTGAGCCACTATGAAAAGATCAAACCTAAGAATAATCAGAATAGAAAAAAGAGAAGATTCCCAGCTCAAAGGCTCAGAAAATGCTTTCAACAAAATCATCACAGAAAATTTCCCTAATGTGAAGAAAGATGTGCTTATAAACATACAAGAAGCTGAAGTGGAAACTTCTGGTTTTCTTGAATAATGAGTTTTGTTCATGTGATGTTTTGCTGCAAGCTGGGCACATGATATTTTTCTCAGGCTGGCTTTTGAGAGGGCATGTGATGTTTTGCTGTGAGCTCTCTCCTTCGAGGGCCATGACTTTGGTCAGCTGAGAACATCTGTGAGTGGATTTTGAGGAGAGGAGATATACAGAGGCCTAAGCAAAGTGAGACACTACTTTTTTGGATTGACATTGCCTAGCTGATTTTCATGTGTCAACACCTGACTTCACAGAGAGAAACATTACAGAGAACTTCTCTGGGCAATCCAACAGAGTCTTTTGGCTTTTGCTGGCTTCATGTTGCTGTTTCATGTTGGCCTTTGCACTGGACTGCTGGTATCCTGATGACTGAGTCTGGTAATCACCTAATGACCCATCGACCCTGATCAGCAGGAAGATAAAAGAGAACTACTTCCCTTTTCCCTACTAATCTCCTACATAAGGTAGGTTTGGTGAAAAATCTAAGCCTACAAGAAGCTTACAGAACACAAAATAGATTGAATAACAGAAGAAAATCCTCTTGCCACATAATAATCAAAACACTAAATGGACAGGACAATATATATATATAAAGTTCCAAGGTAAAAAAGGCCAAGTAACATATAAAGGCAGATCTATTAGAATTACACCAGACTTCAAAAGAGTCTTTAAAAGCCAGAAGGGCCTGGGTAGAGGTCTTGCCTTCTCTAAGAGAGCACAGATGCCAGCCTAGACTACTATACCCAGCAAACTTTTCAATCACTGTAAATGGAGAAAACAAGATATTTTATGACAAAGCCAAATTTAAACAATATCTTTCCATATTTCCAGTCCTACAGAGGATACTAGAAGAAAAACCCTAACACAAGGAGGTTAACTACACCCAAGAAAACATAGGAAATAAATAATTTCACACCAGCAAAAACAAAAGAAGGGGAATGCATACACGATCACCACCAACATTACAATAACAGGAACGAATAAGCATTGGTTATTAATATCTCTCAACATCAATAGGCTCATTCCCCAGTAAAAAGACACAGGCTAACAGAATGGTTGTGAAAACAGGATCCATCATTCTCTTGCATACAAGAACACACCTCAGCAACAAAGATAGACATTACCTCAGAGTAAAGCGCTGAAAAAAATAATTCAGGCAAATGGACCTGAGAAGCAAGCTGGAGTAATAAAACGAACTTTCAACCAAAATGAATCAAAAGAGATGGGGAAGGACACTTAATACTCATCAAAGAAAACAAATCCAGCAAGATGACATCTCAGTTCTGAATATCTATGCCTCAAATGCAAGGGCACCCACATTCATAAAAGAAAGATTACTAAAGCTTAAACCACGCATTAAAACATACACGTTATTAGTGGGAGACTTCAACACCCCATTCTCACCAGTAGCCAGGTCATTCAGACAGAAACTAAATAGAGAAATAATGTAAGTAACAAATTTTATGAATCAAGTGGACCTAACAGATATTTACAGAACATTTCACCCGAAAATATACCTTCTTCTCAGCACCTCATAGAGCCTTCTCCAAAAATGACCATATAGTCAGTCACAAAGCAAGCCTCAACAGATACAAGATGATTGAAATAATCCCTTGTATCTTATCAGAACACCATGCTGGACCTCAACAATAACAGAAATAGCAAAAGCCTACACACACATGAAAACTGAACAACTCTCTACTAGATGACAACTGGGTCAGGAAAGAAATAGAAATTAAACACTTCCTAGAATTCAATGAAAATGAAAGCATAATATACTCAAATGTATGGGACACAATGAAAGCAGTGTTAAGAGGAAACTTCATAGGACTAAGTGCTTTCATAAAGAAACTAGAGACATCTCATACAAACGACTTAGTCGCTCACCTAAGAGCCCTAGAGAAAAAAGAAGCAGACGCACCCAAGAGGAGTAGATGGCTGGAAATAAACTCAGGGCTGAAATCAACAAATTAGAAACAAGGTGAATAATTCAAAGGATCAATGAAACCAAGACCTGGTTCTTTGAGAAAATCAACAACATAGACAAACCTTAGCCAAACTAACTAAAAGGCAGAGAGACACTATCTAAATCAGCAAAATCAGAAATGAAAAGGGGGACATAACAACAGACACTGAAGAAATCCAAAGAATGATTAGGTCTTACTGCAAAAGCCTATATGTCACAAAATTTGAAAATCTAAATGAAATGGACAATTTTCTTGATCAATTCCACTTACCAAAGCTGAATAAAGATCAGATAAATAAATTAAATAGTCCTATATCCTCTAAGGATATAGAAGGATATGTCATCAAAAGTCTCCCAATCAAAAAGAATCCCAGGGCCAGATGATTTTGGCTCAGAATTCTACCAGACCTTCAAAAAACAGCTAGCACCAATACTCTTCAAACTGTTCCACAAAATAGAAAAAGAAGGAACATTACCAAACTTATTCTATGAGGCCACAGTCACCTTGATACCTAAGCCACACAAAGACTCAACAAAGAAAGAGACTCTCAGACCAATTTCCCTTATTAATATTGACACAAAAATTCTCAATAAAATTCTTGCAAATCTGTCAATGTAATACACCATAGAAACAAACTGAGAGAAAACAGGAAATTTTTAATGGCTGAGAAGCACTTAAAGAAACGTTCAATGTCTTTAGTCATCAGGAAAATGCAAATCAAAAGGACTCTGAGAGTCCATCTTACACCTGTCAGAATGGCTAAGATAGCACATGCTGGCTAGGATGTGGAGCAAGGGGAACACTTCTCCATCGCTGGTGGGAGTTATGAACTTGCATGATCACTGTGGAAATCAATCTGGAGGCTTCTCAGAAAATCGGGAATAGACTTACTCAAGATCCAGTTATACCTTTCCTGGGTATGTATCAAAAGATGCTTCCCGAGCGTAACATTTTAGCTTTTTATGGTATCCAACCATGCTTGGGGCGAATGTCCTGCTTCAATGGCTGTAAAGGCCTGAATGATCATGGCTGCATCACACTGTTGTGAGACTCTAATCTTGCATATATACCACAGGCAAACCAAGGAGACCAACACCAGAAGGCCTGCTAACGCTCCCATGCCCGCCCATTCCTTCAGATGATTCATGGCTGAAGCAATCCATGATGATAATCCTGTGGCTAGTCCTGCGTCCACTCTGGTAGAATTTACTGTGACAATGGCCACTCTCAGCTGCTCCATCGTAGTATCGAATTCTCCAGTCCAATTACCTAAAATATAGCTCGACAATTGTTTAGACAGATTTGCAGCACAGGAAAAATTCTCATGTTATATGCTAGTGACTCAAAGTCCAGCATATTTTCATTGACAGCCAAGTTGAGCGATTTGCCATAGGGTATCAATTTGCTCCTGCACGAGGTCAATCCTCTGATTGAACACCATCAAGCTTCCTTTTAGTTGAGCATTAATTCCTTTATGTACAACTAAGTCATGAGCTACATTGGCTAAATGAAATGTTACGCTCAGGATGTGAGGCTAAGCACTGCACTCAGGGTCAGCCGCTTTGGACCCAGAGAAGAGCATGTCTGGTTGCATGCGGGTTGATGCCCCAGGTCCCGCCTCTGAGAAAAAGGTATCGGATGGGTCTGACGCTCTTTGGGTGGATGACACCTAAATGAACATCGGTACAAAGTCCCAATTTATTTCTAATATCAGAGATCAGACCTCTACTCTTGCCTGATGCGTCTAAAACAAAAAGGGGGAACTGTAGAAAGCTGCGGAATGCTATGCCTTAAAGATGGAGCTGGTTTCCGCCTTCCACCTTCCCGATGGTGAGTGCTCTCTGTCACGAACAATTCCACATTTGGCTAAGGCTGAAGATCTGGCTTGCTTCCATGTATGTGGACCTATCTGCATTGCCCACATGGCACGCCTGGGTTGGCTACCCAGAGGCTATTTAAGCTGTGGGCTGGCTTTCCCCAGGGTCTGAGGATTGTTCAAGGTTCCTGAATAAAGTGCATTGAAAAAAAAAAAAAAAAAAGATGCTTCCCCATACCAAAAGAGCCACTGCTCAACTATATTCATAGCAGCTTTATCTGTAATAGCCAGAAACTGGAAGCAACCTTTATGTCCTTCAACCGAAGAATGGATAAAGAAATGTGGTACATTTACACAATGGAATACACTCATCTACTCATGCAATTTACAGGCAAACGGATAGAACTAGAAAGTGTCATACTGAATGAGGGAACCCAAGTCCCAGAAAAACAAACATGGTGTGTACTCACTTATATGTGGATATTAGCTGTAAAGTACAATCCACAGACCCAAAGAAGCCAAGCGCAGGCAGGGTGCTTGAACCCCATTCAGAAGAGGAACTAAAATAGCCATCTGAAGTAGATGGAGGGAGGGGTATGCAAGGGGGTGAGGATCAGCTGTGGGGAGGATGGAAGGAGAAAGCGGTAATCAATGGGGGAAGTAATCTCTGGCACAAGCTGGAAACCTAGGACAATGGAAACTCCTAGGAATCTAGGAATGTGACCCTAGCGAAGACCCCTGGAAATAGGGGATGTGAACATGAAATGCTCACCTCTTGAAATCAGGCAAGATTTCCAGTGGCAGGATGGGGACACCAACCCAGCCACAATTTTTCCTGCCTTTAAGGAATGTGGGGACAAAGAGGGAGCAGAAAGTGAGGGAATGGCCATCCAATGACTGGCCCAACATGAGTCCCATGCTATGAGAGCAAGCCTACCCCTGACACTATTAATAATATTCTGCTATACATGCGGACAGGAGGCTAGCATAACTGCCATCTGAGTGACTTCACACAGCAGCTAAAGAAAACAGGTACTGAGACCCACAGCCAAAAGCTAGGAGGAGCTCAGAAAATTCTGTGGAAGAGGGGGAGCAAGGATTGAAGGAGCCAGAGAAATCAAGGACACCACAAGAAAACATACAGAGTCAGCTAACCTGGGCCCATGGGGGCTCACAGAGACTGAACCACCAACCAGAGAGCATGTGTGGGATGAGCCTACACATCTGTAACAGAACCTAGACCTTTTAACACGTGTACAGCCTGGACCTCTAACAGCAGGAGCAGGGGCTGCCTCTGCCTCTGTTGCCTGCCTTTGGACCCCTTTCCCCTAATTGGACAGCTTTGTCTGGCCTCAATAGGAGAAGATGCACCTAGGGCAGGTTGATGTCCATGGAAGGTCTCCCCTTGCCTGTGGAGAAAGGGAGGGGGCAAAAGGGGACTTGAGGTTAGAGGGAGGGAGGAGAAGCTCTGATCAGGATGCAAATCAAGTAATTAATGAATGAAAAAAGATCTCTATCAATTTAACAAACCTTAATAAATATGATTAGTGCATCAACAAGTGCCATAAAACCTTGTTAACCACTTGTAGGATGCCAACCAATTTTAAATTAAAGAGATGTCAGGTTAAAATGCCTTGTGATCACTATAGTAAGAGGAGGTTTCTGTATTTAGGTTTCCACACCCACTCAGTTGGAAGGAGACTGTTACTTATTTAGAAGGTTTCTAACTCTGCCTTGTGCTAAAGATGGTGGAAGTGTAGGAGGTGGTTACTAAAAGCTCCAAGAGAAGGAAGCTTGACACTCCATTTACCAGATGGGAATAAAATACCAAGTTACTAGAAATACACAGAGTTTATCTCATGGACAGACATTCACAAGATCGCAGTGAGTCGCTTCAAAGGCCTCTCCCATCCCTTGAGTCTCAGCTAGAGCACACACTTCCAGGTGTGGGGCACAGGCTGCTGCTGTGTGTTGTCACAGTCACACACTGAGTCAAATGAGACCCTGCCTCCGTTCAGCAGTCCTTCCTCACCTGGCCACCCAAGCTTTCCACCCACAGACTGCCTGAACTGTTTCCTTCATCACACATCAAACATGGAGAGACAGGCTTCTCAAATGTGAACACAAAACTGGACGAGTAAGGAGAGCACACCTAGGCCTGTTTCAGTAAGTGTAGAACACCTAAGACAAATGAAACCTGGTAAGAAAGAAAGTAACGCCCATCTAGAGAAACAAAGATACGAATTACAGCAGACTTCTCAACCAGCAGCCAGGATAGGGTAGATGGAACAATTTTGTCATTTCTCCTTAGAGCTCTATAATTCTGTAGACAAAGCCATGTCTTCCAGAAGTAACTGTAATCAGCATCATCAAAATGATTAAAGAGAGATCCCCAGTATGGTTGCTCCACAAAAATGACAAGTTGCCAGGTGAGTGCTTTGGGAGAGCTGAGGGTGAACCAGGAATGGTGAGGAAGGCTGTCTCTCTGTCTGTCTGTCTCTCTCTCTCTCCTTGGGTGATCCTGTCCCACCATGTCACAAATGTTCTAAAAGGCTGATTTATTGCATGATGCATACCTTTCCTGAATCCCAGAATAGTACTTAAAAGACCCATTTGTCTGTCACTTCATATGACGTCTAAGAGGAAATGACATGGCTAAACTACTACCCAGAGTCAGCCAGGATCATGGGGAAAAAGATGCGATAACACTGTGTCTGGTGTGTCCACAGTGGGAGTAGATCTGTGCAACCATTGGTAGCCTCACCCAAAAAGGGCCTCAATAGAATTGGAGGTCAGCTAAGCTAGTGAATTCTAGGGCCATATATGTTCTCCACATGGAATGGGGGTGTCTTGGAAATGGAGCATCTAGTTACAGTATCTCAGGGTCATTGAGGGGCTATAGACCTTTAAATCATCAGAATGCATTTAAAGCAAAGTGAACTGAATACCCTCGATGCAAAGATGATGACTGTTAAACCCAAATGCCGATGCAGAATTAAGACCCAAGTCATAAGGCCATGGAAGCACTCTATGTTGCTTCCTACCTGCTCGGAGAGGATGGTGTCTAGGAAACTCACAACTTCCATGGCTGGGGAGGTATCCCAGCTTTGAGGTGGGACAGTGTCCCAAGGGGTATCCTGAGGCACAGGAGCCCAGGAACCACACAGCTCTGAGAGGAGGCCTCCTCAACAGAGATAGTACAGCTTCCAGGGAGGGTGGTCCCAACCCCTGATGGGATGAGCCTGATCTCCACTCCTTAGTTGGGGTAACCCTTCCCTGGGAGCTGTAACAGCTGGAGAAGGAGCAGGACTCCAGCTCCAAAGTGCCTCAGCTCATCAGGGATTGGAGTAACCTTCCCCTGGGAGCTACAATGTCTCTGTGAAGAGGCCTCCTCTCAGAGCTGTGAGGTTCTTGGACTCCTGGGTCTTAGGACATCTTTGGGATACTGTCACACCTCAGAGCTGAAATACCTTGCCAGCCCTTGGAGTTGTTTGTTTCCTGGACACTTTCCTACCAGAGCAGGAAAGCCAACACACAAATAAGCAACAATACCCTACATTCACTTTCTAACTGGTAAAGGCCAGTGTCCGTACCCGAGCGGAGCTTCCCAGGTCTGCACTCCCATTGCTCCTATTGCTCATTATTATTAAGTGGGAAACATCTTTGGTACGGGTTGAACCCGTCAGTGTCATAGCCTACACTGAGAAGAGTCCTTTGATGTCTGTTCTAGCTGGAAGTAAACTGACCTTAGATGACCTGGAAGATTGTCAATGCAGTGAAACCAGTTGCCTCACACCGTGTGGCAGGAGCTGAGCCAACCACTAAGTTATTTGGGGCATGGATTTGGGAGGATCCATAAAAAGAACTTGAAAATGATAATGGGTTTTGGCTACTTGGTTCATGGCTCCTGTGACCTCATAAAAAGCCGTCTTGAGAAATGATAGTTGCCCACCCATATAAGGCAGCAGCTGGGCCCAGATCTTTCCCTTTTTACTGCAGTGACACTGTTGGTTGGCTGCAGGTTGGTGGAACGCATACTTTGCCTCTGAGAGCTTTAGTTTTCATTGTCCATCTTTGGAGTTGAACACTTGTGATCTACACTGACCTGAACATAATGAGTTTGCTTTCTAGTGTGTTGGTGTTGGGGCCTGGATTTTGACCTATTGTTTTTTGGTTAGTATCATTAAGTTTATGCATTTACTTCAGTTTTTTAATCACCCATTTTTTTAATTATTATCTATTCATTTATCTTGGACATTTTTTAAATTGGTGTATCTCTTTTCCTGAAAACTTTTGTTAGTGTTAGGTGTAAAAAGTAAGGAATTCAATTATGCCATGCACTTGGATCCAACCCACCAGATTTCCCTGGACTTTCCCTGTACTTCAGAATTCTCCTCTTATGGTAAGAATTTTCCTCTGCCACCATGGCACTCATAAGACAAAAGATGTCCTGAGGGGGCTTGAGAGACAGCACATTTCCTCATGGTATCAGAGTGTGAAGAACAGGCTACTGTCCCTTTGTCTCCCATAAATATGAGATTAAGAAAAAAGGGATTAGTACCGTGGCTATGGAAATGAGGAGATTGCAGAGATGATGAGGTCTGTAGTAGTCAGAGTCAAGGGAGAATTTGAGGTCTGAGTGAAAGGACATTGAAGAAGCCTGTGTATTCACTCTTGAACTAGTCAACCACCTACCTAACCCAGGCAAGCAGAGTTCCTGAATCTGTCATCCATGTTACTATTAAAGTCAAAATGTCCTTCTTAAGGGTCTCACACTCTCTCCTGTGTCTGAGTTCCTGGTCTCTAGCAAGAGGTGCTTTCTGGGGAGGTTGTGAAACCCCAGGCTGGTGGAATGCAGCAGGAGGGATTGGGTGATTAGAGACAATGTGACCTGCAAAAGCAATGAGGCAGCTGCTTCAGACCCATCTTCCCCAGTCCCCAACCCTCTGTTCACTGTCCCCTAAAAGCCTGAGCCAAAGCAAAACCTATGTGTCTTCATTTGCTTCTTCTCAGGGTTTGGTCAAGGCAATGAGAAAAGCAATGCAGTGTGCTTGAAGACGGAAAGTGCTGTGCATATAAACATGTTTTGTTTTGGTCCCAGGTGTGGGCTGTGGGGCTGATTCAGATGGTCCACAGCAGCAGACTATTTGCCTCGTGTGGGCTCTGAGAGGAGCTCTTTGCCAGCTGCAGATAGTTTGACTCTGAGGACTCTGGAAAGAGAATAAATGCCAGAGCCCAGAGAGTGTGGAGATCGGAGAAAGAACAAGGCTGCTCTTGCTTTCCCCTTGCTGCTCCTGGTTGCTGTTGTGAGACAAGAAGATGGAGATCTCCTGAAATGAGGATTGGACTGGCTCCAAGGAACCCAACCACCATTACCAGCAGGAAGCAGCTAAAAAAGAACTGTGCCCCCTCTCCCTTTAATCCTTTCTCTGTCCTACCTGGTGTTGGGG
Source organism: Meriones unguiculatus (assembly GCF_030254825.1). Lineage (NCBI taxonomy): Eukaryota > Metazoa > Chordata > Mammalia > Rodentia > Muridae > Meriones > Meriones unguiculatus. The sequence continues at coordinate 66,219,403 of NC_083366.1, read as the reverse complement.
TGTTGGAAGAGATTGGGGTGGAATAGGGAGAAAAAGATATAAGAAACATAAATAAAAGTTTGGTTTTTTTTTTTTAAGTACGCCAACAAGAAAGTTTAAAAAAAATCATTTTTGTTTGTGAATAGCCATGCTTAGTTCATTTCTGGCAGTGACCTCACAGGAGCCATTGTGGGGCATTCAGACCCCACCCAGTGAAGGGCTGGGGATTGTCCTCACTCCCTGGAGAAGCTTGTTGCTTGGTGGCTGCAGAGCGGTTGCCTTGGATTTTGGTTTGCATACACTCTGATATTATTGATCACTTGGAAAGGGACATTGTTGATCTGATTTGACTTCCAAAGAGTGAGTTTGTTTTCTGCTTTGTTGGTTTTGACTTAATGTATCTCTTAATTGGTTTTTGGATCAATTCGCACTTTTACTTTAGTTTTTTTTTTTTCTTGCACCCATATTGAGCACATTTGTTGGACATCTTTACGTTTTAAAATTTTGAAAGTTTTATTAGTTGGATTACTTGATTTGTTGCTGTTTAACTTCTTGAGGTTTTTTTATATATATACTGGATATTAGCCCTCTGTCAGATATAGGGTTGAAGATTCTTTCCCAATCTGTAGGCAGTCGTTTTGTTTTGATGACAGTGTCTTTTGCTTTACAGAAGCTTTTCAGTTTCATGACGTCCCATTTATTGATTGTTGCTCTTAGAGCCTATGCTATTGGTGTTCTGTTCAGGAAGTTGACTCCTGTGCCAATGAGTTCAAGGCTCTTCCCCACTTTTTCTTCTAACCAATTTAATGTGTCTGGTTTTATGTTGAGGTCTTTGATCAAGTAATCCAATTAAAAAATGGGGTACAGAGCTAAACAGAGAATTCTTAATAGAGGAATATCAAATGGCATAGAAACACTTAAAGAAATGTTCAACGTCCTTAGTCATCAGGGAAATGCAAATCAAAATGACCCTGAGATTTCACCTTACACCCACCAGAATGGCTAAGATGAACAACTCAAGTGATAACACATGCTAGAGAGGATGTGGAAAAAGGGGAACCTTCCTCCACTGCTGGTGGGAATGTAAACTTATACAACCACTTTGGAGATCAATCTGGCTCTCAGACAATTATGAATTGTGCTTCCTCAAGATCCAGCCATACCACTCCTAGGCATATATCCAAAAGATGCTCAAATATACAACAAAGACATCTGCTCAACCATGTTTGTAGCAGCTTTATTTGTAATAGCCAGAAGCTGGAAACAGCCCAAATGCCTCTCAACTGAAGAATGGATGCAGAAATTGTGGTACATCTACACACTAGAATATTACTCAGTGATTAAAAAAAAAAAAAAAAAAAGGAAATCATGAAATCTGCAGGTAAATGGTGGGACCTGGAAAAGATCATCCTGAGTGAGTTATCCCAGAAGCAGAAAGACACACAGGGTATATACTCACTCATAAGTGGATACTAGACATATAATATAGGATAAACATACTAAAATCTGTACACCTAAGGAAGCTAATCAGCAAGGACGACTCTGGCTAAGATGTTCAATCTCCATTCAGAAAGGCAAAGAGGATGGACATCAGAGGAGGGAGAAAACAGGGAAAAGGACAGGAGCCTACCACAGAGGGCCTCTGAAAGGTTCTACCCTGCAGGGTATCGAGGCAGATGTTGAGACTCATAGCCAAACTTTGGGGAGAGTACAGGGAGTCTTATGAAAGAAGTGGGAGATAGTAAGACCTGGAGAATACAGGAGCTCCACAAGGACAGTGATAGATCCTAAAAGTCTGGGCACAGGGGTCTTTTCTAAAACTGATACTCCAGCCAAGGACCACTCATGGAGCTGGCCTGGAACCCCTGCACAGAGGTAGCCTATGGCAGTTCAGTATCCAAGTGGCCTCCATAGTAATGGGGACAGGGACTGTCTCTGACATGAACTGATTGGCCTGCTTTTTGATCACCTCCCCCCAAGGGGGAAGTAGCCTTACCAGGCCACAGAAGAAGACAATGCAGCCACTCCTGATGAGCCCTGATAGACTAGAAACAGAAAGGAAGGGGAGGAGGACCTCCCTTTTCAGTGGACTAGGAGAGGGATATGGGTGGGGAAGAGGGAGGGTGGGATTGGGATGGGAGGAAGGAGGAAAGTACAGGGGGGATACAAAGTAAATAAACTGTAATTAATAAAAAGAAAAAAAACAAAAAATAAAATACGCAAAAGCAACATAAAAAAAGTGGTCAGTTGGTCTTGGTCTGTCCTTGTTGGGAGAGGTTCCGTCTTGTCCTCATCTTGATCTCAGTATGTTTTGTAACACACTGAATTTATCATTGCTCCCAGGGTGGAGCAGCAGGAAGACAGCAGCTGAGGCAGGTTTGATAACCTCTTAGGTCAGCCTGATGCCTGTCTGTGAATCTGGTAATCGCTTTCAGGATTGTCAGTTCACCTCAACCCCACTAGGGCTCCCGTGGATCCTACTTGTTTCTTCCTTGTCTTCAATTTTATTAATTTGTGTCTTCTCTCCAGAAAGTTCAGGACATGAGTTTCTTGGATTTTTCGTCCTTTCAAAGCCCCCAGCTCTTTGCTTCTTTGGCCTTTGTTTCACCCTCTTAGCGTCTACTTATTTATAGTTCTGATCTTATGCTTTGTCATAACTGCTTTGGGATTTGTATCCCTGACCAATCATTTATCATTACAATGATTGAGATAGCTATGAGTTTCACAGTGCAGGGCCCAAACACCTTAAAATTGCTTCCTGCTTCTGTTCTTTTTTTTTTTTTTTTTTTAACTTCTAGCACCATGTGGAGGTGCCATTCCCCATCTGAGGAGGTGGGGCACAATGAGGAGGCATATCCCTTCATGGATGTCTGGAAGGCAGGTTTGCCTCCAGAATACATCAAGACAGGCTCCACCCTGTCCAAATCCACCTCTGAGGACAATATGTGTTTCTAGAGACATGGCAGAAGAAGCCCTCTCATGGGTCTAAAAGACCTATTTCTCCTATGGCTGAGGCAACCACAGGTATCTTCAACAGAAGGAAGGGTGGCCACACACCTGCAGAAAGACAGCATGTTTTTAACATTCTTTTTCTCACAGGCCCTGCACATTTTCCACCCCTCCCTGCACTCCTAAGGAGGCCAGGGAGGGAACCTGCCCTGTCCACATTCCTGGCATCCGCTGACAGAAAAGCGCAGGAGGCAAATGAAGAAAGCCGTACTGAGGGCACGTCTAGTCCGGCTCACCTGACTCACACAGGCTGAGGGACACCAGCTGGTCTGGGAACGCAGCCCCACAGGATGATGGTGTGGAGGCTGCGACTGTGGGGACTGGCAGCACCGTCACGCTCAGTCACACATCCCTCGACGTACTGTGCTTACTGGAGGACACCAACCGCAACAGGACCCAGGACCACAGGATGTTACCAAGAACAGCAACACCACAAGAGGTCTGAGTGAATACACAAGCCCATGGACACCATTGACTCTGCACAGTACAGAAACACCGAGAATGAAAACAGCAGGGGCGTGTGCTTGGAAGAAACATCAGTTTTTCCTACGTCCAGTAACGACTGGTCCCAGGGAGCACACAGAGCCTCTTATAACAACAGGAGGGGTTGGGAGGGGGTGCGGAGGCAGACTTGTCACCAGCTTAGCAGTTTATGCTGTTGTCTCCTCACCCCAAAGAAAGAAGGCACAACCTCCTTACTGGTGTCCCAGTAAGACACCGTGAGAGATGGAAAATGGAGTCTTCAGAGGAGTGCAACACATCTTTGCTCTTTAAAGGCTGCCGCTGTGCCACCATCGTGTGTAAGCCATGAACCAGAAGGTGTGTGTGACCCTAGAAGGAAGAGCCCCACGCATCCCCCATTACGTGGATTCTGAGGAAGTTGGGATAGAAGCAAACAGCAGAGGATGTGGCCAGAGTGTGGGGAGGGAGGCAGGAGGGCTTGGTGAAGGCAGGGCAGGTTCAGACAGGAGGATCATGTGGGCTGCCCGGCAGACGGAATGCGAGGGTCTAAGCTGTGTGTATCATTTGGATACCATGAATCTGGTGTGGAAGATGAGTTTCCAGTGCCTGACCTTGGTGTAACACACCAGTGAACTTGAGCTCATTCTTCTGCCGAGGTTGCTGGCCTTAGTGGCAGCTTATCAATTTGTCTGAAATAACACTTCCACAACTGTAGCCAAAACCCAGTCACTATGGTCGGCTACATTGATCATCCCTAGGGGCAGTGACAGTGGACTGACTCATCAGGATTATCATATTCCGGACTTGATTCTTGTTTTCCTGGAAAGTTTTCTGGCTGCTCTAGGGCCCGTGAGACAGGAACTTGGGGCAGAGAGACACCAAGCACCGACTTACTGAATTGGCCCATCATTCCTACCCTTATTCTAATCTATTGCCATGACAAGACACTGTGACCAAGGCAAGTTCTAAGAGAAAACATGTAATTTGGGGTCCACAGTTCCATGATGGGGAATCTGGCAACAGGCAGAAGGTTTGAGATCAAAGAGGTAGGCCGCAGCTTACCTTTGATTCTCAAGCACAAGGCAAAGAGAGGGAGCCCTTAACTCTCCCAGACATATGATATGAACATGAGCATAACTCAGTGCAAAGGACCATGGTATCTAGGAAGTGTGCTCTCAGTGAACTCCTGGGGTTGGGAAACCCTTCTAAGCATCGAGGAAAGATCTTCCCAACCTGGCTTATGAGACCCTTGAGGTGCTAGAAATGGCAAACTCTGGGCAACTGATAACTCATTATCTGTGTCCTGTCATGGTGAAACAGCATTGAGGACCAGGATATTTGGTCTGAGGACACTGGAAGCAGAGATCCTGAGGCATATATCTGCCCATCTCCTCTCAGGGCAAAGGCTGCCTAACCTGAGGTAATGTGAGGGAATTGTGTTCCTGTGAAAAAAGGTTACAGATCCATTACAGACACCATTCAATAGGCCAGGCCACTTCCTTCAACATCTCTCAGGTACCGAGCCTCATCTGCCTTGGGAACTTTGCTCAGTGAAGGACATGATCATTTGTGTGTCCCTTTGAGCCAGCAAATGCACACAGCAGATCTTAACACAAGTCAATGTAGACATTTTTGGCTAGCCTTCCTGCTCTCCCTCACTTCTCAGTATGGCAGGAAATTGGTAATAACCTATGGTCTTCCTCAGTTCGTATGCTCTCAAGAGTCCTACAAACTCCATAGGGAACACTTCCACCCTCCAGCTTGTAGCGCGTCTCCTCCAGAACTGCAATGGGAGGTTGACCACCAAGCAGAGTCTTTGCTCCATGTGCTCTGTGGACTACTTTAGGCTCCTGAGAAATAACATGAGGTGAGAATCTAGCCATTGGAACCTCCCTTCTTGTGGCATGGGTCAGAGCTCACGAGGCCAAGTGCTTGTTATGCAAGTGAGATGATGTGAATTCATATCTAGCAACCACAGAAAAGCCTTGCACAGCGCCGTGAGCCTCCCCTCTGTGGAGGTTGAAGGAACAGGCCCACTTCCATCCCTGTGCAGATGACTGGAATAATTTCCAACCTCCAACTTTAAGATGGTTCTCAGAAAGCAACGTAAAAACGACATTTGAGCCTTACTAGTCACGCATGGCAGAACACATGCAAGTGTTCCAGAAAACACATGTGAAACTCATACACATGAACACACACACACACACACACACACACACGATATGAGGCATAAGAAGTAGAGAAAACCATTAACCTTTCATCTTTGATGATTGTTCACGTGTGAGATTTATTTCTCAACCTATAAGAAGTGTGATTTTTACCCTGCAGCACTGAAGTGGATGGCTCCTGTGTAACTGTTTGGATTTGATCTTTGTGTCATCAGGTGTATCTGCTGAACAGCAAGCGCATGGCCAGAATCAGTGAAGAACAGCAGGGTAAACTTCTAGGCTAACCTCCTCACCTCCAGGAGGGCCACAGTGCAGTAGCTCTTAGCTTTGTTTGGGGGCTTTGCCCACAATGCCTCAGCGTAATGGACGCTGTGAGTTCATTTCCCGCCCAGTGTTCCTACTCAAGACTGAGTAAAACTGGAGCAGTGTCAATGCCTTCATATCTGAAACAAGGCTTTTCAGGCTGACATGGAAAGTCCTTTACTTTATTAAATGCTTGTTTGATTTTTCATGCTGACTCGTCACTTCTCCTTGAAGGAAAACTGATATCTAATCCCAAGTGAACAGGAAATCCCGGGACACTTCTTCCCAGCCAGGAACTTCTAACCCTGAGTTCTCTTCACTTTCTGGAGCCAGTCCACCCGAGGCTTTGGCACTGGTGCTTGTAGCTGCTCTTTGGCCAGGACACCCATGTCTTATTGGAGGCTGGTTCTAAAGGTGGCAGACCTGTCAGGCCTGCAGCATGGTCACAGGGCTGCGCAGCTCTTCACTGCTGGAGAGCCAGTGTCCGGACGTGATCAAGGGTTATAGTCCAGCATCCTGCCCCAGACCCAGAAGACTTAGGGGTGGGTTTCCAAATGCAGATGCAAAGAGCTTCTGGAGCAGACTCTGCTCTGACAGCCCAAGGCTGTCAGGTTAAATTCTTTCTGTCCTCTTTCTGGCTCCTAGTAACTGCTGCATCTGTTCCACAATCTCAAAAAAATCACTGACTCTATTTCTAAACCTTCTACTAAGTACATGTGTGTCACGTGTGTCACCGGCCTGAAAGAGCTCCCAAGCTTCTGGGCAGCATTCTTTTCCACCTGGGGGCTGCATTAGTAATACCAGCCAATTAAACTCTCAGTTTCATGTTCCTGACATGCAAATCGCACTAAACATCTTCTCAGCCTTCCATCTGCTCACAGACATTCCTTTGAGCATCCCAGACTCTCTAGACAACTGACCAGGTTACAAGGAGCCAGGCAGCGCTGACTGAGCTTCAGGGCAGAGGACCTATCTGGCTGGCACAGCACACAGGAGTGGAAACCTTCCCCTGCGGTTTATCAAGATGAGTTCCCTTCTGTGCTGTGAGGCCACTTGAACTGCTGGTGCAAAGCACTTCCTCTTTGCAGTGGCCTTGCCAGCTCTGTGCTAGGTCAACGCTAGGCATTCAAAGGTGCTAGATGTTACAGTAGCAGAATTATGACACCAGCAAATGTTCCCTTCTGCCAGTAATGCGCAAACAAATGATTACTGATTTTTATAACCAATCAACTGCATGGATAGAAACCCACGTTGCCAAACGGCATAGGAAGCTGGGCATTGGCTTCTTGACGAGTCTAACATGAGTAGTATAGGAAGAAGGAGTTAAAGAAAGCCTCACAAGATCAGAACCACAGGTCCCAGAGCTTGGATTGGGGGAAACAAAACACACATTTTCTGGGAGGGGTTAATGAAAAGGAGACCCCAGGGATACAAGAGCTGCCAACTCCAGAGTTAAATATCTACAGATCATTAAAACAGCCAGGGGCCAGAGAAGGTGGCTCAGTTCAGATGTCCCCACTGCAGCTGTCCTGCAGTCTGCACAGACCCACCCAGAAAACTGGGAGATACAGGAAGACATCAGAGAAGCAGGGGAATAGGAAAACACGAAGTACAGGTGGCCTGAGGAGGCTTCGTAAAGTGCTGGGCCGGCAAGGCTCTGACTTCCGTCTCCCCTCCTTCAGCAAGCAGTTCTGGCGGCATTTGTTTGGATTCCCAACACTGGCAAGCTGGAGACCTGTTGGTTCCTGGGCCTCGCGTCCAGCCATACAGCCTAGCCAAATAACTGAGGCCTGATACAGATGAGAGAGCCTGTCTCAAGAAACAAAGTGAGTGTGTCTGAGGAACAAACACTGAGGTTTTCCCGGGGCTTCAACAAAATGAATGTAAGTGTACACACAGAGACAAGTAAATCCAGAGAGAGAGAGAGAGAGAGAGAGAGAGAGAGAGAGAGAGAGAGAAATACAGAGGGCCCCACGCATATCCATACCTGTGCACAGGTACACAGGCAAGAGCTAGCACACACATGCAAACACACACACACACATGCACACACACCACATACCTACCTCAATAGTAAAGGGAAACATAAAATATCATTTGCACTTTTGTGGAATGATTTTTGTTTCTGAAGGTTTTTCGGTTGTTTTGTTCTTTGACACAGGGCCTGTAGCACATCATGAAAGGTGAATTTCTTTCATATCTAAGAGGGACCTTAATCTCCTACTCCTCTGCCTCCACCTCCAAGAGTCGATTACAGAGATCTGCCTTCTTCTTCCAGCTGTATAGTGCTAGATCCAGAGCACAATTGCCCGATGCTGAACCAGCCCTCTGCAGCTGAGCTACACACAAGCATTTTACCAATTTTACGTGGAGACTTGGTCTCCTGCAAGGGTAGGCATCTCTTCTGGACCTGGTATAATTGTGGGTGCTTTCAATTTACGATGTGTAGCTTGGGTCTCTTTCAGCAGACACAAACACATAAAGAAGTCAGGAACTAGAAAAATAAAACCAATAGAATTCTCAAAATGAGAAGTGTCAGTGGGCTCCATGGTAACTCATTATTCCTGAAGCTCAGAGAGACAGGATCAGAGCCCACTCAGAGCCTCAGGAGAGACAATTCCTGTTAAGAATGAGAAGGCCAGCACTGAGCTGACCCAGCCCAGCTAGAGCTCCAGTATTCTGGTGACAGCTCTGACCAACAGGCAGGCAGTTTCTTAGTGTTCTTCACCTTGGGTCATCATCTTTTGGTCAGGACAAAGGCCAATGTCACATTGACACAGATGGACAGACACAGCTTAACTGCCAATCTGGGGACTTGGCCTTCTGAAGAGTTCTACATTCTAAGGAACAGCCAGCTCATGACTGTGACAAAGAGTAACAATCATGGAACTAGGGGACAGTGTGGGGGAGATGGCTCAGCAAAGTGTATGTCATGAGTTAGGTCCTTCCTCATGACATATAAATCATGAGGAAGGACCTATGCTCTTGACCAAGGAACCACTAGCATAGAGTCCACCAGCATACTGGGAAAAAGCCCTACTCTCTAAGAGCATAGGAAGGCGTCGAGGTGAGCCCCAGAACTTGCTAAGAGATTGTTTCTTAAAAATCAAGGTGGGGGCTGGGAAGATGGCTGAGTGTATAAGAGCACTGTCTGCTCTTCCAAAAGACCCGGGTTCAATTCCCAGCACCCATATGGCAGCTCACAACTGATTATACCTCCAGTTTAGGAATTCTGACACCTTCATACCAATGCACAGAGAATAAAATCAAATTATATTTAAAAAAATGTCAAGGTAAAAGACTAAAGAAAAGTGGATTCTGGGGGTTATCTATGGCTCTGTGAACAACTACACTCAGAAAAGAATACAGAGATGCACACACACAGTGAGAGAGGGAAACATGGAGAGACAGAGGGATGTGGTGGAGAAACATCCTTGGAAAGGCCTCAGGACCTTGCCTGGAACTGTGACTTTATCCTCCCAGCCAGATGAGCATGGAGTCCATGTTATCAGCAAGGGTTCTCTGCTTGGAGCCAGAATTATTCTTTTTCATCTGATTTGAACTGAAGACACTATGCTCTGTGCAAAATTTAACACGGGATCATAAATACAGACCTGCACATAGTCCACAAGTTCCAGAAGGAACCAAGAACACTAAGTGTGTTTACCAACAGGTCCACGTAACCCACAAAACTCAGGACAGTCACAACAAACACAGTAACAGGCATCCTTTCAGTGGCAACAGGACCTCTTTCCAGGGACACTGTGGTTCAGTGCTATAGCCTGACCAGGCCCATCAGTGGGGTAGCCTGTCAAGCCCAGCAGCAGCCTGTGCTCTTTGCCTCATTGGAAGCAGCATTCCTTATACAGACCCCACCAAACACAGGAAAATCCTCCTAACTTGTTACATTGTATTTTACTTCTTGAGGGGGCAGTTGTGATGCTGCCCTTGTTCATGTTACCATGGACACAAGAGGTGAGCTCTAAAGCTGATGAAGACTGATGCCACGGAGACCTACGACAACCAAGAACAATTCTGAGGAGACAGTGATACGCCATTTAGTGGCATATGGGAGGACCTCCTGTTTTCCCTGGAGGACTCCGCTTCTGATCCGGAGCCTTGCAGGGTGACGGTGTGGAGGCTGAGATTGAGGAGACTGGCTGGCAGCACTGTCACGTTCAGTCACGCACCCCTCCATGTATTGTGGTTCCTGGAGGACACCAAGAGCAAAGGGACCCCAGGACCACAGGATGATGCCCAGGCTAACAAGAGCATCAACGCCACACTAGAGCCTTGAGTGAAACTGACCTACAGTTCAGTGAGAGACGTGTGATCCTGTAGACTCTGTGGAACCTCACCAGCATGGGAACCCTATGAAAATAAGGCCATAGCCCTTGGAGAGCCATCACCCACATGTAGCAAAGATCAGCCCCAGAACGCACCCACAGTTCTCTAGTAAGCACAGAAGAAGGGCCTGGGAGGGGTGAGGAGTCAGGTTAATCACTTGTTTCCCAGTTTACGCTGTTGCCGCCCCCGAAAGGAGAAACAACCTCCAGAGCAGGACCAACAAAACGTGAAAAAATAGAGTCCAGAGGGAAACAGAATAGGTGTGGCCACCAACATTCTCTTGTGTCTTTGATCTTTGCTTTTTCAAGGCCCTTTGCCACTCGCATGCTGCACCCATTTATAGGACATGAAGCCTAAGATGCCTGAGACCCTAGAAGGAGCTTTTTTTCACTGCATCTTCCTTAAGTTAATTTTGGGGAAGTTGAGCCAGAAGCAGAGAGCAGAGGATGAGACCAGGGGCTAGAGAGGGAAGGAAGGAGGAGAGAGGATGGAGGAAGGCTTGGCTAAAAGGAGCATAGACTAAGATGGAAGGAATCAGGTGAAGAGCTATGGAACAACACGGCAGCTCTTGGGAAGCCCTTCTCTGTCACATTAACAAAGTCTTTGCTTGTGTCTTTTTCCAAGGTCTGAGGAACAGGCTTGGCTCTGTGGCAGCTAAACCACGGGTCTGTGTTCAGCCTGGTGTGGCCAATTAGTCTCAGGAGAAAGCCAGCCCAGAGCTGGAAGAGGCTGTGTGCTCCCAAACCTGTTGTTAGCTGTCAGCAACCTCCAGCAAGCAGCTTGCAAGCTCTGCACCCTTCATCTCCCTGCAGTGTGTGAGTCCTGCCTAAATTAGCTCCCCAACTGCTTAAATTCATAGTTCCCCCGCACTGCGCACCGGGCAGGGAAGTCAGCCACACAGCAACCTTGTTCTGAAGAGGCAGCCATCTGGCTTCACACCCCAGAGAGAACTGCATCTCTCCATGGCTTGTGGTCTCCACTAGCTTGCGCCCTAACTCCCATCAACATCATCAATAACAGAATGCAGACAAGTGTGTGTACCCCGTAAAACAGGGGTAAAGAGGCACAGACAGAGGAAGGGAGGGGAGGAGAAGAGGGCCAAGTGGGACATACCAAGAGAAGAAAAGCAGAAAGAGGGGGAGGAGAAAAGAGCAAGAAACTGAGGAAGGAGGAGTGTGTGTCCAGAGGAGATTCCAGTTAGACTGTTGAGAAGAAAGGATGAGCTTGCTGGGTGGGGAGAGGGGTAATGGACAAGCAGGAGAAGCAAAATTCCTCTGCAGAGGAGAGTTGGGGGCAGGGTGGGGGTAGGGCAAGGGTACCCAGGGGAAGATCTGTCTTCGGGTGCTTCCTGCTGTGCAGCACTTGGATGCTTCCTGGAAAACCTTCTCCTGTCCTGCGATGCTCACACAGGGTGTGTCTGTGGGGAAGAGAAGCCACATCCTTCCCAGGAGCCTCGTCCTCTCTGCTGTAGCCAGGCTTTGGGCTGATCTGGGACCATCTATGTCTCTGTCTTCACAGCCTTCTTCCTTCAGGGCCCAAGTGCAGCTGCTGCTCCATCCAGGTATGACAAAATGGTATACATTTCGTATCCCGGTGTGTGTGGGTTCCTGATTTTAATTGAGTAAATTTACATGGTTGTTCTCTCTAGAATAAATAGATAAGTTGGGCATGACAGGGCTGTGGGCTGTTACTTCCCCGACAAGACCAGTAGTAGCCTTTGGAATTCTTTGTGCTAAGTGTCCATCTTTAGGGTCAGGGTTAGAAGGAGACCTGACTGCCATGTAGCTACAGATGACAGCCAGTGGTATTACATGCAGTCTTCCTGAGTGAGGCATCTGCAATGCTCTCTTGCCCACCTTTCACGTCGGGAGCTGGTCCTTGAGTCAGCAAGGCCAGACCAGCTGACAGGAATGAAGGGGTCTAATCTTCGGGAATCAGTCAGGTGAAGTCATTTTGAGTCTACTATGAACGTGCTTGTGAGGAGGGTGAGTTTCTGAGGCCTGATCTTATTGTCCACCCACTGACCAAACTGATCTCGCTTTTCTCTGAGGCTGCTGGCCATGGCCAGTGGGAACACGGTCCTTTGTGACAGCTTATTAACTTGTCTGGTGTCCATTTCTTTGGCCACATTTTGTGCCTGTAGCTAGCCGTGAATGTGTCCTATATGGCAGCCTGCTCTGCCCGACCCTGGTAATAAGCATCACACACAAGGCTATCCCAATGAGGACTTGAGTCTTGGTTCCCTGTTGGAATTGAGTATTTCCCTTCCAGTATCACTTACTGAGGAGGCTCATTCCTGCTGTCTGAGTTTCTAACCTACTGTCACGTCAAAACACCATGATGAATGTATAGGGGAAAACTACATTATACTGGCTGGTTCCCAAGGCTAAAGTCTACAACCATCGTTGCGGGGAGAATGGTAACAAGCAGGTAGGCATGAGGCTAGAGAAGTGCTGAAAGGTCACTTTTGAGTCTCGAGTATAAGAGAGAAAGGGAAAGAGCTTTGTCTTTTGAATCCTCAGAACTAGCCTAAGCCCACTGACAGGCCTCTTCTTTGAAGGCCTCATGGCCTAATCCTTCCCAAGCAGCTTTACCATGGGACATCAAAGTAACCCAACGTGTGTCTATGGTGGCCATTTTCATCCACTCCCCCTTTCACCAGTGGCCTTGATGTCAGAACACTCCTCACGGTAGCATCACACTGGGTTCTGCCTGTTGAAATCTCTTGCCTTGTGCTCTGCTTATATTTTCAGAGAACTGTCACCCATGTCTTAGCTCTCTTCCCATACAGATGTTCCAGAAAACCTTCTGAAAGAGTTACACACACACACACACACACACACACACACACACACACACACACGACAGTAGGCTTGAAGAGAAAATAGAGACAGCCAACTATTAACATTTCATCTTTTATAAATGGTTGTTCTAACATTTTTTTTTCTATAAATAATTGTTCTTATGTATGAGATCTATTTCTCAACCTGCAAAAATCGTGATTTTTGTCCAGGAGCCTTTGAATAAAAGGCTCCTGAAAAACTGTGGTTGATTTTGATTTTTGCCTCGTCAGATGGGGCTGCAAAAGCACGTGGAATCTGGGTAGAAAAGCTTGTCTCGAGCCACACATCCTCGTCCAGAATGTGGAAGAAACTCCAAAGACTCCTGGAAGGAGCTTTCCTTACCCTGACCCTGACTTTGATGAACAGATACACGCTAGAATTCAGTACAACATGTAAGCAGGAGAGAAAAATCTCTGGTGGACACGGCAGTTGTCCCAGTCATTGCTGACAGCATTGTACCCATTTCCCTATGTCAGTCAGAGGAACGCTCTGATATTTAACCCAGAAAGAAAGAGGAGGTGAGGTGGTCTCAGTGGCCTTGCAGGCAAAAACGGGCAGTATTCCTTCTCCACCTAAAGCTCCTGTGAGGCCCTCGGTGGGTGTGGCCTCTAGGTGGGTAGTTGGTCTACAGTTCCGAGTCACAGACACACCTAGGAGAAGGGTTTATTCTAGCTATCCCACAGTGCACACAAGCCCAAACACAAAAATTCACCATCAAAATATTCTAGTGTTTTTTTAGTAGTTTTTGTTTACAATATGTCTAGGAAATGTATTTCTCTTGATTTATATGCTTTAGAAATAGGCTTTTGAAGTTAAAATATGAAACTAGCTCATTTATTTTTCCTATCTTTCTTATTATTTTTACTTAATTAGGGTTTCTATTGATGCATTGAAGCAGCATGACCAAAAAGCAAGCTGAGGAGGAAAGAGTTTACTTGGCTTACTCTTCCACCAAGCTGTTCATCATCGAAGGAAGTCAGGACAAAAACTCAAGCAGGGTAGGAACCTGGAGGCCGAAGCTGATGCAGAGGCCATAGAGGGGTGCTGCTTACTGTCTTGCTTTTAACGGCTCATTCATTTTGCTTTCCTAGAGACCCAGAACCACCAGCCCAGGGATGGTACCACCCCACAATGAGCTGGACCCTCCCCATCAGTCACCAGTTAAGAGACTGCCTTACCATGCCAGCCTCCAACTCCATTGTATAGAGCCATTTTCTCCCTCCTCTCAGGCAACTCTAGCTTGTGTCAAGCTGACGTAAAACTATCAAGCACGTTTTGGGTTCTTGTATCAGGATCCTCACATGTAACTTGAAACAAGACAATGAATAATAAATAAATAAATAAATAAATAAATAAATAAATAAAAAGATCTTAACATTACACAGTATCTGCCACACACTGATGCCCTCTGGGTTTTTTGCATAAATAATAGTGTGTGTGTGTGTGTGTGTGTATCTGTGTGTGCATATGAGTGACAGTCCATGTATGTTTGCATGTATGTATGAGTAGGGCTCATGCATACCGACCTCTGCACTGCCATCCCCATCACAGGGTTATGTAACAGGCCCTTTATCTCCGTTTTCTTTCCTATAAAAATGTCTTCTGTTCCTGGTGAGATGGCTCAGTGGTTATGATCACTTACTACTCCTGCAGAAGGCCTGGGTTTGTGTCCCCAGACTCCAACTCTGGCTCACAATCATTGGTGAACCCAGTTCCAGGCCCTCCAAAGCCCTCCTCTGATCTCCATGGGTCCCTGCATCATTTGGTGCCTGTACAGACATAGCCTTGGACACGCACACATGTACATACAACCTGAAGTACTAACAACGCTTTGAAGACTATGCTTGGGGGCGTGGACCTGCCATTTTAGCATGGTGAGATGCGCAGGGCTGCCCTCGCCCAAGGTGGCTGCCTGTGGGTACGCGCTTGCGCAGGCGCACCCCCGTGCTTGCACACGGCCCGCCATATGATCTTCTGGAACACACGGAGAAGTCTCTTCAGTGTTGATCTTTGTGTCGGTTTCTGAGGACTAATGGCCCCTTCCTGTTGTGTGCAGCAGTTCCCGCTGGGCCGATGAGAGTCTGTCTCACTCTTCCTGGGGACGGTGTGCTGTGCTGTGTTGAGAAGGTATTAATTACCTCAGTGTTAGACTACCTGTTTCTTCTCCGTCATGCTGAGCCTCTCCTTTTTTGTTTCAATTAAGTTTTTTTTCTTTTACTCAGTCTCATTTTTACTTGTAATTTCATTTCTAGCTGTCCTCTTTTCTCTGCTATCTCTTATTTTTATCTCATCAATTGGATATTCATTTCACTGGGAAATTTCTAATCTCCACTATATTTTTAGCTCATAGTCCACACCACCACTAGGCTCATTTATAAAGTAAGCTCCTTATTCTTGTAGTTTCAGCAGGGAGTAAATTATCATTTTTCATCTCCTTGCTCAGAACGTCTTCCCTGTGAATAAAATTTGAAATAGTGACAATTAAAAAGAAAAAACCTTATGCTCAGAGCATAAGACTGTCCTCTTAGTGGTGGTGAGATCGTAGGTGGAAATGCCCATGCCCAAGGCACACATGCTGCCTTAGCTAGTTGGTGTCCTTTGTCCCTTTTGCCTCTTTGACATTCGTATCCTCTCCTTGTACTCCTTTCGCGTACTCTGGCAGCCCACACAAGCCTTCTTATTTCAACTTCAAACACAAGGGTGTGTCTTAGGTAAACCTGGATGCTTCGGGACGATGGCACCTAAAGTGCTCTCCTCCATCACATTCCTCATAGCACATGCCTTGAGTTCGCTCCCTCTTGAAAATCCCGGTCCTGTTGCTTTCATCAAGTCGTCAGTGGCCAGGTTTCACAGCCTGTGGTGCAGACACAAGAAGAACAGCTCAGATCAGAACCGGAGTCCCAGAAAGGCAGTCACAGTTCCAGCCTCCCTTCTTTGATTGCTTGGTGTTGACTGAGCGCGGTGTTCACAGCCACCGTGGTCTGTGCCCATCATAGGCCCCCTTGTCCTGGCTTGACTCCCATCACCCTGGCTCACCCAGTCCAGCTCAGCTCCTTGATACTTGCTGCCAACACCACCCCAAGAGTGATGTCTCCTCTAAGCAGATCAAGGCTTCTCGTGTTAGGATGGAGTGACAACACGAGATGCATAAAGAACTCTGAAGGAATATGTCTAAGAATAAGTAAATGGGAAACAATAAGCTACATAGGAAATTGTAGATTTCAGAGGGTAAAAGAAGGGCTAGAGAGATGGCCTGGCAGCGAAGACACTTGTGTTCTTGCAGGGGCCTAGAGCACTCCTCAAGCTGTTGTCCAGATAGTCTCTGAGGGGAGGCCCTCTGAGTGACTCCTGTGGCTCTGGGTGACTAAGCTGGTGACGTCAGTGGTGACGTCACAGGGCTATTCACAGTGGCGTGGCCTCCGATGCCCAGAGCCTTTTCAGACAGAGCAGGGGTAGGGAAGGATGTCACCAGGAAATGGGTCCAAATCCCAGCAAGATCTAAGATGTCCGCTTGTCATTGAGGGAGGGAAAGCTCCCTGACAGCAGTGACCAGCCCTTCATGTGGGCTCATGATTGGTCACGTGACTGTCAGCCAGCCAGCTGTCAAGGTGACTGCAGCCAGAAGCTGGCTCAGCTACAGCTTGTGCTCCAAAAAGCTGGAGCTCAGTGACAGCTGCCAGTGTGCAGGAACAGCCTGTTTGAGAGGGCAGTTTCCTGAGACACACGCACATCTGGACATGACACAGAACACACATCCCAGCAGCCTAGACCTCAGAGCTGGACCGTCCCTCCTGGAATGTGGATGATCAAAGGTCTCGACCTGACCCGTAAGAGGCTCTGTGCCTTCTGGGACTGCCTGGCTCCTCCTTGCTGCCCTCGTAGGGTGGCGAATCTGCCCTGTTTAAAGGACACTGGCTGTTTACCAGACATTGGAAAAGCACGGGAAGCACGAGGTCCCTGCCAAGAAAGATGGAGGGAACTGAGCTCTGTCTCCATGCACTAGTTGGGCCTTTAAAGTGGTAACTTTAACCTAATTCCAGACACTGAATATCTGATAACAACTATTGGTAAAATAGCAAGAACATGCAGGTTATCCTATTAAACAACGAAAAGGCTGTAGTAGCTGGCTTCTCGCAGGAGAAACTGGGGGTCACACGCCGACACCAGACAGGGGAAGATCTTAGCCTGAGCTAGAATCACGAGGGAATCGTTTGAATGCACGTGACTTCTACCCCAGGGCTCCAGCTCAGGCTCCAGAGCCACCTCTGTGATTTTTACCCAGAAAATCCGCACGCTACTCTCTGAAACCTGTTTTTATGAGAAAGATCAAATGTCTAAAAATAAAGTTTGAAATAAAGACTAGCTCAGAGAGATCGTGGTCCAAGGCATTTATTTCCTGGGGAATAAATCCATGGCAATCTAAGCCCCGCACCATCTGTCCTGCAGCTATGTTTCCAGGACATCGGATAACCAAGGGCTTAAGGCGGCCGCCCAGTCCAGTGAGTTGCAAAGGATGTTTTAATTGGAATTGGGCTTCTGAGCAGCTGCCATATGTTAAGTCAATGTGATTAGAAGCTGGGCTGGTAGGAGAAACAGCAGAGAAGGTCTCAGGAAGCCGGCCTCAAGCACCGTGTCACACCGACCAGTGGCACAGGCGTGCGCTGTGCACACACCATGCCACGCTCCCACCAGAGACACGGGTTCTGAATTATTTCTGTGTTCATCTGCAGGTTGGGTTTTGATGAACATTTTTAAGGAAAAGTCAGGAGGGCCCTAGGCTGGAGCTGCAGAACAACTGTAAGGGAGCTGGAAACAGATGTGGAGGAGAAGCCTGGGGAGTGCATGAGAACTTGTTGTTCACGCCAGCAGAGCCCTCTACACAGTGCTTTCTTCCAGTTCTACAGTCTAAAGTTTTGTGTGTAAACCCTTCATTTCTCTGAAATTGTTGTTTGCTCCTGCTGGGGAGTGCGGGTCCAGCTTCGTCCTTCAGCCCACGTAAGCCCAGCGTTCTTCCTACATCACGTAGCAAAGGGGCTGGTGAGACTGGTCAGTGGGCAAGGAGTCTGGCTGCCAAGCCTGAAAACCTCAACTTGATTTCTGGAGCCCGCGTGCTAAAGGAGAGCACTGAATCCTGCAAGCTGTCTCCATGGCATATGCCATGGTACATGCGTGCCCATGTGTGCAGAAACAAAAAATAAATTAAAATGCAGTAAAAATTTAAAAATAAGTAAAGGACTTTCCCCTTAGCCCACACGTGTTCTTGAAGGTCAGCCGACATATGCATTGATGTCTGGACTCTCTGACACATTCTACTGGCCTTCAGGTCTGTGTTCATAGCATGCAGCGTTAATTTCTGCAACTTTGTTGTAGAGTTCGACATTAGAAAACAAGAACCCTCTACCATCATTCTTTTTCCTCAATATTGACTCAGGATCTTTTGCTGGTCAGTGGAGTTAAAGGAATGATAGAAAACTGATCAGAATTGTGACAGAAAGCCATTCACCTCCCATATCCGTGTAAAATTCTAGCCACCTCCTAGGAAATAGAACACAGAAAGTAGCTGGATGAGAGTTCACAGACCACTCAGTGTTTAGAAAGCCTGCTCTGCAAGCATGAACACCTGAGCTCAGTTCCCAGAACCCACAGACAAGAACAAGCACTGCAGCAATCCCTGTTCTGGGGAAGAGGAGATGCTAGACCCCAGGGGCTTACTGGCTAGAAACAGAGACAAACTGGCAGGTTCCAGACCTGTCTCAAAAACATGGCTGGTGATGTCAGCACATCCCTCCCTCACTGCTCTGACTCACCCTGGAATCACCTGCTCTGTCCCTGTGTCTCTCCCTTCCTCCACCCTTTTCTCTCTCCTTCCTTCCTTCCTTCCTTCCTTCCTTCCTTCCTTCCTTCCTTCCTTCCCTCCCTCCCTTCCTCTCCAGTCTCTTCCCAGGCCTCACAGTTTCTTACTGGGTCCCTAGCAATGCTGCAAAGCTGAGTCCCAGTGTTTGTAATTCTTCTCAATGATGCTTCAGTAGGTCCCTTGAATAATGTCTATTTCATCTTCTCTATTTGACCTATCTATTAAACTGCAATCATTATTGTATTGATTAAATTTAAAAAGAGATAAAACAAAACAACTTGCAAGGACAGACTGGTGGATACATTTCATTCTTTAAAATAATACATTTTAATTGATGGAGTAAATATTTGAAAAGTTTTGTAATGGATACTGTTTTTCATCTCTGTCTTGCCATAACTGATGCTTTACTGCCTAGCCAAGCCTATTATGAGTCTCTGCTGTGTGTGTACCCTGTGACCTAGAGCCAACTGCAAAAAAAAAAAAAAAAAAGGTGATTTTTATGGACTTCCTTTGCATTTTGCATAAACACCACTCTCTTTCTCTTTAGTTGTTTGGATAACTCCTTCTACTCTTACAGATGGACATGAAGTAAGATCTTAGCATTCTTCAGTGTCAGCAAATGGTTGATTCCCCTGTCCTGTTGTAATGGCAATGCTTACTTTGTCCATAGGCACCTACATAGTTGGTCCTGTCCATGTCTGTCCTCCATACACTGTCCTCCATGAATGGCAGTGATTTCATGTCACCCACCTTTCTTACTCATTGTCCTCCTTTCATTTTTGATGCCACCATAAATACCCTGACAGAAAGCCACACAGAAGAAGAAAGGTTTATTTGATTTACATTCTGAAATTATAGTCCATCCTTTTGGGGAAATTGGGGAAGGACTTAAGCAGCTAGTCACATCCACGGTTGAGAGCAAAGAGAAAATAGATGCTTGCTCTCAGATATCTTCCTCCTGCCTTACAGTGTTCAGGACCCCTGTGTAGGGAATGGCTCCACTCACACTGACCAGGTCTTCCTATGTCAAGTAACAATTGAAACAACCCCGCAGACATGGATAAGTCCTCAATAAGATCCCAATCACAGGTGATTCTCGGTTGTGTCAAGCTGACAGTTACAACTAATCAACATGCGGCTGGAGAGATGGCTCAGCAGTTTGAGTGTTTGCTGCGCTTGCAGAGGAACAAAGTGTGGATTCTAACAGCAAGGTCAACTACAACTCACAACAGCCTTTGACTCCAACTGCAAGGGATCCAACATCCTCTTCTGATCTCCATGCACACACACGTTTATGACATGTGCATTCATAAATAACAATAAAATAAATATTAAAGCAAAACTAACCCAACATGTCCAGTTACCACACAGTCAATACATTTGATGTTAGCAGGGAATTCATCATATCAACTACTGAATAGGAAGAAAGGGTAAAGTTCTAGCAGGTGCTGATGACTGACCTTTCAGGAAGGAAAATCAGGGATGCCATTTTCATAAACAGAAAAATAAATCCAGAAACAGAGAGAGAGAGAGAGAGAGAGAGAGAGAGAGAGAGAGTGCTACTGCTGCTCAGCTATATCACCTGTATTCCTTCCCTACAAGTTTTGGCTGAGTAGGTTTCTTGCTTTCATACTTTGTTGAAATACATGACAGATTTGTGGGCATATTAATTACCTTTCTCCTTAAATATCTTATAAAAATATAAAGGAAGCAAGAGTTTATTCTGGCTCAGTGTTTAAGAAAGAATACAGTGTGCACAGTAGCACAAACATCATGGCAGCAGGACTGAGGTGCTGGTCACATTGTGTTCACAGCCAGGAAGCAGAGAGAGGCAAAGGTTGCTCTTCATCTGTCTCCCTCTGTGCTCAGTTCCAGAGCAGCCTAGAGGATGGCACATCCATCTTTCAGGGTCAGGTCTTCCCTCCCCAGTGAACCCTTTTGTAAAATACCTCACACACATGTGTGTGTGGGGGAGTTCTAAGCAGCTCCAAACCCACAAAGTTGACAATGGAAATGAACCATCACAAGCCATTGCCTCCTAAGACTTTGTAATTTCCTCCAGGAAATCTCTGAGAAGATGACAACGTTCTGTGAAGTTTTGTCAGAAACCTTGGACTATACCAAGAATGATTTGGCTGACGAAGATGAGGTGGTGATGAGTGCAGAAATTACTAGCTCCATGGTAGCCGGCTTGACCTCAGCTTGCCTGTATCTTCCATGATCAGGGTCCAGAGCCTTGCTTCCCAGGGTCCTGGTGTCCTCTGTGGTTGTATGTCAGAGCCTTGTTTCCCATGGTGGTGGTTCTGGTGGGTGATGGAAACATGGGAAGGAGAGCCTAGCAGGGCAGATTCGGGTTCCAGGGTCTCACCTATAGAATGGATGACCGTAGGTTCTAGTATGAGAGTGTGGACTGTGAAACGTGTAAATACACACCCAAGAGTCTGGTGAGTGTGAACAACTGGAAAAGGACTGGAGTACAGCTATGGGCAGCTTTCTAGTTATTGCCAAGCCTTCACAAGGGCTAAATAGATGTTTCTTCTCATTAGAAAGAAGAAAACCCACATAAGGCGGAACGTCAGATTTTCAGCCTTTTTTTCTCACAAATGAATAGAATCTCTGAAATCTGTGGCAAGGTCTGTGATAAGCACTGGAGTGGCAGAGGGTGATGATGCCCACGTGAGTGGTCCGATGATGCCATGAGAAACAACAGTTAGTGGAGATATTAGAATAAATGGAATGCATTTAAGAAAAAGAATGCCATTTAGGGAAAGCCAAGGCAAGCATGAGCAAGTCTGCAGGGGGAAGACAGAGCATCCAGCCAGGGGCTCACTGCGAGGGTGGCTTCCAGTTGGTCTACCTCGGTTTAAAATCGCCTCCAGGTGGTGGGTGAGCACACAAGGGAGGAAGGAAAGCAGGAAGTGGCATCTTTGAAGGTGACAATGGTAGCATCTGAAGTGAAGATGTGTGAAGGGTGAGCAGATGTGTGGGAGAGTGAGAAGAGCTGAGCTGTCCATGGGGAATCTAACATCTCTGAGAGCAGGGAAGTGGGCACAGCTGACAGAGAAGGAGTAAAAAGCTGGGAGGCTGAGAGTTCTAGAAGGAGGCAGGGTCGAGCAGCAGCCAAGACTGAGGAAAGCAACAAGCTGAGAAGATAAGACACTTGCCCAGAGGACTCTGGGGGAGAGCTGTGGTCTGAAGCTAATCTGCTTATATCCTGTTCCTCAAAATGATTGCCTGAGGAGGTCCTAGCAGGTGGCCAGGTGATGACAGTGGAGCTTCAAGAATGGGGCTAGTGTCCCTAGAATAAAGTCCCCTCCAGCTCATTGAGCCCTTGGGTCCAGTCAGAATGTAACGAAAAGCTGCCATCCCAGAATCAGGAAGTGGCTCCTTCCTGAGACCTGGAATCTATTGGTGCTTTGGACTAAAAAACAGTATGAAGTACTGGGAAAGGTGACTTCCTTTTGGCTATAGACATTTAGGTCAGAGTGATTTTTTAAGGCCTATCTATCTATCTATCTATCTATCTATCTATCTATCTATCCAGTGTGTGTGTGTGTCCATATATGTGCAAGCGTCCATCAGACTAGAAGAGGGTTTCCAGTTCCTGAGACCTGGAATTATAGGTGGTGGTGAGCTGCCATGTGGGTGCTGAGGACTGAACTCAGGTCTTCTGAAACAGCAGCAAGTGCTCTTAATGGCCATCCCCAGCTCTTTCTTTGCTTTCAGACTGATATCTTAGTTGGCTGTTTTTATTATGGGGGAAATATCATATACACATGAAGCCTCCATCTTTGACTGAGATTGGGAAAGATGGTTATCTCTCAGGGTTTTCATGAACACACAAAGATTGAAATCAGAGCCTGGCACACAAATCAGAGCCAATGAAATCAGAACCAATGCCAGCAACTCACAGTGAGCAGGATTTTATAATGATTTCTTCTTTTGTTTGTGTGGGGTTTTGTTCTTGGTTTTGTTGCTCAAGAATGTAATGGCTTCCTCTCTGCTTAACAGTGACCAGTTACAGATGCCAAGAGAAAACAGAGTATTCTTAGCCTCATCTTCTCTTCTTATGACCAATGTAAATATTCTCTGGTCACGTAGATTCAAGTAAATGATAGAGCCAGGAACTGTGGAGAGCCATCTGATTCTTTCCTCCCATTTTAGCCAGTAGGTTGTATTATGTTCAAAATTTTGTTTTAATATTCATTTACAACAGATTAACCTTTAGGTGCAAGATTTGGTTTTGTAATGTCTGCCCTTCAGTGGAAGCTTTGTTTGTTTGTTTGTTTTTAACTTTTGTCTTTGAATACTTTCTGGCTCTCCAGTTTTGTTTGGTCTCATGGACAGTCATGGAGTTTGGGGGTCTCTCATTTCATTTACTTCTAATTGCTTGAGATTTTTCCTCTCCTCTCACACTTACTCTTCCAGCAGGCTCTCTGTGTGTCACTGAATTCTCAGGAGTATTTGTTTTATGCTTCTTATTTTTAATTTTAGTCCCACTTGGGTTCTGAAAGTCTTTGCTGTCTGAATTTTGTTGTTGTTTTTGTTTGTTGTTTGGCTTTTCATCTCTTTCTTTTAAGAATACAAAATTTGGTTATTTTCTGAATTGAAAGAATGTCCAGGGTTTCTGTTCACTTATTTCTATTCCACAGTTTTTTCTATTCCACAGTTCAGTTTTTTCTCCATCCTCAGGACAAAGCATCCTTGCATGTCCACATTCCCTCTTTCTTGCTTCTGAGTCTACACTGGCTTTGCAGTGGGGACATCTCTGTCCAGAGTGAGTACTGAGGGCTGGACTAGAGACTGTGACTGTGCACTTGGCCTCACTGTGCGCTGGAGTCTCAGTGTCCGGCCTAGTTACTTAGAGCTCTGAGGAAATAATGTGGGTAATGGATAGGATGGAGACCACAGACCTGATTTCTGTTCTCCCTTTTAAATATTAAATGTCCAGGAACAAAATTTATTTAAAGTCACTTCACTTTGGAGACACCTCTGGGTCATCACCTCAAATACCCATTCCCGCTCGAGCCAAGGGAGCACACATATGGCTTGGACTATGCACATACCCCGCTCAGCACAGCGAAACCCCAGAGCCCTGTATCTGCATGTCCACTCCTCTCTGAACAACGGGATAAATGTCTCCTTTCCCTGACAGTCATCCATTTTAGGTTCAATTTGGTCTTACTCTCCTAATGTCTGGGTATGAGTCTAGAACAGTTGATCTGGGTTGAACTACTTTGAGGTGTATGCACAGTAAGGCAAGGCTGTGTCCTTGTAGGCAGACTCCCCTGTTTACCATATTATGCTTAGGCATAATTGGGCGTGCACATGATTAACATTAGATGAATTATGGGAAGAAAATGATTGTGTGACCTAATCTATAAAGAACCACCCAAATTACACCCCTTAGTGACCAACTCCTTCTTCCTGTAGATGCCATAAGAAGACCCTAGGCTTTACTCTGACTTTTGTCTTGAGCATAATCTCTTATTTCTATTGGTTTACTCCAAAAGTTTCCTTGTTACTTATCAATCTGTGTGAGCTTTTATGTCAATTCTTGGTCAAGACACTGACACCTGACCCAGACCTTGACCACCATTAACGAGGTGTTCTAACCTGTTTTCTGAGGGTGTTCAGGTGTGCACCTCCTTTCACCACTGAGGGGCTTCAAAGTACACTGGGGTGTTAGGAAGTCACTCAGGATTAGAGTTGACAGCAAGCCAGCCCAGAACCTTCCACTCATTCTTTTGACCACTGTGTTGTCACAGCGAGTCACAACATGCTCGTCTTGAATCACTTTTTGTTGCTATAACATAACACTGGAGGCTAGAAACATCATAAAGAAAAGAAATTTATTTAACTCACATGTGGGGCGCCTTCGAGTTCAAGATCAGTCGGTGTCACTGGCTTGGCTCAGGGGAGTGAAATAGTCTCATAATGAATGATGACACCACAGCTCGAAATCATGTGCTAAGATAGGAAGCCAAAGAGTCAGAAGCCAGATGAGTTCTTACATGCCAACTGTCTTCACAGTAACTAATGGGGATCCCCAAAGAACCACATTAATCTTTACTGAAGCAGCACCTAGTAAAGCTCGTATCTTGTACATGTGTGTGTGAGTGTGTGTGTGTGTGTGTGTGTGTGTGTGTGTGTGTGTGTGTGTGTTTCTGTTGATTCTGTTCCCCTGTACTGACTTGTGCCCCTGCCTTTTGGGGACCTGAATTCTTTTGTCTCTACCAGGTTGCCCAGAGAACATCCCAACCCCCAAATCCCCTCCACCCCTCCCGCTCTGAGAGCAGGAGCACCTGCTTATTTTGTTGCTTGACTCCTGCTCATGGTCAGGGTTGGTCCCCGTGTGGAGGTGGGGAGGGGCTTGGCCTCTCACCCAGAGCCTAGTGTACACGGTGGGGGGTGGGAGTGGAACCAATTCCCCCATACTCCTTTCTTTTTCATGATTTATGTCTTCTTTTTGACCAATGACCCAAAGAATTGGAAAACTCAAAACTTGCCATTTTTTGAAAAAAAAAAAAAAAAAAGCAAAAAACAAAAACTGCCCCTTGGCTGGGCAGGGCGATTGCTGCCAAACAACGCAGCCTGGACAGAACATATTTTCCCTTCTGTCTAACACTGACCAAGGCAACTTCAAACAATCTTTGCTACGTCCTTTCTAATAGGATGAAAGGCAGCTGCTAGTCTCTTTGCCACCCAGCTGTCCCAGACATTCTTAGAATGCTATAAAAGTTAAAAACAACAACACTGTCTTGTATCTGAACGGTGCACTCTTCAGCCTCCCATTGGCAGAGGTGGGTCTTTGCTTTTAAATGGATGGACACAGAGGAAGGTTACCGTGGGCAACTTACCTGGACCAGGTTGCCCCAAGGATTTAAAAACTCATCAACCCTGATTGATGAGGCAGTAAATGCTTCTGTCAGAGGTTTCCCAGGAAAACAGAGCATAAAGAGTTGCAGGCCTTGCACTACAGAATGTCAGCTGAGAAAGCCCAACTTTGTGTATCCTGACGGCCAGCTGAAGGGAGGCAAAAGAAGCCTGTCTTAGAGTAGGATTGCTGCCATCATCTTTCAGATCCCAACTGCAAAGACCAAGGGACAGGCTCTAGAGTTCCTAGGTGCAGCTAGCTATTGCTGCCTGTGGATACCAGAATTTGAAGAAGTAGCATGACCTTCATATACCAGCATGGGGGGGGGCACTGAGCCCAGAATCTGTATTGAGACTAAACAAAAGGCGTTAGAGGTTTTAAAAATAGCTACATGGCCCATTGCTATGTTTTTGCTATCATGCCTGCCCACATTATACTCTATAGAGAAAGAGGACTTTTACTGCAGGGGTGGGGGGACAACATTAAAAACATAGGAAAAAGCCTTGGCCTTCCTAGAGACTGTTTGGCTTCCCCTACAAATTACTGTCCTTCACTGCCAGACATTGATCTGGCTGCCTGAAAAATGGCCTGAAGATGAGTGGGGCCTACTGATATTCTGATGTCATACTCTAACTTGAAAGAAGAAATGGGCAGCTCATGCCTACAGGTAGATGGAGAACACCAGAAGAAAGATCATTCTCCCAGAAACAAATGTCAGTACTCTGACCTTCACCAGGCTACTCAGCTGGGGTCCACAAAACTTTCTGAGCTGCTCAGAGCAAGGGATGCTATGCCTAGACTGGACAGCCTGGCATGGGATGTCTCAGCCTGACGCCAGGTTTGTCATCAAGTAAATCCAAACCAGAGAGCCCTTACCCAAGAAGGGATCTGAATAAGAGAGCAACACCCCCAGAGAACTCTGGGAAAACTGACTTCACAGAAATCTGGTCTGCTGGGTGGAGAATGCAATTACTTGCTAGTTTTTATGGGAACCTTCTTCTGGGTCGTTAGAAGCATTCCCCACCTGGACAGAAACTATTTAAAGAGACGCTTAAAAAGCTCCTCCAGGAGCTTGTCTCCTGATTTGGCCTCCCCCTAGCAACGGAATCTGACAATGTCCCACCTTCCATAGCCAAAATCTTTTAATAAATAGCTAAATCTTTAGACATAGATTAAACCTTTCATTGTGCACATAAACCTCAGTGTTATGGCCAGGTTTTAAAAAAAATAAAATAAAATAAAGACCAAAAAAAAAAAAAAAAAGAAAAAGAAAACCTCCAACAAAGCTCTCATTATTCTGGGCCTGCTGAACATCACATAGGAGGGGATTTACCACCATAAGATTATGTTTCGAATACTCCCCTCCCCCACCGCTTCCCAGGCTTAGAGACCAGACTGGCTGAGCTCGCTAACTTCCTTTCTCAAGTACCGACAAGTCCTTCCATCCTCCATGTAGGCTATTCGCTGGGCTGTCTGAGACCCAGCCAGCCTCTGTCTGATTCTACCATCCCTTTCCCTTGTTCAGGTCCAGTGACCATCTGGGTCAAGTGGGTAACCAAAGGGACGTTAGAACCAACTTGAAAAGGACCCTACGTGACGATTCTCTCCTCTCCTGCAGCATTACACCATGGCTCCACCACACCCAGGTCAAGAAAGCAGAAGCCACGGATACTGCAGAATGAACTGTCTCCAGACTACGGACCATTGAGTTAAGGCTTCATCGGTCCCTGGTTCCTTCCACGTCCTACGCCTCTGCTTCCTCCTCAGTCTTTTGTTTTGCACTAAGGATATGAATGCAGGGTAATGGTCTAGCCCCAACTTTAAGTGTCTGGTTGTCCTGGAGAAAGGCGACTTGGGAGTTCATCTTTGGAGCTCAGAATACAGAGTTCGCAGTTCTTCTTCTGCCCTGGGCCAGGCCCCCTAGCTGCCAGGAGCAAGGAGTTCTTGGCCTGTTTGATATTCTTCCATACATTGATAACATCCTCATGTGACATATCAGCAAGCCCTATTTTGTGTTACCTTGTTTGCTCCGCTAACAACCTGTGTCATCCACTGCTTACACTGTGGGGGCCACAGTCACCTTGCTTTCAAAGGGGCACAATGACAAAAAGCCTGAGGCGGGGTAGTCTCAAAGGAAAGCAAAGTTATTTCTCTCATAATTTTGGTGGTACAGGAACACTGTCCCAAGCCTCTTGCTGAGTCGTGTTGTACCATGGCTTTAGCACAGCTTGGTAGGGAAGAAGAAACTAAGCCGGCAGTGGGCCAAAG
Organism: Meriones unguiculatus; assembly: GCF_030254825.1. NCBI lineage: Eukaryota > Metazoa > Chordata > Mammalia > Rodentia > Muridae > Meriones > Meriones unguiculatus. The sequence continues at coordinate 66,191,290 of NC_083366.1, read as the reverse complement.
GGACCGACTGTGTGAGGCGGGCTCATTCACATCAGTGCATTCTCACAGGTCGCTCATGCAAAATCAGCTTTGATTTTCTCTGGGGTCATGTCGTTGATGACATAAACATTTTCCACAAGGCCCTACCTCTTAAAGAGCCCACCTCCTCAATATCACACACACACACTCACACCTCCCCAGGAACCGCTTCTAGCACAGGAGAACACAGGCAAACCACAGCACATGGCGTTCCATGATCCCAACTTGAACTTGGGTTTCCATGCCGCTGTCTGGGGAGGGCTGGACGTTTCCAGAGTCTGCTAAAACATTAGTTAGTGTGCATAGCGTCCTCAACCAGCACACTCTCTGCAGGCCTCTAGAGCACACTGATGAAGTTTACCACGAACAAACGTTCGAGAAGAGCTGCCGGATCACAGGACATGTGTCTGCTCTGCTTTCATGTGACCGAGAGGTCTGTGACATGACACTGTATTTACACATCCAATACCAGAAGGGGCAGGTGGTCCATACTACCGCCCATGTTGGGAACTTTTCATTTAGGTGAGAATGCAACTGTATTATAGTATGGCTGTGAGTGTGTGTTTACATGTGTAGAGGCCAGAGGTCAACCTGGGGCATGGTTCTTCAGGAGTCATCTATCTTGCTCTATTTGTTTATTTATTTATTTCATTGTTGTTTTGGTTGGCTTGGGTAGGTAGCTGTTATTCAGGCAAGCTCTCTCACCCCAGGGATCTACCTGCCTCTACCTCTCTGGTGCTCAAATTACAAGCATGTGCCACATTTACATGCATCCTGGGGACTGAATATGGGTTCTCATACTTGCACACAACCACTTTACCAGTTGAACCATCTTCCCAGCCCCACGTGACTCTGATTTTATTTCCTTGTGACGGATGTTGATGGTGACTGCTCTTGTATTTATTGGCCACTTGGAAACCATGCTCCATGAAGTACCTACTCATGGTTTGGACTCACTTCAGATTGGGCTATAGTCTTGCTTTTTTGTGATTCAAAAATATGCAAACATTACTCTTTTTCCATATACATCATAAAGGTATGGAGAGTGGGTAAACAATATTTTTTGCAAATGTCTTTTCTACAGTACACCACTTATCCTTTGTAATTGTTTTGATAAATGGAAGTTTAATTATTATTTAGTCTGTCCTTCCCATCAGGCTCAGCATATTTTTTTTGAGTTTGAGAAACACTTTCCCATATGCACATATGCTGTTTTCTCGACATTGATTCAGCTTTCACCTTCAGCTCTGTCAGCCAACAAGAGTTCATTTTCATGTATAGTGAGGGTGGCATGGTAATTTTCACTTTCCCATATAATTTACTAGTGCTATTTAGTGTAAAGAGCCACAAATTCAGTGTGCTCCATGATGGCACTCTGCCAAAATTCAAGCAGCCATTTACCCTGGCATTTATTGAAGACTTTCCATTATGTCCCCTTGGATGTGTGTCTGTCTGTGTCAGCACCAGCACACATGGCTTTTAAGTCGTGTGCCTTGTTGAAAGACAAAACTACAACAAATTGAGCTTGAAGATGTCATAGGGTTTGTTGGCATTTCCAGCATGGAGAAGCAGGGAAGACTGAATCTATCCATCTTATATGGCTCTGACTTTTTTTTTATGTTCTCATTTATTACAACTTTTTAAAGTTACAGTTTATTCACTTTGTATCCCAGCTTGTAGCCCCTCCCCTACCCTTCTCAATCCCACCCTACCTCCCTCTTCTTCTCCTATGCCCCTCCCTGAGTCCAGTAATAGGGGAGATCCTCCTCCCCTTCCCTCTGACACGAGTCTATCATGTCTCATCAGAACTGGCTTCTTTGTCTTCATCTGTGGACTGTTAAGGTTGCCCTCCTGTCATGTGGAAGTGATCAAAGAGTTCATGTCAGAGATGTTCCCTGGTCCTATTATTGGGGAACTTTCTTGGATACTGAGCTGCCTTGGGCTACTTCTGTGCAGGGGTTCTAAGTTATCTCCATGCATGGTCCTTTGTTGGAGTATCAGTCTCAGAAAAGACCCCTGTGCCCAGATTTTTTGGTTCTGTTGCTCCCCTTGTTGAGCTCCTGTTCCCTCCAGGTCTTTCTATCTCTCCTTCTTTCATAAGATTTCCTGCACTCTGCCCAAAGTTTGGCTAGCATCTCAGCATATGCTTTGATACCCTGCTGGGTGGAGTATTCCATAGGTCCTCTGTGATAGGCCCCTGTCCCATTCCCTGTTTTCTTCCTCTTCTGATGTCTGTGTCATTTGCCTTTTTGAATGAAGATTGATCATCTTACCCAGGGTCCTCCTTCTTGATTAGCTTCTTTAGGTGTACAGATTTTAGTATGATTATCCTATATTATATGACTTTTTAGAAATTGTGTTTCCTTCCCTTTACTTACTTCTAAGCTTTTGACCAGTTACATAGTGTATGTTGAGGCAGTTTTACACAAGAGGTCAGGAGTGGCATTTTCTGTGTTTGGAGCCAAGACAGATCAAGATTCAAAGACTTTTGGATCTTGAATCACTTCAGATTCTGGACTTTTGAACTGGGCATGCTTAACCTGTAGCTTAATCATGACAGAGCTGCCAGTTCTTGTCCCACAGAGCCTTCTGGCTCCTTTGGCCACAGCCTGTGTTCAGGTCTTGCCTACATGACCGGCCACTGGAGGGACACTGCACTGAGCATGATCTGTGATAAGGTGTGCCGTCTTCAAAAGCTGAGTGTGTAAGAAGAGGGTACGGAGTCACTAAGTGGGAGCTGAAGCCCTCAGTAGAGCTGAGGATTAATGGGAGGGAGGTCTATTTCTGAAACTGGGAATGCGTTACTGTCTAGAGGAACAGAACTTAGCATGAGTATATATGTAGAGACCCCATGACCAAGGCAACTCTTAGAAAAGAAGGTTGGAGAAGCAGCTGAGAGCTACATCCTGATCTGCAAACAGAGACAGAGACACTTGGCCCGGCATGGGATTTTGAAAACTCAAAGTGCACCACCAGTGACATATGTCCTCCACCAAGGCCACACGTTTTAATTTTCTAATCCTTTCAGACAGTTCCACTATGTGTTGTCTAAGCATTCATATATATGAGCCTATGAGAGCGATTCTTATGCAGACCACCACATATAGAAAGGGGATTTATTAGAACGTCTTACAGGCTGTGGTCCAGCTAGTTCGACAGTGGCTGTCTATGAATGTAAGGCCCAAGGATACAGTAGTTATTCAGTCCATGAGGCTGAACATCTCAGCTAGTCTTCAGGCCAGAATTCCAAAGAAGTGGGCTCTAATGTCAGTGATGCAATGGACTTGACAGTGACAGAGAGAGCCAAGCAGGGAAAAAGAGCAAGCTTCCTTCTTCCTTGTTCCTTATAAAAATTGCCAATAGAAAGTGTGGCCCAGAGTGAAGCTTGATTTTCCCATCTCTAAAAAAATCTCAATTAAAGATTAGTCTTCCCCCAAAACAACCTCTCACAGGTGTGCCCAGCTGCTTAGTCTTTGGTTAATTCCAGATGTAGTCAAGCTGACAACCAAAAACACCCAATACGATATTCATTCTGTAAGTCCTATTCCTCCAGAGAACCCTGATTAATACACATTTCGAGCACTTTACCAACAGAACCACCTTCCCTTGCCTTGAGGTTCTATTAAAACTTCCCCAAGTCTAGACACAGAAACTTAACAGACAGTGGGGGGTTGTGTTTTCCCACGAATGGCTCTACAGTACACACTGGAGTTCAACCTCCCAAATGTTACCAACACAGCGGCATTGTACCATGTCAACACTGCCTAAGCAGCCAAGAAACTGAACAATCAGCTACTGCCCAGCTTTCTGGCCACTTATTGTTCTCCTGTGGTCCAGGAGCCAGGTGTTGAGGCAGCCTGGGAGTACAGGACCCACTGTGGTAGGCTCATCTCTGTGCTCCCTGTGGAGAGGGAGGAGATGGTTCCTGGGTGGAGCACGCTGAAATGCAGAGCACAGTGCCTGCTGGATGGGACTGGGCTCTGCAGCTCATGTGGTGCCTAACTTATTCTCTTCAGGTTTTTCACAGGTGGTAAGTAGCAGTGTTAACCTCTCTATGACAGTTCTTATAGTAAGGACATATTTCACGTGTCCATGATGACAATAGTTACCACTGGTTTGTTTTCCCCGACAAGGGATTCACTGAGGCAGAAAAAAAAGAAAATGGGTTGAAGATCCTGTCCCAAGGAATGCAGGGACCAGAGTCAGGGCTTGGGCCTCTGAAAGTGTGGAAGATGTTTTTATAAAGTCACCTTCTGCTTTTCAAAGCTTGCTTTTGTGTCTTCTGTGAGAAACGTTCCACTCCTTGGCAACTAAGTTGTAAGCTGGCCCGCAGACCTCAGCAAGACTGACACCATGTTAGAGCCTCCACCTCAAAACCCAGTACACAAAAACAAAAAGGAAGATCTAGTGCATGGTTCCGGGAAAGCCCCTGAGGAAAGATTCCCTAATTGTACTGACTTTGCCTTTTGGGTTGTGTAGTTCTGCTTCTTGTTAACCGAAGCATGTCAGCCAGGATGTGGGTTTTGCACATAAAAGACGAAGAGCTGCAAGGCTCGGGGCTGTATGATTTGGGCAGGTTGCCCATGCAGCCCCAGCCAGCAATAAAGACTTTCCTTTCAGGTTTACAGGTATCTATGTGGTGGTCTCTTACTGGCTTGCCTCACAGCGGAAGCGTGCTGGCCCTTGCTGCCCTGAAATTTTCCTAGCAAGCAGCTGGTCTACTTCTAGAGGAAGTACTTGTTATGTAACACAAATTCCTGAAAAGTGCTTCCGTGGGGTCTCCAGCTCATGGGGAAATTTTTGCAACTTATTGCTGAGGCAGCCAGATGCAGGCTGCACTCATTTGAATTTAAAAAATGCACGTGATTTATGCACAAGCTAGATAGCTGTCCTAGTCTAGCTTATCTGGAAGCCCCTTGAAGACCCTGGGGGGATAAGCCAGGCAGAGAAGTCTCCTTGCTGAAGTGCTGAGTCCTGGGTGTCGGAACCATGGCTGGTTCCTCTGAACGCAGGCTTAGCTCTCATGGCCAAACTATGGCTCCTTTTACGATAAGCCAGGCAGCAGACATTCTGCTCTCAGGCCCCATGCTCTCACTTCTAGCCAAGTTCCTGCTCTCTCGCCGGAAAGCTTCATTCTCCTCACATCGCCCTTCGAGTTGTGGCCAGCAGCTTCAGCTGTCTTGAGACACAACAGAGCAGCACCTGTTCCTGGGTGTGTGATGCTCCACAGAGAGAGGGATGAAAGAAGCCCACACTTCTCAGGCCACCTGAACACGTACCCGGGACCCAAGAATCTTTTATGTAAAATTCAGGGAGCTCAATTCCTGTCTCTGTAAAGTCTTCTTCCTTTGGCAAAGAACTCCAGATGCCCCAAGGTGCTTTGAGGTTTAGCAGGGCACTGTCAAGCTTCATTAACTGTTGTTAGTTAACATGGCTGCTCAGGGACTCCAGGAGCTCTGCTATGATGAGACTGTTCCATGAGTGAATCCCTGAGCAGGCCAGGACTCAGACCATCAGGCTGCAGAGGGGCAGCGAGCACAACCTCTTCCCAGCATCCTCCTGCCTCCATCTATTTATGCTGTATCTCCAAAAAACCAACCTAACAAACCTTTGCCAACTTCTTAAAAACAATGCTGGCAAGTGTTCTAGTTCAGCCTCACATCTATGAGAGGTTTTAGTGACTTCACAAAAAATGTAAATGTATGTGCATGTGTACACATTCATAGCCAGGCTGTGTGGGGGTCAGGCTTCTCTGAAGAAACAGAATGGATAGAATGCATGCGCTTCTTAAATTGCCTTGCAGGATATAATCTGAGGAGTTCAACAATGGCTGTCTGCACACTGGAGCAGCTTAGAAGCCAGTAACTGCTCAGTTCCAGAGGCCTGGAGGCCTCAGAAATCCCAGTCTGGTGCTGAAGGCCCGGAGCATTCCTGGATAACCACTGGTTGTCTGTCTAGGACAGAAAGCTGAAGAACCGGGGTTCTGATACCAGTGAAGAAATCTGGCAGCTGTGGCGGCAGCGGTAAGGTAGGGGAACTTATGGGCTAGGTGGGGAGACTCAGCAGCCGTGAGGCAAAAAGCAAGGGTTTCCCCTCAGCACTCCTTAGGTCTGGGCTCTCACCAAAAGATGCCACCCACACTCAGCATAGGTCCTACCACTTCTAAGAACCTGATCAAGAAAAGCAGCTGTTCCCAAGCTGAGTCCAGATGTCATCAAATTGACAGGCAAGATTAACCAACATGAGCATCTAGTGTGTGTGTGTGTGTGTGTGTGTGTGTACCCAGAGCTCCAGAGTTTCACTTCTGGTAGGTAGATTTTGTGTTTTCACCTAGAATGTTTTAGGCCTGACTTCAGGTGACTCTAGCTTCCACATGGCCATCCAGCAATCTTCAAAACCAATCACACAGCAGTTTCCCCACAGCCAGAGCTGGGTACCATTATGCATTTGGAGTGATTCCCAAACACCCTCAGACACGTGTGTTACTCATACTGAAAAGGATTTTTCTTACTATGGTGAGAGCCTGCTTTGCACAAAGAAGTGGGGGTTCTGAGTAGGGTTGGGTCCCTCTAGAAAAGCCAGCCTTTGCTTCTCAAGTGTTAAAGAATAGAAAGAAGGGAGGCCTCCAGTTGCTCAAAGGTTCAGGCCTGCTTCCCTGGGCGCTGCTCAGTCCACCACTCAAGCTGAAGATTTCTGGGTCTTCCTGCATGGTGTGCCTGAGTCTCATTAAATTTCAGAGTCCTTGTGACCCCAGCAGAAGGGAGCCTGCCATCAGGCATCCTCCTTCTGCTTCTTATCTTTCTGGGAAAGGATGCATTAAAATGTCAATATACTACCCTTGAAAGTTCACAGTGCACTTGAAAGTTCGCTTCCAGAAGGTTTCGCAGGTGGTCAGAAGCTGTGGGTGCTGACTGTATCAAACTCAATTATATATATTGGTTTTCCAAGACAGAGTTTCTCTGTGTAGCCTTGGCTGACCAGACTCACTTTGTAGTCCAGGCTGGCCTCTGTCTCACAGAGATCCACCTACCTCTGCCTCTGCCTCCAAGTGCTGGGATTAAAGGCCTATGCCACCATGCCCAGCTCACATTATACATTTCAAAAGCAGATTTTTATAGGAGATGGGTTCTGGTACCAGAGACACCTGGAACTTCTGGCCTCTAAACGATCACTGATTTTTCTTATTCAAATTTTTTACCAGATAGGAGCATCTTTTCCTCATTGCTTCAGTTCCTTATAATTTGTGGGTACTTTAGATAGATGCTATTCTCAAATCTCCTTCTCTCCCTCCCCTGTTTCCCTTCCTCTCCCCTCCTCATTCCTCCTTCCCCATTTTAATTATCATCTTCTGATCACTACGTTCACTGGATCTATCATTTTTCAGTTCTTAGCATAATTATTCCCACACACTAAACGCCTATCCAAAGTTGTTGGCTCTAATGCAAAGCATCATACTCAAATCTAGTATGTGAAGATGATTTGCAGATTATATTTCAAAGCAAAACAGCATCCTGTGTCCTTTGTCAAAATGGGGCTTAATTAAATCTTGCAGATAAATGACTGGCAATGTGTTAACTTACACATTTCCTCCATCATATTATGCCTACCCTTCGACTCTCTGCTCTTGGCCCCCATTCACACCTGAGTCTGTGGCTCGTGTGAAAAAATCCTTCAAGCTCCTCAGTGTGGTCACCCTAAATCTTCCAGCATCCTTTCCTTTTTGCTGTCGCCCTTGTGTTCTGCCCACACATTCATAGCTTGACTTTTTAATATTTTCCTTGCGTATCCAACTAGCTTTTAAGTGTACTAAGACTGAGAGGCTCATTATCTTATCAGAAGGTGACGTGAATGGTTGGCCATTGTGACTGGACCCTGGAAACACGTGGGGATGGGTAACGCAATTGAGCTCAAAATGCTTCTGGCTAATAAACGATGGGTACCATGTAAACATGCTGTGACCAAAGGAACAACCACAGGCCACCTTCCGTCCATCAGCCCGGTGAGTGGCCATCCGCAGAGTGGTGTCCAGTTGGAAGTAACTTCAGAACACAGAAGCAGGTCCTTCAGCCACATCAAGGCTTGGTGGAAAGTCTCTGGGCTACTTACTTTTGGTGAACTGCTCATTTGTTCTGTGGGTACCAAGCTTTGCTCCTCATAGTCAGACACAGAGAGCATGTGGGAAAGCTCTCAGCATCTCCAAATCTGGATTTCCCGATCCCAGCCCTTCACTAGAGATTAGTGGTGCAGAGTGAACCCAGGTCTCTCTCCTCCGTACGGCTCCCTGGCTTTTGTCTGTGGGCCACACTGAAGACACTATGGAGCCTGATTCTTCAAGGCCTGGAGCCGACTCTGCAGAGGTGTGCAGGCTGCCTGGGGAGCCCGCCTGGAGTCTCCTGCTTCGGAAGCCAGGATGATGGTGAAGGTTCTGCTCGGCGCCAGCTCCACCAAGGTTTGTTGTGTCTCTGTAATTACAGGGTGAGTGCAGCATCATTCCTCACTGTAAATAACGCAGTCGGAGCCCACTCGGAGGCAGTCGTTTCCCATTAGGGAAATGCTAGGTTTCCCATAACAAGGAGCTGAAACAGCACAACATATAATCCCTATAGTCTCGATGGAACCGCACCCTGAAGTCCAAACTCTGAACTCTGTTATCTAGTGAACCAGGTCCCGAAGGCACAGGGGACAAGCAGGCACCATGTGCAGGCTTGCCAGGGCCTCCTGAAGATAATTTGTCTCTTCCCAGTAAGCCAAAGTGAGGCAAAGCCCTCACCTTTGCACTGGCCCACGACCCCAAGTACTGAGCTGTAGGAAGGATTTGAGCTCCACTTGACTAAAGAAAACAATCTTTCCATGTTCTTAAATTTTGTCACCCAATCCTCTTCTAAAAATTGCTAAAGATTTTTTTTTTTTTGCAGTGTATGTGTGTTTTTTCTACATGTAAGTATGTGTACCATGTCTGTGTCTGGTGCCTGGGGCAGGGCTGGGGGTGGGCTGGGGAGTGAGGGTGAGCTGAGGAGAACTGGAGTTCTGGAACTGGAGTTACAAAACACCATGCGGGCTCTGGGAATGGAACACAGGTCCTCTGCACGTGCAGTGCCCTTACCTAGTGAGTCATTTCTCCAGCCTTTAAATATCTTTTTAAAAACTAGAGTAATTTTATGAATTCTTTGAGAATCTCATGCATGCATACAATGCCTTTTGATCATATTCACCTCCAACTCCCCTTTTAACTGCTCCCAAATTCATACCCTCACCCCCTCCCAAATGCCCATTCCTTTAAAAATAATCCATCTATCTAATTTGGAAGACCCATGTCTTCAAGGGTGTGGGACCATCATCTGCCAAGGGCCACCTCTTAAAGATCCCTCCTCCCTGGAAGCCCCTCTCCACTCTCAGACGGCAATCTTCAGTTAATGCTGCACACGTCTTCTGCAGGAGACCTCAGCCACTGTGAGTTCAAAGGCAAACAGCCCCATCACGTCCAGAAGGTCCTCCCCAGACCTCTGGTTCCTATAATTCTGCTCTCTCTGCTGAGATTCATCAGAACCTCTTAAGTATTATAAATCCCTTTATCCCCAGAGGCTTTGAAGACTTTACCTGAAATATTTGGCTGGGGAGACAATAGGGTATGGGACATGTGGATGGCTCCTGCACCCTGATTCATGGTCATCTGAGGTTTGTGCACAAACAGGAAGGAGCCTATGTGAGCTAAGCCTAGGAGAGCCACCAGATCACAGGCCGCAATGACGGAGCCTCGAAAGGAGAGGGAGTCTTCCCAGCCCAGAGAAGAGCGCTTCATAGAAGAGGGAGCATCTATGCAAAGCATGATGGGATATTGGAGGGAGAGAAAAGGGAGGGGAGGTGGCAACATACAAGTCTGTAGTTGAAGGCCACTAAGGACAGTCACTGTGGTGTGTGGCATGGTAGTGTCCTGAAGGTGTGGACTTGCGTTCCCAAGGACAGAGAAGGCTTCTGACTCTTAGAGGTTTTCAGTGGGAGGCAGGTTAGCTCCACACCTTTTACGGAGCCTGGTGTGTGTGCCAGGAGTCACAGGCAGGAAGACGCTAGATTGAAAGGAAAGTTAGAATTCCAGGTCATCCTTGGTTAGGAGAACGCGCTCATAGCTGCCAGTGAGAGGCAGAGAAATGAACCCCTTGTAAGAGCCAGAAGGTCGCAGTGTTGTGGGATCCGCTCAAATCCAACACAGCTCAAACACCAGGACGACGCAGATGACAAAAACTTATTGTAATCAAGCCGATCGGGGCCACAGAACACACTCGGGAGCTGCACTGCAACCCTGAAGCATATTTAAAGGATGAAACCATAAAGTGAAGGAGTGGGATAGGCTGTAGCATTGTCCAATCATATTTTGATGTAAGGGGTTGATCGAGGGAGTTTCTATCAGTCAAGATAGGAGTAGGTTCCTGGAACTGAAACATGAACTTAGTTGACCCTGCCAGCAAGATGGAGAAGGTGTCCTTGAAATGGCCAGACTAAGACAATTGTCTCCTTACAAGCTGTCCCTGTGATGTCTGAGCTCAGACAACTGTTTTCTTCCAACAGAAGATGCTCAGCTATTGGGAAGTCCCCAGCCCTCCTAGGGGCTGGGACCTTGAACTTAGTTTTCCTTATGATCAATTGCGGCCTGAAAACAAGACGGCAGTGCTTAGAATTAAGGTTTTTTGCTTGTTCCTGACACCAGCACAGCGCGACTTTCATTCTTTCCTTCTCCTCCTCCTCTCTCTCTCTTCTTGAAACAGTGTTTCACTATAAAGTCCTAGGTTACCTGTAATTCACTCTGCAGGCCTGGAGCTCAAAGAGATCTGCCCTCCTCTGCCTCCCCAAACTGGGACGGCAGGTATCTGCTGTCATGCTTGTCACATGTGACGTTTTAGGGCTGTTTCCTAGACTGCAGGCTGCAGGGGTGTGTGCCCCGATTTCTGGGAGAGATAGAGGCGGTTAGAGGGGCTGGGACTTGGTAGGGTTGACGGACATGCAGAAGCTGTGCTTGGGGTTGATGGCTTGGGGTGCTGTCAAGCACTACATTTTATTTTCAACCAACTCGCTGAGCAAAGCCGTCCGGCCCAAGAGGTGACTGCCACATATTTTGCTAGCTGCCTGTGGCCTGTCTATTTCTGGTTTTGCTTGGGCAGCCCACGGAAGATGATGTCCCCTAAGTCATCTGTGTTCTCTGGGAAGCAGGCCTGGAAAGCTGCTGTATCCAGAGCATCTCTGCTGATTAAACCGTGCAGCCTGCGGGGAGTCCTTGTGTCCCTGGCAAGAAGCTTCCGAAAATAAAACAGAGAAGAACTCAAGCAGAGCCCAGTGGAGAACAAGGCTCCACTGCAGAAGGAAGGGAGGAGGAAAGCAGAGAGGCAGTGGATAAATTTGCAGGTAAATGTATGGATCTAGAAAAGATCATCCTGAGTGAGGTAACCCAGACCCAGAAAGACAAGCATAGTATATACTCACTTATAGGTGGATATTAGCCATGTAATAGAAGATGACCATTCTACAGTCCACAGACTGAAAAAAGTGATAAGAAAGACCCTAGGGAGGATGCTAAATTCTCATTCAGAAGGGCAAATAGAACAGACACCGGATGTGGCTGAAGAGAGGGAACAGGACTGGAACCTATCATAGATATTGTCTAAAAGACTCCACCCAACAAGGGATCGAAGTAGAAGCTGAAACTCACAGCCGAACTTTGGGCAGAGCACAGGGAGAAGTAGGGGAGAGTGGAGAGATGGAAAAACCCTGAGGGAACAGGAACTCCACAAAAAGACTAACAGAGCCAATAAATCTGGGCCTAGGGGGGCCTGCAGAGACTGATGTACCAACCAAGGACCTGCACAGAAAGGACCTAGGTCCCCTGCTCAGATGTAGCCTACGGCAGTTCAGTCTCCAGGTGGGCTCCCTAGTATGGGGAGCAGGGACTGTTTCTGACATGAACTCTGTTGCCTGCTCTTTGATCATTTCTCCCTGGCAGTGCGGCAGTGCCAGGCCACAGAGGAAGAGGATGCAGGGAGTCCTAAAGAGACTTGATAGGCGGGATTCAGTTGGTAGGTCAGGAAGTCTCCCCTTTCTGAGGACTAGGAGAAAGGGATAGGAAGGAAGAGGGAGGGAGGGTAGGACCTGGTAAAGATGAGGGAGGGAGCTATAATTGGGATGTAAAATGAATAAATTAAAAATGAATTAATTAATTTAAATTAAAAAAAGAAGGAAAAAGAAAAGACAGGCTGCTTTGATTGTCCCTCTGGAGCATTCTACAGAAGGACCTGTCTGTTTCCCTTCTATTAGAGAGCCCAGAGCCTCCCGAAGCCAGCATTCACTCAGACACACCGAAAATTGTTCTTTGCACCTTAACTGGGATGTTAGGCTTCTATCGTTATAGATTCTTCCTAAATATTTAAAAATAGGATTCACTGGCATGAAAGCAAAGTCTTAAGAATTCAAGCTGGATAAATGTAAAAGAGAGATAGAAGGAAAGTTGCTGGTAGGCAAAGTGAGAGGGGACAGGTCTTGGCAGAGGCTTTGCTGGACAAGCGGGGACCAAGGAAGGATAAGGTGGAGCACAGGGGACACCCAGAAGTGACGGGGTGACTGTAAATGTCTGTAACTTGACAGGAATATTTGTTTTTACTGAGATGATCTCACTGCATAGCCTAGGCTGGCCCCAAACTCACCTATCCTGCTCAGCCTCCCCCATGAAGCACTGCAGGTGTCATCACGACTGGAGCTATTGCCAGAAATTTGGGTGACGTGCACTTCTATGCTTGTTGGAATTCATTGCATTGCATTTCCCCTCATGGTTTTAGCCTTTTCCTCCCTTGGGGTCAGGGGAGAAGACAGAGCAGATAAACATGGCAACATGGCTTCAGACACAAGCCTCCCAAAACATTTAGGGACAAGGGAAAATAATGTCATAAACCACCTTTAAATAGAACACAAGTGAAATGAGGCAAGGCTTAGGAACAAACTGTCTGAGTTTGTGTCCAAAATACCAAAGGGCTTAAGCTGCCTTCCCGTAAAAGCCTCCAGAACTGACCCAAGGAGATTGTTTGAATAGGCCTGGCCCCTATAGATTCATGTGTTTGAATGTGTGGCCTTTGGGAATAGCACTATTAAGAGCTGTGGCCTTATTGGATGAGGTGTGGCCTTTGTTAGAGGAAGTGTGTCACAGTGGAGGAGGGGCTTAAATGCTCAAGCTACACCCAGTGTGAAACAAATCCAGCGTCTTCCTGGCTACCTGCTGACCAACATGTGGAACTCTGTTTCTTCCCCAGCACCATGTCTGCCTGCATGCTGCCATGCTTCCCGCCATGATGGTGATAGGCTAAACATCTGAAACTGTAAGGGTTTCCCTTTATAAGACACCTTGGTCATGGTGTCTCTTCTCAGCAATAAAACCCAAACTAAGACAGAAATTGGTACCAGGTACTGATGGGGGTATTGCTATGCTGGGTCCAGCCTTGTTTTTGTTAGGAGAAATTTGGATTTGGGGAGTTTGGATTAGGAAAGCAGTGGAATGCTTTAAGTGGGGATTAATGGGCCATTCTACAAGAAATACAAGGAGACAGTGGTGCTGGGGGTGATTTGAATTGTAGAGGCTCAAGAGGTTTCAGAGGAAAAAAAATTTAGTATGTTGCCTAGAGATCATTCTTGTGGTATTTTGGTAAAGAATGTAGGTGCTTTTTGCCCTTGTGTGAAGAGTCTGTCTGAGGCTTAAGTGAATAATATAGATTAATTGCATTGACAAAGGAAATCTCAAAATAGTCTAGCATAGACTCTGTCCTGTGGTTCACTCTTAAGAAAAGTACTTTGATTAAGCACAGCAAGCTAAGAAAGGAAAAATACAAAATGAATGGTTCAAAGATGAAAGGAGCACCAGGAAGTGGAATAGGGCTGAATCCTATATTCAAGGAGATAGATTAAAGATGTTAAATGGAATTAAGGGAGTGGTGACCTCAGGGCAAGATCCCACCCAGATAAGCTTCTATTTTTAGAAAAGGTTGTTTCCCAAGAGACATTGACACCTATTCTGAACTTACAAAGTGTTTGCAGTTGTAGGAGGGATAGTCATGTTAGGCATTATTATGACCTGGTCATTGTTTTCATTTGGACAAAAGGAGATATGACTTTGTGTCAAGTTTGTTAGGACTCTGTTGAGTTACACAGCAGCTTCATAAATCACACCACGGGACTGGTTCCACGTGGGAGGTTTATTAAAGGAAGGGGGAAGGAGTCAGAGACTGTCTCTGGGCAGGGTAGCAGGGAAAGAGAGAGAGGAGGAGTTCTCTTATAAAGTGACCCAGAGCATGCACAGGTGGTTCCAGGTGGTCTGTAAGTGGCTTCACAGATGCCTGATATCTGGTTTGTCAGGTCCCTTGGGGCTGGCCGTAGAGATGCCTGCTTATGGATCCAAACACAAGGAGACCACGTTCCAGCCCCAGAAAGCAGCAGAACTTGGCAGCTATGATTCTGGCTTTAGAGTCAAGAAATCTCCCTTGGAGACTAAGGAAGTTGCTGAGGCCAGGTGTGTGACAAGGGTGTCCCTGTATGGAAGCCCAGAGAGGCCACTGCATGAAGCTTGAAAGTGAAGCCTGGATTGGTTTGGAGACTCCAAAATGTAAGAGATGCCAGATCCATGGGATACATACTGAGGAAAGAGCTAACAGAGAGTGGAACCAGCCCAAGAGCAAGAATTGTGTTGCAGTCAACAAAGCTGACGGGACTTAGAGATCTGAAGAGCATTTTGTTGTCGGACATGGAGAGGCAGAGTTTGGAGTTTCCCCAACTATTTTTTGTTTTGGTCCAGTATTTCCTCATTATTCTACCTTCCCTACATTTTGGAATGTAATGTATGTCCAGTGCCATGATACGTTGGAAGTAGGTTGTCTGCATTTTAATTTTGATTTTATACGGGATTACAGTTAAGAGATTGCATGGATCTCAGAAGAGACTTTGAACTTTTAAACAAGTTTGAGATTGTTAGCGACTATGGGGACTTTTGAAGTTGAACTAACTGCATTTTTGCATTCTGCAGTGGCTACAGGCCTATGGGGGACAGAGAGTGGAATGTGGTAGTTTGAACAGGTATGGCCCTCATAGACTCAAGTGTTTGAATGGTTGGCTATAGAGAGTGGCATTATTAGGAGGCGTGGCCTTGTTGGAGAAGGTGTGGTCTTGTTAGAAGTGTGCCACTATGGGGGTGGGACTTTGAGGTTTTAAATGTTCAAGCTACCCCAGTGTGAAACACATCCTCTTTGCCTGCGGATCAAGATGTAGAACTCTCATGTCTTTCTCCAGCACCATGTCTGCCTGGACTCTGCCATACTTCCCACTATGATGGTAATGGACTGAACCTCTGAAACTTTTGAGACAGGCTTGAATTAAATTTTTTTGTTTTTGTTTTTAATAAAAGTTGCCTTGGTCATGGTGTCTCTTCACAGCAATAAAATCCTAACTAAGACACTGTCTATCATCAGTCATTTATATATTATCTCAATATATTTATCATCTGTTATCTATTTATATATTATTTATGTATATCTATCTGCCTGTCTATCATCTATCTATCTATCTATCTATCCATCTATCATTTATCTATCTGTCTGTCTGTCTGTCTGTCTGTCTAACTAATCTATTACCTTCTTTCTTTGGAAAGTCCTGACCCCTTGTGACTTATGGCTAATCCATGTTTTGATCTGAATACTTAGACATGTGCTTCTTCATGCTTCTTGACTTAGTCATGCCACCTTTCCTGTGGGGTTGGCATGATGTACCCATCCTCCAAAGAAGATGCAGCAATGGCCTCTTAACTATGGCCAGCTCCTCTTTCCACTCCTCAGGGTGGGCAAGCTGACCCGTAAGACCTAGGAATTCTGTCTTCTCGGCTTCCCAAGGCTGACTGGGAAGTGTCTACTCCTTGCTCCTCCCATTTCTCACCACCACTGGAGCCTTTTGGCATTTCACCTCTTTTTCACATTCTGTCTCTTTATGTTCTGAGGCTCAGCATTCATTTTTGTCTCATCATTTGTCTGTGTGGGCTGGGAAAGAGGTCTGTGCTGAGCTGGCTGGGGTGGAAAACATATATTCTCTACTTGGTTTAGCTGCAAAGCAGATTATCCAGAAGATGGGATGGGGTGAAATTCCTGAGGACCTTTGACCACAGTGACTTGCAGGGTTGAGGCCTCCCTCCTCCAGCTCTAGGCACCTCATCCCACCAGGGTAATCTACCCAAATCTCCCACTTGCTCCCAGTTGGACCAAGAAAAAAATTTTTGCAACATCTATGCTGAAATGGAAGACACTTTTTCTATGTTAACCTATTATAATGAACAGATTATGCTAATTTTTCAGAGCAGCTTTAGAGGGGAATTAGTTTTGCTTTGGTTTTGTTTTCTGGTCTGAATTATTTTGACAGATGTGGGAAATCCTATGTATAGGGCTAGAACCCCATTCCATACACAAATAGTTTCTGTCATTTAGAGCCCTGTTCATTGTCAGAAGCAGCGCCTTCTCTCTCCCAAATTCGTTGGCACTTTTCAGGCAAACCCCACTAGCTCAAAGCTGCTTCCAGAGGGACCTAGCCACAGCATTCCGTATTATCCATGGCAAAACCACGTCCACCTGACTCTCTAAAGTATTTCCCTTCTTGTCCTAAGTCTGCTCTGCCAATACATGGCCCATGTGATAGGCTCGAAGGCTCCCAGCAGCAGTCTCTGGGGAAATCCTGAGCTCAAGGCTGCCCCCACAGTCTATGTGTCAGTATTACTGAAAGTGGATGTGAGGGTCTAGCTCCTGACACCCCACCTAAGGAATCTGCATCTATTTGTGAGTAAGGGGTTGTGGGCCTTCCCACTGGTCAGGGGCTAAGCTAGCTGGGCCCTCTGCTCTTTCTGGGTACCAGAGATTCAGCTTGTCATCACTTTCAGCTGACTAAAGAACTACATCCTTGTGCTTTGAGCAGGTCTCTGAGTCAGAATCTCAGGAGTGAACCCAAACATGGGCTCATGGCAAAGCTGTCAGGTAACACTGCACAACAGGATCTACACACTGCCTATACACAATACCTGTGTGTGCACCACTGATGTACATAGGACCTATGTGCTTCACACACTGCCATCAGATCAGCACTGTAACTAAACTGTTTCTCCAGCAGAACTGATGCTGGCTTCCTGGCCTGCTGTCATTGTTCTCCAGGGGAAAGTGAGGCTTTTGAGATCAACTTACACTGAAAGGTCAACTTTGAGGTCTCAGAGCCCAGAAGAGCATCAGCATCTCGTCACCAATATGGTGGCTCTAAGCCTACCATGCTGGGTTTTCTTTGACAATTACTCTGTGTAATTAATTCATCTGTGATGGTTAATCTTGAGTGTCAGCTAAGAGGCTAGAATCACCAAAAAGACCAGTTTCTAGATATGCCAGTGATGAATTTCCACCCCACCCCGTCTTAGGTTAAATAAGCAGGAAAACTCATACTAAATACAGGCAATACCCATTCCAGGGGTGAACTCCCAGCCCTCTCTTCTCGCCCCCTTTCTCCTCCTCCATCCCTTTCTCCTTCCTTCCCTGCCCCACCATCTCTGCACCATCTCTGCATGAAGACTATGGGTATAATATGACCTGCTGTGTCACACTCCTGACTCCATGCCTGGCCCACTGCGATGGTATGTACCCTTGGACTTTGACCTAAAATGAATCCTTCTTCCATTAAGCTGCTTTTGTCAGGAATTTTGTTTCAGCCACAGGGAAAATCATGAATCCAGCATCCATGTTGGCGCATTGCAGCCAAAGTATGGAAGACACTAAGGGCAGGAGTGACAGCTGTTGGTTCACAAGTCTATGTATTAGTCCACTCCCAGGTTGCTTAGGCACCTGTGATGCCATCATTGGGAATTGCTGCCAGTGGCTAGGGATAAAAGTACCACTGCCTCTTATCTATCTATCTATCTATCTATCTATCTATCTATCTCTCCCTCTTTCCTTCTCTCTCTCTTCATCTCTGTCCAATATCTGTTGTACATGCATGACATCCTTTTTTAAAAATCTAAGGAGTGTGCTGTGCACTGTAATTTGAGGGTTAAATTCTGAGAAGCGTCCTGCTCTTCCTTCTCGGTGCTTCATGAGGAGCGTGACAGGCCTGTGGCAGACACAGCACCAAGTTCTTTGATGTGTGGCTCAGAGAGCAGACTCCGCAGCAGGGTCTGCAGTGTGCTGAGGGCTGTGTTATCTGCCTGGTAGTCTCCTGCTGCTAGAGAGCTTGCTGACTGAGAGCCTTATTCACAGCGTTCTTTGAGTTTCTCCTTCCTTTCCTCGGAACTTGATCAGTTCTCTATCGAGGGCTCTCCCAGAACAGGAAACCAAAAGTAGCAAACTTGGCAAGCAGGTGTTATGCCCAATTGATGAGACCCCAAAGACCACCACCAGGAGTCGAGTCTGTTGCAAAACACATGAGGATCTTTTTAATTGTGTATGTGTTCGAACACAGAGAGGAGAGGAATGCGGCCCCGAGGTCTAGGGGTACAGAGCTTTTAAAGTGAAAAAATGCAAGCAGGGACTTACATGCTTTGGCATTACATGACTGGATAAGGGGAATTGACTTTTGAAATGATTGGTCCACTTTAGGCGCCAAGACTACAAACAGTTCTGGCCTGGTCGCATGGGCCAGTTTCCTAGCAACTGTATATTTAGTAGGCGGGAGAGAATGCAGTAAGGCTAGTTCTTCCCCCTCGGGCATTAAGGCTAAACTTTAAAACAATACCCACTGATTTTAAGTCTTTGGTCCCTCACAGGCTTCTCTCTGAAGTGGACGATCATGTAGATCCTGGAGTCAGGAGGATCCCCAGGTCCAGATGAGAAAGCCCAGTTAGTTCACTTGGAGCCTGGGTGTGTGGTTGGCAGGCCCAAACTGTCTCTTATGGGTGTCATCGCTTCTCTCCCTGGGGACAGGAGCGAGAGTGTGCAGTAGCCAAGGGCACAGCCTATCAGCTGAAGAGGGGTGCTGCTTCGGCATTTGGGGCCTCAGGTCACATTCTCATTCTTCGTCCTGCCCTTTACTAGTGACACCTACCTCAGTGGCGTGGCTCATGTTCACAGCGTATGCACCCTCCGCCTCCCTCTTTCGTCTGCATTGGTAAAAAAGGGAAATTCTCATGGCTTTAAGGGAGAGCCTACTGCTGGATGCTCACCCAAGTCGGGAACCTCTGACCAGCAAAGCAAGCTGGAGTTACTTTTGGAGTGATGTCTTCCAGGCAGCCAATTCCTCCACAAATGCTTCATGGATGCCCTCTGCTCTTACCAAGACTTGCTTCAAACCAAGAACCACTGTGTATCAAACAAGGGCCACTTCATGGTTGCTGATCTGGTTTTCCTGGAGAATTCCACTTCATTGCTCAGTCCCTATAACCTTCCTTCTGACTTCTTTCTACCTGTGTGGTGGCTAAAGAGACTCAATTTCATGCTAGGCATCCATCTTGGTATCCACTAGCTGTTTGTCCCTGACTCTAGTCCCTGGAATATAAGTTCCCGGTAACCCTGACTCAGCGACCCGCAGCTAAAAATGTACATTTAGAGGGCCTGGTGTGAGCCCCAGTAGACCCAAGAATCAGGGCTTAGATCTGGGATAGGCTCTGGAGGGAACAAGTCCAAGGAGCTTTTGATAGCCACCACAAGACTGCCACAAATGAAAGTCACTAGTAAGGGAGAGATCCCAAAGGCAGCAAGTCCAAAGTGGACCTGATAGGCTTTGGGGGATCCTAGGCTGCAATTGCCCCAAAATTACAAATTTGAAAGCAAAATGAAAATAAGAATTGCCAGCCACCATGCTTCTTAAGGTTGGACAGATCGGCAAATTGTGCTGTTCTGTTTTGGAGTTCAGACCCTTGGAGAGACAGAAGACAGGATCAGACATGACCATAGACCCAGTCTCTGAGGCAAAAGGGACACCGTACTGTCCTGGGCGTTGGTGTATGAATGAAGGTGGCCACCACAAGCCTGAGTTCATCTGGCTTCCTCAGCTGTGTTGTTATACTGTCTTCTTCCATTGTTCTCTGTTGCTGTCACATTTGCGTTTTCAAGCTTGGTTGCAAAGATGGAAATGAACCCGAGCACAGCCGAATTGCTCCTGAGCTGCAGGCTACAACCTTTTCAGGATTTCCGGGAGGCCAACAGCTCCTGGCCACTTCTGCACTAGCTCCCGCCTGGAGCTTGCTCCTTCCAGCTTGCTCCATCTCCGTCCCTGTCATTGGCTCACGGGAGCCTGCCATTTAAATCCTGCAAGGACATCAGGCACTTCTCCACGTCCTCCTGTTTGCCGTCCTGGATGTCTTTTTTCTACATGCTCTATCCCCCAGCTGGCTCCTATCTGTCTGTCACCGCTCCCGCTGCCACTGGGGTGAGGTGCTCCTGGCTTGCAGTCCTCCCTGCTCCCCCACCTGCTGCTGGAAGGCGGATGTTGCTGGCCCACACCCAGAATTTCTTAGTCTTCTTTGCTTGTTTGGGTCTCTCCCTCTGATCACTGGATTTGCAGGAATTCAGGCATCTTTCAGTGCTGGGTAATTTTGGAGTGTCGTTCTATGCTGTTCTTCTTTATTAAAACGCTGGCTCGGGAGTTGCAGTATGGCCCCCTCTCCCAATCCAAGCATGTTCGCTTAAGATTTTCCTCCAAATTCTCTGCCCGAGTTCAGAAGGCCATCTAAGTCTAGGACAAAAAAATAAAATAAAAGAAAGCAAAACAGCACAAGAAAAGATACCATGTGTTTTAAAACAGCAAAAATATAACCTTTTTGTAACTTAGAATTTGGTAGCTTATTACGTTTGGTTAAAATATGTAAAACAAAAATCCATAAAGAAAACAAAAACAACCTGATGCCAACATTTTCTGAATTCCTTTGGTTTTTATAGTTTTCTGTTTAATGGCTTCTGGGTTACAGGTACTATATTTGTCTACAACATAATGATTTTATATGGAAAACCACTAAAGTTTTTAAGTTGGCTGCTTCTACTTGCAGACCCAAACTGGAAATAAAATAAAGCCCTCTGCCTAAGGTCTCTCAGTAGTAACTCCAGCTATGCCTGCTTGAAATAATCAGAGCTGGGCTTCCTAAAAGTATTTCTCTGAAAGAAGGCTATCGGAGAGGTCATTGTGCTTTCACCTTAGCGTCCATCCATTCCTCCCTGAGGCATGAAGGGAACTGCCATATTTTGTAACGGCACACCAAGAAAGGATAAAAAAATAATAATAATAAGGTTCTCCATCTTTCTGTGGACTGTATTTATGGTTTTACAAAGATACTTAGGACCTGCAAGCTTATGTTCAGTCACCTTATAAATGACCCAGTTTGTTGTTTTTGTTTTTGTTTTGTTTTTTTTTTAATGATCAAACGGTGTTCTCATCATCACGATCAAAGCTATACTTGTATCATGCTAAGCACAAATGTAGTTCATTTTCAGGGACAAGCTTTATTTAGCCTTCTGTATATGTTTTCAAGGCTAAGCTTGAAGCAAATAACTAAAAACAAATTTTCTTTAAAATCATGCATACATAATACATTAAATGCTGGCCTTCAAACTCCTGAGAGTTCTGCTGAAATATGGCCTTTAAAATGTTTAATAGAAAAGTTTCTTATGATCAACAAAACTGTCAGTTCCTAGTGGCAGCCCTAAGCACTCCTCACACAAATGGGCACAAAGGACTCCACCTACATGGTGGTAACACTAACCACTGAGCAAAGAATTGCTCCATTGCATTGTCTGCTGGCAGGACCCTGTCCAAACCGTGGACAAGCAAAACACTGGAGAATTGACTGACTCTCTTTGCTTCCAAGGTAGACCAGTCTCTCAAGTTACACACACACACACACACACACACACACACACACACCCCTCGGATCTTTGTTCCGGGTCTGGCAGCTGAAGGTTAATGCTGCCCTATACAGTAATGAATGTCCACTGTGAGGACCAATGACCTCTTCCCCGAAGACCACCATGGATGAACCTAGGCTAACTAGGTCAATCTCTGTTTTAACAGATACATTTGAATTATACTTCCTGTTCATACTCATTCGTCTCAGATCTCTGATTATGTTGATGACTAACTTTATTAAGTTTAACAATAGCAAACCCCCAGCTCCCCTTCCTCTGTGACTGCAGCTTCCTGTCCAGTCTCTTTCACATGTAAAATTCAGACCTTGCTATGAGCTATGAGTGTCCTGCTGAAAAAGACAGACTCATATAGTTTACCTTGCTGAAAGACATTTGGAACTTCTAAAGGCTATGAGGTTCTAGAAAAATGGTTTAGGGTGCAAACTGTAAAGGTCTAAGGATGTAAAAGCTTGACTAAGTTGTAAGAGTCTAAGAAAGTAATGTAAGATATATAAATGCAAGTTATAAACATCTGAGGATATAAAATCTTAAATAAGCTATGAGAGTATAAAAAATAATTCAAGATATGTCAACACTTTCATAAGATTCCCTGCACTCTGCCCAAAGTTTGGCTATGACTCAGCCTCTGCTTTGATACCCTGCTGGGTAGAGTCAGAGGCCCTCTGTGGTAGGCTCCTGCCCTGTTGTCTGTTTTCTCCCTCTTCCGACATCCATCCCGTTTGCCTTTCTGAATGAGGATTGAGGATCTTACCCAGGGTCCTCCTTCTTGATTAGCTTCTTTAGGTGTACAGATTTTAGTATGATTATCCTATATTATATGTCTAATATCCACTTAAGTGAGTATATTCCATATGTGTCTTTCTACTTCTGGGATACCTCACTCAGGATGATCTTTTCTAGTTCCCACCATTTGCCTGCAAATTTCATGATTTCCTTGTTTTTAATTGCTGAGTAGTATTCCATTGTGTAAATGTACCATAATTTCTGTATCCATTCCTCAACTGAAAGACATATGTTTCCAGCTTCTGGCTATTAAGAACATGGTTGAACAAATGTCCTTATTGTATACTTGAGCATATTTTGAATATATGCCTAGGAGTGGTGTAGCTGGATCTTGAGGTAGAACTATTCCTAATTGTCTGAGAAAGCACCAGATTGATTTCCAAATTAGTTTTACAAGTTTACATTCCCACCAGCAATGGAGGAGGGTTCCCCTTTCTCCACATCCTCTCCAGCATGTAGAAGGGAGAGATAGGAAGACCTGGAGGGAACAGGAGCTCCACAAGGAGATAAATAAATAAATAAATAAATAAATAAATCTGGGCACAGGGGTCTTTTCTGAGACTGATACTCCAACCAAGGTCCATTCATGGAGATAACCTAGAACCCCTGCTCAAATGTAGCCCATAGCAGTTCAGTGTCCAAGTGGGTTCCCTACTAATGGGAACAGGGATTGTCTCTGACATGAACTCAGTGGCCTGCTCTTTGATCACCTCCCCCTGAGGGGGGTGCAGCCTTACCAGGCCACAGAGGAAGGCAATGCATCCAGTCCTTATGAGATCTGATAGACTAGGATCAGATGGAAGGGGAGAAGGACCTCTCCTATCAGTGGACTGGGGGAGGGGCATGGGAGAAGAGGGTGGGGTTAGGAAGGGACGAGGGAGAGGGCTACAGCTGGGATACAAAGTGAATAAACTATAATTAATTACAGAATAAGTAAATTTTTAAAAATATATGTAAACACAAGTTATAAAGGTCTAAAAATTATTTAATTAATGTAATTACGATTTCCCCTAAGCTTACTAACTTTCCCCTCTGTTCCTAGTCTATATTTGTCCCAGCAGACTTCTAATGAGCTAGAGATTGCAAACTGCTCCAAACACACCAGCCTTCTGTGGTCCTTTGAATCAGCAAGGTCTGGATTTGCTGAAGCCAGTATAAATGAGGTGCTTCTGATGGACTTTTCTATCAGCTTGAGCCCCAGCGTCTGACCAGCATTCCAGAGCTCTCCAAGGCTACCTCCATTTCACCAGCCCCAGGTGGCAGCAAACAATGTGCCTGGCCCGCTCCAGAACGTTGGCATTCCAGCTTCCTGGGCACTGACAACAGTGTCACCTCTCATCACTAACAAAATGCCAGAGTAGTTCCCCTCTACCAAAGGAATCACTTCCCTATCACTGTCAAAGGGACAAATGACTCTCTACGGTGCCTATTAACAGACCAAAGCTCATGATGGCCTCCAGTTCTTTCAGTATTACAGTTACCTGTTAAAATCTGGGAGTTACAAAAAGGTCTACTCAAGATTGGAGCTAGGATCTAATTAAATGACTCAATTAAAATATTAACCTTTAGCCCTACATAAATGTGAATCAGTGATTTGATTCATATAATCTAGAGTCAGTGGAGAATGTGATGGCTAAAGAAACTCCATTTTATGTCAGGCATCTACCTTGTTACCCAATAGCCATTTGTCTCTAACTCCAGGCCCTGGAAGATAACTTCTCAGTTACCCTGACTCAGTGACCCAGATCCAAAAATGTACAGCTGTGACCATCTACTTGTTATAATATGACTAACTGATTTTTTTTTTTGGCTTCTGTGACTTGCTTATGCAAATACCCAAAGACTGTTTTGAGTTGCCTTAAGTACTTAACTAGGCAAAACATGCCAGTTTTTGCTTGCTTGTATAAATATTGAAGGTCTTCTTGTGGTTTTCCCTTTTTAAAAAGGCCCTTTCTTATACCCCACCATCAAGACCTGCCCAGATTCAGCTTTAAGGCTGTTGTCTTGCTAACAGCTAATCAACAAATCTTTTCATTATAATTGGATCCAGTCTATGGTCTTTTCCCAGGGGTTGCATACTTTATACACCTGCCCAGGTGAAACCCACATGCGCACCTAAGGCTTTTAGTGCTATGTAACAGGGCATCTTCTCAAAAGGACGTGTGCTGAGTCTCCTGGCCAGTAACACCGGTGTTACTGGCCAGCTGCAAAGCTTCTCTTTCTGTATCCTTTTTCTCTGGCTTCACTGTTGGCTTGTGAGCCACTTTTCCCAAGTGCTTGCTTATAGACTCGCCCATGGAGCAGGTTAAACCCATTGTGTAGTCTCAGCATCCTGGCTGAGCTGCAGACTCCTTTACTGCTGCCTCTAAAGCCCAGTACCCACAGCTTCAGCTTGGGGCTCACATCAACTTACATTCTCATCATCTTCAATTTAACCCTCAGGGATGCCCAAGCCTCATTATTACTCTTGGGAACAACTTGTTTGCACATCTTGACTGCTAGATGACCTCTGAATGGATCTTCCCTGACCTCGCTCCTGGAGCCCTATGGTCCCAGAGATAGGATCCCTTGATTCCATAGTCCCAGATCTCAGTATCTCCCATCTCTCCTTAGCATGAACCAGAAAAGCCCTGCTTGTCCCTGCAAGCAGGCTGCAACACAGCCCAGCATGGAGCTCAGGATGTTAGTGAGTAGAAGACCTTTGAATGGTGTTTCACATGTTTGAACTCAGACTTCTTAAATAGCTTCACTTAGTCTCAGTTCATTTTGGGGTAAAATGTCTCTCTGTCCTGCTGCAGGCTGTATTTCTAGGGACCCCTCTTGTTGTTATGTCTTGTGTGCAAGGCAGGAGGAGTGGAGAGTCCTTCACCACAAATGATGCATGTGTGTCATGAAGATAGATGATCAGTCAAGAAGCCATAAAGATAATTACATCCCCCAGGCCAGTCTGCCAGCTCTTGCTGAGATACATAAGCAACTTCTGACCTTAGAAACCAGCAGTGTATGAACCCGGGTTGCATTTTAATCAATCAGGGCAGGAAAGGGGATTCAAATGCCATCACCAGGGGACCCCAGTGTTTGCCTGATTAACTGGGCGTTTTAGTGAAATTAATTAACATGACTTAGGACTCTGAGGTGACATAAAACATATCTACAAGGAAGCTTCTTCTTAGGGATCATTGAGCAGTATTTATCACGCTGCAAATTAGAGGCTGAGAAAGGCAGTGGAGCTTGCTGAAGGTGTGTACACCTCTGTGTGAGGCACCTGGCCCCATGCAGGATGACAGTAAGAACAGACGCTTGAATAACAAGAGCTGTGACCATCTCATGATATGACTTGGGTGCCACCATTCCTAGTTGTAAGAGGTTCCCTAGCAGATGACAGTGCTGGTTTTTAAAAATGAGTTAAAGCAACTGAACGCTTGTGTGTGTCTTTCCACTCATGTGTTTGTTTTGAGACAGGATTAAACATGTAAGCTAGCCTTGGACTCACTATGTGCCCCACTGACGGCCTTCCATAGCCAGAGGACAGCCTTGAGCCCCAGTTCCCATGCCTTTACCTGCCCGGTGCTTTACCTGCCCAGTGCTGGGATTGCAGGTGTGTGCCATTAACTACGACCGCAAGAGAAGTACACAGGCATGTACACCAAGAGAGAAGCACACACGCATGTGCGTGCATGTATCATGAATGCATGTGTGCATATGCATGTGCATGCCTGTGCAAAATCTGCAAAGCTACATGGGAAGGGCTGCCTAGAGGTGGCCACTTCCACTACAGAGCTCTAGAGCTGCTTTAGAAGGACAAGTCAGTTACCGGAGAACTAACCACTCCCGAGGAAGGTCCCCACAAGCTCCGCTCTGCTAGTTTGTTTTTCTCTGCTGCTTTTGAACTGTGCTTTCTTGCCTTCAATGTCAGGGTGTGTATTCAGGAGCTGTGTTGGAAGAGAACAGTCCATTTTAAATCCAAGTTCACTTATGACTGATCTTTGCCTGGGATTTCTTCGAACTCACAGACACAAGCAACACCTCGCACCACCAGGCAGGAGCTCTGGTGGGGACAGGGAGAGTGAGCCTGTTCTAATAAGCTCCCTCTGGACCAGGATGTGATTTTTGCTAAATTCAAAAACACTGATTCCATGTCCAATTAATTAATCTATTGAACTTATCAGTGGCTTTTTTTCTCACCACTTTAGATACTGTAGTACTTGAATTCACTATTTTCAAAAAAATGGCCAGGCCCATGGAAGTGCTGTTCCCATTTCCAGACTTGGAATGAATTTTTTTTTTTTTTTTTTTCAAAACCCAGGGGTTGATATACTATCTGTCTGCTTCCAAGGCACATATAACTCATCTTGGAGAGTACAAAGCAGAATTCCATTCAATGCTTCTGAATAAAACATTTGTCCCTGAGCCTTCAGACAGCAATTTATATATGACAGGATTCCATGGGGGCCCAGGCAGCTGCCAAAATACTCCAGGGGAGGCACAAGGCCAAGAGCACTTGACATTTCTTGCCTTGCACCATCTGAAGGGCCTGATAAGAAAAAGGAATGGCATATTTGGAGCATAGATCATCAACCTGGAGATGGGTGATAGGTAGGGGGCCTTGTTAGGTAGCACATCACAGGCTTCCATGGCACTTTAGGCCAGCAGTCCTCAGCTTTCCTCATTCTGTGACCCTTTAGTACGGCTCTTCATGCTACAGTGACCCCAACCATGAAATCACGTTCATTGCTACGTCATATAATTTTGCTACAGTTGTGAATTATAATGTAATATCTGTGTTTTCTGATGGTCTTAGGAGACCTCTGTGAAAGTGTCTGTCTTTTGATGCCCAAGGGGTCGCAGCCCACAGGTTGAGAAACACTGCTTCAGACTATGCATGTGCCTTTCTTTCTCTATTTTGGAACTACCACTCAGGACCCCTCCTACACATCTCTGCTTGCCTTCTGCAATAATATCCCTTTTAAAGCTTTACTATATAGTAAAATTGCTTTCTAAAAGTCATTTTTTTTTCCTGTCACATATGTATCAGTAGCTGGCTGAAAGGAGAGAGGCTATGTTCTGACCTGCGAACACCTAAATGATTGGTAGCCTAACACTCCCTGAAGAAAGCAAACCTGAGATGGCCACCAGTCAGGCACTACACAGGCCTGAATGGCCTCCCGGGGAGGGAGGCAAGCCGGAGACTAGAAGAACCCAGCCTGGGAGGTGGACCCTAGCAGGAGTGAGCCTGAGACAGAGGACCCTGGCATGGGGCCACATGGGCGAACCTGGGTGAGGGACGAGCCACAGACCAGTGTTATGGGACCTAGACAGGACGCTAGCTAGCCAGAGATAACAACCAGTCTGGTGTCATGTAAGTCGTGGGGAGAAGACCATGCCTGGGATGACCACTGCCTGGTGCCTTCATTCACCAGTAGGGCATAGCACTTTTGAGACCACTCCTGCACAACCCCAGATACTCAAGAGACTCCAGATGCCACTAAGAGGAGCAAGTGAGTGGTGGAGAAATGGAAGAGAAAGAGAAACAGAAGGACTTGGGCACAATGAAGAAAAACACAACTGGAGACTCAGGGGTAGTAGATCTGAATAGCCAGAGATACCCACTGCAACCATGGTGGGGTCCTGTGCTGCCACTGGGGGCCACATCTGGGCCAATGGCCTTGCAGCAGCAGGGGTGTGTTACCACCAAAGTCCAGGCAGATGCCCTGGTCTAAGGGTGGTGCGGAACTTCCCTCATCTCTTGTCTGAGCATTGCGGGGGTATGAGGGCAAGAGGACTGCCCCTGCCCCTAGTCAGCTGCAGTCCTGGGGAGAATGGCCCTGCACATTGAGTGAGTTGTGAGTGAACAGAGAGTATGAGTGTGGGAGAGCAAGCCCTGTCACTCATCTCCCATGTGGTGGCATAAATGGGGTGGAGATAGCCTCATCTTCCCTTGCCTCTACACCTGCAGCAAGTTGGGAGACCTGGGCCTGGAGTCATGAAAGCAAGAGAGCTGGCCCTGCCCCTCACCTGCTGCAGCACAGGGAAGAGGCAGGTCCTGCACCTTGCCTGGGCAGCACAGTAGTGCTGGCCCTGGTAGCAGGGGAACAGGTGAGCTGATCTCGAGGGTGTGAGTGTGGGAGAGCTGGCCCCATCACTTGTCTCATGTTTGGTGACATGGTCAAGGGAGAGGTGCCCACCCCTTGCTATCTATGGCAGGCAGGAGACCTGGCCCTGGCCTCATAGAGTGGTAGAACGGGCCCTGGGCCTCACCAGCTACAACACCAGGAGAGTGGCCCTACATCTCTCCTGGGCAGCAGGGGAGAGCTGACCCTGGTGGCAAGGGTTGCTAGTGAGCTATCCCAGAGGGCGTGAGAGCAAGAGAGCCAGCAGGCTGACCAGATCAGACACCAACCAGGTTCGGATCCAGGGCTTGAAATCAGCCCACCCCAACCCCTACCTCATCAGCGAACCTCTGGAGTACACGGTTCTGCAGATCCCAAACTACAGGATCTCCATGACTCAGGGCAACAACAGGATGTCTGAGAGGAGTCCTAGTGAGGTCCCAGTATCGACAGAGTAGCAGAAGCCAGAGCTTTGTACCGGACCAATGACTCACCGCAACAAACATCTGCAAGCAAAGAGGTGTGGACAAAAGGGTATACTGTGTGACAGTGTGACATACTACCCTTCCACAAGGAGATTTTTTTTTCTGTTGTCAGGGAGGTTGCAAGGGTAGAGGGTGAGGACAAAGGGAGGGGAAGATGAGTGGGACTGGGGTGCATAACGCGAAATTCACAAAGAGCCAATAAGTAGTTTTAAAATTTTATTTTTCAGCTGTCTATGAAATTTATGTTTCTGCTTCTAGAGGCAAAGAGCCAAAGCCACAGGTCCAGGGTGGCATCAGTGGACATTGATTGTGCAGGGCTCTCAGTCTCGGAGTTATACTCACCTGG
Source organism: Meriones unguiculatus (assembly GCF_030254825.1). Classification (NCBI taxonomy): domain Eukaryota; kingdom Metazoa; phylum Chordata; class Mammalia; order Rodentia; family Muridae; genus Meriones; species Meriones unguiculatus. The sequence continues at coordinate 66,161,661 of NC_083366.1, read as the reverse complement.
CAGGATCAAGATCACACTTCAGGAACCCTTCTTCCTGCTTTTCCTGACCTAGTTGGAAGGGCTAAATTTAACCTTGCCGTTTCTAAGTTTTCCTTTTAGCCTCAGTATGCGTGGCTTCTGTGGAGACTGTTCCACGCTTTCTAACTTGCAGTTACTCTCATTCCAAATGACAGCGCTGTTAAATCTCTCTCACACGAGAAACAAAGACACAAAGCTAATACTGGGGCAGGGGTGGATTTGAAATAGCCAAAGCCTGGTGGCTGCTGCAGCCTCACACTGCTTCAGGGACTAAGGGTGGAGCCTGGCTTGGAGCTTTTCAAAGAAGTATTTATTCTAAAACCGTGCTGGCCTCCTCATTTATTTATTTTTTTTCCCAGTAGGGTAGAAAAATGAAAACAAAGATTAGGACAGATCTGGAAAGCATTTTGTAAAAACAAACAAATAAATAAATCTGGGAAGTTAATTTCCATAAAATAGAATTAAAGGGAAAATAACACAAAATCTTATTTATGATTCTATAATCATTCTTTATTGATAAAGAAAAAACAGAGGTATGAGGAATCTACCTGACTCCATTTTGAAGGTAGGAACCATTTTGTTGTACTTTTAAAAATGTTACCATTTTCTGTCAGAACTGTGTTTCTTGGGACCCGGCTTGCCAAAAACCAATGACATTGACTTGTTTCTGAGAACACCCTGACCATCTCCAGTCAGCGACGTGACGATGACTGTTGGATTTTTTTTTTTTTCTGTTAGTCCCACCAGGTGAGAATAGACCACTACCACAAATTTTGAGCCAAATTTGAAGAAAACTTTATTTTATTAGGATGCATCAGAGATCTGGCCAGTACTGCTTCCTGAGCTGGATTACAGAGAGCAATCCTAAGTCTGTTTCTCAAGGCCCTTTTAAGTAAAATCGTGAGTAGAGAGACTACAGGGTAGTTAGGAAATACAGAAAAATCTCAATCCTACCACCAGAAAAAAAAAATCCAACAGTCATCGTCACGTCACTGACTGATGGGACTAACAGGTAGAGTAAGTGAACTGGGGAAAATGGGTTTTCTTTAGAGAAAGAGTTCAGTGCAGAGTTGGGTCCAATTCCATGAGTAAGTGCAGAGGGAGGGTCAGAGGATGAAAGGCTGAGAAGAGCAAAAACAGGAGAGGTGTGGGGAAGGGCTCTGGCTGAGTACCAGGCTCCCTGCTGGAAGATGTCATCCTGATGAGAACCCTACCCTCATCTAGCACAAATTACCTCCCCAAGATCCCTCCTCCAAAAGCCATTGACAGAAGTTGAGCTTGAGTTTCTGACACAGGAAGGTTACTTTTAAAGCCTTGTCCAGGGAACAAATGACATGCTTGAGGCAGGAGGTTAGGGAGAAGGAAATCCCACAGACTAATGTGACAAAGAAGCCATGTCAGCAGAAGCCTGGAAGCCTTGCTGGCTGGCTACACAAAGGAGACAGGGCCTCACGGGAAAAAGCACCTCATCTAAATGACCTGTAAAAAGCTACAGGGAACTGGCCTCCTCCTCTCCAGAATGGCAGACTGCAGACTGAGGACCACGTCTGAAACAGTTCCAAGTGTGTGTCTGTCTTCTAAAGTTAGTAAAGTATCGAATTTCCTGAAACTGCCCCCCACCCCTGAGTTACGATTCACAGCCCCAGAGAGCCCCCCGTGCCGCCCTCTGAGCTCAGTCCCACAGCTTGCAACACAGTGACAGGAAGGAGGCATCTGCTCCAGATGTAGGCAAAGCTGCTTCTTCCACCCCAGGACCAGGAAGTCCTGTGCTACCTACACTGTGCCTCTATTCCCCACTGTGAACGTCACACATCAAGAGCAGATCCCAGCAAACGCAGCTTAGGAAAGGAAGGCTTGCTCCTGTGTAGGCTCAGTCCATGATCACTTGGCCCCAGAATTTCAGTAGGAGAGTGTGGTAGACCCCGTTCCATGGACTGAAGAAGACCTCAAAAGACTGGAAACAGAAAGCAATGATAGAAATTCCGAATCTGGGCCAGCCAGGAAGCAGAGCCTGCAGGCCACAGACTAGCTGTCTTTACTGCTTCCGGATTCTGGCCTGTGCGACGGTACCACCACATCCAGAGTGGGTTTCTCCCTCAGCTCAGAGGCTCCAACGAGGTCCACCATGGCACAGCAGAGGTGTGCATCGGTCTCCCAGGTGATTCCAAATCCACTCACGTGAACAGTGGAGACAATCCTATCACCCGTTAGCAAAGTCTGGTGTGGTGGGCCACGTTTAATTTCTTTTTGTTACTTAACACGAGCCTTGATCTCTCTTTTCTTCATTTATCCTGCCATCAGGGTTTCTGAAATTGAAGAAGTCTGAGCATGTTTATAGGAATATTGAGTTTTCCAGTGCCTGGAAAGAACAGCATGGTGCTGGGAGCCAGCATCTGGAGAAAGAAGATCAAAGCTGGTACCTCTGTGAGAGCTCAGAACCCCCAGAGGAATGGGATTTTGTTTTATTTCTTAAAAACCTTCCATGATGCAGGGCAGTCTTCAGACATTTCTCTTTTTTGTGTGTGACTGCCACAGACTTACTAGAAACCTGCATATCAATGATTTCCATAGCAACCGTGCATGCATATAATTTCCTTGGTCTTTGCACTAAAACCAGTTTCAGGGAAGGAGCTAGATGATCCTGAAAATTTAATTTTGAGAGGATAATTTTATATTTGTTTGTTTTATTTCTTTATTATAACAACTCTTAGTCTTTAAACATTTTAGTGCACTATTATTTTGTGTGTATATGGATGCTTTGTGCAATCATTTCTCTCCTTCGAAATTGACGTGGGGTCCAGGGATTGAACTCAGGTTCCTAGGGTAACTCAGGGTGCTTTGGCTTCTGACCATCTTGCTGGCCCAATTACAATTTATTCTCTTGCTCTTTACACTCTTCCTTGCATTCTGATGGGTGAACAACGTTTAATTTTTTTTTCCATTAGTTAACGTGAATCTTGATCTTTTTTTTACCATCTATAATATAATAGCCTGAATTTTAGTTTGGATATCAGCCCATAGCCATATTCTAAAGATAATTAAACACACTTGTTTCCCTTACAAAATTCAGTTCTCTTTCAGATTCTTATTTAGCTTAGAAATAAAATCGACGGAAATCGACAGTTGACATCTGATCCTTTTTGTCCACTGCTGAGTCAGTGCTGACCCGAGTCATGCTCTTTAATTCTGGAAGGTTTTGGAAACCACCTGAGCTGTCTCTCTCACAATGAGATGTCATCAATCTATATGCGGCACACTTGTGACCAGAAGAATGACTGTAATTTATTAATTGGCTTTGTGATCACGTGACACAGAAGCCCCTCACATGCCGGCTCCTCATCCATGGACTGAAGACCTAAAGAGACTGGAAACAAAAATTAATGGGAGAAGTAATAGAGTTTAGACGGGGAGGAAGCTGCTTCTAGCTGCCGAGTCCCCCTACATCCTGCCAATTCTTTTAACACTCCTAATTAACATTGATTTTTCTGATTTTACAGGAAGTATTTTATTTGTCACAGTAAGTATTTTTGTCTGTGGCAATGTCTCTCTTCTTCTGATGGGTGTGACAAGCTTTGCTGTCTCTCCATCTCATATTTAATTAAAAAGAAAAAGGAGAGAGGCAGAAATACACACATACTCATACATACAGTTACACGTCACTCACTCACACTCACTCATTCAAACACTCTCAGGGTTACACACACACACTCATACACACACACACACACACACACACACACACACACGCACAATGTGCTTACCCAGCCACATGACCACAAGCAGCAGAATCAAGGTCTTTAATCATAGACAGGGAGAGCCTTGGAAACTCAAATTTACACTGACTCTAAGACCCACTAAATTATGCTTTTCTCCTTACATGTTCTTATTATTTGTTCGGTTTTGACTGAAATCACGTCCTGGCTCATGGATTGTAGAAATCCTGGGCCTTAGTGCGGCTTGAGTGAAGCTAGTTACCATGGGAATTCCAAACAGCTGCCTGTATTCTCCCTCCCTCTCTGCCATGCTGAATCCTTCAATCTGTATAGTGCCATTGAAAGAAGTAGCTTTCCTCTAGAAGAAATGGTTTATAACGGGACAAAACATGAGTGACCATGACCTGGGAACATGAGTTTAGGTTACCCCAGATACAATGTTCTAAAGCAGTTCCATGGGATTTTCACAGTAACTGAAAAAGAAAGCTATAAATCAAGGCATTAAAAAACACATTGGTGGAGATGGGTTACAGCAAGGTGGTGGAGCTCTGCTATAGGCCATGCTTAGCCTGTGATTGGTGGGAAACTGGGGTTTTGTTAATACACCCCAAAGGTTATGTCTTTGTCAGAATGTTAAGTTGGGTTAGTAGCAGGATGTTAGGATGCAGAAAAGGAGGAGGTGAATGGGAAGCAGGGAAGGAGGAGAGGAGGAAGAGGAGGAGAAGGAGGAGGAAGGAATGGCCTTTTAGTGGGCTAAAGACCATCCAAGATGAGTTGTAATCAGGGTTTGGACCTGCAACTTCACAATCTCTTCAAGTTTTGATCAGCCATTTAGCCTTTTCAGACAGCTTCTTTCCAGGGAGTCTTGCTCACAGTGTCTTTAGTTTTCTGGACTCTTCTCTGAGGTGTGCATATGATCACATTTGTGCATGAGGAAGCTGAGGCTCCAGCAGGCCAGGGATGGCACAATACCTCACAGAGGAGAGAAAAAGTCACATGGTCAATACCTCTTAGGGTTTTAACGACCAAGGACACTTGGCAGAGATCAGTAGAACCTGTCATAGCCTTTTCACCCCTCTGGACTTTTACTCCAGCACATGAATCCCTCTGATGAATGAAGGCCTCTCTTCCAGTTGACACATGCTTGAAAGGGTTCTGGATATTAGGGGCCTAGGAAAAGAAATACATGTGGCTATTCCTGTTCAACACAGCTAGAGAAAGGACAGAACACAGAAACCATTCCATCCAAGTCCAGCCCGTCAAATGGATGGTTCTGGAGAATTACTTGTGGCTCATGGGTAACCTAGGCCTCCAGCAAGATGACAGTTCATGAAAGATGAAGCTGAGAAGTTCCCTGTGTGGATGACAGGTGGCTCCAAGGAACATGTTTCCCAGCAACTGGCCAGTGCTCATGTAAGTCGGGGAATGGGGTTCTGTGTCTCATAATTTTAGTGAATTTCCCTAGCTGTGTTTCAAGTGAGTGTCATGAGCCTCTTAGAGCTTCCCTCTGCCCTCCAGGAGGGAGTGTATCAGATCAGAGGAAACAGGTAACAGCAGGCGAATAAAGCAAGTTTGGAGCCATCTGCTGAGACTGACTAGCTCAGTCAGTGCAGCACTTGGCCTTCTGGAACTCCGTAAGATGTTCCCTAAGCATCCAGTGAAAAAAGTTGTATGAAGCCTCAAAGATGGAACTGTAGAGGAAGAGAGTAGATAACACCTTTCCAGAACAAATGTGGTTGGAGATGGGTTTTGCTTCATTGTCAAAATGAGTACTTCCAAGGCATGGACAAAAATATAGGTTTTATCTTTAAAATTTTTTCTTGCTTATGGTAGCTCTTATTATTTCATTTTGTAAAACTCATTTTTCCCTTTTCTCCAACACACTGTCTATCACATTTCTTCCACTCAAATATATTAATTAAGCATGTGAAAGTGGGGGCCGTTGGCTCAATCAGTAAAGCTCTGGACTCTTCAGCAAGCATGCAGATCTGAGCTTTAATTCCCAGCACCCACATAAAAAGCTAGGTTTGGTGGTATGTGGATTTAATCTGAGTGTGGGGGAGGTGGAGGCAAGAGGATCCCTGGAGCTCACTGGCCAGTCAGCCTACCTACTTAGGAAGCTCCAAGTTAATGAGCGATGCTCAAAAATCAAAATGGCTGTCACCCTTGGACCAACACTGAGCATTATCCTGTGGCCTCCACAAACAGGCAAACATATACACGTGCTCATTCACCATGTGACCACACCCACGCATATACATAAAATACAAGCTGCTAGAGAGGGGAAAACAGCATAGACAAGGAACTGCTAATTCAGTTTTCTATTCAAATGATTTGGGGGGGAGGGTTCCCTGCTGTGGGATAATCGCTAATCACTATTTCAGGAGGTAAAAAAGGACAGAAAATAGAGGAGAGAAAAATGTCTGTGAAGATTATGTTCTGAGTAGACTGTATATGAGATGCAGGCAAACTAGGAACTGGGATTGATGAAAGGGACTGGACCCTGGGAGAGCAGTGACAGCTGTGAGGTCACCTGCGTGACCTGCAGAGAACATAGTGCTTACCTGAACAACGCCTTGAGGGGCAGGAGACTAAACTATGCAGACCCGTGGCAGAAGAGGGACAGGGACATCCTTTGAGGACTCTTGAAACAGCAGAGCTCCTGTAGGGTCAAAGGTCAGTGGAGAAACTGACGAATCGAGTAGACTGAGCAGCAGACAAGCTGGTAAAATCATTCCTGGGAAGGCTGAGTCACCTCGAGCCTTACAGAAGCCATTTGAAGAGTCTGCACTTGACTACAGTGTGACAGGAAGGTGGAGCAAGGGTGTGCTGACTGAGGCGGGGTCTGAACTTCAACCCCACTCACCCTACTCCCAAACTGGCACTGTGTTCTGCCACAGCATCAGAGGCTGTGGAGGTATCTCGTAAGCTTGTGCCCATGTTCTGGACCAGGTGTGGTAGAAGGGTAAGATAGGGGAACCAGGAAAGTAGGCAGCCATGAACTCTGAGGAGGCTGCCTCTGTTACTTCATCTCTCCTCCTCTCTAGAAATGTGTTTCATTTTTCTTTCCTCTTCTTTTATTATTATTAGATGTTTTAATGTGTATGGAAATTACGAGCGTAGCCTACAGTCTGTGGTTGGGTTAGTCCAATAATGGCTGTCTCCTGTCAGAAAGATCAAGAATCTAGCAGTTGTTCAATTCACAGGGCTGGATGTCTCAAATGGTCTCTAGTCTACATTGGAGTCCCAGGGAAGTGGGTTCTAATCTCAGTGAAGGGGTGCCTTAGCAGCAGGACAGATGAACTTGCCAGGGACAGTGAGGGTAGCAGGAAAAAACAGATGCTTTCTCCTTCCATGCCCTTTCATGTATCCTGCCACTAGAAGGTATGGCCATGATTTAAGGTGGGTCTTAACCATCTCAAAGGATCAAGTCAAGAGAGTCTCTTGCATATATGTTCAGCTGCTTAAATTTTAGCTTCTTCCAAATGCAGTCAAGTTAACAGCTACTGAGCCATCTCTCCAGCTTTCCATGTGGTTCTTACAAAGGCAGGGCTTTATCTACGCTTCTTTGAGGCTATAGGATGTGTGTAGGCATAGGTTTCTAAGTCTGTACTGGCTATGAATCTGTAAGATTTTTAAAGATTTATTTTTATGTGCATGGGTGTTGTGCTTGCATTTATGCAGGTGCCCTCAGAGGCCTGAAACAGGCACTGGATCTGCTGGAACGGAAGTTAAAAATGATCGGGAGCCACAGCGTGGGTGCTGGGATCTGAACTTGGGTCCTCTGCAAGAGCATCCAGTGAGCTTAACCACAGAACCATCCCTCCGGTCCCACTCCCTGCACATTTGAAGGCTGTTTGCTATTTAAACATGGCCTTTGCTCGAAAGGCTTATGGTTTATGGGAGCACAAGACATCCATGAAATGTTGCTCACCACCACATAACTGAAACAGTAACCATGATGAGGGGTTGGGTGGCAGCAGGAAGTGGCAGGATTGGGAAAAGTAGAGAAATGACCAGGACGTGGGGCAGGAGCAGTGGTCCCTCCCACTGCCATTCTAGCCATTCTTCTGCCTGTGAAAGAAAGCTTTGTTACACACTGGGAGGCTTAGTTCCCCTGTCTGTCAGGAGTAGAGAAGACTGCTCCTCACGCTGTTGAAATGAGCAGAGGTGGCTCATATATAATCACCCTGATTAAAAACATTCTTTCCATTCTATTCATCTGCAGCGGCAGTAACTAGAACAGCCAATATTTTACCTCAGAAAACAATCCACACAAAATGTACTTAAGTTGAAAATTAGTAGTTATTCTGGCAACTCAAGTACTCTTAAATAAACAGCAACAGACTTAGCCATAATTACTTGATAAATCTTAGCCACAATTATGATACTCAAAACCCTGAAATTCTTAAATCTCTAAAAAAAAAAAAAAAAACTCCATGAAGCAATTCCCTTTGCAAAAATAACCTCTTTTGCTTTTCTTGGCCATAAAAAAATGTTAAAGAAAAATGAACCAAATATGGCATTTTCTCATGAATACTGTTTTTGAGTTAATTCATGTATTTCAAAGACTGAAAATACATTTTTACAGTTTATTTAAGATGGATTGGAAATGACTCAGCCTCGCTGCACCTAGGGGAAAAATAATAAAGGGGGGGAAGCAGGAGGTGCTTACATACAGAACACAGTAAAGAGGCACCACTCAACATGTTAGGAATACTTATCACTAGATGAACTTTGGACCAAGCTATCCACCAGAGAAGAACATTTGGACATGGGTTTAAGCCAACAGAAAGGCTTTATTAGCAGGCCAGGAACTACGCGGAGTGTTTAGAATGCCAGCGTAGCCCCAAGCCTTTCTTGGGGTGTTTTAAACACAAAAACCATTCTGGGGTTTATACTCTTCAGTTAACAAAACAGCCAGAAGCAGAACTACAGAAGCTAAAAAGCCTGGTTAATACATTTAGGGACTTCCCCAGAACTATGGACTTTGATGGATTAGGGCTTCGTTTTCATTTTGGCAGGTTGTGTTGCCTACATGTGAGTTCTGTGGCCTAAATGGCACTTCCATTATGGAGTCAGCTGTGCTAAGGTCTGGGTTCATGTTACAGTTTAAGGTATTTACCCTTAGCAGACACATTTACACAGACCAGAAATAGTGAGTGGTTCAGATCGGAGCCCCCCACGCCTCCATTCCTTCACTGAAATGGCAGGAATTTGTGTGGGAAAGCATGGGCAGAAAGCAGAGGTCAGCCTTGGGGTCAACATGCGCTGTTGTGTACAGGCAGGACCTCTTATTGGTCTAGGTCTTGCTGAGCAGGCTATGCTGCCTGGCTAGCAAGCTCTAGGCATCCTCCTGCCTTTGTCTCTGAAGTCCAGGGATTATAAATGTGCAACATTTTTATGTGGGTTCTGGATATTGAATCAGGTCACCGGGATTGGCATCAGGCACCCTTACCCACGGAGACATCTTGCTGGCCCCTAATAAAATCTTTTTGTCCTTTTATTTATAATATATATTATATATTATATATATATAACTTAAAAATTAAAGTATAATAAATCATCTCCCCCTTCTTTTTCCTCCCTCCAACTCCTCCCACATACTGTACTCATTTACTCTTTCAAATTCATGGCCTCCTCTTCTTTAATTGTACACACACACACACACACACACACACACATACACACCTAAATATATAAATACTGTCTGCTCAGTATTTACATATACTGAATATTTATGTATATGCCATAAGGATAGAATGGCTACCTATAATGCCAATCGGCACACCAGAAAAATAGGCCCAGATTTATCAACTGATAGATTCATTATAGATCTACAGTATAATAGGGCACATGGCCTGCTTTATGCAGAATGAGGAGGTATTTATATACAAATCTTTCGGGATTATCATCTGGCTGTGCTCAAACATCGCAAGAAGGGGACCTGAGGTGAAATAAATATGATGGGTTCCATTCTCATTTCCAGGTTCCTTTTAGGTCGCATCTCTGGCCCTTCTGCTCCTGCTAACTGCCAGTGCCTCGAGAAACCACTCAGGCCTTAACTAGATGGTAATTCCTGGGTACCATTATGCTGATGGCTATTAGATCCCTTCATTATTAACGAGACTTCTGATTTCTGCTTTTTTGTTAATTTGATTCCTCGGGTATATTACTGTTCAGGAGAAGGAGGCAAAGAACATTTAGGACTTTTACACTGAATTCACTCAAACAGAGCAGCTCAAGTGCTGGTGTCCTGGTGACAGGATTGGGGATAACAGGGTTGGTAGGACTGGGGACTTCTGCTCTTGTCACTGATGATCAAACTTTAAGCTCCTGAGCCAACAGATTGATCAGGATCTAGCTGAGCTGGAAACACCCATAAGCTGCCTGACTTCTCTGGACTCCCTGGCAGGGGCTGTATTACAGAACTGAAGGGGATTTTACCTCCTCTTTGTGCAACAGGGGGACTCTGCATGGCTCTCAAAGAACACTGTTGTTTTTATGCCAATCACTTGGGGGTAAACAAAGTCTGAGTTTAGTTAAAGAATGAAGGAAAGAGGACAGTTATGTTCAAACAATCAAAGTTGACATGAGTTTCTGTTTTCCTGTTCTCCATGATTAACCACACGTCTTGACACCTTAAGGTCTCTTAACACTTATTTTACTTGATCTCGCTTATGGTCCCTGCTTTCTGAATGGAATTATAAAATTTTTAAATCAAGGACTCAGTACTACCATTCAACTAATGTCTCTGAGGAGCCATTATGAACAACATGGGGACATAGGAGATCTGATATCTAGGTGACAGGATGTCCTAGCGTGCTTCAGCTGTCGATGTGACACAGTTTAGAGTCATTTGAGGGAATTTCAGTTGAGGGATTGCCCAGATCAGGTTGGCCTGTGAGCATGTCTGTGAGGGATTGTCTTGATTGATGATTTGATGTAGAAGGGCTTGCTCCACTGTGGACAGCACCATTCCTAGGCAGGTAGGTCTGGGCTGTATAAGAAAGATAACTGAATAAGCCAGAGAGTGAGCTAGCAAGCAATGTTCAGTCATTCGTGGTTTCCGCTTTCAGGTTCTCACCTTGAGTGTCTGTCATTCTTGATGATGGACTATGACCTGGAAGTCACAGATGAAATAGGCCATTTCATCGCGTAAGTGGTTTTCAGTGGTGACGTTTATTACAGCAACAGGAAGGAAATCAGGATGGTGTGCCTCTCAGTCTGGGCCCATAAATCTTGGTATGTGTTCACTGGTGCCATCTCAGAGCCAGAGGTGGAGTTCCAGTGTTTAAGGGCAACAGGAAACGGGCGTCCCAGAAGGAAATGAGGGAGAGCAAGTTTATATTTCTTCTAGCGCTCAGCTAATCAGATTATGTCTACCCAATTTGGAGTGAGGGTACATCTTTGATCATCAGCTCCCTGATTGCACTGTCAACCTTCTTCAGAGGAATCCTCACAGACACACCCTGAGACATTGCTTTGCTATCTATCTGGGTACCCCTTTGTCAAGTTACCTAGCCTGTCATTTCTATTCCACGTGGCCAGATCCACAAAGACATTCTTCCTGTTGACATTCCAGCTGCAATACCTTGTGCCTGCACCCATACAATGAGAGCTCCTCTTTACTCTTTATTCTTAAGGAATGCTCGGCTCAGGAGCAGAGCATCATAGCATGAAGATGGCTACTGGGCCACGTGGCAAAGAGTTATGATGTTTGCTGACTCGCAGTTTGTGGCTAAGGCTGCTGTTCTCTCTGCCTCTCTCTCTCTCTACATGATGAGGCAGCTTGTTTTATGACTTTGCAAGGCTGTGAGTCAACCTAGAGTGGCTGGTTCACTGAAGAAGCACAGAAGACAGTTTTTATAATGCTACCGCAACAAGCCTCCTCCTCGCTTTCCTTTCTGGCTGAGTAAACCCAAGAGTTCCGCCTTATTAGGTCATCAGGGTCTTCTCTTTTCCTCCTCTGCTTACATTTCTCTTTTTCTAGACAAAATCTATGAATGGGTTCATCACAGGGTCATGACCTTACAAGCAGGACCTGCTAGTCCAGAGTTTGGGTAGGGACAAAAGCTGGACTTTCCAACTCCAGCAGGGCCCTGTGTTTTCTGCTGATCTGTATAGCTGGCCCAGGGCACTTTCCAAAATGACCCATCAGATTTTATTTCTGATCACAACACTGATATCAAGATGATATAAAAATTGCCCCCATAGGATGAGACACAGTTCTAAGAATCAGTCCTAGTCGTAAGCTTACAAAGCCACATTAGACAACAGCCTACCCTCCCACCCCCGTCTCTACACAAAGGACGTTTCCAAATGCCACCCACTTCCCTGGGGCCAGTAAGCTGATGTCATGGACCATAAGGCTGTTTGAAATTGACTGCCTCAGGAAGAAAGACTAAATTATTCAAATTGTACTGACAATCCCCAGGGTAAGAGGCCTGTGTTAGTCAGAAACTGTGTTAGCCTTCTACCTCCTCCAAATGTGTCCCCCTGGGGCTGCCTTATAGTACAGGAGGACAGCAAGTTGCCATTATGTGGACATAGTCCGCTCTCCCTTAGTGCCCCACAATAGTTCACGAGCTGAAGGCTTGGTCCTCACCTTAGTGTTTGGGGGAGGAGATAGAGCTGATGGGCTTAAAGAAGAAAGGACATGAAGTTAGGTGTGTAGGAGGTAGAGGTAACCCAGGAGGAGTTGGGTAAAGAGCACATACCCTGCAAATACTTGTGAATTAGACTCGGTTTAAATACATACATGTGAACTTGCAGGACTGTATTATAAGTCCAGAAATATAAACATGCTTGTTCATACGTTTGGTGTTTGATAAAGGTTTCATTTGAAATCACAGGAAAAAAATGAAAAAAAATGGATTGTTTGATAAATAATGATGATGTGATTGTAAGCTAGCTAGGGAAAGACAAAGCTGGACTGGCTGAGCACACACAATTGAAGGAGCTATGGAAAGGACAGACCTGACAGTGGTGTTCCTGAAGATCTTCCCTCTGTGGAATCTAGCCTGCATCCCGTGGTCTGCACGCTTGTGTCCACCACCTTCACACACTGACACCTGATTCCCAGTGGGGTGGGACTAAGCAGCGTGGAGCTTCAGGAGGCAGTGACGCCATGAGGCCTTCTCATCCGTGGAGCTCACCTCTCATGCCGTGTGAAAAGACAGGGGCAGGTACCACCTCTGGAGCCCAGAGCCCTGGGGAGCCTCAGTCTACTACAGTCTTCATCTTGGCCTTCACTCCCTCCAGAACTGAGAGCTATAGGTTGCTGCTGCTTACTCAGTCTAGAGCACCTTGCTGGATCAGTTCAAATGGGTCCAACCAGTTTATGAACCTGAAATAAACAGAGACCTGAACAATAAACTGGAATGATGCTTAGTTGCTCCCTGTGGACCTGGCCAAAGGTGCTGTGCACTGCCAGGATTCTCATTGGATGTCCAGGCCCTTGTCCCCCTAATGAAACCACGTGATCCTTTCTTCCTTTCGGCTTCTTCCTGCCTGCCCTCTCTTTGTCATGATCTAGCAGGGTAGTCAGCACCAGTCTTGAGGGAACATCTGTGCTGACAAGCTGGGACCTTGGCTCCCCTGCCCATCTGCTTTGGCAAACCCAACCACCAGTATCCAGAAGCCGGCCTTGTGTGATGATCTAAGCCCCTCCAGCTTCTTGGACTCCCATCAGCTGCTCTGCCAGGCTCCTCAGCCTTTTCCTCTGGGACAAGGTGAGAGATGCTGCAGAGAGCAGAGTTTTGCAGAAGGCTGGCTCGTCTAGACCCTCAGACATTGCGGCTCTCCTATTTACTCTTGGTGAGGATGTGGGTCTCCACAGGCCGCCCTGTGTTTGTGCAGCTCTGGATCAGTTCTCTGCAGAGTGATAGGCTGGAAAAATATGGCTCCCTCTAGATGAAACCGATATTTTATAAAATATAACAAGTACATTAACCTCATTCCACGGCTCAGGTTCTTTGTCGAATCTGAGGCAGCATACCGCAAATGCCGCAGCAGAATGCATCACTGTAAAAGGAACTTTTGTTCTCCTGCTTTAATTGTTGTCTGGGAGACTTGCTTCCTCCTTGTGCTAACCGAGGCTGTGTCCTGGAAGCTTCTAGCCTCCTTATGATCTAGGCCTAGAATGTTTTCAGCCTCTGAGACTTACTGCTTAATAAGCTCACTCCTTGTCTTATTGAGCTCTGGGCTGGCTGGTCCAACGCAACTGTTCTGTTCCCAACTACTCTCCCAGCTGATTTATTCAACCTCTTTTTTTTTCCCCCCTCAGCCTCTGAATTGCTCTGCTTGGCCTCAAACTAACTCCAGCAATCTGCCCTAATCTTCTGGCTCCTTCTCATTCTCTGGCTCATTCTGTTTTCACCTAAGTCTAGCTTTTCTCTCTCTGCAACCTGTCTATTACTGTCCCAGTAAAATCGCCTGCCTCTCTCTGCATTGTTTCTCAAACAGCTTCCTTTTCCTTTCTCTCCTCATGAGAGTTGGGAGTATCCTATTCCGTCAACTCTTCCTCTGATTGGTCACCTGTTGTGCCACTCAATTAAACATCACTTTCAAACATGGGTGCTTCCTTCTACAAACTAACTTTACCTTCATTGTTTAGGATTAAAGGCAAGAGCAGTCATGTTCTGAATTAAAATTCCTCTGTTGAGAGCTGGCATTTCCCCTTTGCCTACTTTTGGTGAGACTTTTGGTACCTGAGGTTACTCTCCAGTTGCCTTGGAACCTTATTCCACATTACAATGAAAATTGATGAAACCAGCATTCACATAAGTGACTTAACTTTTTTCCGTGCCACAGTAAGCAGGGTGTTGTATGTGTTGATTAATATTTACTATTGATATATCTTCTGGTAAAGCTGCTGTTAATCCTAAACAGCTGTATAACCAAATCACCACACAGAGACTGGGTTTATTTAGTTAACCTAGAACACAATGCTGGGCAATAGTTACTCCCTCCTAAACCTCCAAGCCCTCATAATTTCTTAATATTTAGAATTTACCCATTATACTTACTTTTTGTGAAATCTTAGGTCTGGTTCATTCTCCAAGTCATTCCAAGATCTGTCCTCCAGCTCTGCTCTCCCAGCTCCCTCTTCTCTCCTCCTTCTCTGCCTCCCACCACTTCCTGTCCTCTGGCTCCTTCCCTCTCCTGCCTACTCCTTCCTCTCTATTGCTCAACGGTGTAGCTGGTTGTTTTATTTTGTATGTTTACACAAAGTTGAGACAGGATGCTTAGAATAAGTATCACAATGCAATATCTGGATTGAAACCAGAGAGTGGGGTGGGGGGAGAAATCAGCATTTGAATGAACAAGGGTAAGGTGTATACATTTCAAAAGAACATTATACCAACAGCAGGGTGATGATTTTACTTATTTTTTTACTATTGTGTGTGTGTGCACGCGTGCACAGTTCGTGTGTGCATGCACATGTGTGTGTAAGTCCATATCCATGTGGTTCCCCTTAGAGGACAGAATTGAGCATCGTGAAGCCTGGAACTAGAATGACAGGTGATGGTGAGCCATCCAGCATGAGTGCTGGGAACCAAACTTCGGTCCTCTGGAGGAGCTGCAGGTGCTCTTACGTGTTGAGCCAGCTTACAGCCCCAGAGGGAAAGATACTTTAAACACACTCTCCACACACACCTGCAGGGACCTGTATATACCTACATAAGTGCAACTTCACCACCAGCAGTGATTTCTTTCTGTGAGGTTGTTTGTCACTATAATTCTTTCTAAGTTACGCACTCAATCAGCGTGTTTAGACACATTTTAAACATTTGATTTCACTGTGCCGTCTGTCCACACAGCCCCAAATAAACCTAGCTGCTGGGAGTATCTCTAAATACAGGTGATCTCAAACATCGAGACCTCTGCTAGGGCTCACTCATTTTTTTGGGTTTCTCACCCCATGAACGAAAAGCCAGCGTCGATTTCTTGCATATTTTTTAGAGAGTAAGGCCTACAGTTTGACTCCTGTAGCTTTATAGTCTCTTTCCTCTAATTACTGCCCAGGTGGCGGGACCAGCCAGAAGCTGGTCTATCTGCACTGACGCGCCCTCTCTCCCACTTTGCTTTACAAAGCTTCTCAAAGAACTGTCTAATGCAGCCAGAGAGATGACAGCATCCGATTCTCAAGCTGAGTCAAGAATGACTGGCCAAGGAAATCTTGGCTATGCCACGGTAAGACTGTACCACGGAGCTCTTTTGTACGAGACAAAGTCTGGAAGCAAAATTAATCATTTCCTTGCTTGCAGCAGGGGCCCAGTGTTTAGACAACACAGTGGGAGGGGCTCCAAATCACCCGACTGGAGTTAATTGCATGATGTGGAGCCAAGAAGTGTAAGGTCTTGCTTCCAGTGACTTGAGTTGGGAAAGGGGGAAAAAACTTTTCAGCTACTTAAGAAACAGTGTGCTAAGAATAGCACTTTTATCCAAACTAAGAGCAGTTAAAACAGCTCCAAGGAAGCAGATCATAACAGCTGCGGCTGGGAACAGTGAACGAACACCCTCTAACAAATCTGCCACTCAATCAGAAGCAAGGAGCGCCTGGGAAACAAAAGGTGTTTAAGGACCACACCCTTCCTAAGATAAGAGGGGAACTTTCACAGGTAGAAAAATGCCACCACGGCCCATCTTGTGAGCCACACCATCTGACTGGCCTCCTTGGGACCACAAATCCCCTGTGGAAGGGTCCATCAAATATCCACAACACAACTAATCATGAAAAAACAGTGTAGTGGCTAAGGCTTTAGGCCTCCTGACGGGGCCAGGGTAACGAATGCCCCTCTGACTCTCACCATCATGGCTTCCAGCAGGGAGGACACATCTTCGCTACCCCTGACATCACAGCAGGAAATGGTGAACGGTAGCAAGAATAGACACTCACCAAAATTCCCCCAGACACCATGCATTGTGTTTGTCAGAGCACCTGGTAAAGCACAGTAAAACACACCCCCACGGGTTTGTCAGTCTGGCCAATGCCAGATTGTTTTGGTGGGTCGTCCTGGTGCTATCATTTAAACGTTCCACCTTGACAGCCCCTGTTCACCAAGAAGTAAGCCACAGAGGAGGCAAGTGCTGGTTGGTGAGCATTCTGCCAAATGCACACATTGCAATAAGAAGCCAGTGTAGGAACAGTGCTGGCCACCTGGACCTGAAGCATTGTGGGTGCTTGGAGAAGCACCCCCACATACACATGCACTGATGGTGGACCCTGAGGCCCAGGCCCATCTCTGCATTAGGTAATCCTGCACCTTGAAACATCTCCTCACACCCTTTTATACAAAGGAGGCAAGTTCCCCAGACCACTTTTCAATCAGACACAAAACAACAGCTATTACATCAGTAAAGCAGTTGTAGCACTCCTGCTGTTTGTTTATCTAAGCCTGGATGGTCCACTCAGCTTCGATGCTTCAGAAACTGGGAACTCAGCTCTGGAGTTCTGGTTGGAATGATCTGGACCTGAGCATCACACAGTGAACTCCCAGAGGATGGTCAACTGTCCTGGCTAGTTTATGTCAACTTGACACAAGCTAGAGTCATCCAAAAGGAGGGAGCCCCAGTTGAGAAAATGCCTCCGTAAGATCTGGCTGTAGGGCATTTTCATAATTAGTGATTGACTGGGAGGTCATTGTGGGTGGTGCCCTCCCTGAGCAGAGGTCCTGGGTTCTATAAGGATGAGCAAGCCTTCAAGGGAGCAAGCCATGGCTTCTGTATCAGCTCTTGCCTCCAGGTTTGTGCCTGGTTTGAATTCCTGTCCTGGCTTTCTTCAGTGTGGAAGTTTAAGCCAAGGAAACCCTTTCCACCTGCAACTTGTTAACTGAAATACCAACCTTTGGACATTTCGATTAATGTTTGTTGTCATCTACAAACTCATGTTAGAAAAATACACAAATTACAAAAAAAAATACCATATATGACATCTGGTGTTTTAAATAGGTTTACACTTTTGTGTAGTCCTGGTTCACAACTGTTTGGGGCTCACGTGCTCTTCAGGTCATGAATTGAACATATCTGGGCATTTTGAAGTGACTTTCTTTTGTGAATGTGAAAACACAACAGTCACCTCAAAGACAGCAAGAGATAATTTAATCTGGAGCTAAATTTTACTGACCTCAGAATACAGATTCAGGTTTCTCCCAAATACCACATTGCACAGCAGATGTGGTTAGGTGAGATTTGTTATTAGTTGCAGAGCAAAGAAAGCCATAAGTCAAAGAGTTTACCAAATACATGGGCGGGGACCACAGATGGCTGAGTTCCAGCAGAGCAGGGTGGGGGCACTGGCTGCAGGTTTCAAGTTTTCATCTGAAGGCATTCTTTGCTTTTGAATTAGTGAATGCTAGGTCAGCTAAGGCTGCATTGTAAGGTTTTGATATGTGTAGGATAGATATTCGGTCAGACATGGTGTGGGCAGTGGGTGGCTGGTGAGGAACTAAGAGCCCAGGATACTTTGGCTCTGGTTTGCAACAGTTACTCTCAGTGATTCAGTCCTTTGGCACTGTAGAATCTTTAAGAGGCTCACGTTCTCTCTCACTCTCTCTTGCTCGCTCTCTCTCTCTCTCCTCTTGCTTTCTTTTTTTAAAATATTTTATTTATTATATATACACATTGTTCTGCCTGCATGTATACCTGCAGGCCAGAAGAGGGCACCAGATCTTATTATGGATGGTTGTGAGCCACCACGTGGGTGCTGGGAATTGAAACTCAGGACCTCTGGAAGAGCAGCCAGTGCTCTTAACCTCTGAGCCATCTCTCCAGCCCCCTCCTCTTGATTTCTTTCATTTCTTTTTTTAGCCTTTTGGGAACGTCAATTCACACATTGACATGAATAACAACACATTGAAGATGAAGGATAGAACAGTAGCAACAGCACAAGGCTTGCCAAGTGTCAGGAACCTTCTGGAAGAGCACACGAGTTATTTTATCTGAATGTCATCAGCAGTCATTATGCTACAGGTTTCCAGCCAACTCACAGACGAAGGAAGGAAGGCTAAGCTAGGTCCATTCCAGGTGACCATCGATAGTGAGTGATGGAGACGTAAGAACAGGCCGCCCTAAAATGGCTGCTATAATTCCAGCTCCCAAATAGTAGCTACAAGCTTTTTTTTTTTAATGTGACTTTTTTTTCTCTAGTCCAGAATACAAAAAAAAACCAAAAACCAAATATATCATTTTTTTGTACACAATAAAAAGAAATCAAGTTATTAGTTTGGCCTGTACTTGTGGGAACACCCATAGCTATGTCTTTCAAATAGGAAGTTCATAATTATTACCTAGTGATGGAAAAATACAACATAAATTTTATTTTGCTTCTAAAAAAAAAGATTTACCACATACATAGTCTATTAATTGCAGTTTTTTTAAAAATATGTGTGCATATGAAGAGTGAAGAAACAGAGTCTGTGTACAGCTATATTCAGTAGTGAAATTAGCAGCCCCAACAATCACAATAAAATGTGTCTGGTGTAGCCCGAGCAGCTGTGATGGAATGCCCAGAGGAATACAGACATGTCGCTTAGTAAGAGCAGCAACTCTGGGTGCAGAGCAGAGGTGTGAGTAGAAGGGCCTCTCACACCCCCGGCCTAATTCCCTTCCTCTGATGTTATTAGGTTAAAGGCATTTTTTTTTCTTTCACCAAAACAAGTCAGTAAGTCCAGGCCGTAATCAATGAACAGAGGTCAAACACACAGATGTGACAGGTGAGTCCATTCATTAAGTTACAAAACCATCCATCACACCACTGTCTAGGCTTTTTCAATCACTTGTTTTCAGTTGTGTGTACCTGCGTGTGACTATGGCTTTGTGCTCCTAGGCAGTGCCCAAGGAGGCCAGAAGAGGACATCAGATCTGCTGGGTCTAGAGGCAGTTGTGAGCCACCAGCATGAGTGCTTGGAATCAAACTCAGTTCCTCTAGGCCGGTACACACTCATAACCACTGAGCCATCTCCACAGCTCCTATTTAAACTGACGTAGCGCACACACAGTACAATGCGTAACTCATTACCGTTCTATGTCCCCTCCGTTCTGTGCAGCAACCCTAACAGATGACAAGGCAAACAGAAGGAGCCCTGAAACATGGACTCTGAGAAGCTGCACTTGAACAGCTGCTTCTGTTAAAGGCCCGTGAGTGTCTGGGCTCATCAGAAATTAGCTGATGTTTTGTTTCTAAGTTTGGAGGTGTTGTTGAGGGTGGCCTGAAACTCAAAGGTGGTATGGTGAGGGGAAGCAGGGAAGCAGAATAGCAACCCAGAGGAAAACAAACCAAAAACCAAAGGCTGTTATTTATTCAGAAGTCAGGTTTGTCCCTTGGTGTGGCTCATCCTTGCTTGGCTCCTCTTCAGGGCTTACCAAAGGGCATGAAAACTTGCAAAGAGCAAGCACAAGGGGCCTTCCTTATCTGCAGGCCAGAAGTGGAGGCTCACGCTCGGGACCTGAGGAGAGGACCCACAGCGGAGGGATCCACAGCACTCAGTGAGGTGAGTCCTGGCCGGTGTGCCATCGTGTGCTGTGCAAACTGCAACAAATCAAATCACAGCACAGAGAGAGCATGCTAGAATCCACGAACATGAGAGAAGAGCATGCTAGAATCCGCAATCATGGTAGGATAGAATTTTGCTACTAATTTTGCTCTAAGCAGTCAAGCGCCTTTGTAGAGTTTGAAATGAAAAGCAAAGGTCAGTTCTGTTTAACCACATCACTTTTCTTTCCACGTTCTCATCGTGACCATGACAATGACTTGCAAGCCAGAACGGCTTCCGTGAGCATTTCCTTCTTGAAGGTCCACTGACAACCAAAGCCTTTGGATGTTGGACATCTCAAAAGCTGGCTTGATTTCTTTCTCTCTTTTTTTTTCTCTTCTTTCTTTCTTTTTTTTTTCCTGCCTTTGCTTTTGAAAAATATTTTCTAAAGAAGAGCTTAAAGAGGACTGGTCTTCCATTGTGTGTGTGCCTGTGTGTATGTTTGTGTATTTGTGCATGTGTGCTCATGTCCGTATGTGTACATGTGCAGGAGTTGATGTCTGTCTATCTATCTGTCTGTCTATCTATCATCTAGCTAGCTATCATCTGTCTATCTATCATCTGTCTATCATGTATCTATCTGTCTGTCTGTCTGTGAATGTATGTGTCACTTACAGGTGGTAGCCAGAGACAAATGGTATCTTCTTCAACATGTTTTTTATTTCGTTGATTGGTTGGTTGGGGTTCTTTAGACAGGGTCTCTCAGGGAACTTGAACTTGGAGCTTGCTGATTCAGCTTGAACCCCTCTGCCTCTGCACTGTTAGGACTAGGCTCCCAGCTCTTTGACCTTGATCTGGGGCCCAAACTCAGCTCCTCGTGCTTGTGCTCCCAAGCATTATACTTTTGAGCCTCCTCCAGCTTTGTTGTTTCTCTTGTGTGGAGGCTGGGGAGATGGCTCAGTAGGAAAGAGCACTTCACACAGAAACGCAGAGACCTGACCTCAGACCCCCGACATCGCACAAAGAGCCAGGCATGGCTGTACATGCCTGTAACTCCAGCACTGTGGGAGCTGGAGGATTAAATGACTGCAGTGACTGCTGAAGCTTGCTGACAGCCAGGCTAGCTGCAGGTACAGGGAAAGACTCTGTCTCAAGAGAATAAGGAAGGGACTAATGGCACAGAACACCTCAAATGTCCTCTGCTCGTCACACATGTGAATCTCTCTCTGTCTCTGTATTTTTCTCTGATACACACACACAGAATTGAATTTTCATCATCGTTTTTACTGATGATATTTTTTAAAAAAATCTGTTGTACCTTTGCCCGAATCGCGATATTCCAAGAGACCACCACCAGGAGCCGAGTCCATTGCAAACCACATGAGGATCTTTTTATTGTAAATTACAATCTGCAGCTTGGGCCCACACCCCCCACTGCCGAAGCGGTTAGACCCTGAGAGCCCCGTGCTCAGGTTAGTTGGGTGATTTAAATATTCTGGTCCCTCCCAGCATGCCCAAGGCAGGAGCAATTCCTGCCTGGCAAGCATCTATTGGTCAAAATGCTACATTTTTAATTGATTGGCTATAGGAAGGTCCCCAAACCATTAATGATCTGGTGTCCCTCCCTAGGGGGATGGGCCAGTTTCCTAGCAACTGTATCTCTAGTGAGTGGGGAAAGAATGCAGTAAGGCGGGTTCTTCCCCACAGGGCATTACTGGACCTCACGAAGCTAGCCTTAGTTCAGGCCTTAAACTTTAATAATAACTGCTGATTTTTAATCTTTTGGTCTCTCAAATCTTACCTGCTGTCAATGGTTAATCTTTTTATCTTTGTTGTATGTCCCTTCTTCCTGGTTTCTACCAATATTTTCTCTTTTGCCAGATGTTAGCAATGTTTGGATATGGCACCTGACATGGAATTTTTTTTCTTTCTGCTTCTGCCTGGGGGCATTGGTGCAACTTGGAACTCTAAGCTTACAGTTCCCTTCATCATAGTTGGAAGAAACGTTTGCCATTATTTCTGAAAATGAAATAGTCCCCCAGTTATTCATGAGTGTTTCCTGAAAATGTCCTCCTTCCTAGGGTCCCCAGTTATTCATGGGTTCCCTCAGATGGCCCTGACCCTCAGCACAATGAGTGTTTTCTGTACCTGGTGTTTGCTGCTTTGTGAGTTCTTCTTTTTCCCACCCTTTTCTCCCCAGCTTCACTCCTTAACACTAGATAGGAGAGAACCACGGATAGTGGGGAGAGGGAAATTAGGAAAACCCCTGAATCTAATTTCTTCCCTTTTATTTCTTCTTTGACCATGGTTACTAACAAACGGCAACCAACCTCCCTAAATGACCTACAGCTACCCACCCTGCCTCTTGGGGCCTCCAAAAAGTTTCCAGGACTAGAAACGTCACACAGTCTCAGAAATTATCTGCAGCTGGCAAAACCCTGCTTCTGCTAGAGCACGAGGCAAAGCACGGTCAGCTGCTTCTGACAATCCTGGGATTAAACAAAAGCACATTCTTAAAATATTTCTGTTTTTTTTTTTAAACCAGAATTCCAGAATTCTTAATACCTTAAGAAATGTTAACAATTTACATTTCATTGTTCTTTGTTTTATTTTGTTTTTAAACATTCTGTTTGGGCTTCTTCTCATTTACTCGTTCACACATTTCTATGAAGAGTTCGGTCATGGGGCCTTGCAGGTTCTAGGCATGTCCTCTACCACTGAGCTGCATACCCAACCTGCTTTAGGGGTAATTTTTACATTTATTTCTCCAGGGTCACTAATCTCTTGGTTTATTCCATCTACTGTATCTTCTATTTACATACTTTGTTATTTCTAGAGGTTTCTTTTGAGGTGACCAATTTCTCACCGCTATGCAGGGTCCCTCAGAATAAACTTGCCCTAGAGTTCTTTAGCTGAGTGACCCTTGTCTTTTTACAGTTCCCAAAGCTGGGTGGTGGCACCATCAGAGATCTGCCAGGCCAAATCCGCTGTGGGATCAGGAAAGTTTGCCAGTTCAAGGTTATAGTAATTTTCTAAATTAGAGGAAGAACCTGTCTGCAAATTTCACTTTAAGTGTTGCCTGTGACATAGATCAGCAGATAAATGCCCTTGCCACTTCCCGATGACCTGAGTCAATCCTCCAGAATCGACGTGCTAGAGGAATGGTTTTTCCACAAGTTACCTTCTGACCTCCAGACTCACACTCTTGGGAGTGTGCAGCCATGTCCATCCTGCACATATAAAATCAATCAATCAATCAATAATAAATAAAGGTAGTAAAATACTTGGAAAATCCACTTTAAGCAGATCCTTAAATGGACATTTTTACCAATGCCTCCCAGCAGTCTCTGCCTGTCCTGTACGCTGGAAGGTCGGAGAGTGTGTGCGTGTTTGTTTGTGTTGTACATGTCTGTTTGCTCGAGTGCATGTTTGTATGCAGGCGGTTGCCTATGGACACGTGTGTCTGCACTGCGAGCCCAAGGTTGATGCAGAACGTCTTCCTTGATTGTTATCCGCTTGAGCCGGTCTGCCCCAAGGAATCCCCAGTCTCTACCTCCCGAGGAATTGCAAGCGGCTACCACAGCTTTCTGACTTTTACGTGGATTCTGGAGATCCAAACCCGAGTACCCAAACTGGTACAATAAGCACTCTTTCCATCAAGAAGCTCCCTCACCCAAGGGTCGGATTTCCACCCGTCGGGCTAATGGCCTTTCTTACTCACCCAGTTCTGTGGTTGTGTGTGCCAGACGTGAAGCAGGTAACAATAGTATGCAGTCATGTGCCACTTGCATGGTCTAGAAATGCATCATCCAACTTTGTCCTTGGATATGCGTCATGGAGTGACAAACCCACAGGGTGGCCTTGTTGCCAGGCAACTCTGACTCATGGGATCTCTGAGGACATGTGGCCCATTGTAAAAATATTGAATAGACAAATATGTAGATAATCAAGGCAAACAGTGGGGCACCGCTGCGCACACAGACCGCGACGTAATCCCACTCAGAGGGGCGGATGGGGCACACCCCTAGGGGAGTGAGAGGCAGAGGCAACAGGTTGCCCTACCTCCCTGGACATGCAGATTCCTGGGCTGGAGAGATGCCATAGGGGGTAAGTTTACTCAGCTGGTAATGTCCCGGAAGCACACGCTGGAGGAGTTTAGTTCAGACCCCCAGAACACACGTGAGAAGTCAGGCGTGTGTCTGCAACCCCAGCCTCAGAGAGGTGGCACCATCTCTCTGGCCTAAATACTGCTTTTTCAAAAGGAGGCCAGTAGGCATCAGTCAGCTGCTCTGATGGGAGCCTGTTTGATCCATGGCTTTCCCGGAGGCCCTGATGTATGGAGAGGAAACAGACTTCCTCGTCTGAAGCCAGGAATATGCTTGGCATGGCTGGAAACAGCCTGGTACCAAGGCCTTGAGGAGCTGTGCTTTCATCCTGAGAACTCAACTCTTTCCACTCCAGTCCCAAGGCCACTGCACACTCAGTCTGTGATGCACTTAAGAGGTCCCATGTTCCCTTTTTGTGCAGCATGGCTGATTAGTTCCCTGTTGACTTTGACCCATTGTATGTCCCAGGGCTCTACTCAGCTTTCCCTTGCAAACTGAATATAGAGTGCTGCATTTGTTAACAAACTTGCTTGCATGAGCCTTTAGCTTGCATATAGCTTCCTAATCCTAAACTTTCTGGTCTTCTTTATTTCCTCGTCTCCTGGTCCTCTTCCTCAGGAGCCTGGCACTCAATAATGCCCTGATGATCCAGGCCATCCTTCTGTGCTGCCCACAGCCGCAGAAGAATGACGCATGGCCCCTTCCGTTAGGAGAAGTCTGAGTCCTGATGAAAGGCATGCAGGCACATGCCTAGCTCTGAGTTAGGAAGAACTAGCCAGAGAAGAGAACTCATGAGATAGGGAAGGTGGGCCTGAAGACAGGTCCAGAGTTATTGGCTGAGAGCTGTGGGGAGGTAGGGGGAAGATTCAAGGGTGCAAATGCCTCCCCACGTGTATCTGGAGACACACTGGTTGTGGTGCTGTAATGTAGGCTGCTGTCGGAGACCAGGCTCCTGTCATCATTGCTGTCCCTAACGCTGTACTTCAGTGACACTGCCTTCTGAAAGGTGTTTAGGATGGAGCTCTCTAATGTAGAGTCCATATAGGGACTGCGTGTGACAAGAGTCACTTGAGAGACAGAGAACCAGGGCAATCACAGCACCCATAAGAAACAGCATGCACAACCAGGAAAGGATTCAGACAGACACTTGGACTCTCTGAGGAGGGTATTTTGTTCTAAGCCACAGAATTTCTCATTGGTTACTTATGAATTCTTTTGAAAGAAGTAAAACACAGAAAGTCTCAGGAAAGAATTAAAAGCTGAAAAGAAAAGGAAAAACAAATAAACTCCTAGGATTGAAAAATAATGAGAACAACAAATACATCATTGAGAAATTTAAGTGGAGAGAGAAGAAGAGAGAACTAGCAACCATGAAGAAAAGTGAGTTTGAATCATCCAATTTAAGGAACAGAGAGAAAATAGAGAAATAAATGTTGTGTGCCAGTGTTCTGATAACCCAACAACAATAACAAAAACCAAATATTTTGTTAGCAGAGACTTTGAATGGGAAGAAAAACTGAAAAACAAATCTTCAAAACCAATGGCTAGAATCCCTCCAAATTTAACAGTTCATAAATGCATAGGTTCAGGAGGTGAGGGCAGGCCATGTCTATGTTAAAAGAACTCAGGAATCCCAGGCATCCACCAGCCACTAAAGACCAAAGGAAGACCCCAGAATATCCCAGTGCGACAGGACCCAGATGACAAGCTGCCTCTCTGGGAACACCAACCTGTGTGTCATCCCAAGAGCTGGGAAGGGACAAGCAGCACACTTCCAGGATTGAAGGGAAAGAGATGGCTGCGTAAGAACTTTAAACCTTCAGAGAGACCCAGGCTCAGTTCACCACACCCATCTGATGGCTCAGGACTGTTTGCAAGCTCTGCCTGTAACGTCTCATACCCACTTCTGGCCTCTCAGAGCACCTTCAAGCATATGAGCATGCACACACACATGCACATCTCCACATGCAAGATGCTGTCTATCATTTGTGCAAATAGTGAGTGAGATGCAGGTTGACAATCAGCACTGACCACCAAAGTCACCACTGGAGGAGGGACCTGAGACAGTCAGTCCGAGGGGCTCTGGGGTCTGAGCTAGACACCTTACTTGCAGTCTACAAATATATCTGATACACACACATAAACTCTGAGAGGGCAGATGTATCCACCCAGTGTCTTTCTCTGTTCCTCCCCACCCTGCCTTTAGAGCCTCTCACTGAACAGACCTTAGTGACTGACCAGACCTGCTGAGCTGCAAGCAGTGGGGCCCTCCTGTCTCTGCTCCCCCTGTTCTAGGGCTATAGAAATGCAGCACCATGCCCAGCCCTGACCCTTGTACATCAGATGCTCTTCATACCCATGCTATTTCTTAAAGGAAATACTTACACATACCTTTGGTGTGTAGAAGTCTATGAGTTAGTGGGGGTTTTTTTTAGGCAAAAACAACCAGACAGAAACTAAAAACAAAAACAAAATCCCCCACCCTGAAAAAAACAAACCCTCTGTGTGCCCAGTAACCAGCCCTGCTTATATATCAGACAGTGGATCCTTGCACTTACAGAGACCTCCTCACTGGAGGCTTACAGAGACCTCCTAACTGAAGGTCTGCACTCAGTCAGCCGCGAATCATAAAGAGAGCAAAGTGCGAGAACACTTCTAGCATTTTATCTCCTCTGTGAGGCATAAATCCTAGCACCTTCATTTTCTATTTCAGGTTTGATTTTATAAAGACGCTCGGGGCCATCCTAATAAAAATAATTAGAAATGATGTGTAAAACATATCATCTTGTTTTGCGAAACAGAACTAGTATCTGCCGGATGGAACAAGAAGCGACAAGACAGACTTAGTTCCTCACTCACCTTTCCCTCCACTCCTACTTCATCTCCCACTCCGTGTGCAGGGTGTGAATGTTTGGCAGAAAACCATCGAGTTCCAGACTTCCTTCCTAGCTCAGGAGGCGCCATCTGTATGCTCAGCAGTGCCTCTGTCTTCAAAGCGGACTTGATTCCGTTTTCACTAGGCAAGAGAGACAGTTCTATGTGAATGCTTTACACAATTCACCTTGACTTTCCCCCTAAACAAGAATGCTGTTGATGTGTGATTGGGAACAGACAGGCAGGCCTTCCTCATGCCCCTCTCCCCCAGCACCAGCCCTTGTCCACCACTGCTGTTTCCCAACCCTGTGGTTTTGCCTTTTGAAAAGGTCAGGTAAATAAAATCCTACAGAACGTTCCCCAGTCAGCTCAAGATTCACCTATGGGGCGGTGTCTGTCTGCAAACTTATGTTCTTAACTGTCAGTACAACTGTTTTCTTCCTTTTGTGTGTGTGTGCCCACGTGCTCACGTTTATGAGTGGAAAGCCTGAAGACAACTTCAGCTGCCCTTCCTCGTTTGCTGACTGTCCACATTATCTTTAGACACAGACTCCTTTTGACTTGCCACTAGGCTAGGCTGGTTGGTCAGGGAACCCCAGGGATCGGCCCTTCTCACACTTGCCAAGCAGGGGCTCTATGGACAGGACTGTCTCCTCAGAGCAGGCAGCTCATGTCTGTGCAGGAGCAAAAGCCATTTCCAGTGTTTCCAAACATCACAAAGCAGAGGCTGCCTCTCCACACTTCTGTATGTCCCTTTCTGCATAAAGGCAAATATGTTTGTCAGAACGGTGTCATTGAGTCCAGCAGTGAGTGTCTTTCTAAGAAACTTCTAAACTGTGTCCTGCACCTGCTGGATCATTTTGTGACCACAGCGTCACCATACTGGCTGAAAATGAGACTTCCTGGAAAGAGGCTGTCATTGATCACACACTGATAAAAACTTCAGTGACTGTGGAGAGTTTGGGGAGTTGCTGTTCCCACAGCTGGATCACAATTCTCTCCAGCTATCTTTCACCCAGATCTGTATCTGCCCTAACATCCTGATAAACAGATAGGGACCTTTAGAATGTGTTAGCATAGCAAAACCTCTTCCCCACCAACAGAAGGGCCAAGAATGCTGGCCCACAGTACCCAAAACCTATGGCTGACATTCTTCTGCCTCCTGTAACTCGATGATTTATTGTTTCCACCACTGAATTTTTAAAATTGCCTTGATTTCTGACTTTCTTTGTTATATTGCTTTAAAGCTCAGTAAAACTGCTTCCATGTTAACAGTGAGATAACCTGAATCTGTTAGGTTGGCCGTATTCATGGAGTTTAGGCTCTAGAATAAACCATTTCTTATTCTCTTTGAGGTGAGAGCTGTGTTTTTGGCAACAACAGCCAAATTCCAAGGCTCCTCAACTGGTAAATGTGGTTCACAGGCTTTCCTGAATAGAGACAAAGCCTCAGGTGGTGCCCTGCCCTATTTCATACAACTGGTTGGAAACATCTTTGTTTTGAAGTTGCAGAAATCTTGCTTTGTGAGTGTCCAGATCTAATTAGTTAAAAATGATAAAGGGTAGGGAGGTGGCTAGACAGCTCAATTGGTAAGGCTCTTATCAGCAGTGTAAAAATGACAGAAAATCTGTTGTCCTCATTAGGGAAAGAGTCAAACAACAGGAGCTGGTTTGCAAGTTGGCAGAAAAAAAATAGAAAACTGAAAACTTACATAAACAAAGGCATCACTGGAGTAACAGAGATGGAGTGACTGGGCCACAGTTATTAATTACACAGAAGAAACTGAAGATGGGGAAAGACAAAGAGACACAATGGGGGAAGGACTGATGCCAATGTCTTCAAATGAGTGCCAGCTCTATGTTTAAGCATAAGGAAGCAGGCTGGTAAGTCGGCAGGGAAGGGATGCTTGATGTCTGATCCCATAGTCCTGAAGCTAGCCAGGACCGTATCATTTTGTAAAACTTCTCCCATTTTGGTTAATTGGTGACATTTCTCCAAAATTGCTGTAAGTGGCATCCCAGTGCTAGAGGAGTTTATTTGACTAAGATTCCTGCCACAGCCCCCACAGCAGACCCGTGACAAAGGCTGGCGAAAGAGATTATCAGTCTCCTAATGGTCTTCACCTGCTACTCCGAGGTTACCCCTGACACTGGCCGACTGCAGCTCAAAAGGAAACTTTTTGCAGACAGACCCCACGCCCTCTGCCCAGTAACCAGCCCTGCTCATATATCAAACAGTGGATCCTGATGCTTACAGAGACCTCCTCACACGGAGGCCTGCACTGTGTTCAGTGGCCTGTTCCTTTGTTTCTAATTCTTACTCTTTGGCTTTTTCTTTTTTCCCCAAGACCCACATGGTAGGAGAAAAGCAACTCTGGTGGCTTGTCCTTCAACCTCCATACATTCACTGTGCCTCATGTGCCTAAATACACACACACATACACACACACACACACACACACACACACTCGCTCTCTATCCTTCACTCCATCTCCCCCTTTCTCTCTTTCTCTTCCTTCCTTCCTCTCTCCCTCTCCTACCCCCTCCTCCTCTTTCTCAATATAATTTAAAAATAAAAAGAATAAAGAGGACATGGAGTCACACACTTCTCTACCCCTACTTGGGAGGCAGAGGCAGGTGGCTGGCTATGAGTTCCAGGACAGCCTGATCTACATACTAAGACCTTTTCTCAAAAACAAAACGAAATTAAAGAATAAGAAAATATATTATATTTTTCGAAGATAAATGGTAGCTTTCTTTTGGAATAACCTCACCTGGTGGCTCTTTTAAAGGTATACCATGAATTATCATAATGACATCATGTCATAGTCCAATAAAGTTACAGGATTTGAGATATTTAAAAATAAATACAAAGGCCTTGAGAGACAGCTCAGTACTCAAAGGCTTGCTGCTCTTGCAAGAGACCTGAGTTCAGTTCTCAGCACCTCCACTGGGCAGCTCACAACCACCAGTAAATGCCAGATCCAGGAATCTGACTCCCTCTTTTGCTTCCTACAGGCACTGCAATCATGTGCACACACACACACACACACACACACACACACACACACACAAATTCAGTAAAATAAATCTTCAGAAAACAGAAAGAAGCACAGAACCTGCTGCCCCTCTTAGGTGAAATGTGCGCAGTCCACGAAGGGAAGCACACCGGAAGCAGACCCTACAGACTCCCCTAGCTCGCTGAGCAGAAAAGAGCAATGCCCACAAAGCAGGTGAGAAGCGTATGTGCAGAGCAACTCTCCCTTGTGTTTCTCTCCTGCCTGGGCACCGGTGTTCTTTTTGCCTTTCGCAATCCCTGCTTTTCTGTTTGTGGGGGAAAGCAGAAGCTGTGGGAGGTGCCGGTAACTGGTCCCCTGGGTTGGGTGCAGCACGAATCAGAAATAAAAGAAGACAGCGTCATTTCAGAGCCACCCATGGCATCAACAGCACAATAAGGCTGTGGGTGGGAAGTGAGCACAGCAGTGGACCCGGGATTCCTGTATCTCACTATGCCCCCTCTAGGAGATGGCTCACCACAGGCGCCATCCCGAAGCCTTAATTAAATCCAGGGGGACGCATCTTCCTTTCAGAGGCTCCTAGGATAAGACTTGGGCAGTCCCTCAAGTGAGTCTGTACAGGAATTGTGACAGGGAAAGTTGGACAGAGTGCTACAGAATTTGTGGCTAAGACCTGGGATTATGCTTTAGACAAATGGTAAGGAGTGGGCCATATTTTAAAATGTTGTGTGGGAGTGTAGGAGTCAGGTTGATTGGAATTAAAGCTAAGATACAGGAGGTTAAAGAAGAGATTAAAGGACTTGAAGGCTAAAACAGATAAGAAAAAAAATAAAGATTTCAGAGAAAAACATATAAATAAAAATTTAGAAGGGAGCTAGGGTGTTGGCTTAGCAGGTCATGCATTTGCCATGCAATGTGAGGGGATGGCTGCAGCTTTCTAGCAGTCCTCCATGCTGGGCAGGTGTGGCCATGCACCTGTAACCTCATGCTGGACAGCAGAGTCAGCTTCTCCTTAAACAAGCTGGCGAGGTCCACCAGCTGAATGGACAGATTCTAAGCTCAGCACTTGGCCCTGCCTCACCTCAAAAGAAAGACACTGGGCATCATCCTCTGGCCTCTGTACAGATGCTCACACACAGGTGCACCCCGACACACGTGAATATGATGGCAAATAACACAGCTGCACCACACAGGCCCTAAATGGGGAGCCATACCAGAAGCACCATGGTGGGGCCTTGGGGAGAGAACCTGGAGAAGAGGTACTCGGAGAACAAGCATCGACCCAGAGGCAGCAGTACGTGTAATAAAGGGAAGAGAGAATCTTAAAGCCTCCCCCATAAAGAGCTACATCAGCAGAGACAGCCATGTACAGGTGTCTGAAGACGACACCGTCTGTAACCTGGCTCAGCTGGACTCCCACTCACAGCCCCTAGAGCTGTCTGCAGCCTCAGCGTTCTCAGCTCAGTGAAGACCATGCCTTGCTTTTCCCCAGAACTTAGCAGCTGCGAACGTCTTTTGCTTCCTTATTATTAGAGGAAATTAGGTCACAAATAACCCTTTTCCTAGGATTTCTCTGGGGGATCCCCCCTCCCGGACCTCCCCAAAGTGCTGTGTATGGCGGCTGTGTCTTCCGCTCTCCCAGTTCAAGTACATCTCCTAACACAGCTACTCTCCGGGTTCTGAAGGAAAAGTTCTCACTCAGGGTGCCCTCATGCTGCCATGCTTCCGGCATGGTGGTCAGGGTCCCACCCTCCAAAACTGAAAGTCCCGATTAACTCTTCTATAAGTTGCCTTGGACATGGTGTCTCATCACAGGCATAAACAAAGTAACCAAGATGCCACTGAACCATGTCCAGGCCACAGCCTTCTAAGTTTTTCTCACAGCCCTGACCCACCTTGTTACTTGGAAACATTCTTTCTTGATAGGCTCTCTCTGCTCTACCACGTGGCCCTGTCCAACTTATCTTACAGATCCAGGAGCCTGTGAAGGCCAGTGACACCACCCAGCTTCTCCCCTCACCTTTCAGTGTGGTGAGTACAGCATCTCTAAGGATGCCACCTGAGCTCAGCCGGGTACCATGGTTCTCCCTAAGCACAGGCAGCACTCGGAGATGTTGGCAGAACTCCATGCCTGCTGTAGCTCCTCTTCCTCTACCCCTCCGAAAGCTAATATTTCAGACTAGAGTGTGCTAAAAATGGCAATAAAGCTTAGAGGAAATACGGCTTAGTGGTTACTTGTGTCTCTACAGAGGAATAAAGTTTGGTTTCCAGTATCGGAAAGGATGCCTCAAAAATTATGTAACTCCACCTCCAGGGGATCCAGCAGCCTGTGTGACCATCACAGGCACCTGAGTACACATGGCACACACACACACACACACACACACACACCCTGCAAAAAAAAAAAAAAAAAAACTGTCTTCAACGGGAACACAATTGTTTGCGTCAACTCCACATCTGAGAATGGATGTCAAATCCAGTATGAATCCGGTCATGCTAGGTAATATCTAGACGCCTGGCTCCTCCATATACCAGTGTTTCATCGCTCTGTTTGCTCAAGCTCTCCTGTGTGTGTGTGTGAGGGGGGGGGAATGTGAGGAAGCTTCCAGACACTCAAGGTCTACACCT
Source organism: Meriones unguiculatus (assembly GCF_030254825.1). NCBI lineage: Eukaryota > Metazoa > Chordata > Mammalia > Rodentia > Muridae > Meriones > Meriones unguiculatus. The sequence goes on along the minus strand of NC_083366.1, from coordinate 66,128,828 downwards.
GAGGAAGTCTCAAACAAGCTGCTGCCTGCCTGCCTGTCTGCCTGCCTGCCTGCAGAGGAGCAGTGAGGAGGCAAAGTGAATGTCACTTGTGCCTTTCCAGTTCCTGGGGATGTTTTCCTACAGTTTCCTCCCAAATATTCATATTTAAAAACAAGTTTTATGTAACTGGCCACTTCAGAGTTATTTAAGTGTGATCGGTGTTATTTAAGTTATTTAAGGGTGCCAACCAAATAGATGCATGCACAGCTATGTGGCAAGATGTTCATATGAGAGGAAGTGAGTTATGGAGGCCGATGACCGGCAACAAACGATTGGCTGCATCAATGAAGGAGAGGGGTGAGGGAGAGTACAGGCCTTTCATTGCCTCCCTGAGCATAAAGCGTATTTCCGGGACAAAAAGAAAAAGTACCTTTTCCGTGTTAAACTCCTGCAACATGTACCTCATAGTGAACCAAACCACAAGGACGTATGACCTGAACTGCAGTTTGGGGGACACAGAACTCTTCCCAGCAGTGTTATCAGTGTGACTTGGCTTCTAAGGACAATTACATGGGGAGGGGGGTGGCATTTGCTGCTGTGCTGGAGGCTCTAACGAAGTCTGGACTCCATTTGCATTTCATTGCATTGCTGAAGCCAGACAGCCTGGCTTTAGACATGGAGGCTCCACTCGTTGATTGTGTACCCAGGCACATCTTCTTAATGTATTAATAGAATAATAACTGCTGGCTCCAGAGACGCCTGTCTCTTCTTGGCCTCAAGAAGAGGCCCCGGGCTGATGCTCTTGCGTCATCACTTCCTAGCTTTCCTTGAGTGTGAGCTTTGCCCAGGAGATGGTTTCATCCTGTCAAGTTGTACCCTGCTCTGCTTCCCCTCATGTTGTGTAAAACAGATGTTGGGATTTTTTGTTTTGTTTTCTTACCCTGAAAGATTCCATTTCACAAGCAGGTTTTGACTTCATCTTGAGACTGGGGAATGAATGTACTCCTGGATGGACAGACATACAGGACTATCTGTCCAGCACCACCCAGACAGCACAGCCTGGTAACTGCTTATTCCAGGAAGCTGAATCACTGCCACCCTATGAGGCTGTCAGTGTTCGCTGAAATTGAGGGGATCACGCTATATGGAAAGCCAACAGGAGAAGCCCTGTACCCTCTGACTAAGGATATTCCCCTCCTTTCCACCAGCCTCAGCATTTGAATAGTGGGTCCCCAGCTGGTGGCACTGTTTGGGGAAGAATAGGAGCTGTGGGCTTTGTTGGAGGAAGTATGTTACTGGACACAGGCTTTGCTAATTTAAAGAAGCAGGTCATAGCCAGTTTGCTCTCTCCATCTCTGTGGTTCAAGCTGTGAGCCAGGAACCTCTGCTCTGCCGTCATAGACTTTCATCCGCTGGAAAATAAAACACAAATAAACTTTCTCCTATAAGTTATATCGATTATGGTATTTCATGACAGCAACAGAGAAGCAACCGACTATGTTGCCTCAGGCCGCATAGTGTCTAGTAGTTAAAAGAAGCTGAAAGAATTGCTAATGGATGTTTAGCAAACAGAATAAATGAACAAATACCTCTTTGAAGCAGCTGGTAAGCATCATATTACCAACAGCAAACAGGCAAGCTCGATTTAATGGGCACATGTAAACTTCCCCAGTGGGCAGAGAAAACACATTGCCACATAACACCTGTGGACGGTCTGCAAGATCTGACTCCAGGTTGGGCTGCGGCGCAAACTTGTTGGATTCAAAGGTTCACCATCGTGTAAAACACTTTTAAACTCTTCATTACTCTTCAGTAGTGTGCGTGAGAGAGAGGTGTGTGAGTGTGTTTGTGCATGTGTGTGCACATATATGTGTTGTGCTTGTATGTATGTGTGGGATTAAAGCCGCCACCACCCAGCCAGTCTGAAAGATTTTAAAAGACAGATGTCATACAATCAATATGCCTCAAATGTATACCAATTGGTTATCCAATCCAAATGCCCTGAATATACATGTAAATAACAAATTCAGACTGAGAATTTATAACTTTAGGACTACTTATAGGAGTATTTATAACTTTAGGACTAAATATATATCTACATACACATATTTGTATATAATAGCAATTAATGAAAAAAAGAGGCCATGAATTTGAAAGGTACTAAGGATGAATATATGGGAGGATTTGAAGGGAAGAAATGAAAGGGGAAAATGATGTAGCTATATGCTAATCTCAAAAAAAATGAAATTTAAAAAAAATAGATTCTGGAATTAGCTTTAGCCATAAACTCTAGTAACTTGAAATATTGTTTGTGTTTCTGTGTATAGACATATGTGAAGCATGCTCATGATTTTTGTAAAAAGTAAAAGAGAGCTGTGTGTAGCTCTTTCATTTATGTAAGTTTAAGTTTATTTCTAAATAAAGTTGTAAAGCCAAAACCATGACCTCACTGACCACCATGGAGCCAAGTTGAAAGTCAAAACATAACACTCAACAGGTGGCATCCTAGTCAGTGTTCCGTTACTGTGGAGAGACGTCATGGCCACAGCAACACTTACAACAGAAAACACTGGCGCCAGCTTATGCTTCAGAGGTTTAGTCCTTTTTCATCACAGTGAGAAGCATGGCAGCATGAGGATAGACGTAGTGTTTCAGTGCTAGCTGACGTCTCTGCACCCGGATCAGCAGGTATGAAGAGAGAGAGAGAGAGAGACACTGGGCCTGGCTTGAGCATTTGAAACCTAAAGCTCACTCCTATGACATACTTCCTCCAACAAGACCACACTTATGCCAACAAGGCCACAACTCCTAATAGTGCCACTCCCTGGTGGCCAGTCAATTCTATGAGCCTGTCGGAGCCATTGTCATTGAAGCCACCACATTTCACTCCTTGTACCCGTAGGCTTATAGCCACCTCAGAATGCAAAAATGCATTCAGTCCAACTTCAGAAGTCTCCATACTCTGTCACAATATCAAATCTGTTAAAAAGTCCAAAATTCAAAGTCTCTTCTGAGACTCATGGCAATTTCTTACCTTACAGCCTCCAGTAAAATCCAAACACAGAAGCAGATCACGTACTTCCAACATTCGATGTTACACCATTCCGAACGGGAGAAAAGGGAGCATCCTGTGAAAATCCCAAACCAAAGCAAGATCAAAAATCAGCTGACAAACTCCATTCTCTGCATCTCCTTGTCTGATTCAAAGCTGTCTTCAGACCTCCAACTCCCTTCAGCTTTGTTGACTGAAACATACAGTTCTCTGTCTTTCTAACTCTGTCTGTCTCTGTCTCTGTGTCTCTGTGTCTCTCTCTCTCACTCTCACTCTCTCTCTCGCTCTCTCTCCCTAGTTCCACCCTCAATTTACAACTTTCTTCAGCACATATTCCACAGATCTATCATCTCCAACATCTTGGTGTTTCCAGGGCAATACAGGCTTCACCTTAACAGCTGTATACAAAGACCTGTCAGCGCCCCCAGGCATGGACATCCCTGACACACATCTGGCTTCAACAACTTTCTGTATTCACAGAAGGAGCTTCTGTAACCCCTTTCTTCTATCCTTGACTCTAAAGCCAGAAGCACATGGCCAAAGCTGCCAATTTCTGCTGGTTGGTATAGCTGGTTGGTGGCGCCTTCATTCAATCACATCTGCATCAGCTTTCTTCTTATGATGGTTTCCTTCAATGTCAAGCTTGGCTCTCTTGGAACTCAGTCTGTAGAACAGGCTGGACTTGAACTCAGAAATCTACCTGCCTCTACTTCCCAAGTGCTAAATACCCACTCCAAGTTAACTCACTGATGACCAAGCGTTCATATCTATGCACCTATGTGGGACACTCTTATTCAAACCACAAGAGATGAAACTGAACAATACAAAGGAAAGGAAAACCATTTATTCACAGAACACAGGCACACTCATACACAAGAAAAATAATATGTATCTTAGCATCAGGTCTTTTCTTGTGAGGGATGTGCTAAGACCTTCTTATGGAGATACTGATGGAAAAATTGCCGTTGGTAGTTAATGTAGGGTGAAGGGTTTAGAAAGACAGGGAGATACAGGTGGAGCACACACTGCACAGAGCCTATGGAGGTGACAGCACGACCCTCGAGGACACTGTGACACTGTGTTGGGTGTTGTCATTGTCAGGACAGAGCCAGCTTGGGGACTCCACTGACAACCCCAGGTTAACTTGGAGTGGATGTTTAGTCAAAATTGTGCTTTCCCGGGTACGAGAGACGCGATCCCCACAAGCACAGCTGTGTTGGGTTTATGACGTCACTGTTTCAAAGCGCCTCTGCTTAGCCCGGAAGCCACCTGTGCTCCGTCCGAAGCAAGGCTGTGCTTCAAATGAGTGTGTCTCCAACCAGTGCTCTATCTGCTCAGTGCTCTCGGTGTTTGTGGAAACAGGGCTGGGGCAGGGCAGCTTGTGTCCTCGTGTCTGGCTCAGATAAAGTGGACACAGGACTCTGAGTCTCCCATCAACAGAGCTGTGCTTTTCCACGCTGAAGTAGAAGAGCTCTGACTCAATGCCTACAGAAGGAGGTTAGGGTTAGGGTTAGGGGTTAGGACACCTTGCAGTTGCTCAGCAATGGCACGAGGACTCTTCTAACAGAGTGGATCCTGTGCCTCACTCGCTCCAGGCTTGGCAGGCTTCCCCACTCCTGGGAAAGGACAGGCCACAGCACCGCATCAAAGCATCCTTGGAAACAGGTGCTGGGGTGCATGGTGCTGTGTGTGTGCTGTGGCTTCCCTGGGTTTTGTGGGCCACGTACACTTTGCGCTTCCTTCTGGGACAGGTGGAGAGTGCGGGTCTGTGTTGATGTTAGACGCTGCAGAAAGCACGGATCTTTGATTCTAGTCAGAGGCAAAGAGAAAGGGATTCTGACTCCAAGCCAAAACTTTGTATTGATTTTTTGTGAATTTCGCATCATGCACCCCAATCCCACTCATCAACCATCCTTTCATATCTGCCCTCCACCCTTGCAACCTACCCCCAAAAGAAAAAAAATTAAGAATAAAATAAAAAATAAATAAATAAAAATCTCATCCATGGAAGCTATGGTGTTTCAAGGTGTGTCACGGAATACACTCTTCTGCCCAAACAGCTTAACTTGCAAATGTTCATTGCAATGAGTCATTGGTCTGGTTCAAGGCCTGCTACACTACCAATACTGGGTCCTCACCAGGACTACACTTGGGTAATCTGTTATTGTCCTTTGTCATGGAGATCCTGCAGCTTTGGATCTACAGGACTTGTCCCTTCACACATTCCAAAAGTTCATAGATGGGATAGATGTTGGGGTGGGCCAACTCAGACTCCTGAGTGGAAGCTGAGTTGGTCAGCCTGTCAGCTCTCCTGTGCCTGGGCCAGTAGGGCCACCTCACACTCACACCCTCAGGGCCAGCTCTGCCGCACTGCTTGGAGTGCTCTCCCAGTTGCTGCAACAGGCGAAGGACAGGGCCAGCTCTCCTGCTTTCATGCCCTCCAGGCCAGCTCACCTGACTGTCACAGGTGTGGGAGGGACTCTCTCACAATATGCCACAGGCTGATGAGAAATGAAGGACAGGGCCAGCTCTCCTGCTTTCATGCCCTCCAGGCCAGCTTACCTGACTGCCAGAGGTGTGGGGGGGACTCTCTCCCACACCATGCCACCACAGGCTGATGAGGAATGAAGGACAGGGACAGCTCTCCTGAATACCACAGCTAAGGAGCAGGGTCATCTCTCCCCCCCCCTCATACCATCAAAGCCAGCTCTTCCATGCTGCCCGGGAAGGGGGAAGGGCCAGCTCTCTTGGCTGAAGGCTAGAGGCAAGGCTAGATCTCCCAGCTCTACTGAGTGTGGTGGCAGGCAAAGGGCAGGTCAGCTCAAACATCAACATGGCCTCAGGAGACAGCCCAGGCCAGGGATGTCTGGATGGCCTTTTATAGCAAGTGGGAGACAGACAGCAGCACAGACCCTGGCTTTGGTAGGGCCACAGACCCAGACATGGTTCTTGATGAAAACCTGGGCCTGGATATCACCATGATTTCAAGTGGTTACACAGGCTCCTCATATAACCACTCAGCTTCACTTTCTTTCCCATCCCTTCACTTCATACTCATCATTCTCATCTCTCTGTCACATATTCATTCACTATAGTGGTATCTATCACAGGGGCCTGGGTGGGTACTTGGGTATCTTCTTCCTGGAGCCCCTGGTCTCAGGGCTGGGCTGGGCCTAGTTTCAGTTTCTTAACTTAAGTATGAACCATGATGGTTACACTCCATCACTGTCATGAGCTGGCTGTTTCTCAGAATATGAAACCTTTCAGAAGGCCAAAGCCAAGTCCCCAGGCTGGAGGTTAAGTGATGTCTGTCCATCTGTGTCAATGTGACATTGACCTTTGTATTGACAAAAAGGTGAAGATGACCCAAGATGAAGTACACCAAGAAACTGCCTGCCAGAGCTGTCAGAGCTGTCACCAGAATACTAGAGCTCTAGCTGGGCTGGGTCAGCTCAGTACTAGCCTTCTCATTCTTACCAGGAATAGTCTTCTCTGAGGCTCTGAGTGGGCCCTGTCCCTGTCTCTCTGAGCTTTAGGAATCATGAGTTACCATGGAGTCCACTGACACTTCTCATCTTGTGACACCATTTTTCAGGTTCTGAGTCCTTTCTCTGTTTTTCTGGGTCTGCTGAGGGGAACCCAAGCCAAACATCAGAAGTTGAAAGCACTCACAGGGACTCCAAGTTCAGAGGAAAGACTATCTACCAATACAAGAGAACAAGTCTCTATATAAAATTTGTAAGATGGTTTCAGTGTGTAGCTCAGAGTGCTGGCCCGTCACACAAGTGTGAGTTAGGTCTAGCACCGTACACATGGATAAGAAATGTCAATACCTGTAACCTAAGCACTTGGGGGTAGAGACAGAAGAGCAGAAGATCACCCTCAGGTATGTAAGCCATTCATTCATCTTTAGACTGGATAACAAGCCCCGTAGTCCAAAGAATCAAAAATAAAATACGCTGAGAAAAACCAATCACTCCTTAAAAGTTCAAATGATCTTTCATGTTTCTCTTAACAACCTAGATATATGTGTACGTGTTTATATCTCTGTGTGTGTGTGAATGGGTGTGTGGAGGTCTGTGTGTGTGTGTCTCTCGGTGGGTACATATTAACTTGTCTCTGTGTGTACACTTACATTCATTCCATGTGTGTACATGTGAAGCCCCAGGAAAACCTCAGTGTTTGTTCCTCAGACACACTCACTTTGTTTGAGACAGGGTCTCTCATCTGTATCAAGGCCTCAGTTATTTGGCTAGGCTAGATGAATGGACTGAGGCCCAGGAATCAGTAGATCTCCACCTTGTCAATTCAGAGACATAAATCAAAACCAGCAATCCAGAAAAAAACAAAAACAAAAAAACAAAAAAAAAAACTCCCAGTAGCAAAATTACAGTTATGAAGTAGCAACAAAAATAATTTTATGGCTGGGTCACCACACCCTGAAGGATTGTATTAAAGGGCCGAAGCAATTGGAAGGTTGAGAACCACAAAGAAAAATCTCGATTTTCTGCAATGTGTCACCCAGTATATGTGTTAAAGATTGACAGACAGAGAACTCTTGACTGTCCCTAGGGCTTAGTCTCTGCCTTTGACATGGCCTAATCAACTTTCACCTGGCTGTATTTCTGTTATAGAACTTTCTGTTCCTCTATTTGCCTGGTCCTTCATCTGGACCTTTTTTCCTCTTACCTCTACAGCTAGACTCAAGTTTGTAGCTCTGATCTCAGAGCCAGCCTACTTTTCCAGATGCCCTGAAGATTGACTTCCATTCTTATGGCATCACTGCAGGCTCTGTTTACATTTCTGCTATCCTGCTTCTGAAGCTAGTGTGTGCTGTGACCCCTCGAGCCTTTAGAGTGACCGTGTAACCTATGGATGGCACAAGTATGGCAGCAAGCAAAAATGAATGAGAGTGAGAGGGCGATGATAGAGTTATGGTATACTATGTGATTGATCGCTGGTATTCCTAATTAAAATTGAATTAATCAAAGCCTTTCACCTCAGCAGAGGTTACCAAGGAAAGTGTGGCTTAGGTTCTCAGGACACACCTTTTCCTTGGGAGGGCATAACTGCCTGGAAACACCTTCCGGTCACGGGAACTGAGTCTCGGCAGACAGATGTGTGTTAACATCCTTCTTCGAATGGTCTTTAAGAAAGGAGAGGGGGACTCCCCTATCAGTGGACTTGGGGAGGGGCATTTGTGAAGAAGGGGGAGGAAAGGTGGGATTAGGGGGGAGGGGGGAGGGGTTTATGGGGGGATACAAAGTGAATAAAGTGTAACTAATAAAAGTTAAAAAATATTGAAAGAAAAAAAAAAGAAAGGCCCAGGATTTGAGACCAATTCCCCAGAACATCAGTGCATCTAGGGCTGAGCTTTTCCACTTTCCTTCTGCACAAATGCTTCCATGACCACCTGTGAAAAACCGTCTACAAACAAATCCTCATTCTGGGGGAATTCCTCAACCAGTGCATAGCACTTCCCTTTGGTGTTGTATGACCTATATGAAATGGTGTGTAAGAACAAATGACCCTGGCATCTATCCAGGGGAACTGGTCCCAATGTTACAATTCTATTTACTATCATAAATATTATACAATCAATAGTATGTTGTCATGCCAACATTAATAATTACACAGAAGTCGCTTGCAGAAACTCACTTTCATAACACAGTTCTTATTTTCACCTGTGTGTTTTTTGTGTTTCCGTGTGCACATGACTTTATGCATGTGCACACACACGCCATGTCATATGTGTGGAGACTAGAGGACAGCTTGCAGGACACAGTTCAATCCTTCAGACAAATGATTCCAAACAGGTGGTTCCAGGGATGGAAGACTCCGGTCATCTGGTGTCAAGACAAGTGCCCTCAGCCAGTAAGTCATTGTAATGGCCCCAGAACGCCATTTTAAATTCATTTATTAACAATTATGAAATGCAAAATTATCCAAATAACCTCACGACTGTAGCTGAGATAAGAGTTAAAATCCATTTATCTATCAAGTTATCTCAAATGTGTAAGTGCTATGTTTCATGGCCATGATCCCTGTTTTGATTCTTCAAAAGTTCTCTAATTCAGCGTACTGATCATTTCCATTAAAAAAAAAAAAAAAAGTCCTGAAGACATGATGAGAGTTGCTTGACCACGTGGCTGCAGTTCTGACTGTGGTTTACCACTGTTGGCCTTTGGTCCCTGCTCATGCTGTTGCTCCACCTCCCACATTACTTAGAAGAAAGACTGGATGCTCGGCACCGGCGCTACTCAGCGTGGAGTGTGTGAGGGGGTGGGGACCTGAGCCTAGCACTGGCTCAGAGTGCTTTCTCTGTCCCGTTGTACTACTGTGACAGCACACCTGAGACAGGGTGATTTTGAGGAGCAGAAGTTTGTTTCCTGGAGACTGGATGGCCCAACACCAAGGCACAGCATCAAGGGTTTAACATCACGTTTGAAGATGGCATCATTGTTGCATCTTCTGGAGAAAATAATCAGCCTGTTTGTCAGGAGAGAGAGAATCTTGTCTTTCCCACAACAGCATTGATCCATCCACAAAGACTTGGCCCTTATGACCTAAACATCTCATTTAATCCACCTAATTATTTATTTATTATCTTTCTATTGATTTAGACTTGTTTTCACTTGAGCCACAAAAACTTTCTATTTGCTATATACAGCTCCTTACCTATCTTGCCAAAAGTATTTAAATTTTGGTATGTAATAATACAATCAACAATACATTCTTATAAACGTTAGTTTCAGGTCTTCATTGTTGGTATAGATGAACAATCACTTATCAGCTCCACAAATCTTTCTGCTAAATCCTTGCGATGGCCAACACACGAGTTTGCCGTCTGTGGAGAATTCATCTGCTTTCCATGCCTCGTGCTGCCTTGCTGTTTAGTCTTCTAATGGGAGACAGAGTATGAGTGGGAAAAAGGATGCTTGTCTACGCAAAGCCTTTGGGAGAAAGCACCTAGGTCTCTCATTAACTATGATGTTGTCTTTAAGATATTTGCGAGCGTTATTAATGGCTCATCCCAGCTGGTTGAGAGATTTTGCCATGGAGCCATGTTTAGTTTTGTCAAAATTCTTTTCTGCACCAGTCATTACAAAGAACTTTTCTGGGTCCATTGATACAGTAGATGAAATGATTAATTTTGGAATAATTTTGTTTTACTTTATTTTTCAAAGATTTATTGATTTTTATTTGAGTGTGTGTGTGTATGCCTACATTGTGTATATGGCACATCCATACCTGATGGCCTCTGAGACCAAAAGTCCTCTGAGCCACTGTAATCAGATTTACAAATAGGTATGAGTCACCACAGGGTGCTGGGAACTGAAGACAGGTCTGCTGTGAAGGCTCTTAGCTTCTGAGCCATCTCCTCAGTCCCTTATTGTCTTTGTATTTGGGGGGGGGTGTCCCGCGTAGTGCCCATGGGATCCAGAAGAGGGAATCGGATGCACTAGAGCTGGTCTTTGAGCCAGTTGTGAGTCACCTAATGGACGCTGGGAAACATGTCTCTGTCTTCTGAAAAGGAAACACATGCTCCTTGCTGCTGAGCCATCTGTCCAGACCAAAAGAATTGCTTATATCAGCAGTTCTCACCTTCCTAACGCTGAGACACTTCAACACAGTTCCTCATATTGTGGTGACCCCCTGCCCATACAATTATTCCACTGCCACTTCATAACTGTAATTTTGCTACTGCTGTGGATCATATTGTAAGATGGCTGACTACCTGATCTGCAGGATATCTGGTTCACAAGCCCCAACGAGGTAAGAGCCTCCCGGGGTGAGAACAACTGGGTTACACACTGATGAAAGAAACTTAGCCACCTTCAGTTCATCCATCCAAAGATGATGAATAGCCTAGAGGTTGGATTTGATTCGCTAATACTTTATAGGGGATGTTTGTGTCTACGTTCATTCCATGTGACAGTTTTCCTTTAATGTTGCATATTTATCTGAGTTTGTTATCAGGGTAACGGTAAACTAATTGAGTGAATCAGCAAGCATGACTCGAGCTTCTGTTTCCTGAAAGAGATTATAGAGAATTAGTGTTGCTTACTCCTTAACTGTATGGAAGGCCTCAGCAGTGCACCTGTCTGGGCTGAGCCTTTTCTGTTCCTTTTTAAATATCGCAAATTACTGTCTTGATGGGGTCTGCAGAGTTGGCTCAGTGGCTGAATCACTTTTCACACAAGCTGGAGTCTCCAGGTTGAGATTCTCCAGACCCAGATGAAGCCAGACACATGGTATAACCGTCTAGAATCACAGTGATCCCGCACTGAGTTAGGAAGGAGGGTCTCCCTGAAAGCTGCTGAGCCACCCAGCCTTTGTACTGTGAAAACAAATGAGACGGGTGTACCCAACCAGAAGAAAGGGGGGACCGACCCCCAAGGTTGACCGCGCTCTTCCACACATGTGCCATGCGCAAACCCATAAGAGCTAGCTCGATAATAAACAAGGATCATTTATAAAATAAATAACAAACAAGGACCATTCACTCAGTGTTGCTGATTTTATGAGCTGACTTGCTTTCGTTAGAAATAGCTATTCAAGTCGCTAACTTTGTGAATGTAGAGTTATTCACACCATTTCTTTGTTCTCCCTTCAATAACCTTGGCATAACTGGACAAGGAAACTGTTAGTTGATTGACAACTACTCCTCTTCATTTCTTAATTCTCTGTGTTTCTTTCCTCCCTCTCCCCAACCCCTTCACTGTCTGTGCTAGAAAAATTAGATTTTTTCAATGTAATCAATCTTTGAAAGGTAAAAAATAAATTTTGATTCTTGTATAACATTCTAGATCTTACTTCGTTCCTTAAAAATTAGAGGCTTTTAATCTATAAACTTATAGAATTCTACTTTTTTAATGTTGCACATACACATTTTAAGAAATAAGTGTAAAAATTAGGAATTTTGGAATTATCACTATTTTTACTTGTAAAAAAAACATAAAATATTATACTATAGAGCACAGCAACATTGAAAAAAATACTTCTTTATTTAAAATACCCACACCCATTCTCTCACATTCTAAACTGATTATTCTACACATGAAAGTTATTTTAAAACAACTTCAAAGGTAACCACACAAAGAAAATTAAGAGTAAAGCACTTGCTTCTTGTACCCAGAAAATGAGTATATTTTTCAGCCTTCCTTTAATGAATTGGAAATCATTCTCTTTTCCATTCTCTGATTTTTGTTAAATTAAGCAAGCAAAGCAATTGAGAAAAAGCCAACTAAATGCTGTGGTTCTGGTTCATCCAATTTGGTTTTAATTATGAGTGTTTAATCAAAATAAAACCCTCGAGGAAGAGGCACAGCCAAGGAGATTGCTTCAGAAGTCCTTGAGACAGCAAAAGGACAGGAGGGAGGAAAGCCTGGGTTGGCAAGAGAAGATGCTGCAGAGCCAGTAGGAAGAGCCACCAACATGTCTCAAAGCCCCGAGGACCTGGGAATTGGTTCAGGAACAGTTTCTTCCCATCCTTCCCGAATTTCACTTGAATGTGCTGATGGTCGTGGCTACAGCCCTCTGGAGAAGCCAAGTCTGAAATGAAGATGCTGCAGTGCTGATTCTTGGCTGACTGGGAAGACATGGGGTGTGAAAACCAAAATTTTCTTGGACCGCTTTATGCCTTTTACTAGCTACTGCGATTTGAGTCAGAATGGCCCCCATGGGATCAAATGTTAGCATGCCAGGGAGTGGCACTATTGGAGAGGATTAGAAGGATTAGGAGGTGTGGCCTTGTTAGAGGAAGTGTGTCACTGGGGGTGGGTTTTAACTTTTCAAAAGCCCGTGCCAGGCCCAGGCTCTCTCTTCTCTTTCTGCCCATAGATCAGGATGTAGCTTCAGCTACTGTTCCCAGCCTGATAATAAGGGACTAAGCCTCGGAAGCTGTAAGTGAGCCCCCGATTAAATGCTTTCTTTGATAAGAGTTGCCTTGGTCATGGTGTGTGTGACACTAGAGTCCAGCCCTGCTGCTGTGAATTTATTAGTGCCAGCCTTCCCGCTCACAGGTATCTCCAGGCCCTTGCTGAGGCAGTGCTTACAATTCTCCTGCCAATAGATTTCCAAGAACCATGATTTTTAACCTGGGAATGTGAGTTTACATGCTAGAAGGTGTTTCTGGCCTCACAGCTTGCTCCCTATCCCTCCCTGAATCCTGTCTCAGAATCAAAGGTAAGAAGGGAGCCTGGCTCTGCTGCGGAGGCCCTCATTCCTCTCTTCAGACCTCTCTCTGTGGTGTCGGTCTCTGATGCCGAGGTTTCACTCTCCTCAGAGCCTCTGCTGTGCTGTTGTCTGTCTGTCTGTCCATGGTGTTACTAACTCCTCTGTTAAACTTCTTACTGCTCCCCCACAGTCCATTTTCGTGAACTCCTGAGTCCTCATCTGAGGCCTTGCACAATTTATCATGGTGAGGGAGGCATGGTGGCAGAGTGCCAGGCGGCTTCTCACCATCTGTATGTAGCCAGGAGGCAGAGCACAATGAATGCCGGTGCTCAGCTGGTGTTCTCTTTATTAGCCAGCCCAGGGTTCTGGCCCAGGGATGATGCTACAGCACATTAGAATTTGTCTTCCCACCTCAGTTAAAGCCAAACTAAGCCCTTCCCTGCTGTGAGTCCAGATTCCATCAGGCAGGCAATATCAAGTGCACTGGTCTATGGCTTTCTTTTTACTGGGATAGTAAAAGTGCAAGCCCCCTCTTCCAGGGATCCCGCCATTCAGGAAAATCAGTCCATACCACCAGGATTCCCTGCGTCTTATATTTTGAATACAAACAAGTTCTTCTTGGAGTTTTTGTACCGGTGACTGTTCGTGTTCCCAGGCTTCAAGAGTCCCCAGTCTGCAAATGAGAGTCATCTCTGTTTTTCCTACCAGACAAAGGACGTGGGAACTTGCTATGGACCTGCCAGTCACATAAAGCAAGTCCTATCGCTGTGGTAAAAGAAAAAAAAAATCCTATAAGAGCAACTTAAGAGAAAAGAGTCTTCTTCTGGTTCACAGTTCAGGAAACAGAGGTGAGTGCATGCATGCCAGCTCACAATGAAGAGGCAATGTATGCTCTTTGAGTATTTGTGGACACATACGAGATAAATGGGAAGGACTGTGTTGCGCCAACACAATTGCTACAGATATTAAACTCACTTAACCCAAGCAGCAACTATGGCCCCAGACAAACATGCTAGGAGAATACAGAAGGAAAGGTCAGCTGAACACTTCACACTTCTTTAATTGGAGAAATCCAAGCTTTCTGTTAATTTATAAACTTTCCCCTTATCAAGGCAGGCCCACTCAGGACCATGGCACTTTGGGCCATTTTTTTAGTGAAGTGATAAGTGAATTTCCCAAAGTTCCTTCACACCATCACCTAGACTCGTGTTCGAGTGATTCCTGGGATGTGTGCAGGCTACACAGGGCACCATTCCCCACTGCCCTCTGCCGTCCATCAGGCAACACTCCCTGAAGCATGCCCTAGGAAGGTCACGCTAGGAAGGACGCTCTAGACAACAGTTCCGCAGAGTCTAGGTGGCATGCCAAAAGCCAACTCACTTGGAACATGCAGGTTTGCCCAAATGTGCTTTACTTCCTGTCTTTATTAGCATTTCCAATGTCGTGAAGAGACCATAACCAAGGCAACACTTAATAAGGAAAACATTGAATTGGGGCTGGCTTACAATTTCAGTGGTTTAGTGCATTCTCATCATAGTGGGCAGCATGGTGGCATGCAGGCAGATGCGGTGCTGGAGGAGGAGCTGAGAGTTCTGTATCTTGAGACACAGGCAACACGAGACTGTGTGACTGAGCTTGGCCATTATAACCTCCTAGCCCCACCTCCACAGTGACGCACTTCCTTCAACAAGGCCACGCCTTCTAGTAGTGCCACTCCCTATGGGCCAAGCGTTCAAACGCATGAGTCCATGGGGGCCATGCCTATTCAAACCAGCGCACTTCCCTTTGGTTTTGTGTTTTACATTTATGTATGTACTCACGTCATGGTATATATGTGGAGGCCAGAGGACAGCTGGCAGGAGTCCGTTCTCTCCTTCCGTGTGGGTCCTGGGGATTTCGCTTGGGTCATCGGGCTTGCCCACAGCATCTTCTTCCTGTTAGTTCTGACGTGGTGCCCAACCCCCAAAATGACAGCCTGGGCTCAGTGCAAGCTGGACTCTGACCAGGTAAACAGATGGATGGCTAGGGAATAAACAAAAGCCTAAAATAAGCATTCCTCACGAACGCGTGAAGTGAGTTTCTGTTTGTCAGACAGCCATCAAGACCTGAACCTGGACACAGTAATTATCTAGTCTATATTTTTCTAGCAGTACTTATGAACAACATCAAAAACAACAAAAATCAGTAACCTTCAGATATAGAAAATAAAGGTTTTTGTTTTTTGTTTTTTCAAATGCACAAAGTACGAAGCCTCTAGCTAAATTGCTTTTCTCTAGCCCTGGAGGAAACAGGATCAAAGAAAATTTATTTTTATTCATCTCTTTCCCTTGCTAGGCTGTTACCTGCTCCTACAGCTGGTTACCTCCAGAAATTGGGCACCAGTTCTCCATCAACACCTGTAATGCACATCAAATCCCCACACTAGTAACCCCACTCCCCACGTTTCTCAGGCTCTTCTGACCAGCAAACCTGTCCTCACTAGTCTTTCAGGCTGTTCCAGCTTACAGGCTCTTGCATTGCAACCTTTCTCTTCAAAAACTGGTGAGGCTTTTCTGCCAGTTTCCTGTTTTCTCTGCCCCTGAGAGACAGCCATGGGAGTTTAGAATTCCCCCCCCCCCCAATAAACTTGTCTTTCTACCCAGGGAGCATTCCTGTCAGGTGGTTTCACTGCACCCTTGCTTACAGTTGCCAGTTCAGGAGTGATGGGTGAAGGAGCTGTGTTTAAATCCACTTTCTAAGAAGGACGCTCAGGGCTGGACAGATCACACGGCCTTTCTAGACTTCCACAGTTACAAGTGACTACCCGAAGACCAGAAGAGAGCTGGGAGTGGTCCTCTGGGCCCTTTCTGCGTGGGCCATCACCATCTTCAATGTCAGGCCTGGAGTCCAGACACAGTAATTAACTGGTCTATATTTTTCAAGCAGCACTTGAGAAAAAACAAAACAAAACAAAACAGCATCCTCCAGACATAGAAAATAAAGTTCTTTTTTTTCAAATGCATAAAGTGGGAAGCCTCCTACCCTCGTGGGAGTTTAAATTGCATTTCTCTAGTCCTGGAGGGAACAAGATCAAAGAAAAATGATTTTTACCCATTTCTACCAGCTGCTAGCCATTTTGCTTGTTGAGGAACGACGGGGTTATCTATTTGAACCTGCCTTTATTGCCAGTAAGTACTACACACTGTGTAGGAGTAAGTCTTTGCTGAGACGGGCTTCCTTCACACATGCAATTCCAAGGTGCTTTCTCTGCCCGGTCTTCATTTCCCAGCTATCTCTGTAGTAATAATTTCATCCTGAGATGGAACTTTTGATTAGCACTGAGTCATGCAGCCCACGCGTGAGCCAGACTGCCCAGTGCTTGTCAGAAAACAGCTATGTTTTCATTTTTTATTACCCACACAGGTCCAATTTTTAAAATTTTTGATGTCTACTTTTCAAAATCCTGTAGATGATCGAAGTCTGCATCAACCACTTGAGGGGTGAAGGGGGTGGGGTTGAATTTTTCCTAATGAGAATTCTGGGTATAACCGTCTCCATCAGCAAGAGAACCTGGCTGCTTCCGAGATTTGTGCTTCATCTCTTCAGCTGTGCTACATGTAGCCTGGGGTTGAGAACTGTTCGACACTGCTGGCTCCACAGTGTGCCCCAGATGTCTACCCTGTAGGCTCTGCTGGCCTCTGACACCAGTAAAGCATCAGTGCCAGAGCACAAAGCCTTTCCTCACTGGCCCACAACCTGCCTCATCTGGCAAGGAGCTCAGAGGCACATGGAGCTCCATGAGACAGTGAGTAGTGAGTTCACCTAGTGTGTTTGGTTCAGAATTGTCCTGTAGAATGTAGGGAGACTCTACATGCTGAATCCTGCAATGCCCGGGGCCTGAGGATTGACACAGCTGTGCAGGTGGTCCCCAGTAGGCACCTCCCTGCCAGTCTGAAACAGAGCAGAGCCTGGGTGGCCTCTCTTGTGCAGCTGTGGGGTGACAAGGTCACTGCATGGAGGGAATAGGGACTGGAGATGTGGCTCAGTTGGCAGGATGCTTGCTCAGCGAATAGGAAACCCTGGGCTCAGTCCCCACTACTGCAGGAAGTGGGAGTGGTGGCGGACTGGTTTGGTTTTTTGGTTTGACTTGAGCAAGTCAAACATGAGCAGGATATGGGAAAGCAAGGAACAGCTCCAGTTTAGAAGAGCCAGGGTTCTGTCAACTGTTACATTGAAACTCTGACTACAGTCATAGCTACAGAAAGACAGGATATTAAAATTCTGTACATCTAAAGAAACTAATCAAGAGAGAGGACCCTGACTAAAACGCTCAATCCCCATCCCGAAAGGCAAAGAGGATGGACATCGGAAGAAGAAGAAAGCAGGAAACAACCTAGGAACCTGCCACAGAGGGCCTGTGAAAGGCTCTGCCCTGACTATCAAAGCAGATGCTGAGACTTATGGCCAACGGTTGGGCAGAGTGCATGGAATCTTATGTATGAAGTGGGAAATAGAAGGTTATGGAGAGGACAGGAACCTCACAAGGAGAGCAACAGAACCAGAAAATTTGAACGCAGGGGTCTTCCCAGAGACCCATACTCCAACCAAGTACTAGGCATGGAGATAACCTAGAACCCCTGCGCAGATGTAATCCATGGCAGTTTAGTGTCTAACTGGGTTACATAGTAATGGGAAGAGGGACTGCCTCTGACATAATCTGATTGGCCTGCTCTTTGATCACCTCCCCCTGAGGGGAGAGCAGTCTTACCAGGCCACAGAAGATGACAATGCAGCCACTTCTGATGTGATCTGATAGACTAAGATCAGAAGGAAGGAGAGGAGGACCTCCCCTATCAGTGGACTTGGGGAGGGGCATGCGTGAAGAAGGGGGAGGGAGGGTAGAATTGGGAGGGGAAGAAGGAGGGGTTTATGGGGGGAAAATCTTATTTGGGAATAAAGTGTAATTAATAAAATAAAATAAAATTAAGAAAAAAGAATAAGGATTGGCTTGAGCTGTTTGTAATCCATTTACTATGAAAGCAGTGCCTCAACTACCATTCAGATGTATCCAGGAATCCTAAGAAGATCAAGCAATAGGCAACATCCGTGCTATCTTAACTTTGTAATGGGGTGTATCTCTTTTTGTTTTGTGTGTATAGGTACTTTTTTCTGTAGGTATGTCTGCGAACCAATTCCATGCCTAATGCCAGAAGAGGCTGTCAGATCCCAGGGGACTGGAGTTAGAGACAATTATGAGCTACCATATGTGTGATGGTTGAATAAGAATGCCCCCTTTGTGGGACTCCTAACAATGAGTTGGGACATCTCTGACTCTTTTGCTTGCTCTTAGGATCCTTTTCCTCCTACTGGGTTGACTCATCCAACCTTGATATGAGGGTTTGTGCCTAATCTTATTGTAACTTGTGGTGCCGTATTTGTTTGGCATCTCTGGAAGGCCTGCTTTTTTCTGAAGGGAAATGGAGAAGGAAGGGGTCAGGGGACGAGAGGAGGCGGGGAACACTGGGAGGAGGGGAAACTGCAGTCAGGATTCATTGTTTAAGAGAATAATTACCAAAATTAAAAAAATAAAATGGTCCCCTTAGGCTCATATACATGAATGCTTAGTCATCAGGGAGTGGCACTACTTGAGAGGGGTTGGGGGTGTGGCATTACTGGAGAAAATGAATCACTGAAGTGGGCTTTGCGGTTTCAAAAGCAGGGCCCAGAGGCTCTCTCTTCTTGCTACCTGTGACCCTGAGTGAAGACCCCTCAGCTGCTTCTTCTGTGCCATGTCTCCCTGTGTGTTCCCATGTCCCTCATCATGGTGACAATGGGCTAAACCTCTGAAAGTGTTAGCAAGCCCTAATTAATGTATTTTTATAAGAGTTGTCATGCTCATGGTAGTGTCTCTTCAAAAGAACAATTAAAACAATATAGGTGCTGGGAATTGAGCTCAGGTCCTATTAAGACCAACCAGTGCTCTTAACCTCTGAGCCGTCTCTCCAGCTGCAGAGGGGAAATGTAAGTGAAAAGAATAAAAAAGTTACCAGATGTCTATTCTGTTTCCCCTTCTGAGTGAGCTTTAAGCATCCTCCCTTGGGTCCTTGTTACTTATCTTCTTTGGGTCTGTGAATTATAGTATGTTTATCTGTATTATACAGCTAAAATCTACTTATAAGTGAGTACATACATTGTGTGTCTTTCTGGGTCAGGGCTACTTCACTCAGGATGATCTTTTCTAGCTCTGTCCTTTTGCCTGAAAATTTCATGATTTCCTTGCCTGAAGAGAGGGAACAGGGTAAGAGAGAGAACACAGAGAGTAATGAGGGTTTATATCAGACCTGGAGAGAGCAAGGTGGGAGGACAGAGGGATGACAGAGAGAAGAGAGACCTTGGGTGGGGGCATCTGTGACAAGCTGGAGACCTACAACAGGGGAGGCTCCTGGGGGGATATGAGGGTGACTCTAGCTGAGGGTCCTAGTAGCAGGGGTCATGGAGACTGAAAAGGACACCTCTAACTAGACAAGACTCCTAGTGGAGGGAGGAGAACACTAACCTACCAACAAAAACTTCGATCCAAAATTTTCCCTGACTACAAGATGTTCAGGGACAAAAATAAAGCAGGGATTTAAGGAAATGTCCAATCAGTGCCTGGCCCAACCAGAGACCCACCCCATCAGAGACAGCCAATCCCTGACACTATTAAGGATACTCTGTTATGCTTGCAGACTGGATTCTAGCATAGCCATCCTCTGCGCAGCTCTACCCAGCAGCTGATGGAAACAGCTGCAGAGTCTCACAGCCAAAATTTAGGTGGAGTGCAGGGAGTCTTGTGGAAGAGTAGGAGGAAGGATAGAAGGACTCAGAGGGGACAGGAGCTCCACAAAAAGACCAACAGAGACACCTAACCAGGGCTTGGGGGATGGGAGCCTGTAGAGACTGAAGCACCAACCAAGGACCATGCATGGACTAGACCCAGGCCCCCTACACAGATGTAGCCGATAGGCAGCTTGGACTTCATCTGGGTTCCCTAATAAAGGGAGTAGGGGCCCACTCTGACATGGACTCTGTTGCTTGCCTTTTGATCACTTTTAACTGGCAGGGCTGCCTCACCAAGCCACAGGGGAAGAGGATGCACTCAGTCCTGATGTGACTTGATGAACTGGGGTGGGTGGGTAGGCAGAGCTCCCCTTCTCTGAGGAGTAGGGGGTGGGGGGGATGGAGGAAAAGGGAGGGAGGGTGGAACCAGGAGGAAAAGAGGGAGTGGGCTATCACTAGGATGTAAAGTAAATAAATAGATAAATAATTTTTTAAAAATTTTTAAAAAGTTACCAGCTGAGAAAGTTACTGTGATGGAGGGTCACAGTGTTAGAAGAATTGGGGTATAGGTAGATTAGTGAGAGAAAATCTTGTTGAAGACATGAAGGTGCTCTGAGCCTTCAAAGGAGACATCTTTCTTAGAGCAGGAGCCTAAAGAGAAGGCTTCCTCAAGAAGCAGTGAGTGTGAATTAATTACCTGAGAGAGACAAGCTTTGTTTGTAGTATTGTTATACCCAGGTCTTAGGGTCCCCAAAGACCTCCAGGAGCAGGACCACAAATGCAGGAGCAAAGAGCTTTATTTGGTCTTAAGCTTGGTCTCTCCACCATCACCAGTGCAGTGGATCAGAGAGGAGAGCCCCGAGCAGTTGCATGGCAGGATTTTTATTGGGGATTGAGCAAGAACTGGGAATTTCCATCTTAACAGTTACACAATTGGGTAACATTCAGCAAGAGCAAGCTTGTTACAAAGTGATTGGCTAACTAACAACTAACTCTGAGAAAGCGATCTGTAGATCTCAGGAATGTTAAGTATTTTCTGTGTCATGAATGTTCCACTACAGGATTGGTGGGCTGCCCAGCACAGATGCCTCCCCTGAGATAAGATACCTTCCCTTTCTTGTGCTTACCCTCAGGCTGTTCCTTGGGTAGGGTATTTTATGGCCTTGTTGCTGGAATTAGTGACCTAGGACCTAGTTCTTGGGAATGGTGACTTTGGGGTGATAGTGTCCAGTCCTGGTCCTCTCAGTATGCAGCAGGCTGAGCATGCAGGGGCAACCAGGAATCTACTCACTGTGAATAGGAAAGTCAAGACAGGCCAAAGTAACCATAGCCTCCAAGTCCAACTCCATGAACTAATGGGTTAGTGGGGTTGCTTACAACAGTATGAGTGACAAGTTACTGGAATATGGATGACTCGTGGACAAACACATAACTGAAACCCCCTCCCTAGTACGGGTTATGGTCCATGGAAGCCTGAGCTGAAATAACTATAACTAGGAGGAAGCTCAACAGACCAGTATCTCTAGTGGGCAGCCTGGCTGGTTGGAGACTCCAACTGCTATTCATCACCTCTATGACACTGGGAGGTCTATGCTGAGTCTTCTAACTTTCAGCTTTCCAAAACAGTTGAGGTTTTGCTTACATCCTGAATCTCAGGAGCCACAGGTCCTGGAAATAATGTTTCAGTTTAAAGGAAATCACTTCACAACAAAATATAAGGACTGTTATGCCCATTCGTGAGAACACCCCCAAAGACCACCAGGAAGAGACTCCTCTGTAAATACATAAGGGTTTATTTAATACAAGCTTGAGCTCGGGCTGCAGCAATCTCCTTGGTTAAGAGGAGAGTGTTGCCCTGCGGTTTTGGGGAACAAGGTTTTTAAAGGGAAAAACCACAAGCAGGGGGTTACATGCCTTGCATTACATGATTGGGTTAGAGAAATTGACTTTTGAAATGATTGGTTTACTTTAGGCGCCAAGACCATAAATGGTTCTGACCTGTCCATATGGGCCAATTTCCTAGCAACTGTATCTCTAGTGGGCAGGAAAAGAATGCAGCTCTTCCCCTGAAAGTGGCTGAACGTGTCTCCACGTGGCTAGCCTTTGTTCATGCTTGTGCTTTAAACTTTAAACCAATACCCAAAAAATCTAAATTTCAATTCTTTGGTCTCTTAGGACTCACAGGCCACAATAAGAAAAGCAACCTGTGCCCTGAGTTCAGCAAAAAGTTACTATGGGTCATTCAATGGCTTATGTCAGTGGATATTTCATGGAAATATTTGTGACTTTGAGTCACCAGACAATGAGACACAGTCACCTGAGAGGAGGTGCATACAGGACATGACAGGATGGCCCAGGAGAGAGGTGGAAATGGGCAGAGCCAAACTGTTGGCTGAGTGAATGAAGAGAGAGAAATGGGGTGGAAGAATCTCAGGCTGCAGACAGAAGGACTGGGAAGGTAGGGAGTCAGACTCACTATTGCAATGTATATCGCGTTCTTCATAAGAGGGAGCTCAGTGGGGGTAGGGGTGGAAAGACACAGCAGGAAGCTATACTCTGAAAGACAACTGTTTCTTTCTGCTCCATTTTATTAAATTTTTCCATATTCTCACATTTTTTATCTTACATTCAGACTGTGTTTTAAGATTGTGCAAAGAAAACCGTCTCTGTTGCCTAAAAGCATGCACAAATGATCTACTTGCATGCAGAATAAACAGTCTCAATGACTCTCCACCTTTACTGCTTTCCTGGCTCACATAAGTAGACAAACTTATTGGCCAAGTGACTTCTCTGGCCAGAGAATGTTGGTCCAGTAGAGGAAGAGTGATCTGGCTCAAAAAAAAAAAAAACAAAAAACAAAAAAAAAAAAACAAAAAAAAAACACAATTTAAATAGCCCTTCTTAAAAAGTATGAAGTATTCCTTTAGTGTTTTTATATGAAGATATTATTGTATTGCACAGAACAGTCATCTGGAAAATGCTATAGTATTAGGAGGATGTGTTTTTGTAGCACAGTGATGTAATCACTTGAACAATTCATTGTCCTCCAATGGCTCAGAGACATTTCCTATGGGTGAAAGCTAATGAGATCTAGGAGAAAAGCCTCTGGCTTGGCAAGAACACAACGCAAACCAACACAAACCATGCTTGTCTGCTTCCTTCCAGTGCTGATATATTTTTAAGACTCTACTTTGGAGACCCAACTTGAAGTCTAGACTCATTTACACAATTGTGCATGAATGTCATTCCTTCCTCCACAGGAGGCTGGAGATAGACATTGACACGTGGAAGAATGTTTGTTCTTCCTGGAGGCAGGGCACAGCAAAAGTGAGGCCAGTCTCCCAGACAAGACAAAGATCGAGTATTTGAGGGGACAGTTATCTGAAAACTTTCTAGAAGTTTCTGCAAAGTTGATTAAGAAGTAGATAGAAAACACAAATAAATTATGGGTAGAAAAAGGGAGGAGGAGGAAGAAGTCCATAGAAATTATTCTTTAGTAATGGTGTAACAATAGTGTAACGAGTGTTGGGGAGAGGTAGCTCAATGATAGAGTTCTTGACCGGAATGTAAGTGGTCACAACTTCAGTCTCTGGTAGTGACAAAAGGAAAGAAAGAAAGAGAAAAATAGCCCAACACAATGATATTAGTAACCATGTTGGGTTTGAAGCTTTAGATTAAATGAGGAAGGAGATTCCAGTCTATATCTTACCTAATCTAACATAGACAATGTTTCAGAAATAACCCTAAGACTATTCAAAGCTTTAACAGAGAACACTGGAGTCATATGGTTGTGTATCCGAGTTCTCCCTAGTTCTGACCAGCAAGATTGTTACAGTTTATATGATCTTCTCCAGAGAATGAAGAAAAATGACTCATCTGTTCCCTTCATGATGTTATGCCCAAGTCTCCCAGACGCCAAACACCACCAAGGAGCAGATTCCAATGCAAGCATAGTAGGGTCTTTATCTCAAGCTCAGGCCCACACTGCTGCTGATGCAGCAGTTCTTGAGTGTAGAATCTTGAGCTCAGAGGGAGGAGGGTTTTTATTGGTTTACAACAAGGTCTGGGAAATTACAGACTAGCAGTTACACAATTGGGTGACATTCAGCAAGGGCAAGCTTGTTATAAAGTGATTGGCTAACTAACATAACTAACACTGAGCGAGCTGTCTATAGACCTCAGGAAGTGTTAGGTATTTCCATGCCATGAATGTTCCAGCATAGATGCCCCACCCTGAGATAAGATACCTTCCCATTCTTGTGGTTTTCTCCAGGCTATTCCTTGGGTAAGGGATTCCATTGCCTTCTTCCTGGATTTGGTGACCTATGCCCTAGTTCCTGGGGCTGGTGACTTTTGGGGTGGAGGGTGAGGGTCAGGCCTTGTTCTCTCAATTAGATTAGTATAACTGTGAGACAAAGCCAGACACCTCCTTCACTCATCAACAAAGACAGAATTACTGTAAACAAAATCCTGAGAACACAAGCCACATAGTGTGTAATAAAGTATGAGGGCACCATTATTGGTGACCAAGAGTGGTAGAGAAAGAGGACTCTGGGTTAGTTCAGTGACACCACTGACGTGAGAAGTAAACTCAGATGGTTCATTTTCATTTTCGAGCCAGCTTAGGCCTCACTACAAATGAACAGAAGACACAGACCTTTGGTGCAACCTTCTAGTTTAGCTGTTCCCAGACTGGCCCAAACCCCATTGTGCTATGTCCACCCACCACCCCAACTACAAGTTTACAGTAGAAAGTTGCTGACAGCCAAGAAGGTCCTTCTTTCTGATAAGCTTACAATAACCAGGATGCAACACACAGAGATGAGCCCTCGAAGGTTTTCTTTGAGAGAAAGACAAGCAGAAGGCAACAGAGGGGGCGAGGAGACCTGGAGGAGGGGTGAGATGGTACCTCCTGTTTACTCAGTGATAGAAAAGGCAGGAAGGACCATGCATGCGGTTTATAAACTGATCTCTGCACTCTCTCAGCTTGGCATACATGTCATTCCAGGCTGATTCCCAATTTCACTAGACTGAGGCTTAGAGGTCAAGAACTGCTTAAACATGGTGTTGAGAAATATTGGTTGCTATAATCAACTTCAAGGAAAAAAAATAAAATTACACTATGTGTTGATGAGTTTTCCGCCATTGTAACAAAACACCTAAGGAAATCAACTTGAAAGAAAGGTTGACTTTGGTTCCTAGTTGCAGGGTCCTTATTGCCTTTTTCCCTGAGATGACACACAATGTCACAGTGGAGGACATGCTGGACCAGTGCTTCTCAGCTCAGGGTGGCCAGGAAGTACAGAGGTTGCCATCCCAATATCACTGTCTGCAGAGCCTATCAAAACTAAACAGCATACTGAGAAATTCAATGTTTGCATATCCTGCAGTGGCTAGAGAATTCAGTTCCTGAATACATTCTTAATTAAAAAAAGAAACCTCTTGCAAGCAAGCATTATGATGTGTACAATGCCAAGTATTTCTTCTAGTACACTGGAAATATTAGAAGCAAACGGTGTCCATCACCAGATATATTAGTTACTTCTCTGTTGTGATGACCATTATCATCCTGTTAAATAGAACAAAATTTGTTTTAGACTTATAGAAGCCTTTATATTAAAAAAACATTTTGCAAAACCATCATCAGGAGAGTAGTTGCCTGGGAAGTGAAGAAAGCAAGCAGGAATTTGGAGCATGGAAGGAGACTGGGACACGGCTGTATGTGCTTACAGTGTGTGCACGTAACCCTTAGGCAATTTCTAATAAGAAGAACTTTGCCAAGGTTACCAGGCAAGGGCATTTAGTCTCATTCTTGCTGTGGCTTTAATAGTGTCTCGGCATAATTGATCACCCAGTAGATACAAAGGTACAAAAAGATTTAAGAAAAAAATTTGTAACAAAAATAACTAATGATGCCATTGCAAAAAGTAATTAATTTTCAAATGTTTTTTTCTGTATTCATCATATATCCATAGACATTTTTAATACTTAGTGCAATGACACCAGTGATTTACTGCACATTTTTTTTCCTGTCTCTTTGTGATGGAGGTTGGGTATAAACTGATTTATTGTCACAGGTGGTGAGGGAATTCATGAGCTATATCACTGGCTGCTGGATTCCTCAGGGGGCTGAAGCAGAAACCCACTGATCATGACTAATGAGTCCATCTCACAACACAGTCTAGCTTCTAAGTCATGGCTGGGACATCAGTAAACTATCAAAGCATATCACCTGGATATAGTATTGTGTGTGTAAAGATGTTTCATGTGTTTACATTGTATTGGGCTCAAACTGGTTCAGCGAAGTTGGCCACATTGACTACGAGGGCCTCACACTATTCTCAACAGCCTCGCACACACCTGCCTGAGGCTAGGGCTTCCCCAGAGGTAGGCAAGAAAATGGAGTTAGTGAGCTCTGCCCTTCCCTGAGCATCTCAAGCTTTGAAATCCTGAGCGGGGGAATGTATTCAAGCACACCAGTGCAAAATCATCTCCTGGAACTTTGAAAATTCACTTGTCTGCATGCAAGCATGTGGACTTTCATGTTCACATGTGTGCGAGATGCACGTTGTGTGTGAGTGTGCACGCATAAGTGTGTATTTGTGAAAGCCTGAGGTTGGTATTGAGAGTCTCCTCACTTACATATTAAGGTGTGGCCTCTCAATGGAACCCGGAGCTAGCTAATAGTGTGATTTGCCAACTCACCACAGAATTCCTGTCTCCTCCTCCTGCACGCTGGACTTACAGATGGGCCATTTTATTCACTCGGGATTTATGTGGGTTCTGGGAACCCAAGCTCCAGACCTCAGTCTTGCAGATCCACAAGAGCTGAGCCATTCCCCCAGCTCTGTGGTTGAACTCACATGGCTCAGCGGTTGAGAGGACTTTCTGCTCTTACAAAAAGAGCCGAGTTCACTCCCTAGCAACCGTGTTCGGTGCTCACAACCCCCTGTAACTAGCTCCAGGGCATGTGATAGCATCATCTGGCTTTTAGAACACACACACAAGTAAAACAAATACTCGGAAAAGCAATGACTAACATTTCTAACCCACTTGTATGCTAGAGGCACCAAATAAAACCCAGAAGCTGCTCTTCTCTGTGTTGAAAATGAAGGCAAGGTTAGGACAGTATTGTCAAAATTGATGCTACATGATGAGAGCTTAGTCTGTGGGAAAACAAAACAAAACAAAATAAAATAAAAATGTGTAGGGGTGCAAACACAGACCCAGAAGAAAAGCAACAGCTGGGGGTGGGGAACAGAGTCAGCCTGCAGACTCTGGAAGTATTAACATAGCTAAATGGAATTAACCTTTCTGGAGGCCATTGCAAAGGTGGAATTAGAATTAGAATGAGAACCTTGCATTAGCTAGGCAAATGATGAATATCAACATTGAAATTAAATCTCTTAAACTAGTTCCAAAAAGCAATTAGTTTCTCATGAAGCAATGTAATAGAAGATGCACGATTATCAGAAACGGATGGGAAAACATTCCTTGATTGACAGAGAAGTTTAATGAGATGGCCGGAAGATCCTGCCAAAATGAAGCTTCCGTATCTAACGTTCTTACACCAGGCAAACGGGGGACTATGGAAGACAATGCTCTCTTGCTCATTTCTGACTGTGGACGGCAAGCCAACATGCTTATATAATCCTGAAGGTGACATTTACTTGTGTTCTGTGTTTCTATTCTGAATGTACACATACATGAAATGAAAAAAGAAAGGAACCAAAAGGTGGGCCAGCCCTCAAAGTTGACACTGAAGCAAATATATAATATATACATGTTTGTAAGTACTTGTATGTACATGTGTGAATGTATGCATGTATGTACATATATATATGTGTTATGTATGTATTGAGTGTGTATGTGTTCATCTGTACGTATGTATGTGAGCAGGTCCACATGCATGTGGGTACCTACACATGCAGAGACCAGAGGTCACCATCGTTGTCTGTTGTCCTCTGTTTCATTGAACTATAGGGTTTTTTGTTTATTTGTTTGTTTGTTTGTTTGTCTTTGAAAACAAGGTCTCTCATAACCCTGGGCTCACCCGTTAGGCTGGGCTGTCTAGCTAGCAAGCCCTAGGGATCCTCCTGTCTCAGCCTCCCCCACTCTGGGATTGCAAGCGCACTGCACATGGCTGAACTCAGGCCCTCACGCTTGTGCAAAAGCACTTTACCAACTGAGCCAGCCCTCAGCCCTGAAATATACACTTCTTTCTCATGATTTTTTTACTTGTTTAGTCTGGGTTTTTTTGTTTTGATTTGTTTTTTGTTTTTGTTGTTTGTTTGTTTGTTTGTTTGAGACAGGGTCTGACTGTAGCCCAGGCTGAGTTCTGAAATCATGGGCGTGTATGCCACCACATCCACCTTGTGCTTTCTTTGTTAATTGTGACAATCTATTGTGCTACTGTACAGTAGATTTCTAGAAGCGTTTTACAAAATCCAAACTGTCCTGGTGAAGCCTCCTCCTGCTCTGCCTCTGCCAGTGCCCCCCACAAGCATTTGACCATCTGTTCCAGGTATTTGACTAACTTGGCTAATCACACACATGGAATTATGACATGTTTTCCAAGGTCTTCATGTGACTATGTGCCACGTACCATCACCTAGTAAAACTCAGCCATGCTGTGGCAGTGACAGGATTTCCTTCATGGTTAAGGCTGTGTACTATCCCCAATGTGTGCTTCTCATATCCTTTAGGTAGTCACTAACTGTTCTAGTGTCATTGCTGTTCCTGGGATGAAAAAGAGCCCTATCAAAACCATTTCAGGGAGAAAAAGGATTACATCAATTTACAGTTCCAGGTTACAGTCCATCACTGTGGGAAAATCAGGCAGACATTTCAACCAGCTACTCATAGTCAGAGCACCATAGTCAGAGCAGTTTATGCGTGCGTGTTTATTTGTGCTTAGTTCCGCTTCTCCACGGCTTGATAGACGCTGAAGCCCTGTCCTGATTCAGCGTGGTGCTCAGGGTGGATGATCCTTTCAGTGTGTTAAACAAGGTTTGTGACTGTTTCGTGGAGAACTTTGACCTCAGGCTTGGCAAGGTAGCTCAGCGGCTATGAGCCCTTGCTGCACTGGCAGAGGACTGAACGTTCCAGTATTCACTTCCAGCCACCCACAAGTACCCGTAACTCCAGCTGCAGGGGGATCTCGCGCCCTCTCCCGGCTTCTGAGATACTCCCATGCACGAACAAGCTCACAAACCTGCATAAATAATGAAAAGACTCTTTGAAAATGAGCTTTCGCGACAACCTTTTCCAGAAATTGCTCTATACCTTCCCCTTCGTGGAGTCCTGCTGCTGGCTCCAGTGAAGGGTAACGCAGGCTCCATGGAACGTGGAACATGAAACATAGAACATGGAACACCCTTCTGACCGCTCTGTCCTCCTTACTGTCTCAGAAGAGCTTTAGAAGGATCGGTTTCCATTCTTCTTTAAATGTTTGTTCATATTCTCTAGTGGCCACATCCGTTCCTGAGCTTTCTTTGGGGGAGGAAAGCTTTTTGCCAGGTGTCAGCTTTGTCCATACCTTTCCTAGTTAAACATCGTTAGTTTGTAGGTTACAGGAATCTCTACTTGTTAAATGTTATTTTGATACAGGGCCTCACCCTGTAACCCAGGCGAGCCTCAAACCCTCAGTTCTCACTCTTCTCCCCTCAGATGATGGGATCATAGCCATGTTCCACTACTCTCATTACAGAAATACAGGCCAATGGCCTGGGCTTCCTCCTCTTCAGCACGCTGATCACAGCTGTGTACCACCACAGCTCTGGCCATTTCTTGTGAGTTTATCCAGTTTTTTTATACTGCTCTTCACAGCACTTTCCTAGAATCCCTCTTGTTCCATGATATTAATTCCAACAGCTTCTTTTTCATTTCTGATTTTAATTGCTGAGTCTCCTCTTTCCCCTGGGTAAACTTGCTAAAATTTTTTGAACGGTTAATATTCTCAAAAAAGCTTCACTTAGATCAGTTAATATCTTTAAAGTTGTGTGTGTGTGTGTGTGTGTGTGTGTGTGTGTGTGTGTGGTGGTATATATGTCTGTACATACTATTGCCTTCACAGGCCAAAAAAAAAAGAAAAAAGAAAAAAAAAGAAAGAAAGAAAGAAAAAGAAGCAAATGCTTCAGATCACCTGGGGCTGAAATTACAATGAAATGTAAGCCATTTGATGGGTGGTAGGACCCACACCCCAGGCCTTTGCAAGAGCAGCAAGTGCTTCTAACCACTGAGTATTCTTGCCAGCCCCAAATTTTCTGAGCTTCTAAAACTACTACACCGTTTTATGTTTTTAACGGTAATTTAATTTTGAGACAGGGCCTCGCTGTTGCCCAGACTAGCTTTGACCTCCTGGGTTCAGGTGATCTTCCTGTCTCCCCTCTCAGGTAGATAGAGTAGTCCCTTGCCACCACACCTGGCAGGCTCGAAGTAGTTCACTGTCTTCCTGTTTCTTCATTTCACTTACTTCTGCCTTAATATTTACTTCCTTCATTCTAATAACTTTAGACATAATGTGGGGTTTTTCCCTTGTTCCCCCAAATGTCAAGTATCACTGTTGACTGGAGACATTTCTCCATGTCTAACGTGAACTACACCTATGAACTTCACCCTGGTGGTGTTTCCAGGGCAGCCTTCAGGTGGGGACATTGTGTTTTCCTTTACTTAGAGGGGTTTCCAACTGGTCCTGTGGCTTCCCTTTTGACTCCATGCTATTTTGAGGTGTTAATGTGTTTCCCAGCCTTCATCTTGCTGTTGATTCTTAATTTCATTGCACTGAGGTTCTCCGGGATACGTGCTCTCATTTTGATTTAAGCAAGTTAAATTTTGTTTTGTAAGCAGACATGAGGTCAACACTGGACATTTTAAAATATATTACAACTCAGTAACACCAACACCAAGCCACATGACTCAAATTAAAACAGTCACCTCCCCTCAACGGACAGTTCTCCAAAGAAAATAAGTCATTGTCCAATAATACCATGAAAAGACGCCTGTCCAAACAGTCAGTTATCAGAATAATGGAAAATAAAGCCACAGTTCTAGAACATTCACACCTACTGAGGTACACATGGAGAAACTGAAATTTTCTTACCTTGGCAGCAGAATAAAACTTGTGGTACTACTTTGGAAAATACACATTCCTTCAGAAAGTCAAACGACTGCCACATGACTCAGGAACTCTACTTTTCAGGGTTACACTCACGTCTGAAGGTATGTGTTGTGACAGTGCATGTGTATGGAAGTTGGCGGCAACACCATGCCACAGGAGTGGTATTTGTCCTTCTCAGCCAGGCTCATTTTGCTTAACATGATGGCCTCCAGTTCTGTCTGTTTGCTTGCAAATGACATAACTTCATTCTTCTTGATGACTAAATTATGCTCCATTGTACAAACAAGCCACATTTGCATTATTGGTCCATCCGTTTATGGGCTTCCTGGGGGATTCTATCACTTGACTGATGTGAATCATGCTTTGTAACACATGAGTGCAGGGAGGACGGTGTTGTTGGGAACTATGTGGTATAACACATCTGAAGTCCATCAACGGGTGAACTAAAAGATACGACATGTTAAGGCAAGTGGTTATTATTTGGTGATGAGAAGTAAAGCTCATGTGTGGAGTCTTGAAATGGCATGCTCGGTGAAAGAACGCAGACCAGAAATGAAATTGTACGTGTACAATTGTGCAGAGGAGAAAAACCACAACTGGTGAATCCACAAAGACATAAAGTTAACGGACACCTGCTCCTCATCAAGGAAGACAGAGATGGCTCTGCTCAGGCTAGGGGATTTCTCCCTGGGGGATAAAGTGCTCTGAAATCAATAGGATGATAAGTTGCTGGCCTGTGGTGTGAGGAAAGCCACTGAGTTATCACACCAGATAAGCAAAGTGTGTGCTATTGACAAATCCATCATGTAAAACTCATAGACAGAAGTACCCAAGGAGCACTGGGAAAGAAAGCCTGAAAACACAGCCACCCGTCACTAACAGCAGCATGCTCATTTCTCCAGCGGCATCTTGTGTGGTTGCCCAAGGATTGAAAGAACTCGCTGTATGTGATGAGGAGCCAGTTTCAAACCACAGAGGATATATGCAGTCCTGGCTTCATATAAACATGTGTTCTGTCCTCAGATTTCTAAAGAATCTATTTCCATCTTTGTGTAAGAACACTAAGTAAAAACAATAATACATGTATTCAGTTTCCAGTGTTGCTTTGAACAGGAGGAAGAAGAAAAAGATAGAGGCTATCAGAATCCCATACTGGTTTTTTTTTTTTTTTTCTGTTTGTCTGTATGCACTGAAGTTGCTGATGGTCTTTGTTCCTGCATTATGTGAATGAAAGGAAAAAAGAAAGAAGGGTAGGAAGGAAGGAAAAAAGGAAGAAAGAGGGAGCACTGAGGCCTTAACAACACAGACAAAGAGCTATGTGAGCAGCCACTCCTTCCTTCGGTGTCTGTGAGCTGCTAAGGCTGCTGCGGGGCTGACACCTCTCCAGGACTGGTGCTGGGTCACTCACAACAGCACTGAGCAGGCTGAGTTCATCTTCAGAAAAGAATATTCTGAGCTCAGGACCATGACAAGTTCTTACTCCTTCTCTTTACCACTTATTCATTCCGTTTCTCCTCCTTGTCCTTTATTTCCCACAATTCATTTATATTTTAGTAGTCATTTACACCTCTTCCCTTATTTTTATAGTTATTTCTTTGCATCTGTACATGTGTGGGCATGCAGGTACCATGGTGTAGGTGTAGAGGTCAGAGGACATCTTATGGAAATCAGTCATCTCTTTCTACTATATGAGTTCTGGGGACAGAACTCAGGGTTTCTGGTTTAGTGACAAGTACCATTACCCACTGAGCAATCTTTTCATCTCATCTTAAACTTACATTCCATCTTTACTGTTTACATCTTTGAGGGAAAGTAGAATATCAAATGGTTAGTTTAGAAGGGTTTCTTCATAAAATACTCTGCTTACATGGGGAAAACATCATGACTGTCATGGAGTGGACAGCTCTGGTGAGGTTCCTCTAGAGAAGAACAGATAGCAGGCATGTGCACATATAGATAGACAGTGGCTAGAAAGAGAGAGGGCAGCAAATAAGTCCTGTGGGTGATTGATAAGTAGATAATAGGTAGGCTAAAGATAGATAGATGGTAGATAAATGACAAGTAGATAGATATATGTAAGTAGGCAGATCGAAGACAGAGCTACATAGATGATAGATAGACAGATAGATAGATAGATAGATAGATAGATAGATAGATAGATAGATAGATGATAGCTATATAGATAAATAGATGATAGCTATATAAATAGATGGTAGATAGATAGATAGTGTAACAGTGTGATAAATAGTGTGATAGGTAGTGTGATGGCTATTCTTGGTTGTCAACTTGACTACATATGGAATGAACTACAATCCAGAAATGGAGGGCACACTTATGAGATGTTTTTGTTGTTGTTGTTGTTGTTTGGTTGTTTGGTTGTTTGTTTGGTTGGTTGGTTGGTTGGTTTGAAGCATGTGAATCCACTTCTATTCTAGATCTTTGAGGTAGATGCACACCTGCCTTTGATCTGGATCTTGAGGCAGGAAGACACACTTTAAATCTGGGCCACAACTTCTCCTCTAAGCCTATATAAAGGACATGGAAGAAGGAAGCTTTTGCTCTTTGCCTGCTTGTTCTCATTCTCACTAGCAAGTCCACTCCCTTACTAACATTAGAGCCTACTTCTTCAGAATTCCAGCATCTCCTGAAAACCAGCTGAGACATCCAGCTTTGTGGACTGAGCAGCTTCTGCATTCTTAGACCTGTGAATAGCCCACCATTGCTGGATTAGTTGGACTATAGACTGTTAGTGATTTTAATAAACCCATATATATTCATTAATTCTATATGTTATGCTACTCTAGAGAATTCTGACTAATATAGATGATAGCTAGCTAGATGATAGAAAGCTAGGTAGCTAGCTAGATGATAGATATATAGATGATAGATAGATAGATAGATAGACAGACAGACAGAGGGCAGATGACTGGTAGATAAGTGAGAGATAGGTATACACATTATTGAAGATAGACATAGGTAAGCAGATAGATCTTTATATCTGGATTTATTTAACAACGTTCTTTGTGTGGCTTTGGGAGCCCTGTGGTCCACTGTCTGTGGGCTGGATACCGGGAAGCAGCTCATCTATCTGTCTTGAAGGGCTGAGATTCTTGGAGCTGATGGTACCAACTCCTCTCTAGATGTAATTGATGGAGTTGATCTAGATGGAGTTGATCTGGACAACAGAAGACCCACATTCTCTGGGTCCACTCAGACCTGGAGTGCATCTTATCCTTCTCTGATCCTGTTGAAGCCAACTATGGATCAGTGGTGAGATTTCATACTGAGGAGGCCCACCTGCCTTCCTCAGCCTCTTGGCCCAAATGCTGACTCTTCAGAAACACCCTCACATCACAGGCACCCTTAGAAATAGGTTAAGCAACTATCTAGACAGCTCTGGGCTTAGTCAACTAGACCCATAAAATAAGTATGTCAGCCACATAACCATCACCATTAACCCTAAGACTAGAGGAAGACATGGTCATCAGAAACTGAAAGGAGAGTTTGAGGAGAAATCCTTTGCTGGAATAAGCAAGGCTGCCTCACTTTGTAAACACTGAAGCACAAAACCATCCTTTTCCTGACTTGCAGCTGAGTCTGTGGATGTGCAGCCCAAGGAAACACAGGAACTTTCAAAAGAGAGACATGCAAGACAGTACATACCACACACACACACACACACACACACACACACACACACACGGATTCATGAATGAGAGGAGGTGGTTTACTGGCAAGCTCCTATAAAGAGAATTTAAAAAAAAATAATTTGTGTGTGTGTGTGTGTGTGTGTGTGTGTGTGTGACATGTATGCAGGTGCTCATGAAGGCCACAAAGGTTCCCTGGGAATCATGAAGAACAACCACAGCTCACTGGGACAGAAAGCATGACAGGGAGTCTGACTTTGCAAAATGCAGAGCTGGATGGAGTGCTTTGACCCGGATTTGCTGGCAGTGGCCAACTTGCCTTGTGAGCCTGACACTTATTGCGGCTCTGGTATCTTCCCATTCCGTTTAGCACCTCACCCTGAATTTTGCACTGTGGGAGTGTCAAGAGCCGCTGCAGATGTGCTCATCACAGACCCTGGGCTGCAGCGCCGTGCTGAGTGGATGAGAGTTCCCTTGAGATTGCGATTTGCACAGTACTTTGTTTCCCGAAATTGCTTCTGAGAGAACTCTTGCAGGCTCAATTGAACTTTATCTCAACAGCTTTAAAAATGAAGCACTCGCTTCAAAACCTGCCCACAGTTCATTTTTTAATTCACTTTTAATTACTCTTTCAGAAACAATATTTGAAGACCTTGTAGCAATGAACAAATTATGTTCTTCTATCTTTATTTTGATTTTTTTTCCTTAATTCTGCAAAACAAAATACAGGGTAAAAGGAATGCAGGACAGAGGAATTATCATTCACATTTGCCAGATGATCAGGCCCTTTGGGGGAGTCCACACTTGCTCTGTTTTCCCAAAACAAGTATGTTTTTTCTGGCTGGTGAGCTGGGCGTGTCCCATGGACCCACAGTGAAGAAAATCATGGTCCTCCTGCCTTCCCCTCCACCTTCCCGGCCACACTGAGTCCCAGTAATCTATACATCTATAGGTATAGGGGTAATTCTAGTGGAATAGAAAAAAGGGGGGGTGGCCCTGGGGAGCCGGCTTCACTGATAAAAGCCTCACATTGACCCCTAGGACCCATGTTTTAACAAAAGAAGAAGCGGAAAGGGTTGGGTAGTTTACAGTTGTGAGCCCAGCACAGGGAGGCAGAGACAAGCAACCAGCAGGTCTCTAAGGCTCACTGGCCAAACGGCCCAGGCTAGCGCAAGCCACAGTCTCAAATAAAAGAAGGTGGACAGCACCTGAGGAACAGCGCCTGAGGGTGTCTTCTTCTCTGGTCTTCACACACACCATCACACCTTTACAAACCTGTGCATCCCCCCCCCACACACCACTATCTTGCACTTTAGTAACTGTTACGATTGTTTATTCGTTAGCACCAGCTTCACGTTAGCTGCATATCAGTCCACACCCAGTGGATCAGTGAGCTGTGGGAAAAGTACCTCCTCTAGAGGCAGAGGCTGGGTATTCTGGTCGCTCTCATGTTCCACCGAGACGCGTGGCCTGTGAGCCCCACACGGCATGTTTCCGTGTTGCTGTGAACTTCTGAAGTCCTTTCAAAGGCCTTTTGAGGTTTCCCTCCTGTGGAGGGCCTCCCCCTGGAGTCACCTGGGAACCTTATTTATCACAGGCTGATTCGAAATTCACGTCTGTCTTTTTAAGCAGCTCTTTCTTGGATTTTCGCAGCAAATCCGGACCCTGCAGTATGAGAAGGCAGCAGACAAGCAGCTGGGGAGGCAGCCTTTCGTCCATATTCCCGGGGTTGGCTCTAGGCTGCCAGTCAGAAACTGAAGGTCTGATCTGCTCCAGCCCCTTCCATCAAATGTCACAGAGTTTGCAGGGTACTCTGCACAGCGTCCTGCAGACCCGACCATTCCTAGATTATTTAAAATAACCAATATGGAGAAGACGCTATGTAAGTCATGTTTATGCTCTATCGTTAGGGAGTGACAAGAAAAATCCGTGTGTGTTCAAAACAGGTCTCAGTTCCCTTAGACAAAGATTTTTGACCCATTGATTGGTTGAGTATGTGGGTGTGCAAGCCTGAAGAAGCTTAGGAACGTTCAGAAGAGAGACCTGCAGACAGCGTACACACACACAAATACAAAATATCTTTTAAAATGTCCCTTTATAGGTGTGTGTGTGTGTGTGTGTGTGCGTGTGCGTGTGCGTGAGCGCGCATGTGAAAGAGAATGCCACATATGTACCATGAAGCCACAAGAAGAAATAAGGTCCCTGGAGCTGAAACTTAGAAGAGGCTGTCAACCTCCTCTGGGAACCAAACTCTGATAACAAAGAACTTTTAGAGTGAGTTTCTGATGTTTCCTCGCAGGCACAAAGGGACACCGTGTGAAACAGAGGTTGACTGCAGGCTGATGTCTGTCTCGTAGGACATTTTGAACATTGACCATTTGTCTTCTTAAATGACTGACTTGAATTTCAGAAAAAGGAAGACAATCTGTCGGTCCTGTTTTACCCATGAAACTCTGTGGACCTTCAGTTTAGGCTACGATGACAGAACAAGAGCTACCAGAGCAAGAGGCCCCCTCTGTGGGCGACACCCCGGACAAAGAATCACAGCCAGGGCTCTGGCAGATCCTGGTTCATTAATCCTGTGGAGGCTGAAAACCTCTGAGGAGACCAGAAGACATGGTTTTTTGTGAAGAGAATTCTGTGCTCAGTGTATGATGCTGAACTTTGACCTCTCACCCTTGCCTACATTTTGAACATCAGTTTTCATGTCTTCATCGTCATAAACATTGCCTGACTTACACAAACGCTCTCCTGCATAATGGCATTGTTCTTGCTCATTGCCATATTTTCCTGAGACACTCCTGAGCCGCCCAAGTTTCAGTTTAAATGCTACCCATGTGGGTGGCCCCTGGGACATCTGTCTTGAGGGAAGCCCTAAGTTGCAAGGTCGGGCTCTGAATATGTTCTTGGCCGAAGGGTCAACGGAGATCATAGACAGCTGGTTCCCTCAGGTCTTTCTGTGAGTTTCTTCCATGTCCCCCAGAAGAAAATGGGTCTGTGCTTAAAGTAATTATTTATATACAATTACAGTAAAGAGAATGATACTAATTATTGTAGCAAGTCTTGGGATACACATCCAAAATGAAGTTTAAAAAATAAATTACGTATAGCAGACACTAAATAGAACAATATCAGTATTGCATAAAATAATGACCCCTTGGGTAAAGCACCACAGCATCTCAACAGTCTACTTGGTAGTGGATGTGGCCCCTAAGTGACTAAAGAGCAGGTAGCATATACGACGTGGATACACTGAACTGAGTCGATTCATGTCCTGAGCAAGGCAGAGGGAGGTGGCTCAAGATTTCATCAAGTTACTTAGTGTGGCAATTTAATTTGTGGGCTGTTTCTTAAGCATTCCTTTTAATATTTTTAGATCTCACTGACTAAGGGTAGCCGAAGCTTTGAACAGGGAAACCACAGACTGAGGGGTGAACACACTGGCGAACCTCTCTTATGTTCTGGCAAAAGGACCTATGTCTGTGGAGGTGGTTGATGCCAGTTTGTGATTCCAGCAGATCATCCGACACAGACCTGCGTTCTCAGTGTACTCCGAAGTTATGAAGGAATCTGTAGAACATTGTCAAAGACTTAGCTATGTGCCTGTTGGAGCAATGGGGGAGGGGGAGAGCACGAGACTTGTGCCCACAATAGAAGTGAGTTCAGGACGTGAGTCTGTGGAGTCTGTGAGTCTGTAGAGTCTGTAGAGATTGTTCTTAAATCTAGGGCAAAGTGCCAGCGTTTCGGTGCTCTGATGACAGCAAGAGGGAAACCCAGAATGAAATGTGTGTGGCTCCTTTCGGCTTTGAATGCCTGGAGTCTCGCTCCAGCATGGGCATGGCTGGTCTCTTATGCCACTCTGTTACAGACTGCCCTGGCTGTCCCTGTTGTGCTCACCCTGGGGGCCAGCATGCCGCCATCACCCCCGCACCTGCTTCTCTCCCGGGCCTCCAGTCAGGAACACAGTGGACTTGGATGAATTAACCGATGACACGGCACTCTCGCAGGTAGCCTTAGAGCTGCCAGGAGCTCCAAATTGCTCTCCTATCTGCTGCCTGAGTGCATAACCAGGGGGCCTGTCTTAAAAAGGGGGGGGGGGACAGCTTAAAGACTGCTCATCTGCGGTTGCAGATGCAGAGGGCCAACGCTCAGGTGATGTGCTGACATGGAAGGAAGGGCTTTGAGAGTTGGTCTCTGCTCAGGAGTTACATAACTCGCTTGAACAAGGTAATGGAAAACACAAGTTGAACTTGAACTCTGTCTCAGGAGGATGCCAGAGCTGACTGTCTTCTTAAACCCAGTGATGCAGGGAGTGGGGGCAAAGGTGAGGGTGGCAGGAGCTCAGGTTCCCAGCAGGCGACAAACAATGCCTTAGCAGAGGCGCATGGACCTGTCTCCATGCAGAAGCCTAAACTTACAACTCACGGCTTTCCTTGAAGCAGATCTCCTGAGGACTGCCACACATAGACAGCGTTTGAGGGGAAAGAGAGCTGCCTTTGGGTATCTCAAATAGTTGTACACAGGAAAAAACAGCCTCCTCCAGAAAGCTGTCCCTCTGTGGAGGTGGAGAAACCTCTGTACAGACCAAAGCAGGGAGCAGGAAGAGCTGAGAGCGTCTTCCGGTCACGGTGTGAGCTGGATGCATGTGAGAGGAAGGAGCAAAGGGACAGAACCCTTGCCGGTTCACGGCAGACTCCCACGCAGACTCCTGGATTGGGAGGAAGTGCTCAGCAACATAATACACAAAATACACACCAAGAACAGCACCATGCCAGGCCCCCTGTGGTGGGCAGAAGTGTGTCCTTAGCTCCAATGGCATGTTGCTTCTTGACAGTGCATTCCAAGTGTCCCCAGCCACCGTGACCCACTGTGACCTCTCATGGATTAGACCCACCATGACCTACCCTCTTTCTCAGCTGTAGGTACCCATTTAGGGAATCATTGACTAGATTACATGTAGAGGGCACAGTCAGTCTGTAGAGTGCTTGCATAGCAAGCATTCATTGACTTCTATTCCAACACCACATCTATACATAAACCAGGCATGGCGGAGCATGCTCAGTGACAGAGCATGACCATGAGCAGGAGGATGTGGGGGTCCTTCGGTTGTTTGTTCACAGTCCGCAGTAACCGCTGTTCTAAGAACTGTTCTTAAAAAATACTAGGTGGTCAAAATTTTTACATGTGTGGAGAAGACATAACATGTCCTCTTTCAAATTCGTATTTCTTTACTCAGTTTTATTCTTGACACATATCAAATATATTTATCTATGAGATACAATGAGGTGCCTTAGTATGTTTTTATAAGGAAGTATGATTGAGTCACATTAATTCACAAATCTCTTCCAAACTTGCCTACGATACAAACATTTTAAATCTATTCCTGTAATAATTTTTGAAGCATTGTGGTGGTTGGTGGCAATTGTCAAGGCTAGGATCGGCAGTCACCATGGAGACCATATCTGTGGTGGCCGGTCTTGAGGCACGAGGGTGGAGGAGGGAAGTTCACCCTGGGCTGAGTCCTGGGCTCCAGAGAGTGGAGAAAATGAATCGAGAAGGGCATCCATTCGTGGTTCTTCTTCATAGCTACAGGTGCAGGGTGGCCAGCTCCCCCTGAGTGTCTTGTGTACCATGACAGACTGCACCTTTGAACTGGCCCCATGCTGCTCTGGCCAGGGTATTTTAGCACAGTGACAGAAGGAAGAAAACAAAGCCCCAGTGTGTTCATCTGTGTGCTGTTGCCAGTCTGAGAGCCATCTTACAGATCCCATTTCCACTCCACATCTTACGTCCTGCAGGGACATACCGATTCCAGGATTGTCCCAGATCCTGGAGTGCTTCCGGCTTGCACCCTTTAGATGTATTTTCATTTCTATCTCTGGGACAGCCATCTCGGCAGGTGAAACTGCAGCAGTCACTGCTCTGAGTACAACCGCGGACCATGACTCAGCCTGCACATTCGAGGACGGAATCGAACGTGAACCAGGACAAAAATAAAATTTAAAGTGACCACCTTCAAGACTAGCCAGGAACTTGAAATAAATAAAAACAAACAAATGAAAATGAGGAGTCACAGTTACCACTGAACGTAGACAAATCCCAGCCTGAAGGGGAAGGCAGATTCCAGAGAGAACAGCTAAGAGCGTACCGCCCCGAGCACAGAGGGCCAGCCTCCGAGACAGTTTGGGGGATGCTGCAGGGACCGCTGGTGTTGTGAGTCTGTGCACTAATGGGAGATGAGAGAAGAAAGTCACCCCAGGGAGATGGCTGAGGGGGCTGCTGTGCAGCACAGCCTGTACCAAAGGGAGCAGATGCAAGCACACCCCAGCGTGTGTGTGTGTGTGTGTGTGTGTGTGTGTGTGTGTGTGTGTGCAGGGCTTTGCATGCACAGTGATCCCTAGAATATTAAATCAGCTCTAGTGTGTGCCTTCTCCTCCGCCTCCTTCTCTCCTCACCTTCTCCCTCCTTCTCACTCTCACTCGTCTGTGTAACTGTCTCCCCACCATGACACTAAGTGGGTGGATTTGATGGTTTCTAAACCGAACTCCAGTGCTGGCATTTAAGATTCCGATCTGCGGATGACTTCTAAGCTAATACTTTGCAAGAGAACTCTTGCACGGATGTCTAACATATTTTCTTGGATTTTGCAAGAGACTATGAGTGGGTGAGTGTAAGTGTGTGTGTGTGTGTGTGTGTGTGTGTGTGTGTGTGTGTGTCTGTGTCTGTGTCTGTCTGTCTGTCTGTCTGTATCTGTATCTCTCTGTATCTGAGCAGAGGCCAGAGACCAGCCTCAAATGTCAGGTATCACCCTCATTGTTTTTACCTCACTAGCCTGGCGATTGCCAAGTAGGCCTGGCTGGCTGGTCAATGAGTAGAAGGGACCTGTCTGTCTGCCTCCTCCCTAGTTCAGGGATTACAGATGCGCCACCACACATGGCTTCTTTAGGTGTGGCTCCTGGGGATGAAGTGCAGAACCTCGTGCCTGGGTGGCAAGTGCTTTGCTGACCGATCTATCTTCCAGCTCACTCACCGTTTAGGTTTTTGTGGTCATGCCACCAACAGAAACTTCCTTTCCAGCTACCAGGCTGTTTCACAAAGCGGACAGCCAGGCAGGGGAGAGAGACAAGTTTGCCATTTTGTTTGCTTCTGCACAAAAACATCACCAGAGACAGAAATGGACACTCAGGAGATCGCAAGACTTAAGGTCTCAAGAGTTAAGACTTAAGAAGCCATTGGAGAGATGATTAGGAACAAGAAACATAGTTTTTAAATACTCTGAAAAAAGAAAAAAAAACATATTCAGAACAGACTGGTAAAGTGTTGCATTTTGTAGTTAATTGGTTAATTTGTTTTTGAGGTAGAGGCATTGTGTTTATTAATGAAAAGGCCTGCTAACATGCAAAGACATGGGAAAGGTCTGCAGGTGCTGAGGCAGCTGCTGGCGTCCAGCTGGGCCTCAGTCCTGGTCTTCCAGGCCCAGTACTCCTCAGGATTCACCTCTGGTAGAAGCTCACACCGATGTGGCTCTCAGACTCCAGCATCCAAGACAGAGACCTCTCCCTTCCCTCTAGCAAGAGCTGAAAGTTGTCCATAGACCTAACACTCATCTATGGGTGCCACATGAAATTATAAGCAAAAGAGAGCCCGAGGGAGATGTCCTCGGGCTCC
Organism: Meriones unguiculatus; assembly: GCF_030254825.1. Classification (NCBI taxonomy): domain Eukaryota; kingdom Metazoa; phylum Chordata; class Mammalia; order Rodentia; family Muridae; genus Meriones; species Meriones unguiculatus. The sequence continues at coordinate 66,086,386 of NC_083366.1, read as the reverse complement.
AGTGTTGTCTCTTCATGCTGCCGTGACCCTACAATTACTCGGGGACAGACAGGGAGACAAGCTTTATGAAGAGGTGTTTGTAGTCAGTTTTTAGGAGGCCCTTTCTTTGGGGATTTTCCCCATTTCTTTGCATCCCCTTCTGTCGGCATCTGTAATGGCTTACCAACTTGACTGAATTTGTTATTGTGGGAAAAATAACCCCTCTGGACATGACTGTGAGGGATGATCTCCATTAGGTTCACTGAGGTGAGAAAACCCATCCTAACTGTGCTCGGCACCATGCAGGACTAATGCAAAGGAGGAAGCATGTCTGTCCTGGCTTCTTTTCTGTCGCTGCGATGAAACGTCCTGGCAGACGGCAATTTGGAGGACAAAGAGGTTATCTTAGCTCGCAATTCCAGGGCACAGTCCATCACAGCAGGGACAGACCAGCAGCAGGAGCCTGAGTTACAGCACTTCCACAGACAAGGGCGGAGAGAGCAGACACACACCCATGCTTACTGTTCAGCTCTTTTCCCGTGCTCTTAGGCAGCCCCAAGCCCAAACTTAGGGAATGGCACTGGGCGTGCTGGGCAGGCCTTCACCCTCAGTTAACACAAGCAAGACAACCCTCCCCAGACATGCTCAGAGGCCCACCTAACCCTGCCAAGGATAATTTTACACTCTGTCCGGCTGACAATGGAAACTAAACATCACGTGATCGGAACAGCAGCAGCAGCCCTCTGTGTTCCCTGACTGGCTACAACGTGATCAGTTGCCTGAAGCTTCTGCCTGAGAGCCTTTCCCACCACCGTGTGCTACACCCTGGAACTGGGAGCTAAAACATGTCCTCCCTTCCTTAAGTTACTTTGCCAAGTGTTACGCCACAGCAGTAAGAAAAGTAGCCACTACCACAATCTCTTACCAAGTGGAGACGGCTCTTCTCCTCAGGGATCTGCTTCCTGAGTCTGCTGTCCTTCTGAGCTAGAGCCGTGGTTGTCCCATGGCCTCCCTAGGTCCCTCACAGGCTGATCTGTGCAGCAGTGTTTCCATCAGGTCACGCTGCCACAACAAAGCACAGGGTGGGTAGCTTTGGGAATGCAAATGTACTGTCTCCTGCTGCCAGAGGCTGAAGCCCACGATGAGGGCATCACCGTGGTCACTTTTGGAGAGGTTCCTCTTTATGGCATGTTTATAGCTGCTTTATTTCTGTGTGTTCAGAAATGTGGAAGAGAGAGAACAAGGATTCTGTCTTGAGAGTCCTCTTCTAAGGGTGCTGATCCCAGTTTGACAGCCCCACTCTCTAACTTTAATTATTTCTCAAACTCCCCAGCCACAGTAGGGGGCTTCCATAGTGTTTGGGGGTCACAACCCAGTTCCATCCATAATAAATAGCTCAGTTTTTGGACAGTCTGGACCCTTCCTCACTTCTCCTGACCACAGAGATCTCTGTAGACAGCCAGGAAGACATGCTGGGGCCAAAGCTCAGGCTCAGACTTCACAGAGAAATGGTCCTTCATGAGGGACAGTGCAGGGTCTGTTTTCCCAACTAGAGCTGCAGATGAGGTCCTGGCCCACAGACCCACCTAAGCAGGCTCCTGAGGATGAGAAGCACGGGGGTGGGGTGTCGTGTCCAGCAGGGATACTGTCTCGAGCTGCGCCTGAGCATCCAGTTCCAGCCACCAGAGTCCCCCACGGAAAGATCATCAGGGCACGGGCAGAGTTATGTCCTTAGAGTCAAAGTCACACATGACAGTATGGCATGCACACCGCCATGTGTAAGGAGCAGACAGAAGGTTGAAGTCACGTGGGAGATCGTTGGTGGGCGCTTGGTTCCTAAGAAGAGATCACAAATTTAATCAGCAGCAGGAGTTCACCAGAAGCAGGCAGGGGGTGTGAAACACATGTCTTGTTGTGTAGATGAGTCCTATGCCATTCACAGGACAGTCTTTGCTAGAGTCAGTGACTGTTTATAAACTCTAATGTAACTAGACACACTGTGTTTGGGTAATATTTTAGGAATGAGTGAGTACAAGCCTGTGCCTATGGACTCCTTCATTATAACAGCTCACAGTGTGCATGCCATTACATCCTTTAGCAGAAGGAAGTCCCTTGTGTGAAGTTGAATTCAAATAACAGCTCTGACACAAGTGCCTTGTAAGAGTCCATTTTCGCTCTCCTTTTAATCCCTCTAGTTCTTTCCCAACTAAACATGATATACACTGTCAAAATAATACAACATGAAAATTCCAATTAAACTTTTTTGTTTTCTTTTATGGAAATGGATGCTTTCCTGCAGGTATGTCTATGTACCACCGGAGGAGGCCCCAATAGGGCATCAGATGCCCTGGGACTGGAGTAACTGATGCTTGTAAGCTGCCGTGTGGGTGCTGGGACTCAAACTCGGGTCTCCTGGGTAAATAGCTGTGCTCTTAGCATCTGGCCTCTCTCCACAGTTGTGTTTTAGTGGGGACTGAGGGGGGACCTGATTTGACTCTGCTTCTTTCTGGTTAGGGAAGGACACTCACAAGCAGACAGGTGGCCTGGGAAGCAAGCAGGCCCAACTCTGAAAGCTTTTATCTGTTCTCAAAATCACAGCTTGTTTTCAGAGTTAAAGTCAGCTTTTAGGCTGCTGTTGAACCATGCAGCATAAGGTCCACCACATGGAAAGACAAGATTTGAATGGGGCCATGTGAAGGGTTGTCAGGGTTCACCTGGGAAATGGATTTTTAAGACTGTTTCAGGGAGTTGGTCTGCCTCAATCTCTCATTGCAAGAAGGGTGGAATATAGAACAGCAAAGATCCCTATCTGAAATTTCAAGTGAACCGTTAAGGAATACAAGACCTCCTGAGTCAATATACTGTTTTATGTGGAACTTGCTCAGGGGGCTAGCACCAAGAAAGTAAACTGTAATGTCTGACCTCATGAGCATGTATCCACATGGGGCGCGGGGGGTGGGGGGAGCTGTAGCCAAAGACTGTGAACAAGAATATTTCCAGTAATATGTGCGATTTTACATAACAGATTACACGCCTGATCACTATGTGACCATGGGATCCAGAGAGACGACCCTAACCTTCAAGCAGGAACCAGTGACCCGCTTTCTCAATACTTTCTACCCCTGAAATAGTCAAGAGCCTCCCAAAATAGTGATGCTAGCTAGAAAATAAACCTTCACTCTCCAATCTGTGAGGGAAATTTGGTTTTCAAATCATCGCAGTTGGGAATGATTCATAGATGGGTTCGGGATGAATTTTCAACTCTTTTGCTCACTGGAATGGAAAAAGATTCTAAGCAGGTTTTGTTGTTTGTTTTTTGTTTAGGGTGATGGAATACGGGATTCTGTCTACATTTTTTAAAAAGGCAGCTCTTTCAGGGCCGTAAAGTGAGACCAAAGGTGAAAGATCATGTTGGAGCTGATTTCTATAGCCAAAGAGAGAGAGAGAACATAGAGAAGAACAGTGCTGAGACGTTAATGTGATGTAATGTTGAGTGGAAGAGTACGCTGGCGAAAGGAGTCTGGATATGGGGATGGTTGAGCATGGCACTGTGGCAGGATACTTCCTGGGCACATGAGGCCACATGTCTAGTCACACCACACAGGGCACTGACAGCCCACCAAATAGTTCCAGCAACGTCCAGCTTGGTGAACCAGCGACTTTATTCAGGCCACACTCACAGATATTTAAGTTAGGGGTCACTTACAGGAACATGGAAGACAAGAAAGCTACCAGGCACGGGTAATCACTCACGCCAGCTGCACCCTGAAGCTGCTTGCACACCTGGCAGACATCTCCACCAGAGACGCCTTCCCCCACCAAGCTTTCACTACTTTTATAGCCTCAGGGAGGGCCTTGTGAGGCCAGCAACTGCCTAAGCCTTGTAAGTTTCATTAACTTCCTGAAGGAGGGAGGGAAGGAAGGAAGGAAGGAAAGAAGGAAGGAAGGAAGGAAGGAAGGAGAGAGAGGTGTTTGGGGGAACTTGAATTGCCTTCCTCAGATTTGACTCCACAGTTAACTCTATTATTCTTTTTGAGGTGAAAACTGCTTTTTGCACCAAAAACAGTGAAGCCTAGGGCAGTGCCTGGACAAAGAGAAAGACATCAAGGCAACATTGGGGGAAGAAGGGTTAATGGAAAAATTCCTGAACTCTTATATTGAAGTTTCTAGTAAAGAAAGAAATTTTATAATTCAGGAATAATTACAAAAAAAAAAATCACAGGGAGTAATTACAAAACAGACAAAGCTTCTGTGGTTGATGAAGTTGAGGCCAGTGTGGAGAGGTAAGGCACTGGATAAGCGAGACAGAAATCCAGGGAGTTTTGACAGAGTAAGGCTGCTAGCAGGAGAAAGATTTATGGGCGGTAAACTCCCAGCAGCACAAAGCCAACACTGAGGATTACGAGCGACAAGGTGACAGGAATGATGGATTTGTGTGGCCTTTCTAGGATTGTGGACAGTCATGGCGGCATAAGGAAATCAAAGCACTTTGCTCACTGGGTTTTGAAAGCACCAAGGACAATTTTTAATGAGACCCATCTTGAGGCCGTCATAGGAAACTCATGAAATAAAAACCTTTCTTAAAAAATTCGTTTTATTTTTATTTACATGTGTATATGGCCGTACATGTATGACAGTAGATGCCTACTGAGTCCAGTCCACAGACGCAGGATCCCTGGAGATGGAGCCAGCAGACATGCTCTTAACTGCTAAGCCATCTCTTCAGCCCCAAATAGAAACCATTATTTAAATAATTTACAAAAGTGCTAACTTCCTAGAGTTGGGGCTTTATCAGCCCTGCAACCTATTAAAATAGCTCTGTGTGTGTGTCTGTCTGTCTGTCTGTCTGTCTGTCTGTCTGTCTCTCTCTCATGTCTGTTAGTTCCAAATCAACAATGAGCACACAGCTTAGCAGGATATATGTTTGTCGTGATCCACCTCAGATTTTTCCAGTGACACACAGATTTTTTTCAAACCTAATTTAGACAAAGTGAGTGAGAACCTGGAGAGCAGAGGCCACAAAGCAGGGCACAGCTGGCTGCCTCTGGACTCACCCTGAGTCTCACAGTGAGGCCTTCAGGGCAAATCAGAAGCTCAGAGACCCAGCTTTTTTCTCTACGATGAAAGGATGGCTGGACCCCTCTGCCCAGGCCCTGGTCATGAGAATGTAAACATTCTAGAAAGCTGACTTCCTGAATCCACTCTGGGTTCTGGGTTGAACAAAGATGGAAGGTCAGTGTGTGGAGATCTTTGTTTGCAGACATTTCCTTACCACCATGTCACTAAATGGACCTACCAGGCAGCTCAACCTTCCTATACTCCTAATCGGAAAAGTTGTTTTAGCGCGCCCCCTACCTGTAAGGCTTAGGAAGAGATCCGTGGTGGAAGGCTGTTTTTCCTCTCGGAGCTTCACATCTGGCTGGGAATAACCTGTGTTCCCACAAAAATCACCTTTGTCTGAGGTCAGTGTGTGACCAAAACCTAGGCGCAAAACCTGACCTTCCAGACCTTCCACAGAGGTCAGGGATGTGACAGTCACACCAGGGTGCCGTCAAAACAGGCAGGTCCCAGGATGAGCTCCGAAGACACAGGAGGAGGAAAGACAGAAGGAAGCCGCCCTGAAAACAGCTGGCCCTGGCCCCTGCAGGGTCAGCACACACACCCGCAACCCCGCAACACACCCCGCTGAGAACCACACTGTTCTCAGTGCTCGTTTACTTCCATCTGGGGGTTTAGGAGCTGAGCTCGCTCACATTCCCTGCTCAGCTGACAAGCCGGAAGTGTTGAGGATGGGAGCCTGCGGTCCAGAGCATCTCTAGGAAAGTTAAAGTTACAAACGAAGAGAGAAGAGCGAGCTGTCGCCTCTGCGGCTCTTCCCAGACCAGCTGCTCACGCAGTCTCTCTTGGCCATGGCTCCCTAAAGGCCAGAGACACAGAGATAGAGATGGGCAGACGTGAACCCCAGAGAGCCACATGAGCTGCCAAGGGTAGCTTTGTGTTCTCCCGGAGCAAAGGGCAGGGTGCCAGCTCACGTTGGGGAAGCGCTTGCCGCACAAAGGTGGGGACCTGAGCTCGATCTCCAACGCCATATGTTGCGAGCTCGTGGCCCCAGCATTGGGCAGCGGTGATTGGCAGATCCGGGGACCTGCTGACCACTCAAGCTGGCTTCATCAGGTAGACCCAGGCCCCAGCGAGAGATAGGGAGGGAGACAGCTGCAGAAGACACAGGTCCAGTTCCCAACACCCACATGACGGCTCACAAATGCCCGAGCTTCAGTTCTCAGGTAATTTGGTACCCTCTTCCGGCCTCCGGGGGGTCCTCCCTGCATATGGCCCTGGGTCGGCCGTGTTTGTTCCGGGGTCCAGCTTGCTTCCTCCTTAGCACTCAGCACTCAGGAGATGCTGACCAAGCAGGATGTGTCACCCCAAGGCTGCTAACTTAGGTCCTGCTAATGTGCCACCCACTCCTGGCACAAAGGCAGAAGTGATAAACACCATCAACCAATTAAGTTACGGATGGATAAGACTGACCCTGCCTAGGCTCCTTCGTCCTCACACCCTACCTCGAGTCCTCCAGTGAGGAAACTTCTGCTTCCCATGCCGCCCCGCCTCTCTGCTTTGTCACCAGCCTCCACACTGAGTGAAGAGTCTTAGCAGGTCGCAGTGAGCCTCCGCCACCCGCCAACCCTCAGCACACTCTTCAACATCCCAGAACTCCACCCCCAGAGAAACCCAAGATGGCAGGAAACCTACGTGCCATCCTCCCCCGGCTCAAAATTCATGGCATCTGTGGCAGCAATGACAAGGTTCACTCTTCAACGTGTTTGTTAATTTATTTGTGAGGGTGGGGTCGGAAGGAAGCCAGTTCTCTCCCTCAGTTATACTGCAGCATGTAACTCAGGATGCCAAACTTGGAAGGAGGCCCCTTTCCTCACTGAGCCATCTCACCAGCCCTCAAAGTTCAAGTTTCAAACACAGAAGTTGAAAGGGTTAGACTAACTTTGTAACCTGTATGTTTTCTAAAGCATAGTTTTGAGTTTAGGTTCAGGTTAAACTAAGCCTCTTAGTACCTTTCCAGAGAATGGAGAAATGTGACCCTATCTATGAGGACAGATAGAAAAAAAGCAAGCAAACAATGACCTTCACTCAGCAAAAAGAATGACCAGACCCTTGTCTTCAAGATAGTGTTTCTTAGCAATGAACCCAGACTTCTGAGTAGCTTTTGACCTCCAGCCGAAAGTCCGCAGCCCCTAATCTTCAAGGATGAGCTAACCACCCCCACCTTAAATTGCAGCTGCATCCACACTTGGCAGGACTGGCCAAGCTTGAGCACCTAAGACTAACCAATTATCTCACTTTATAGCTTCCTCATCCAATCCTAAATTGCCAAAACTGCAACTTCAAATTTCCCGCAATTTTTCTTGTAAAAACCTAAAGGCCTTTGACTCCCAGGGGCCACTCTTTGCTGACCGGCAGGGGTGACCCCACTGCACAATGGTTAATAAACCTCTTGCTTTTGCAATGAGTCTATGGTCTGGGGGAGTTTCTGGGAAGGGCGCGATTGAACTCCTGAGCTGTGAGACCCCAGGTCTTACAAAGTGACATCACTAGGGATGAACACAGAGGCGCTTTGGTGTCTTCTGTTGCAGCAAGTGAAGAAGTAGCTAACAGCATGCACGTCTATCGTCAGTGCATTCTCAGCTGTGATGAAACAGTTAAACATGTCCAAAGAGCAGCTGGAGACATGGCTCGGGGTAAGAGCACACACCGACCTTGCACAGGACCTGCATTCAGCTCCCAGCATCCAGATCAAGCTGCTCATTACACACTGCCTCTAATTCCAGCTGCAGAGGGGCTTCCTCTTCCGGCCTCCAGGGCACCCGCACTCACATGTGTAAACTCACACAGATATGCATGCATATGTGTACTGGAGGTTTTGGTTTCTTTAAAAAATTAGTTATGTTATGCAAATATGTTTTTGTTTTAATCCCAAGTGTGTGATGCAGACTTGCCTTTAGTTTGTTGGAAGCTGATAACAGCCTCATGCAGGGCGTGGCCTTTGCCAGCTGGTAACAGCCTCCTTCGGGCTGGGAGAGATACATGGTCTTTGTCAGCTGGAATTAGTGGAATTCTTAGGACTCTGAGAGAGTATAAATACGAGAGGCCAGAGAGATCAAGGGCTTGGAGGAGACGGATGGATGGATGGATGGATGGATGGATGGATGGATGGATGGAGAGAAGGCTTCAGAGAGACAGACGGAGGAGGAAGGCTGCTTGTTCATTCCACTGCTGCTGTTTGCTGTTTGCTGTTGCTGACTAGATATCCTGGTGACTGAGACTGGTAATGCCTCCCCAAAACCTGACAACCCTAACTAGCCAGAACTAAGTATAAAGAGGTCTATGCCCTGTCTCCCCACTAACCTTCTTTCTCTCCTACCTAGGGTTAGGATGTTGTTGGAAGGGAGATAGAGGCTTCAGGAGCCCCAGTAAAGTAGAGTTTAAAAAACACTGCCAACACATATTCATAAATAAAATAAATCTTTAAAGCAAGCAAACAAATACAAACCTACAGAAGAACTTCAGATCCTCTGGAGCTGGGGTTACAGGTAGTTGTGGGAGCTGAAAATCAGCTCCAGTCTTCTAGAAGAGCAGCAAGCACCCTGACCACTGTGTCATCTCACCAGCCCCTAGCTGTTTCCCCCTTGCCTTTTGCTCTGCCTTGTGATGTTTGTTCAATGTTAAGCGTGTGGTGTCAAGTAATGGAAGAAGGCACCTAGGCGCCCAGCACTGAGGTTCATCCGATTCCGCAGCAGAGCTTCTGTGCTGAGCTAGAGGCTTCGAGTCCCTTGGCTGCCCTTGCCTTTCCATCTCCTGTCACCTGCGGCTTCCCAGGCATGACGGAATGAGGCCACATCTTGCAGCAACGTCACCTGGAATGACCTAAGTCATTGTCGCCTTTTCTTTCTCTCCTATATCAAACGTATCAGAAAATACTGTTGGCTTTACCTTGACAGTACATTTAGGCCAGAGCTGCTGTCAGCTCTGTGACCCTTCCCAGGAGTGTAAAGATCGCAGCCTCGGTTCTTCAAGGTTCTGCACAAGTCTCATTTTCTTTCTGAGCCCACCTGATGGCAGTTTAGAATCCTGCCAGGTCTATGACTCTGTCCCAAGGACCTACTGGCTCTCCTTCCCTTTCTACCTTATTTTTTTCTCACAAAAAAGTGCCACTTCAATGGTGCATGCATACATACACATATACATATGTAATCATTTATATATAAATATGAAATTGGTCTTAGGACTAGTGTGCATTCTGTTCGATCCTGACAGCCTATGTCCAATGCCAGGATCCCACAATGGGAGGAGAGAACAGATTGCTGAAAGTTGTTCTCTGACCTCCACAGTCTGACACATGAACACACATACACACAATTACACACGTACACACACCTCACACACATACACATAACTGGGAAGGGTCATAGAAGCCCTGGGTTAAATGCCCAATCAAAGTAAAGCCAACAAGTTTTTATTTTGTTTTGGTTTTTTTAAGACAGGGTTTATCTGTGTAGCCCTGGCTGTCCTGGACTCACTGTGTAGACCAGGCTAGCCTCAAACTCACAGAGATCCGCCTGCCTCTGCCTCCCCAAGAGCTGAGATTAAAGGTGTGTACCACTGAGACAGGCTTCCAACTGTATTTCCTAATATGTTTGATGTATGAGAGGGAAAAAAGGTGACCAATGACTTAATAACAGAGCTGCAAGGTGTGGCCTCTAAGCTAAAAGAAAGATAATATTAATAACTTTGCAGAAATGGAAAAAAATGTTTGCTTCTATGCATTTGTCTGTGTGTGTGCACTCAAGTGTTAGCACAGAAGTCTCATGTGCAAAAGAAATCAGTGACAGCTGCCTCCAGAAAGGGAGCGGTTATGTTTACAAAATGGAATAGGAAGGAGAGAGTTATCAGAAGCCTTTCTGTATTATCACGTGAGCACATGCCCTTTGCTTTCTCAAAATAAATTAAAAGTAGGAAGCCAAGCACGTGGGCCCTGCCACTCCGGCACCTACATCTTGGAAAGATCATGGCACAGGTCCCTACGCTGCCTTTTCTCCCTGAGCTGCAGCAAGCATCTCTAACCCACAGATGCATTTCCTCAGATCTCACATCACCCAAGACCACACTTTTCAGAGCACTGGTGAAGATGGCCAAACACCCTGCCTTTCTTTTCCACTCCAGCCTCTGCTTTCTTGCAAACAATTATCTCTACAGAAATAAGGAGCCATTTGCCTGTGAGGTGATTGTCCATTTCATTTCAAAAACCCAGCTCTGCCATGGATGAGAGTCCATTTATGTTCAATAAATAATTCAGTCAAATCTATATTCCGAGGCAGTGTCTCATCAGACCTTGGAAAATTGGTTTTGATGTCTTCAGGGTGTTTTGATCCTCTTCCCACTTTCTCTGGCTCAGGGCTCCTGGTCCTCTCGTTATTGGCTGTGTGTGTGGCTCTTCCAGGGCACTGCTTTCTTGTAGCTGTTTGTCTGTTCTCATGACAGTGCTTCCTGGAGAGGCTTGTGCCGGCCTGAGCCTTGGAGCTGACACGGAAGTCTCTCTGCTGCTGAGTCAGATCTAGATCCCCTTGGCTTTCTTCACCTCAATTCCACCTCTGCTCCTCATTTTTAGCAGCAGTGTTTACTTGTGCCTCCCCCTCTAGTTCACATGGTATGTGTGCACATGTGTGTGTGCACGTGGAAATCAAAGGATAAGCTCAGGTGACATTCCTTAAGAGCTGTCTACTGGTTGGATTTGGGGGGTTGGTTGGTTGGTTTGGGAGATGGTCCTTCACAGGAATCTGGAGCTGACTCATTAGGCAAGCCCTGGAGATCCACCTGCCTCTGCCTCCCAGAGCTAAGATGACAAGCATGTTCCTTAAAACAGCAATTCTGTGTCCTGCTGTTTTGCATTACATTGAATATAATCCTGCCCCAAGATGTTTTTTGCTTGTGACTTTTGTCCTTGCAATACACATTCCAAAAGACCCTCAGCACACATCCATAAAAGCCCATTGTGGGCTGGTTTGGAGACCTGCTTTCTCCCCTCACTTCCTGGCTGTAAGAACTTGGACCTTAGCCACTTGTTCATCCAGTATAAAGGGGGAAACTGACAGTCCTGAGGCTTGTTGGAAGTTAAGCTCCTGGACAGGAGAAACTGAGAGTGGCGGTGGCCAAGGGGGAGCCCTCAGGTCCTTTTCGGTGTCTCGAGGCAATTTGATGACAGTAACTGATTTTGTGAGAGGACTCTTCCTTCATCCAGCAGCTGATGGATGTGTGAGGAGTCACGGCTGTATTTGTTGTTGGAATCTTGTCCTTAAAACTTGAAAAGTAATAGGAAGACTTTAGTCTCCTCAGTTCATAAAAGGAGAAATTGAACACATGTGAACAGGGATGTGCCAAGTGTATATTATACCCAGCTATGATGTCATATACAGTGAACAGACACAACAAAAATGTTTTAATTAAAACAATAACGAAATGAGAGCACTGTCTGGGAGAGTCAGGAGGATGTATCCCATCCTTCCTGTGCACACTTCCACCAGCAGCATGAGACCTCAAGGCAACTGTATCACCAACATGTCCCCTCCCAGCAGGAGTGACGGCCTCTTGACAGGTGCCCCGATACAATCTCCTGCACAAGATGGAGGCAGCTCCCCGGAAGAGGCTCTTTTACCAGCCACTGTTTACTGGTTATGTAAACTCAGAGGACAAAGACCTCAAGAACTCTCTCCCTGCAAATGCCCAGTTACAGCACTGTGGCACATGTTAGGGACTCAAGTAAAAAAAGAAAAGCTACTCTCTACGTGCAAAGTTGTGTGTGGATAAGGAACTAAAAAAAGAGGCCTGTGTCTCCATGCATTTTGACAATGGCTAATAATAAAGCACACCAAATCTTGTCTGTATATATAACCAGGCTGGCCCTCGGTGTCTATGAGGGGTCCGTTGCAGACATCCCCATGGCTCCCAGACCCAGTCATGCCCCAGTCATTTATGGAAAAGGGTGAGATGCCATAGTGGCAGATGCCTGCAGCTCCAGCAGTTGGGAGGTGGAGCCAGAAGGATTAGGAGTTCAAGGTCAGCCTTAGCTACGTGAGACCAAGTGTTATAGGAACAAGAAATAAAATAGTGAGGTATTTTCATCCAATCTTCCCATGGACTTCAGGAAACTGCTAGGATTACCTATAATATCTAAAGCAATGGAGATGTTAGGTAATTGTAATCCTGTACTTCTTAGGGCATCATGGAAAGAAGAAAAGTCACATGTTACACACAACACACATACTCACATTCTCACACACATACACACACATATGCCTGAGCTGAGCTCTAGAAAACATAAATGCACACACATGCATGTATGTAAGAGCTGTCTCCTCTGGCATACCTCTTCAGAACTGGTTCTACCATCTTTGAGACATTTACTAACATGGAAGTGGTTTTCCAGCTGTCTGGCTGCTGATGGCTGTGCATTTCAGGGAGGGGAGAGAAGAGAGGCCTCCAGAGGCACGGAGGAGATGAACAGGAGACAAGAAGTTTATAAATGGAGGCAGGGCAGCAGCACAGGAAGGGGCGGGGTGAGGCTTCAGGCCCATCCCCCACTGCAGAGGCACAGCAAGCTCCTTCTTAAGATTTGCAGGGAGAAGCACTGAGTTAATGTGTGAGCTAGGCTCTGAGACTTGTGTTACTTCATGGGGGTCATGCTTGGTCTGGGTAGGAGCATGGGGGTCAGCAAGAGTGTGATATCGAGCTGGACAACCAAGCTGCCACCAACTCCTTTTCTCCATTAGCAAACAGGTGACTGTGTAGTCAGTTCTCTGCTTAGGGCCTAGTGACTGGCAAGGTCCATTTCCCTGACTCTAGGACATGGTATTGATGTCCATACGTTTTCAGAAGGGCAAGATGTCACAGTGAAGAAAATCCAGCCTTTAATTTTCATTCTCATTTCCTTGTCATGATGAGAAAAGGCTCAGATCTTTCCAAGTCGCTCCCAGCAGCAATTACTTGTCATGCTTCTGTGGGAAGCTGTGGGCTACAGAGACAGAAAAGTCGAGGCCTTGAATCAAAGCCGAGGCGCCAGAATGAAAGGGTTCATCAAAAGACTGAACATGACTTTGAAAGATGAAAGAAACAGAGTCCAACAGACCACAGCCAGAAATGAAAGATAGCAGAAAATGAACAGAAAGGAGCTGGCACTGTGCAGGTCTGCAGAGAGAATGCCAGGCTGCCAGCATGCAGCCTGTGGAACTGCCCGGCTTCAGCGGGAAATACAGGAGCTGGTTCTGGGGTTCCTGTCCTGACGGGACTGTTCCCATGTTGAATTCACCAGCATCATTTGCTGATTGCTCCAGCAGGAAAACAATCATCAACAGAGAAGCAAAATCCCAGCACTCCTAAGGCAGAGGCAGGAGGATCTCTGCAAGTTCAAGGTCAGCCTAGTCTATATAGCAAATTCCAAGCCAGCCAGGGCTTCATAGTGATATCCTGTCTCTATGCATAGAAAGATAGAATGATAGACAGACAGATAGAAGATAGATAGATAGATAGATAGATAGATAGATAGATACGAAAAAAGTTGAAAGCATAATCTGAACTAGGTCTGGGCAAAGAGACAGGAATTCACAGTATCCCATGCTTGCTTTTTCTTTCTGTAGAAGAAATTTCAAACAATTCTTTTGCCTTCTCTGTGTTTCTATTATACTTTTTACTGAGTATTTCAGCATGATATTTTTGTCTGGAGAATCTTTTCTTGATTGGTCTGTAATATTTTTCTGATCTCAAAACATTTGAAATTCGTTTCTAAGTTATCATAACAAAGTAGCAGACTTCATCGTGGCAGTTTAACTCCTTGTGTTATTTCATTTTGTTCTAGCTCACACCCTCCCCTGCTGTTCCCCCTGTAGTTCTACCCTTCTGTAGCCTGTTCCATTCCTACCCCAAACAGTATCTCCTGTTAGACCTATTTCTCCTCTTCATCATCCTCTCTCAAGTTTCATGACCGACACACAGACACATGCACACACACACACACACACACACACACACACAGACTATACACAGATACACACAGGGAAAATTTTAAATCTAGCATCCATAGATGCTAGAAAGCATGCAGTATTTGTCTTTCTGAGTCTGGCTTGATTTCTGATTCTGTCTACCTCCCTGCAAATCGACGGATGATGGGCAGAGCATCAAGGAAAACAGCCTGGACATCAGCCTATTGTCCCTGCTCTTGAGTCCTAAGATAGCTCACGTTTCAGCATCTGGTTCTCTCAGGATGGTGCCTGAGTCAGACAGATGGCCCAAACCAGACTTCTCTTCACCGCTGGCCCCTGTGCCCCATGAGGCCCTGGCTCACCAAAGCCTGTCACAATGCTGGAAGCTCATGAGGGGTCTGGGCTTGTCCTGAAGCTAGGCTGCCCTTCACTCACTTGGCTTTCCTCGGCAAGAGGCGTTTGCCTTCCGAAGTACACTCATACCATGGGGCTGTGAGGCTCACGGTGTTCCCCTTACTGAGTCTTCTCCAGTGGCCAGGTCAACACCCTGCCGTCTTTGCTGGAAGGCTGCCTTTTCGATCTTTCCAGCATTACAAATCATTTGTGCCAGACACTAGCTGTCCTGGATGCGGTCCATTGTTTGTGTCAGGCGTGTCTGTCCCACCTCACCCCAGGAACAGCCATGCTGGTCACAGGTGTGTTCCCAGAGACTCCTCAAGTGCTCTGTGGCTCTGTGCTGCCCAGCTCAGCATGCCTCAGACACTCTGCCCATGGCACCTGTGGAAATATTTCAGATCTATCTTCTAAAAGCCTACGGTTCACAGAAGGTGGCCCCAAATATCCCTGTTGTCTGAACTATTGCAGACATTAGAAGGTTTTTAGGAAATTGGACGTGTTAAACTTGTCCTTTTCTATTGCTGATATCAAGGTGAGTGGTTTGGGTTTTTTTGTTTGTTTGTTTTGTTTTGTTTTTTGTAGTGTCTTTTTACTTCATTGTAAAATTTGACTTCAGTTAATGGCAAAAGGTATATTAAAAGATTTAAAGCTCTTAATTCAAAGTGTAATAGACTGTTAATTAAAATACTAGTACCAAGAGTTACTAGCTGAACAGACAATTCCTCAAGATACAAAAATTCCACTGGGATATGATCTTAGACCTTCTGTAAAAGCTCATGAACTCTCTAGCATTGTTTGTAAGAGCTAAAATCTTCCCCTGTGGGTGGCAACTGTGATAGTGCTGATTGGTAATATCAGGAAAAATCACACATAGACACAAACACACACACACACACATATAGTGCATCAGATTTACATCTTGGTAAGTGCAGAGCAAGGACAGACACTGCCAAGAAACGCAAGTAGAGAAAGCTGCATTGCCCTCAGCAGGGAGAGGAGGCACTGGAGTGATTTCCAAGTAGTGATCTTCCTGGACAAAGGGAAGCCGAGGGCTGTGTTCAAGAAGGCTGTTCACACAGGAAGTGTTCTGGGGACGGGCTCATTCTGTGCAGGCTCCATTGAAGACTTGCTCAGCATGAGGGAATCTTTTAAAAAGGAAGGACGCAGACATGTTTGGTGACATGCTTAGCTCACAGCCATGGAGCGTGTGTTCATAAGGTTCTGCCATAGTTTCAGCTGGAAATAAGGAAAGACTCTGTGGAGGGGGTTCAGATAGGACATTGTCCCTAAAGGAGCTGACTCACTTAGAATCTAAGAAAGCTGCTTGTGAATAGGCACCTGAACACAGGGGCCTAGTTACTTGTCAATCAGATGTAGCAACCAACCAACACAAGTCCTTCTGGAGAGTGGGCAGTTAGGGGATGCGTCGTAGGGAAGGGCAGAGGGCAAATGCCTTTGGAGTCATCTCTTATCCCATCGCTTTCATTTCCATGTTCTGTCTCAGGTCAGCCTCTAACAGGGCCGAGGATTTAGTTTTAACTGCCAACTTGATAGAACCAAGAACCACCTGGAAATGATCTTCATGACAGATCTTGTAGACTAACTTCTAGTTGATGCAGGGAGACCACTTTGATGTCCACTGTGAGTGACATCACTCCTTACGTGGGGCTCCTGGCAACAGGAGAGCAAGCAGGCAAGTGAGGATGCACGCATGCATCCTCTCTCTGCTCTTGACTGTTCATGTGAAGGTTTAGCTTGGCTGTCCTCCCCGAAGTAAAGGACTGTGACCTGGAATTACATGTCAAATAAACCCTCTCTCCCCTGAGATGCGTTTGTCAGGGTGCTTGTCACAGCAACCCACATGGAACTGGAAGGAGGCCCTTCCCTCCTTGTTTCCCCAGCTGCTGCCTGAGCCTGCCAGGATGAGCATGTGGCATTCTAGACTGGCAATGACAAGGGAGATGCTGGGAACCATAGAAGCACAAGCTCGTTCTGCTGTCTACCCAGCTCCAGTGCACAGCTCCCAATGCTCCCAACGCAGCTTTCCAGCATTCTTTCAAAGCTGAAAGTGCAGAAGTTAAATTTACAGCACTGAAAAATAAGGCTGAGAGGCAATACTTTTGCCAGAATCTGCCAAGCGTTTCTACTAACTCAGATGCCAGTATTTCTCCACTTGCAGATAAATCAGAGCCTCAAGGGAGACCCGTTTCCCCTACACACAAGGCAAGCCTAATTTGTAGCTGAGCAAGCAGGACAAACTAAGGTAAATGGCCCTTGGCTGAGCCTTACGAACAGAACCACTTGGTGTGGAAGTTAAAAAAAAATCCCACAATGCACCGACCGCTCATCACCAGCAAAGATAACAGCAAGGCACCCTCACCTTCCTTCCAGTAGTGTCGACAGCTTGGTAGAGAACTCGGAGGTCCTAGCCACCCCTCTTAGCTGACAACTCCCCCCTGCCCTGGCCAACGCTTGCCTCATGTTCCCATCACTCTCAGCTTAGTGCTAGTGTGCAATTTTCACCAGGCAGGAGGCGACGATCAACGTTAGGCACTGCTGTGACCAAATATGGGAAAAGAAACAACTTGGGTCAGAGAGGGCTTATTTTGGCTCACAGTTTGAGGGGTCACAGAGGCTGGGAGAGGCATGACAGCAGGTGATGTGTGTGCAACTGGAACTCCCTGCCTCAATTACACCCTGGTGGAACGGGAAATGGAGAGCATGTAGGAACTGTGCAGACTGTAAACACTCCAGGCCCATTCACTCTAACCACTTCCTCTTCCAGCAAGGCTCGACTCCCTAAGGGTTCCACAGCCTTCCAAAACAGTGCTAGGAACCAAGGGTCGAATACATGAGCCTGTGGGGACATTTTAAGTTCAAACCACAACAATGGGACAGGCAGGATGTGTGGCAAGGCTTCCCAGGAGATGTAGTCTGCCTTGTCCCAGTCCCTAGGAGCAAGGATATAGATGAAAGGCTTTCGTGGGCTATGACACATAATTCATGCAAAAAGCCTCCTTACTGCCTCAGGCAGTGGGGCAAGGAGGAACAGAATTGGAGGTTTTTCCAGGAGAATGGCACCAAGATGGTGAAGCAGGGGGGAGGGGAGTAGTTCTGGGGGGGGATTCCTGGGACTCTATGACCAGCTGCCTGCCTAGCCTGCTGTTGAGTTCCAGGGTAGTGAGACACCTTGTCTCAGAACACATGGTCTCCTGAGGAACAACACTCAAAGTCAGTCTCTGGCCTCCACACACACACATACAAAAGTTCACGGGCACCCCCTCCCCATGACATACACTCACAGAGGAGCACACACATAGTGATTGATTGATTATTAATTAATTGGAGGAAGCAATCTTTTACAAGCCAGAGCCACAAAGTCAGACTGTTGGAGAAAGCAGGAGATGGGCTGGACAACACAGAATCTAAGGCTGCGGAAAATGCAAAGGCTCAGACGCTGGAAGGTGAACTGACAGCTGGGACAGGGGAAACAGATTCAGGAGCAGTCAGACTTAGGGCTCAGGGTCCTTCCGTTACATTGTGGTTTCATTTCTGTTTCATGGTGGTAAAATGTTTGTAAAACAGAAGGCTTCACTTCCAAGGCCCCAGATTAAAGGAAGATGTGCAAAGGCAGAGCCACACCCCCCAAAGACCTTGGGTGCTCTGTGACTCCCACCGAGGTGCTCTTCCCACTATCTCCCCAGAGCAAAAGGCGATGTGTGAGCTGAGAGTGTTCTGCCCTCGCTGACACAGGGAGCAGGCCTGTGGTTCTGGGGAGGCCCAGCTGCACTCACTCACAGCATGTCTGACGGCCTCAGCCTTTGCTGCAGCCTCCAAGTTTCACCAGAGCTGAGCCCTGGCTCCCCCGGGGACTGCGCCTCTTTTCTGACAGAGCTTCCCAGATTTAGGTCAACCAACACCACTGTTTGCCCCCTGAGTCTTAACTGGGGCCTCACCTGTGGCTGGCGGCTCTTAATTAAGACTCATGTCCTGGATGATGGTAATTTATTTCATTCGCAGTTGTTTGAACTTTCTATTTTTCACTTTCATCTTCTTTTTTAATGAGGCTTTGAAATATAAATCAAGACTGAGATTTCCACAAAATTATACAAAAGGAATGAGGCTGCTAGAAATCCAATGGGGCAATTCCCTATGGACAAACTGAGCATATTTGTTATGAATAATTTGTGTGTGTGTGTGTGTGTGTGTGTGTGCGTGTGTGTGTGTGTGTGTGTAAAAGATGGCCAGAGAGTGATGGCTACCAAAGGAAAACACCCTGCTGACCGGAGGAAGCCACTGGGGATAGAGATTTGAAGAGTAGAGGAACTGAAGAATCAGAGAGAACAGAGCTCTGTAAATAGATAGGAAAACAACAGGCCCACATCAGAGTAGGCTAATTAATTTTACTTCAAGATTCAGAATCAATAGGAAGGAATAAAGATTCTAGATTATAGATTATAAAACAGTGAGAGGAATTTTTGTTTGTTTGTTTGTTTGTGGTTTTTTTGAGGGTTGTTGTTGTGTTTGTTTTTGTTTTTTGGCTGCCAGAGGGGAGAAAATGACGTGAAAGGAAGCTAAACCAAAAGACTTTCATGAGGAATATATAAACAAGTAAAAATCTCACAGGGAAACAATTACCTTAGCCAGGTTGATAGAGAATGGAGTCAAGGCAGCCCACCCAAAAGATGGTTCATTTAAGTTCCTTTCTTAGCTTTCCTTACATATTTGCTCAAGCTACTAACTGGCAGTTTAGAGTCAGCTTCAGTGTTCTTCATGTTTCTCTAGAATCCCGTGTTTTCCTTTACTCCAGCGGGCAATGAGCCAAGGCTTCCTTTGGCTTCGTAACTGCAGGGACTTTTCCTTTTAGGGCTTTGTGAACACTTAGCTGGGGAATTTTTTTTTTGTTGCTGTTGTTGTTGTTTTCTCTCACTTAAACATCAAGTCAATTCATAACCTTGAGTGTGACCTTCAAACATTCTTCAGGAGATTGTGACCTACTTACAGATTCATGGGTGGAAGACCCATAGTCTTAGGACCATCCTTGAAGGTACAGGGGAAGTTGCGACACACCAAAATCTTTAGTAAAGGGAATGAAGCTGTAACATTTTAAAACTTAGGTGTGGGGGCTGGAGGGGTGGCCCTGTGGTTAAGATCGCTTCCTGCTCTCGAAGAGGACCTGAGTTAGCTTCCCAGCCCATCAGGCAAATCACAGTCACCTGAATTCCTGGTTCCAGGAGATCCAACACTCTGTTCTGGCCTCTCAGTTATCTCTCTCTTTCTCTCTCTCTAACACACACACACACACACACACACACACACACACGAATGAACATACACATGCACACTTTAAAATAATAAAATCAATCTTTAAAAAAAAAAAACACAGGAAGAAATGTGTATGTCCTTGAATGGTACCCTTCAAGAGGATTTCTGCCTGTCCCTGGAAACTGTGGATGTAATCTTTTATTGAAGAGCATCAGGCTAAAATCATTGGATCATCTGAGTGGTCCCCAAGTCCAAGAACAAGTGTCCTTAGAGAAAACAGAAGAGGAAAACACCCAGCCAAGGAAGAGGCCATGTGGAAATAGAAAGCAAGTTTGAAGTTACAAGCACAAAGCAAGCAAACTAGAGCCAGCTGAACAAGGAAGGGGGTAGAGGGCACCCTTCTGATTGACCGTCCAGAGGAGCCTCCAGCCAGGTTCTGAACTCAGTCACAGGAACAGACTAAATCCTTGTTTTACACCATGAAACCTGTGGGCTTTTGGTACAGTCATTACAGTGTAAGGTGTGATAATCAGCTTTAACTGACAGCTTGATGTAACCCAGAGTCACCGAAAGACAGCCTGAATGAGAGGTTATCTACACTGGGCTGGCCTGTGGCCATTCCTGAAGGAACTGTCTCGATTAAATTAACTGACCTGGGGGACACCCAGCCCTCTGTGGGTGGCACCTCCCCTAGGCAGGTGTTCCTCAACTGTGCAAGAGTGAAGAAGCTGATCACAGACAAGTGAGCAGTGGGCATTCCTTCTCGGCTCTGCTCTTGCCTGCAGATGTGAGCAGCTGACTTGAGTTCCTGCCTTGACTTCCCCACAATAATGGACGGCCGCCCAATGGTGTAAGACAAGCAAACTCTTTCTCCTCTAGGCTGCTGTCATTTCTTTTTTAATCAAGGTATTTTATTACAGAAGTGAAACCAGGATATCATGCCATGACTTTCTTTTTAATTGAGCTGGCAAACGAAGTGTACAAATTCTCTCCCCATATCCACACACAATCCCCAGTTCTGACCAATGTATAACCTGTACCAGGCCATTTCCCCATTTACCATCCTAGGCAAACGGCCAAGAAAGACAAGTGGTGCCAGATGCAGGGCAGTTTACATGAAGCAGAAGAGCTTGAGGGTGGACCCTGGAGGCGCAATGCATGCTGTCAAGATGGACAAGAGGAAGTCGGGGGGGCAGGGTGAGGTGAATGTGATAAGCAGACTTCCCCTTCTCAGGGCCGTACTTAATATTTCCTCCAGGAAGACAGCCACCCCCTTTCACACATACACCCTGAGAGGGAAACAGAGACATGTCAGACTGCCGAGCTTGCCTCTAAGACAAGGCCCTTGTTAATCAGAGACGTGGGCATTTCAAAACAAACACTGTTGATGCCATTGATGGTATCTGAACAACTGTCTCTGCCTTTTACAGTTGTGGGGGTCTTTTTTTTTTTTAATTTAAAAAAAAAGTTAAATAGAAAATGTTTAAGATGAGAAATAAAGACCCAGAGGGCAAGAGAACCATGTGTGGCTTTGATTGGGAATGCCTCCCAGGAGCTCAGTGTCTGGACATTTGGTCCCCAGTTGTCGGTGCTCTCTGAGGAGGGTGTGGGACCTTTAGGACAGTGCTGCTTCTCAAACTGTAGTTTGTGGTCTCTTCAAGGTTGGACAACCCTTTCACAGGGGTCACATGTCAAATATCCAGCATGCAAATGCAAAATATTTCCATTACAACTGATAGCAAAATTGCAGTTATGAAGCAGCAATGAAAATCATTTCATGGTTGGGGGTCACCACAACACAGGAACTGTGTTAAAGGGTCTCAGCATCAGGAAGGACCACTGCTTTAAGAGGGGCAGCTTTGCTGGGGGAAGTATGACATTGAGGGTGGGTGTCACCATTTATAATCCCCCCATTTCCATCCCCACCCCCACCTCCACCTCACCTCCACCCCATCCCCACCTCCTCCCCAACCCCACCACACCTGCTTCCCGGTGTCATCAGGCAAGACCTTCCTCACTATTATGGCCACCCCCTCTGAAACTGTAAGCCAGAACAAACTCTCTTTTCAGAAAGTTGCTTTGGGTCATGGTATTTTTAATAAAAACAACAAAGGAGTAAGTACTGTAACCAGAAACAACAAACAAAAACTTTCCTTAGAACCATTGCTTTTTTTTTTTTTTTTTAATGGCAGAGGCAATAGTAAACCCCACCTCTAGGGCTGACACACTGAGATGAGACAGCAAGATGTAAAGACTCCCCACCTGTGCCTCTACCGACCCGCCTTCAGGTGGGAGAGCGTCCCACCACAGTGTGCTGACCACAGAGGTGAAAGAGGCATCATGCACGAACGAATGTCACTTCGAAGCTCTGGCTGCAGTTACTCAAGCCCAGGGACTGCAGCTTCTCTCTGTGGTGTTCCAACTGCCTGGGTCAGTACACAAATTTGCAACAAACTTAATGTCCTGAAAGTAAAACAAGACGACCCTACAGGGATTTGCCTGTGAACACCAGCTTAGCTAAGCATTGATCCCTGAGCTTATTTGGCTTTCCAGCTTTCCCTGAATTCCTTACAGAGCCACGGGTGTTATGTTTTCTCATTTCAGGCTTTTGTGGTTTACACACATCCTTTAGAGAGAGAGACCTTACCTCCAGACAGAAATCCTGGTGACAGAAAAACAGCATGACTCATTTGGCTTTGTTTTTGTTCTCAGAGCGACACCTGCTGGCCATTACTTGCATTTTTTTCTCAGATGAACTCAGGATCAGGAAAAACCAACCTGGCTGTATTCTTCCACCCGGCAGCAATCTGGCAAAGATGGACCTTTCAAAGGACCAGATGTGTGAGCATTCATGTACACAGACTTCTGACTTTGTCTTAAATGTAATGTTCTTTGTTAAACTTATTGGTAGGGACATAGAAACACGTGCAATATACAGCCACTCGTTTTAAATCAAAATGCAAAATCTAGAGAATAATACACAATGTATTATATATTTTCTTTAAAAGCTAGAGGAAAGACTTTGAAGGTTCCCAACACAAAGAAACGATGGCCGGCTGGCGTGGCAAAAACACCAACCACCCTGCTTTGACCCTTGAAGTCCCTCTGTATTTACCTAATAACCCCACAGTGCTCCACAGATGGGTCATGTATCAACTAAAAATAAAATTAACAATAAAACACATGCAGGAAAATGTTCAGAATAGGCCAAGCAAATCGGGGTGCTGGGTGGTGTTTTGAGTTCGACTCCACTTGAACATGAAATCATCTCTACGTGGAAGAGTGTGTTGCTGCGTGGAGAGCGCAGGCTGTAGCTGTATTTCTCTTCTGCTGTTTCCAGGGTGTTTAGTAAACACCTTCGAGTGGGGCTGGAGAGGTGGCTCAGTGGTTAAGAGCACTGGCTGCTCTCCCAGAGGACCCACGGTCAATTCCCAGCACCCACATGGTGACTCACAACTGTCTGTGACTCCAGTGACACCCTCACACAGACCTTCAGGCAAGCACTAACGTTCATAATATAAGAATGAATTATTATAAATAAACACCTGCTTCGGAGGGAGAGACGCTCCGTAGTTAAGAGCACTTGCTGCTCTGCTCTTCCCGATGACCCAGGTCCAGCTCCCAGAACCCACATGGGGTGACCCACAGCCTTGTGTACCTCTGGTTCCAGCGGCTCTATCTGATACCCTCTTCTGGCTCTGTCTGTCACTCTGCACTGGTGTTGAACACACTCGGTTGCACACACACACACACACACACACACACTTGTAATCAAGTATTTCATGCATTTCTGCGAGAACTCACTGCACGGTGGAGTGGTCTAGTTTATTTCTGTTGCTGTGGTGAAATGCCCCGACAGCTTAGGAAACAGCGACTTTGTTTTAGCTCACAATCCCAGAATACAGTCTATTGTTGCTAGGAAATCGTGGCCATAGGAACTTGAAACATCTAGGTACAACACACCCACAGACAAGAACAGGAAGTACGGATGCGCGCACTGAGAACCGTTGACTAGCACTCTCTGTTCTTATGTAGTCCAGGGTCCCAGGACAGCGATGGGTAGTTACTTTCAGGCTTGGTCTTCCCACACCAGCTAAAACCATCAAGACAGCCCCCCCCCCCCGCCCCACATGCCTGCAGGTCAGCCTGATCCAGACAACCTGACTGCAACTGTCTTCCCAGGAGATGCCAGTGTTGAGAGTGGAAGATCACCAGCACGTGCACAATTAACACTGTGTACTTTAGGTTCACCTAGTGGGTGTGGGAGAATTTGCAACCAGAATCTAAATGGTTTCCCCAAAAATAT
Organism: Meriones unguiculatus; assembly: GCF_030254825.1. Taxonomy (NCBI): domain Eukaryota; kingdom Metazoa; phylum Chordata; class Mammalia; order Rodentia; family Muridae; genus Meriones; species Meriones unguiculatus. The sequence goes on along the minus strand of NC_083366.1, from coordinate 66,062,395 downwards.
TTTAAAACTGTATGAAAAGAACTTTGGAGGAAAGGGGAGAAGACAGATGACATGGAAAGAGAAGAGATAAAAGAAGGCAGGAAGGTCCTAGGGAGCGTGGGAGAATGGAACACGCAAATCCTAGAAGCGTATTTTATGTGTGGGAAGGGCTTCTTTAATCAGCCAGGTAGAGTGGCACCAGAACCCTGTGTGTCTGCCAGTCTGTGACAGGTGGGGCATGACCACTTCTTTCTGAGGCTCCTGCCCTCCTCGGATCTTCCTCAAATACAATCGTTTTCCTGTTGACTCTTTAAGTTTTCTTTGAGTTCACTGAGGGCTGAAATTATAACCTGATTTCCTCTCAAGTTGCTTACTGCCTTAAAAATCCTCTAATCTGCTTTTCTGTTGCTGAGACAGCGTCCAAAAGCAACAGCAGGAAGTATGGGGAATACTGCCTACCGCCTCTGCCCAGGCTCACGTTCAGCTGAATGTCTTACATAGTCCACGTTCACCTGCCCAGGGATGGCACCACCCACAGTCAACCAGACCGCCTTAGCAATCGAGAAAATGCCACCCAAACAGGCCAGTCTGACAGAGACAATTCTCCAAATGAAGAGTCCCTCTTCTCAGGTGACACTTGGCAACCAAGACTTAGTCATCACAATTCCCACCGTCAAAACTCAAATCTCCCTACGTGTCCCACAGGCATCACAAAGTGATGTAGACCTCACTTGCGTTTTCGGATCCTCTCCCTTCCTCGGGGACCCTGCCTGCCCTTGTAGCTCTGGGACCTACCGCTTGTTCTATTTGCCTGAGATAACCTTCTCACTGCATTGCCCTGGAAATGACTTGTTCATAGCTACCTCTGCTGTAAAACCTAGAAATTCAGATATTTTATAAAGATGCCACCATAAGAAGTTATCTGTCCAGGACCAGTACAGAGAGGAATTTGTATCTAGACAAAGATCTATGGCTGACTATAACTGACTTATCCATGCTTGAGTTAGAGGTTGTGCTGGTGCAAGACTGATTAGAATTTTTAAACTATTTTTAAAAAATTTTTTTTACTATTAATTACACTTTATTCATTTTGCATTCCCTCATAAGCCCCTCCCTCCTCCCCTCCCAATCCCACCCTTCCTCCTCCTTTCTCATGCATGCCCCTCCCCAAGTCCACTGATAGGGGAGGTCCTCTTCTCCTTCCTCCAGATCTTAGTTTATCAGATCACCTCAGGAGTGGCTGCATTGTCATCTTCTGTGGCCTGGTAAGGCTGCTCCCCCCCTTAGGGGGAGGTGATCAAAGAGCAGGCCAATCAGATTATGTCAGAGGCTTTAATTGGTGTCGAAGACAGTCTTAAACCTCAAAAAAAAAAAAAAAAAAAAACAGTTTCTTTATACCAACATAATGTTTCTGCCATGCTAGGAATGAATGCTGAGCACAGAAAGTGAAGTTATATGTTAGCCTGTGGGGGGGAAAAAAAAAAGAGCATTCAAAGTAAGGGTAAGAAACTGGAAACTACAGAGAACACAGGATGCCACATGTCACTGGCAGCCCATGACCAAGCCAGGAGGATAGAGCTGAAAAGCCTTCCGCAGTGAGCAAATGGCCATGGGGACAGGGAATGACTGACAGGGGCCACTAAGCCAAGGGGAGAGGCACGAACCAGATCCAAAAGTGGGTGGAAGGACTTGAGGCAGCAGCTATCAGCCAAGTGCGTGTTGGAAAAAAACTGGACCTTTTTGCGAAGGATGAAGCTAAGGAGCAAAGAAGAGATCACAGGTTTCTGGGGTCTTCAGGATTCCGTGAAAGGGCAGATACATACATGGGACTGGAGAGATGGCTCAGCAGTTAGAAAGTGTTTGCTGCTCCTCCAGGGACCAGAGTTCCATTCCCAGCGCCACATCTACTGTGTCACACCTGCAGGAAACCCTGCCCCTTCTTCTGGCCTCCACAGACACTCAAACACTGGTGCCATACACAGGCATAACACACACACACACACACACACACACACACACAAACACACACACTGGAGGGGGGCAGGTAGGGAGGAACAGATTATATCAGTGCTGTGGCAAGTCCAGAGGAAGTTGGGGCATGCCCACAGTCCTGGAGCTCACAAAAGTCACAGCCTCAGCCCTATGCTAGACCCAGCACAAGCTACAAATTTGTTACAATTAAACCTAGGTGTAAAACCTTCAGAAGTACAGTGTGCCAGCATTAGGCCACCTGCTGTCACATTAGACAAAAAGCAAGTAGGACACTGATGACAGACCAAAGAAATGGTCCTGCCCAAGTCCAGTTTGGTGAGCTAGTGAGTTTACCCAAATTAACTAATGGGAGCCCACACGACACAAAAGTGATGGCATCACTGAAAGGCTGAAGAGTCAGGAAAGCTGCATCCCTGGAGCTCCCTAACAAAGAACAGACTCAAATGGAACTCGGGCAGTTTTATTAAGTAGAAAAGAAAAGCCCCGGAACAGGCAAAGAGTGAATCTCACAGCTGCCAGAAGAAGATGTCCATCCAAGATGTGCCAGCATGAAGGTCAGCCACATGGTGGCAGCAGACCACACGGCAGGGAGGGGACTGGTAGAGAATGAATCCTGAAGAATCAGGGAAAGCATGCCCACAAAAGAAGAGGAGGAGGAGGAGGAGGAGGAGGAGGAGGAGGAGGAGGAGGAGGAGGAGGAGGAGGAGGAGGAGGAGAGGAAGAAGAGGAAGAAGAGGAAGAAGAAGAAGAAGAGGAAGAAGAAGAAGAAGAAGAAGAAGAAGAAGAAGAAGAAGAAGAAGAAGAAGAAGAAGAAGAAGAAGGAGAAGGAGAAGGAGAAAGGGAAAAGCAGAAAAGCAGGCTGACTGATGGAGCAGTATAGCCATGCTCTAGAAGAGACTATAAGCGGGCATTCTGGGAAGCAAAAATATATTACCTTAGGGTGAGCCTGCTCCTTAGGATGGCCCTTAGCTCTGTCATTGACCAGCTGTATTAGTTACTCTTCTGTTGCTTCAATAAAATATCACGAGCAAAGCAACTTACAGAATCATGAATTTATTTTGGCTTACAGTTCCAGAACAGCAAGGCATCGGCAGTTGGAGCAGGAAGTTAAGGTATCACATTATATATTTAATCACAAGTATGAAGCAGAAGGAGCAAACCAGCTGTAGGAGGAGGCTATGAGCTCTCAAAGCCTGCCTCTAGTGAGGTACTTCAGCGTATTTCTTCCTGCGAGGATGGACCTCCATGATCTTCCCAAACAGCACTGCCCACTTAGGGATGGGTGTTCAGCTGCCTGGGCCTACAGGAGCCATTCCTCACTTAAGCCACCACAGCTGCCCAACTGGATTAACTCTTCGGGGAGCTTGGGGCTTGTCTCCACCCAGGGGTAGATTCCATTCATCTCTGTAGCAGAGCCTATTGGATTATCAGTCCACAGTCAGGGGGATTCATGTTCAGAGCTCTGTACAGATGTGTATCTGGCCACACTCTGTGCAAGACTCCCCATCTGGCCCAACGCTCTGTGGTCACCATCTTGAAATTCTTTTCCTGTGGATCTGTGCTTCCTAAGAACTAGGAGCTGAGGGCACAGGTACAAACGCACACCCAAGACTCCCTGACTCGTTCGAGCCATTCTCAGTACTCAAGAGTGCAGAGCTCTAGTGGATCCTGCATGTGTTTTAGGGACGCTCAAAGCAAGTGCCTGGGACATCTGTGCACCAGGCAGGCTGAAGCCACTGGTTACCTGAGGCAGCCAACCTCACCTCAAGTACAGGAAGAAAGCCCTGAGTTTCTGAGGGCACACTGGCCTTAGCACTCCAGAGGTCAGTGTCAAGGACGCTCAGTGTGGGGTAAGAAAAGAAAAATTCCATGTTAGTACTCTGGGCTACACTATTCTTCCTATATTTGGTAAAAGCAGCTTGAATTTTCATATTATCCTGTCCACGTTTCTAATCTGCTTCTCAATTCACTTGGCTCCACATGATGTCCTTTGAGGAATATGGGCATGAGGTACTACTGAAGACAAATCCATGCCCTGTTACATACACACATATAGAGATAGAGAGAGGGGGGGGAGAGGGAGAATTCAAGGTGCTTCCAATGAAGCAGTAATAAAAATGTAACCTGTGGGGTACCGGGAAGCTGTGTCCATTCACAGATTTAACAAGAAGGAATGTGGAAATCAGGATCGGAGCATATGTCTTCTAAGTTGTAAACACAAGACTAAGTTAAACCAACAAATAGTGGACAGGAAGAAATGAACACACAGGCAAAACAGAAGATGATGACAAAAGTCAAATCAACAAAACTAATAACACCCCCAAAGGTGCAAAGAAAATACACAAAAGAATACAATATCCAATTCATCATTTAAATTAAAAAAAATTGATCCTAACAGACTAGTGACAGGGAAGAATGACAAATGGCACTGCGCAAATGTACGGCAATATACAGACTGAGGAATTGATCCAAAGAAAGAATGTAAAAGTTATGAATATCAGTAACTTAACCAATATCAGTAATTGGAAGCAGAATATTACTGCAGAACCTACATACATTCAAAAGATAGCTGGATTTGGGGGCTGGAGAGATGGCTCAGCGGTTAAAGCACTGGCTGCTCTTCCAGAGGACCAGTGTTTGACTTCCAGCGTCTATGTGGCAGCCCACAAGCACCTGTAGTTCCAGTTCAAGGTGGTCTGACATCCTGCTATGGACTCTGTGGGCATCAGGCACACATATGGGGTCCAGACGTGGTACAGGCGAAATATCCAGATGCATAAGATTATATTAAAATATTATATTTTATATATCAGAGAAAAACAACTGATTATTTGAATTGAAGCCAGGTGCAGAGAGCTCTTGAAGGGTGGGGTGAACTGTTCTGAGAAACAACCAGCTGTGAACTAGCTACAACCAGGCGTAAACTATAGAGCAAAAGTGACCTGATTTTCAGGTATAAAAACTCTGTGCTTGGCATGTTCGTGGTTGTTTCCTGTCTTTGGAGGGGCGACCCTATCGCTATAGCAATAAAACCTCTTGCTTTTGCATCGAGTTGTGGTCTGTGAGTGTTCCTGGGAAGGGTGCGATCCTGAGCTCCTGAGCTGTGAGAATCCAGGTCTTACATTTGATGTGTTTGGCTGGGAAATGCTGTGCCCCTTCCCCAACCTTCACCACACTGGGCTCGGAGGTCGAGCTCGGAACAGGTAAGTCTGATTTCTGGTATACCACTCTGTTTCTGTTTAGGTGCCTATCTGGACCTTTTTGGTCGTCTGATCAGTCATTGCGATAGACAGAATATCGCTTGACTGGGAACTGGAGGATGCTCCAGATTCCATTTGGGGAGGCTAGGTCTGGGAAGGTCCTCCTCCCATCTGTTTCTCATCGGAGACAGCCTCCGTGAGGCAGCCTCTCAATCAGAGTTCTGTAGTACCACCCGTAAGGGCGTCCTTGTCTAATTGCCTGTCTTGTTCTCTTTGTCTCTATCGTTGTTGCTTCTTTGACTTTCTTGACTGACAACTTTATTATGGGACAGACTGTGACTATCATTTCTCACAGGTGAGATATAGGGCACATATTTGTTTGAATCTGTCCTATTCTCACACCAGCCCACTTGGTATGATTACCAGCAACTCTTGCAGGCCCTCCTGACTACCAAGGAACAGGACGGGTCCTCCTTGAGGCTAGAAAGACTGTGCCGGGAACGGACAGATGGGAGGCCTTCCATCTTCCCTAATGAGATTGATGATGGCTTTCCCCTCACCTGCCCCAACTGGGATTACAACACACCCGGAGGTAGGGAGCACCTGACAGTCTACCGCCAGACTCTAATGGCGGGTCTCCATGGGGCCACTCAAAAGCCCACCAATTTGACAAAGGTAAGAGAGATGGTTCAGGGGCCAGATGAATCTCCCTCAGCCTTTCTTGAACGGCTGATGGAGGCATACTGCCAGTTTATGCCCTATGACCCTACCTCAGATGAGCATAGGGCAATGGTGACTATAACCTTTATAGACCAGTCAGCCAGAGATATTTGTAGAAAACTCCAGAAAATAGAGGGTTTACAGGACAAGTCGTTGAAGGATTTAGTGCAGGTAGCAGAAAAGGTTTTCTACAGCTAGGAGACGGAAGAGAAAGAGGAAAGAAAGCAGAAAGAGCAGGAAGCAAGAGAAAGTGAAAGGGATAAGAGGCAAGACAGAAAGTTGACTAAGATCCTGGCCACTGTAGTGCAGTTGTAATGATAGGGAGAGAGTTCCTGGCAATCGGAGGGGCCCTCTGTCTAAGGATCAATGTGCCTATTGCAAGGAGAAAGGACACTGGATCAAGGATTGTCCCAAAAGGAAGATGAAGCCTTACACGGGGACCTGGCGCACTTCCGAGCCACCAGTCCCCAGGTGGATGATATCCAACATGTGGATGATATTCTACTAAGTGCAGATTGTAAAGAAACATGCCTTGAAGCCACTGGCTGGCTGTAGCAAGAGCTGGGTGAGCTCGGCTACAGAGCATCGGCGAAAAAGGCCCAGCTCTGCAGGAAACAGGTCAATTAAGAGATGGCTATCAGAGGCTAGAAAAGAGACTGTATTTCATATTCCCCCTCCACAGACTACTAAACAACTGAGGGAATTTTTAGGTACAGTGGAGTTTTGCCAGCTGTGGATCCCAGGATTTGCCAAGATGCCAGCCCCTCTGTATGCCCTTACAAAGAGCAACGACTCTTTCATCTGGGGAAAGGATGATCTTAATGTTGGCCCCAGCATTGGGACTCCCTGATGTGACCAAACCCTTCCATCTCTATGCAGCTGAGAATCGGAGAATGGCCAAAGGGGTGCTAATACAGAAAATTGTACCCTGGAAGAGACCAGTAGCCTATCTATCCAAAAAGCTTGATTCAGTAGCGGCAAGATGGCCAACCTGCCTGCGAATAATAGCGGCAGTGGCGGCACTAGTAAAAGATACAGACAAACTGACTCTGGGACAAGACCTCACCATCTATGCTCCTCATGCCCTTGAGAGTGTCATAAGGCAGCCACCTGATCGCTGGCTCACGAGCACTCGCATGATAAAAACGAGATTCTGGCTTTGCTCAATGCCTTGTTGCTGCCTGCCAAGGTAAGCATTATTCATTGCCCGGGACATCAGAAGGGAACTTCCAGGACAGCACAGGGGAATAACATGGCTGATCAGGAGGCTAAAGCAGCCGCCAGAGGAAACTCTGTCCCAGTGGTACTAACAGCTGAACTGCCCAGAGAAGAACAACTAAACTACTCAGAAAGTGACTTAAAGCTAATATGGCAAAAACAGGAAATATTTGACACCGATGTGGGGGCATAGATTGACTCCAAAGGTAAGATCATTCTACCACAGGAAGATGCTGAGAAATTAATAACTCAGATGCATAAGTGGACTCACTTGGGGACAAAGAAATTAGCTGAAATTGCCCACCAATCCCAGTACCGAATACTAAACCTCACCGCCTTGACTGAGAGTGACTCAGGAGTGTGAACCCTGTCAGAGGGTAAACATAGGTAAGAATTCCAGAGCCCAGGGAAGTGGCTGAGAGGAACTAGACCCAGAATGCATTGGGAAGTGGATTTCACTGAAATTAAAACCAGCCAGGTATGGCAATAAATATCTCCTGGCCTTTGTGGACACCCTCTCAGGATGAATGGAAGCTTTTCCCACAAAGAAACCGCCCTGGTCATAGCCAAAAAGATTCTGGAAGACATTTCTCCTCCGTTCGGTATTCCAAAGGTAATTGGGTTAGACAATGGGCTGGCCTTTGTTGCTCAGGTAAGTCAGGAGGTGGCCAGATTTTTGGGGCTCGGTTGGAAATTACATTATGCTTATAGACCCCAAAGTTCAGGACAGGTAGAAAGAATGAATAGAACTCTAAAAGACTCTCACCAAATTGACCATGGAGACTGGCGGTGACTGGGTGGTGCTCCTTCCCTTGGCCCTTTTTAGAGTCAGAAACACTTCCTTCCTACTAGGCCTGACTCCCTTCGAACTACTCTATGGGGTTCCTGCTTCCCTGACTCTTCTTGGGGACCCCCTTGACATAACTAGTGGTAACTCTGACTTGTTGTCCAGGCTGAAAGGACTGCAGCTTATTCAGAAAGAAATTTGGAGCAAGATTGGCAGTGCATATGCACATGGGTCCTTGGAGGTGCCCCATCAGTTCCAGGTTGGTGATCTGGTATGTGGGATGACACTGCAGCCAGAATCTGGAACCTCGGTGGAAGGGTCCTTATTACGTCCTGCTCACCACCTCAACTGCCATCAAAGTAGAGGGCATCGCAGCTTGGATCCACACGTCACACAGCAAGCCAGCTCTCCATCATCCTGCAGACACCTGAAAAGTCCAAGCCTCCAGCAATCCGCTAAAACTGAAACTCATCAGGGACAATGAACTCTCCAGCCAGTACTCGCCTTCGTCAGGGAACGTGGAAGTACAGTTCAGGTCCTGATGCTCCAGAGACAGTGTCAACCTCTCCCTGAGGTTGATCCACAATTTTAGGGTTAAAATTGAGGCAAAAAGGAAAGAGGGAAATGAGGGACCACCTGGAAATGAGAAAAAGAACTGATTCTTTGAATTGAAGCCAGGTGCAGAGAGCTCTTGAAGGGCGGGGTGAACTGTTCTGAGAAACAACCAGCTGTAAACTATCTACAACCAGCCTTAAACTGTAGAGCAAAAGTGGTCTGATTTTCAGGTATAAAAACCCTGTGCTTTGCATGTTCGTGATCGTTTCCTGTCTTTGGAGGGGCGACCCTATCGCTATAGCAATAAACCTCTTGCTTTTGCATCTGTAAGAATTCCTGGGAAGAGCTCAATCCTGAGCTCCTAAGCAGTGAGACTCCAGGTCTTACAAAAGGTAAAGGAATATTATGCAAGAACTTTATGTAAACGAGTTTGGGAAGTGTAGGTAGAAAACGGCAAATCTCAGCCAAACCCAAGTTCACTTAAGAAATAGAAGGCAATTGGGAATTTCTCTATGACAGAGATTTGATCAAGAATTATGAGACTTTCCTAGAAGTAAAAGAAAGGTTCAGTCCTAGATAAAACGTATCACCAGAAGATGCAGCAAAGGTTCAAGGTTAGAAAATGTATCAAATGTGTGTACACTTCCAGGAGACAAAGTAGCAAAACACACTCCTATGCCTCTCATTAAGAACAACGCTCAGCACTCAATCGGTCCAAGACATCACAAGGAAGAAAACCACTGGTCAGTCCTCCAGTGAGCCCGAGTGTGAAGGTGATAAAGTAGTACCAGGTCAGTACTGGTAAATAAAAAACAGGGCATGCCTTTAACCCCTGCCCTCCGGAGGCAGAGGTGGAAGTATCTCTGTGAGTTCCAGGTCAGGCTGCTCTAAACAGTGAGTTTGGGGCCAGCTACATATCCAGACCATGTGTTTAAAAAAAAATAGCAAAAAACAGACAGTACAACTGTGGCACAGAAAGAGAGCTCCTGACCTCCGTACACCACACACTTGTGTGTGCAAGCTCACACTCTGGTGCTCACACCTGAGTTCATGAATAAAATAAAGCTATGATAAAAATACCTCCCTTTTGTTTCAATAACAACCACAAAGAGGGAAGGACACAGCTCCACCCCAGGCTGATGGCATTGTAGCTGAGAGCCTTGTCTTTTGTGCCTCAAAGACCCCATGGGATAGATATCATAGCCGGTGGTAGATAAGGAAATCTGTAGGGGGAGCTGAGAAACCTGCCCAGGACCTGACAGACCACGGTGTGAGAGCTCTGAGGGGATCCTAGTCTGTGCTGTCCTCAGGCTCACACCCTGTCAAACACAAGGAAGGCAGCCGTGCACACAAGCACAGGGAAAGGCAGTTACACCAGTTAGCTCCCCAGCAGCTGGAGCGAATGAGAGAGCAAGCTAAAGGGGTGAGAGACAGCGGAAGACCAGTGGCTGAGAGGTCACTCTTCCATGCGTTTATCTCCACCACTTGTACCTGTGTACCATTTACACAACTCTTCACACCACCCAGACCTTCGATCCTTGGCATATAACCTGGCCTGACCGCCATGCTGTGAACAGTCTGTGTGTGAAAGAGGCAGGAGCAGATGGACACACGGCGACACTCACCGCGTGGGTCCAGGCTTGGAAGTGGTCGTGGCCACTCAAATTCCCCTAACAAAATACCAACCTCTGAAGTGGTGGCATCAAGAGGTGGGGCCTTTTGGGAAGGACGAAGATGAGGGCAAAGGCTCATGGGAGAGATGGGTGTCCTCTGAAAGAAGCCTGCAGAAAACAGTGGAAGCTGGACCTCACCAGATCTGACCCTGCTTTGACCTTGCACTTCCCGGCCTATACACCTGTGAGAGAGATGAGTCACCAGAGTAAAGGGTCAGGCCGTTTGTCAGCAGCCTGGATGCACCAAGGCAGAAGCACGTAGGTCAAGCAGAGAGCAGAGCAGGACCAGATCCAGTGGGAGGACAGAACTGTAAAGATGGCTGTGGGTTGGTGCAAATGCAGGAGCCAGTGACATCAGCCTTCTGATGCCCTCATTGAGGTGTGTGACAATGCGGATGAGAAGACTTGGAGATGAGGAGTTCTGTTTTGTCTCTATACCCCTCGGCATGCACACAGTGACAGCAGACGGGCAGCTGGGAGCAGCCACAGGGACACAGAGCAAGCTCAAAAAAGTTTTTTTTTTTTTTTTATTGAAACATGGAAATCTTGAGGCAGCAGAAGGGCTTGAGTTGTACAGTTTGACAGTCTGTATTTATTGGAAAGGGATAGAGAACAGAATGGTGTCAACACAATCCCTCAGAGGAGTGAAGAAGAGGTTGATCTGTGTTTTTTTCCCTTGTGAACACGGAGGACCTTTCTGGGAATACCAAGCCTCTGCCTCCCTCAGAGGAACACCTTACTTCGCTGCCTGCCCATAAGCCTCTTTAGCTGTCACCTGCGCTTCTTCAGAGCCTTCAGCTCTGTTGCTCGATGAAGATTCCTCTACCTCAGGTGGCCAGGAGCCTAAGTATTCCCAAGGCCATAGCCCCTGTAAGCCCCCCAGTCGGCCTTACCTGCTCCGGCACACTCTTGGTGTTTGGACACACCAGCTTACCTTGATTTATCTTGTTGTTCTTTCCTTGGGTCTCCTTCATTCTTCTGTCTCCTCCCCTAATCTCCTGCCTCACCAAGGCTTCCCATATTTTTGCTTCGAAGCCTCTTTTCTCCTTGGCCTGATAACCTCACTAATGGAATCCTGCCTGTGGTGGTGGAATAAGAACAACCCCTCCCCACCCACATCCCCCATAGCCTTAGTCCTCGGGGAGGGACACTACTTGGAAGGGATTAGGAGGCGTGGCCTTGTTGGAGGAGCTGTGTTACTGGATGATGGGCTTTGAGGTTTCAAATGCCCAAGCCAGACCCAGTGTCTGTCTCTCCCTGCTGCCTGTGGATCTGAATGTAGAATTCTCAGCTACTTCTAGAGCACCATGTCTGTCTGCGTGCCCCCATGCTTCCTGCCATGATGAAAATGGACTAAACCTCTGAATCGGTAATCAAGCCCCAATTAAATACTTTTTCCTATAAGAGTTGCTGTAACATGCCTCTTCACAGCAATGGGACACTGACTAAGGCAGAAGTTGGTGCCAGGAGTTGGGTATTGCGGTGACAGGCTGACCATACTGCTTGTGGCAAAGGGTGGACTTTGGGATTGTGGATTAGGAAAGCAGCTGAATAAGTGAGGCTCAATGGGCCATTCTAATTGGAGCACAGAAGACAGGGGTGCTGAGAGCAATGTAGATTATTGTGGCCCAGATCAAGGGGTTCCAGAGGGAAAGAATGTTAGCCAGTGGCCTAGAGACTGCTCCTGGGATGTTTTGATAAAGAATGTGGCTACTTTCTGCCCTTGTCCAAAATTCTTCCTGAAGCTAAATTGAAGAGTTTGGGATTAATGCCCTTGGCAAAGGAGATTACAAGACATCCTAGTACTGACCCTGTCGTGTGGTTATTAGTGGCCAGTCTTATGTATATCTACCATGAAAAGGAGCAAGCTGAATAATAAAAACACAAATGCACAGTTTGAGGAGAAAAGGAGCACCAGGAAGGCTAATAGAGCTGAGTCCAGTGCTCAGGGAGATATAAACTTTCAAGAAAAGCCTGATGCTAAAGGGAATAAAGGAAGTGGTTACCTGAGGGCAAGCAGAAGAACTTGGCAGCTCTGGCCATGTGGTTCTGGCTTTAAAGTAAAGGATGAAAGACAGCGGTTGTGGAATCTCCCTCTGTGGCTAAGAAAAGCTGCTGAGTCCAGGCATATGTCGGGAGTGTTGGCGCATGGAGACCTGGAAACGCCGTTCTGTGAAGCTGTGAAGGTGAAGCCTGGATTTTGTTAGAGACCCAAGATGTTGGAGATGCCAGAGCTGTGGGAGACCTGCTGAGGAGAGCTGCTAACGGGGAGTGGAACTGTCCGAGAGAGAAGAGAGTGCTTCACTCAGCAAAGCTGAAAGGTGTTAGAGATCTGGAGTGCTTTGATATCAGACATGAAGATGCAGAGTGTGGAGTTGCCCAGCTGGTTTTTGTCTCACTTCTCTCATTATTTCCTCACTCTGCTTCCTTTCGTCTCTTTTGGAATGGTAACATATACCCTATGTCTGATATCTGCCTTTTAATTTTTATTTTACAAGGGTTTACAGTTAGGGATTGCTATCAGTCTCAGAACAGACTATGAACTTTTACACAGGGTTGAAACTATTAAAGGCCACAGGGACTTTTGAAGCTGGGGTGAATGCATTTTTGCATTTTGATGTGCCTACAAGCCTGTGGGGGCAGGGAATGGAATGTGATGGTTTGAATAAAGATGTCCTCCAAAGGATCATGTTTGAATTCTTAGTTATCAGAGAGTGGCATTACATGGGTGGGATTAGGAGGCCTTGTTGGAGTAGGTGTGGCCTTGTTGGAGGAATGTGTCGCTGGAGATGGGCTTTGAGGTGTTAAAAGCCCAAGCCCAAGGTCTCCCTCTTCATCTGCTTCCCAATCTGGGTATAGAACTCTCAGTTACTTCTCCAGTATCACACTGTTACTTCTCCAGCCTGCCCACTGCCATGTTCCCCACTATGATGAAAATGGACTAAATCTCTGAAATTTTAAGCCAGCCCTAGTTCCATACTTTCTCTTATAAGAGTTTCCATGGTCATGGAATCTCTTCATGGCAATAGAATACTAAGACACAGCCAAATCCCTTTCTCTCCTGGGATTTTACATCTGGGCATCCAGCCAGATCTTTTCTTCTGAGCCCACTCAGTGCCACCAACTCTCAATACCCTATCTGTGCCAGAGTGATCGTTACCCTAGTGATGCTTCTCTTTACTTTCAGATCCTAGCTGTCTTTCTTTTAGATATGGTTCTCAGAAGGCTTCCCCATTTCCACTCCCAAATGCTGCAGCCCATGAGATGAGTGACCTCCATGTTCTAAGGTTATGCTGGCAAACTGTCTGGGTATCAATACCTCTGATATACTTATATCACATCTGTTCACATGTGGCTCCCTTCTCCATTGCCCAGATTATATCCCTCTGGCAGTATTATCTAAAACCCTTATCTTCTGGAACCCTTCATGTTTCCAGAAAAATGTAGCTTGAGAAATGAATGAAGTTATGTAAACTCTGTGGCCTAGAGTGGCTGGTGAAAGTCAGCCAGATACCAGCGAAGTGCACAGCTCACCAACCAAAATGGACAGTGGCCAGCAGTATCTCAGACCACCCTGATGTGTATCTTTGGAAAGAGGCCAACCAGATCGGGTAGGGGACTAGATTGGAATGTTACATAATCACAGATAAAGAGGGACAGATTTCCAATATGAATAAATAGCAACAATGACAAACATGTCTATTTTGATTTCCTGGGAAATATTGCCTTTTTTTAAAGTTTATTATGTGTTCCCAGATGGATGCCCAAAGACATTTTTTTCAAGAGCATTTTTAGAGTACACTAAACAATGTCAAATTGAATACATTCTATTTTTGAATTCCTGCACCTAGGTGCAGTGTGGAAAAGCTTTCACATCTATCAGCAGGAATGTTCCAGATTCAACAAGCAATTCAGTGACTTTTATGTGCATTGCTGTTTTTAGCTCCCACCTTACTATTTATGGGTCGATGGGAACAGTCGTCAGCACTGAAGAAGAGATAACACATGGAAAGCACTGAAGAACTTCGTCTGAGGAAGACTGAACAATCTTATTGCCTTTTCCCAATTATAGAAGGATATGGGCCCATGTTGTCTCTTAACTGATAGGAACAAGTCACTTGAGACTTTGAACATCTTCTTTCCTTACTCTGCCTTGAAAGTTAGGTGTGTACCAAAATGATGCTATTAAATCCAAAACCTACTAAGAATTTGAGTGTCCCAGTCTCTGTTTGATGTGGTAAAACTCTGACCAAAAGGAAAGGCTTATTTCATCTTACATTTCACACCACAGCCCATTGTTCTAAGAGCACGAATCTAGAGGCAGGACCTGAAGTAGAGACCAAGAAGAAATGCTGCTTACTAGCTTGCTAAGTTTGCTTTTCATATCCAAGGGTGACAACTGCCTACAGAGGCTGGGTCCTCTCACATTTATCGCCAGTCAAAAAAAAAAAAAAAAAAAAAAAAAAAGCCCTACAGACTTGCCTACAAGCCAATCTGATAGAGGAAATGACTCCACTGAGGCTCCCTTTTCTCAGGAAATTCCAGTTGACAAAAACTAACCAGTGCAACAAAAAACTGTCTTCCAAGGAAGTCCCAACTCAGCCCACCCAGGAAAAAGAGACTAGCCCTTGTATTTCAGAGTGACATGGGCCTGGAGTGTGCTCTGTGTTGAATGTTTCTCAGGATCCAATGTGGACATATGAGCCAGGCCAACTGTTTGGGATTGATGGGAAAGAATGTTTTTTTCCCACAAGGGGACACCACTGTCCTGAGGTCTTTTGTTCCCACCTCCCCTTTATCACCAGAGCACTAAGTCACATGTGTCCTTGATGTCACCATCTTCACTCCAGCATCTTTCCTTCAAGCCATGACCTCTATAGTCACTTTCAGGACATAATGGACACCAGAAGGAATAGGACCTCAAGACTGTCTTGACCAAGTCAACAGGCAACTCAAGGATAGTAAATGATCAGTTCATGGCATGAACGAGACAGCAGATATGGCCACATTCAAACTTCCAAGTCCTAAGTTTGGAATGTTCTATAGAAAATATTCAGGATGATTTTGCTACCACAGACTACATTTTGGTTGTGTATGTGCTTGTCTGCATGTGTGCAAATGTGCTTGAATCTGTGTGTGAATGCATGTGGAGGCCAGAGACCAACCTTGGGTATTACTCCTTAGAAACTGCTTGGCTTGTTTTTTGTTGTTGCTTGAGACAGGATCTCTTACTGGGATCTGTAGCTTGCTATTATGCTGGCTAGGAAACAGGGATTCTTCTGTTTCTGCTTCCCCACACAGGGATAACAAGTATACACTAGCACACCTAGCTTTTTACATGGATGCTGAGGCTTGAACTAAGATCCTCAAGCTTTCGTGGAAAGCACTTAGTCAACTGAGCCACCTCCCAAGGTCCTTGTCCCAAACATTCCATGGGTCAAAGAATAACATACATGGTTTCTTCTTTCAATGAGCATAGCATCTAGTGGGTAGACCAGTTGTCCCCTTTCTTTTCCACTGCCATTCAGACTTTTGCAGAGTCCTTTCCAGTGGCCCATGGGGACAGGATGCTAAGAATCCAAGACTAACTGAGAACTGGACTTTCATGATATGTGGCAGTCTTAAAGGCTTGTCCCTCTTTTGAGTTATTTGAGGAGTAACATCTTACTTAAGTCCTCCCAGCTTCAAACCATATAAAAAAGTAAAAAATTATTTATTTTGCCCTCCCCAGACTCTACACTCACAGAAGGTACAATGCCCTTTCAGGATACACTGAATAACTATAGCAGTCATGATTCTTAACCATGTTGAGTCATGATCCCCAGGTTTGTACCTACAGAGGGCACAGTTTCTCCCAGCAGGATGGACCATGTATCGGCTGTCATCTAAACCATGCTGGGTGAGATTGCTTGAAACTCGGGTGATTTTTCTGGCTTGTCACTTTGTTGTCATTTGTGGTATACCACAAATATGTTCTGTTGCACTACTTCCTGGATGTATACGATTGTCATCATTATTCAAAAAGGCACACAAAGACCTTTAAAGTCTTCTTTTTTCTTGATTCTTTTGCTGGGTTTAGGGAGAAGCCACCTGTAATGTAGAGATGGTGATTGTACCTTTGATGATGCTAACTGTATGATGCATGAAAGTTCGTCTGCGATCTGAGACATTCATCATCATTTAGACATCACTGTGGGGGTGATATACAGTGAATGTGGGTGCAGAGCTCTCTCTCTTTCTCTTTCTTTCTCCCACTCTTTATTTTTCTGAATACAGAAGTATACACACATTATGATGTCTCCACAATGGCATAAGCACAGGTGTGTTCTTGGTTACATCAGAAATCTGACAAGTTTCTTTCTTTCTTTTTTTTTTTTTTTTTAGCCACAAAGAGACAACTAAAACAATCAGGATGGTACTAGAGAAGTATGTTTGCTTTTAATTTCTCTCAGAGTCCAGGTGGGAAAGAGAAGACGCCCCCAAGCAATAGTTAGAAAAAGTATGACACAGTCAGTTCAATAATGAGACAGACAGGGTATAAGGAAACTGTGCAAAGCAGTGGGGTGGCTTGAGACCACAGTTCTAGCCTGAAGAGGCAACCATGGAGAGACATTACCATCAGTGAGGGATCTTATTTGGAGAAGGCTTCCAGATAGGGTTTATGACTTTCAGGAGAATACCAACAGCCTACGGTGACCCACAGGAGAAACATGGCCTTGACCAAGGGGATTTTTCGGAGTATCAGTCTGCAGTGATACCTGAGGGCAATGGAGGACATAGGACACAGAGATGTGGCTCCCAAAATGCCATGCGCACTGAGAGCACAGGTGCAATCACACCAAGGATCACTGTCACCTACAGAGGGAAATCTAGGAGACAAACCCTGCTTGTCTTTCACACGCAGGAGGCCAGGGCTGTGTGCAGCCACAAGATCTGCAGTGGAAATAGCCAGAGCCACTTGAGTACACCAGTCCCTCAGCCAAGCATCGGGGATGCCCGGTGTCAGAACAGAGGAACTGTGCTCAACACGGGGCTCTCTGCAGGCCTCAGCACAAAAAGTCACACTCAGTATAGCTGTTACTGTCCGGTGACACCTGCTGGCCTGGCAAGCATGGTTAGGGAAAGTTAGGCCAAAGGGCTTAGGAGGTATTCTGAAGCAAAGAGTGTAAATGATGTGAGTGTGAGAATGAAAGTGAGAGAGGAAGCACCAGAAGGGCTATGGAAGTCTAGGTTAAGAAGACTGAATTCTTGCCCTCTAGGTATTCCTAGAGGCACTGCTGGAGTCTAACTCCACAACTGTGGAGCTTTACACAGTAGCTCTGTGGTGGCTGCAAACATCCACACAGTAACTAGAAGAGCATGGCACCCTCCACCTGCCTATCGTCACCTTTATCCTGGGAATGTTAGTCATGACTGCGAGGAATGAAGCTGTTTTCACTTCTGCAGAAGACCTGAGGAGCAGGACTTGTGACTTTGTATTCCTGGAGCCCCACTCCGTGTGGCTAATCAACAGCTTCCTATAAATACAATCTAGGCAACGAAACAGCATTTCCTGACTTGAATCCAGTCAAAGAAGGTGCGCTCAGCGGATGAGTCATGAGTCATGCTCTCAGCTGCCAGAGTGGGTTCCGGGAGCAGAGGCACTTAATGAAAGTAGGCTGCCAAGAGAAGGACGTGTCTGGGTTGCCAGTTATTTGGAATTTGAAGGTCTGGGTGCATTTGGTTCTGGGTTCATGTTGGTATGGAAAGCAGTAGAAATACTCCAGGCTGGAAAGAGACCATCAGCATAGAAACTAAGGCTTCTCTCACCTCCTTGTCATTCATGAGCTATCTTTGCATTAGCACACATAGGCCATTCATGGCAGGGGGAAAGCTCTCTCTCAATGCAAATGTAGCTCTCTCTAGGAGAAGTGCTGTACTGGCTGGTTATCCTCATTGGCTTGACACAATTTAGAATCACCCGACAAAAGTGTCTTAAAGAGGAATTACCTAGAGCAGGAAGGTCTGTGGGGAACTGTCTTAGTGCTTAATTGAGGTGGGAAGGCCCACTCTGGATTTGACATTGGAAAGTCCAAATTCCCTCACCCACTTCATGGGCTGCAGGAGAGAGAGGAAAGGGACCTGGCAAGTGAGCAGGCAACACATGTGCTCTCATTTCCCTCTGCTCTGGACTCATGCGGCTTGACCAGCTGCCGATGCACCTGCCTCGCCTTCCTCAAAGGGATGGAGCTCTAAGGTCAGGATATCTGTTGTAGCAACAGCACTGTAGACAGAACAAGTGGTGCGTTAAGTATGACCTCAGCGAGAGCCCTTCCCTGCAACCAGGGCCAGTATATTCACAGCAGAACTGGCTACTGGAATAACACAGATACACATGCACCCATGCGCACATCCACACAGAGAGAGCTTCGTATTTGAAAGAGTTTGAAAACATCGATTAAAGGCAGTCTCTCTTTGTCTTTTGGGATGGCAGATATCTTTGAGAGGAAGACCACAGCCGTGGTGACCCCCATGCTCAATAACCTATAAACTAATGAGGGATGCTGACCCACAGTGCTCCCGCAGTTGGACTGGAGGTGCTGCAGGGGCAGGACCCGCAAGACACTCAGAGTTCTCTCCCTGTCTTCCGTTGACCACAGTGTGACACTTGCCCAGGACTGGGATAGACCTCACTGCTGCATGCAGTGACTGACATGAGCTTTGGTGTCGCTGCTTGCTGCTAACCATGACAAAACAAAATACCAAAGAAAAAAATAACAGCAACAACCAAACAAAACACACAGAAAACCCGCAGGGGACCTGGGGAGGTAGCTCAACTGCTTGCATAAGGCCTTGGGTTTGGCTCTCCAGCACTACATAAAAACAGCAGTGAGGGTACATGCCTAGAATCCCAGCACATGGGCAGCAAAGGCCGGAGGATCAGGAGTGCAAAGCCATTCTCAATTTCATAGAAAGTCCAATGAAAAAGAAAAGAGAGTGGGGGGAGTATTTATTTTCCCTTAACGACCAAGAGGGTAATGGAAAATCCACATGAGAATAGTCCCGTGGTAGACACCGCTGGGAGCCACACTGAGTCACACTACCGGGAAGCACAGAGCAGCTGCCTCTTCAGAGAGTCCTGTAGATCTTCCCTTCCCCACTGAGTCTCCCTCCCCCATGGTCTCCAAAGCGCCTCTCTCTGACCTACTTTCCCCCATGGAGTCCCGGCCCAGGCACGTGGCATGGGGAGGCTGTGGTTTTCGGGTCCTCAGAGAACAGCTGCCCTCACCCCCACCCCCACCCCTGGCTTGCTGAGCAGGTGGCTGCTCTTGGAGTTGACAGGTCATAGGACAGCAGCGACAGCATCCTTCCAGGAATCCCGCAGAGAAAGCTGGAATAGAGGCAGGAGCCAGCAGCACTCTGCAGTGACCAGGGTGGGCAGCTTGCCTTGACTGTGACACACAGCTCCTGCTCTGAGGCTTGCTCATCCAGTTGACCTAAGAATACAGAGAAGCATGACTCCTTCCCATGACACTTACTCACTGTCATTCTAACCTGTGCTGTACTCCTGCAGACATCTCCAGAAGACAAATGGAATCCATCTAACCCCTAGAAAAGAGTAGAAGGTGTTACTGATGTTGCCATTGACATTCAAACATGTTTAAAATATGGATCCTTTGAAGTACTAACACTATTCATGAAAAGATATTATGAATAACTAAGTGGCTTCTTGGTCTTGATGGGAGATCCATTTTCCTTGTCCCAACCCCCCCCCCCCCCCCCCCCGCCTGGGAATCCATGTCTTCATCCTCCATGCGATGGGCTCACTCTGGCTCATTGCACTGTCAGTGGGATGGCCTCTCCAAGCATTTTAGGAAAGACAGGCTAACCAATGAACTCCCAGCATTCATGTCTCTCAGCCTCCCAGTGCTGAGGTTACAGGCCACATCCAGCTTTTCGTGTATGTGCTGGGATTCCGCTCAGGCTCTCATGTACCCAGCCTATTGTAATACTGATTTGTAGCTGCCACTCTTGGGCTTTGACAGGGGTAATCTAACACAGGCAGGGGTTATCTAAACAAACTTACCAGGCCCAGCTCACTGCCCCCTGTCTGACATCTGTTCCTAAGGTCTTCTGTGCCAGCTCCAATGGAACAGGGACCACACCTTGTGTGGTCTTTGCAACTCTCTGTCCTTATATGGATGCTAACATTTTAGATCACATGACTGAGCTGACATCACTCAAACAGAGAGGTGCATGTCTCTGTTGGAAGAAAAGGAGAAATTCTAAATACTTCCTAAAAATAATCTAACCACAATGTTATCTGTAATAGCTCACTAGGTTTTCCCATTATGTTCAGTTTCCGCTTTCTTATTCTAGGTCCAAAGATGTGCTTGTGAAAGACACTTATGCTCGCATGTGCACTGATAAACTGAGCTTTTCTATAAGACATGTTTAGTATCTATCAAGCAGAGTGGAACAAACAGAACCCAAGAAGTGAAACAATATTTGTTGGCCAGTACATTGTCATAAGACAAATGCATTACAGAGCCTTTGAAATAAGGCTGGTTCTAATGCCGGTGTTTTTGTGGTATAAAATCCTGAATTTTAAAGATTGTATAAAAATGAGAAACTATCTCCTAGCATTTGGAAAGCTTAAGGAGGAAGATCATGAGTTTGAGGCTAGCCTGTGCTACATAACAAAAGCCTGTCTCCAAAACCATAAAAGTGAAGTATACTATTACAATTTCTATCTCGGTTATATCTTGGATAGTTTTGTGCCAGCTTGGCACAAGCTAGACCTATCTGAATGGAGGGACTCTCAACTGAGAGAATGCCTCCCTAAGATTCTGCTTTATAGCATGTTCTTAAGGCTGGGGAGAGCCCAATCCACTGTGAGTAGTGGCATCCTGGGGCTGATGACCCTGGGATTTATAAGAAAGCAGACTGAGCAAGCCATGAGGAGCAAGTCAGTAAGCAGCACTCCATGGCCTCTGCATCAGCTCCTGCTTCTACATTCCTGTCCTGTTTGAGTTCCTGTCCTGACTTCCTTCCATGATGGATGGCAATGTGGAAGTATAAGCCAAATAAACTCTTTCTTCCCCAACTTGCTTTTGGTCATGGTGTTTTATCACAGGACTAGTAACCCTAACTAAGACAGAGAGTGTCTTGAAATGAAAATATTTCACATATTCAGTTCAGTGAAGTATAATATTAAGATTAAAAGGTGACAATGTAGCTCAGTGGCAGAGAAGTTGCCTAGTGTGCACAAGGCCCTGGGTCTCATCACCAGCCAAAATAAATGAATGGATGAAATAGATGAATCATGGCGTTTAGTTAACCTGGTAAAGTTTCAGAAAGCAAGAAGCAAAGGGCCCTAGAAATCCCTTCCATCAAAGTAAGAAGACCACTGGTAAAAATTGGCAGGACCAACTTTCTCAGAGCTCTGAAAATTAATGCAAGGGTTCCAAATCTAAGGTCACTCAATTAAAAAGAATGGATATTTTCTGGTTAAATATGAAAAGGGGGTGTGGTTGTTCGAATGAAAATGGCTCCAATAGGCTCATAGGGAGTGGCATTATTTGAAAAGACTAGGACATGTGGCCTTGTAAGAGTAAGAGTAGGCATGGCCTTGTTGGAGAAAGCCTGTCACTGCAGGTAGGCTTTGAGGTTCAGAAGCTCAAGCCAGGCCTAGTGGCTCACTCTCTCTCTGCTGCCTGCCTATCCAGATGGAGAACTCTCAGCTCCTTTTCCAGCCTGCATGCTGTCATGCTTCCATCCATGAGGATAATGGATAAACCTCAGTTAAATGCTTTCCTTTTTGAGAATTGCTGTGGTCATGGTGATTCTTCACAGCAATAGAAGCCAGAACTAAGGCAATAGGGGCACAGAAATAGTTCAGTCAGGAAAGCACTTGGCCTCCCCACAGATGTGCACACATGTAAGGACCAGAGTTCAGATCTCTAGCCCCCAAACAAATGGCAGGTGATGGGGCAGCCACCTGTCATCTCACTAGTCAGAAGGCAGAGACAGGATGTCCCTACAGCCAGCCCAGCCAGTCAGTGACCCCTGCTCAGGTAAGTCAATATATCTCAATATATAAAGTGGAAATCAAGGAAGACAGATGCCTGATGTCAATATCCAGCCTCCACATGAACACACACTCACACATACACATATGCACACACACATGCACATACACACATATACTTATGCACAGTCACATGCACACACATGTAAATGAATCAACAAACAAAAAGCCGAGCACCAGCCCTTGTAGCCTTCAGTCACCTGAGGAGGTAGGACACAGGGCAGGAGGCAAGGCGAGCAGCCAACAGGGGAAAAGAGGCACTGGGAAACCCTTTGGGTGGAGCTCTGGGAATTTTCATCCACAGCACTTCTCTGTACTTGGCCTAGTCAAATACTTCCCCTGGTCCAGCAGCTCCTTCCTCAAGAAATAACTGGAACACTATGACTGCTTCGACAGAAACAGGCCATCAGTAAGCCAACCAGAGAGCTTAGAGGTAAAAGCCGAACAATGGGACGCTCATATGATGTTTTTTTTGTTTTGTTTTGTTTTGTTTTTGTTTTTGTTTTTGTTTTTTTAATCCTGAAAGTCCACACATTCACATTAGCTCTTAGGCATGCTGAGGAAAGCCCCACACATTTACCTCACAATGACCTCAGAACCCTGTCAAGCACAGGAGGCCAAAGGCAGAATAGTTATCCCTTGAGGGGTTGAGCACATGCTTTAAGGGTGCACAGAGAGTCCCCCATGACAAAATGGGCAGAAGGCTGCTTCTAGCCCCTTAAGGGAATCTCCTTAGCTGACCCAGGGGCTAGTAGAGCTGGAGCAAGCATGACGATGAGCGCAGGCCCTGCAAGGTCCACTCAGAAAAGTCACTCACAAACACAGAGCCAGCACAGAGCAACAATCGACTGTGGAAACGGAAGAACGTGACTTCTAGCGTGCTACGTATTATCTAAAATGTTAGCTTTTGGATGAAAAATACGATACTAGAAAAGGAGCAAGTAAGTGTTGGAGGGAAGGTGCTGACAGAGAAGGTCCCTGCAGAAGTTCAGACACTGAGACCATCAGACAAAACTCCAGAAAGGCCGTTTAAAATGCACTGAGAGCCACAGAAAGAGCTAAGGGAAACCACTTCTGAGAAGGTGAGGGCGAGAGGGAAGGAGGTCTCGCCACAGGGAGAACATTCACAAAGAGAAAGAATTCAAAACCACCACTTAGAAAATCTAGAAGGGTAGGATTCGAGTGAAGCATTAACTAGAGAAGCAAAATTCAACAGAGTTGAAGACCACCTTTCTGAACTTCGTCATCTTGCAAGAGCAGGAAATGGAAGAAACCAACAGTGCCTGATAGCACTCCCTGATCCTGATGAAAACACCCACACACCCAAGCATCTCAAGGAACTCAGGGTAAAATTAACTTAGATGCTCGCATTCAGACACTCCACAATCATACCGGGAGAAAGAAGAAAGCACCTCACCACAGAGAGGAGTCCTGAGAAGATTGACACCTGCTTTCTCATCAAAACCCAAAGCCATGGCGGTGGTAATTTGCCATGAAAGAAATAAAACTGTTAGGACAAGACTCCTCTCTGACAAGTCTGCCCTCCAAATTGGAGTGGAAATGCATCACAGACAATACAATAACATAAACAAAGTGGGTAAACAAAATGGAGAATTTCTGTCACTAGGTCACCATCCTTACAAAAATACTGAAGGGGCAGATAAGACTAGAATAAAAGGAAAACAAAAGTAATTGAAACCAACACTAAAACGAATAAATACATACATACATGCATACAAAAATTAACAAATAAATAAATAAATAAATGCAAACACCGGAAGGACTGTGGAGAAGGCTCAGTAAGTACTTGGCTTGCTGGCACAAAGACCTGATTTCAACTCCCAGAGCCCATATAAAAATTAAAACAAATCCTAGCAGTGTGCTCTGGTAGTCCCATTGCTAGGGAGCTGAACACAGGAGTATTTGGGGACTTGCTGGCTAGCCAGCCTAGCTTACTTGGTGAGTTCCAGGCCAAGTTCCAGTGAAAGATCCCATCTCAATCAAAAGGTGGATGGCGCCTGAGGAATGACAGCTAAGTTAGTCTTATGACCTCCAGATGTATATCTGCAGACACACACATACTCACACACACACACACAGAGAGAGAGAGAGACCACAAAAGCACTGGCAAATGTTCACAGATTAAAAGATAATATAGTTCTTTGTAACTCCTCCTTTTTCTAATTGGTTTAAAACAGTACTACAAAACTTAAAAGCTCTATGTTCAGAAAGTGTATACAGCCATATAGAAAGCAGCAGCGTGGAGGCTTGCTGAGATGGGGTTGTGGGCAGCAAACTTGTGGGTATCCTAAAACTCTATATTCAGAAAGTGTATACAGCCGTATCTTAGAAAGCAGGGGCGTGGAGGCTTGCTGAGAGTGGAGGCTTGCTGAGATGGGGGTTGTGGGCAGCAAACTTGTGGGTATCCTTGGTCTTGGTGCCTCTGCAGCTGCTGTCGAACCTGGGTAATTTATAAAGAACAAAGATTCACGTCCCACTGTCTCTGTGCCTAAGATACCCAAGACCGTGGTGACAACATCCAGCACCAGCAGTGCCTGCATTGTGGCACGGCAGAGGGCATCAAATGCAGGAGAAGCACACCAAAGTGACAGAGAGACAAATCAAACTCATTCCTCCACCAAGGGTCCCTTCTGAGACAACTTCTACAACAACAGTCCTGCTTTACAACGATAGAACCCACATGACAATCACATCTTACAGACCTAGCCTCTCAGTCATAAATAACCAGTAAACAATAAATTTTCAATATGAACAGAGACTGGGGTCAGGGGCTAACCTTCAAATCATGGCACTACTGAAATTAAACTGGTAGTAATATAAAGAAGATTTTTTTAAAAATAAATTAAAATGCTCCTCATAAAAGAAAGTAGAGACAAAGAGCAGCTGATATTCTGGTCTATATGGTCTGTGAAGATGTTGCAATTGCATTTATATTGTTTTGCTTTGATGGCAGATTACCATGCCCTTAGTGACATAAAACAACATGCATTTATTTATTGTCTTATAAGGTAAAAGCTGAAAATTAGTCTCAGGGTATAAACATCTGGCTTTTCCCAGGCTCAACTCCCTTTGGAATACCTGGGGGAGAAGCCATTTCCCTTCCTTTCTGTCTCCTAGAGGCAATCTACATTCTTGGTTCATGACCTCAGGTCCTGAGTCAAAGCAGAAACTCATGACTTATGAGTCCATTCTCACATCTTCTATGGATGCAACCCTTTAGCTTCCTTCTAGACCCTTGGGGTGTTGATCCAGGAGTAAAGAGATAAGCCAGGGCCATTTCTTCATTTTGATCCTTAACTCAGAATCATCTGCAAAGTACTTTTTGCTTTAAAAGGAAATGTCTTTGTCTGTTTTCGGCTGCTATGACAAAAGAAAAAAGAAAAAAAGGGCAACTTTATGGGTAACAGCAGAGCTCTGTTTCCCATAGTTCCACAGGTTGAGATATCCAAGGTGAATGTTCCTATAGTTCTCAAGTAGTTGATGAGCCCTTCTTTCTCTTAGGGTGAGGGAGCAAGGCGGCTTTCTGAGAGCCCTGTTATGATGACACATCCCAAAGGCTCTGTCTCCTAACGTCATCACATGATCACGTTTTTAGTGATAAATACTGAGGAAGCAAAGACACTCAGACCGTAACAGTAACACCTTTGGTTCCAGGGGGGAAGGGAACACACCTGGAGACTGCAGTGTAACTTTTTTTGAGGGACATGAACAAATGTCCACTCCCTCCAGATAGGACACTGGTGACAGGCAAAATAACAACTCCATCCAAGTCCAACTTGGCACACCAGTGGGTTTTTTAAGGTTTCTTACAGGA
Source organism: Meriones unguiculatus (assembly GCF_030254825.1). Taxonomy (NCBI): domain Eukaryota; kingdom Metazoa; phylum Chordata; class Mammalia; order Rodentia; family Muridae; genus Meriones; species Meriones unguiculatus. Next base: position 66,036,366 of record NC_083366.1, on the reverse strand, counting down.
GTATGGGTGAGAAGTTACAGAAACATAGACAACACAAAGGCAGCTACATTACTAAGTGTCAACCCAGCCTGGTGACCACTCAGAAAAATTGCAACTCTAGCGCTTCCTGCAGAATGTGCAGGCAGCTCCACAGGCTAAAGAATCTCCTCTTCTTAGTAGATCATACTGACAACATAATCTTAGGGAGGGAGGGCCCTGAAAGTCCTGTAAGTTTCAGGGGATATCATGAGACTTGTATGATGTGCCTATAGAAGTACAAGGCTGACCTGAGGAGTCATTCTTGACTCCTCGCCATGTTATTTGGTGAAGTAGGCTTTCTCAGCTGATCCCAGAGTTCTCCGTTTTAGCTAGTCTCGCTAGCTAGCTTGCTCTGGGGAATCTCTTCCCCAGAGAAGGAATCTACCTTCCAAGAGCTAGGACTGCAGACAGGCCGTATTCACCATATTCACATGGGTTCTGGGAATTCAAACTCTAGTCCTCATGCTTGTATGGCAAGTACTTTACACACTGAGCTATCCCCAAGTCCCTGGAGGCCACATGCCTGGGCCTTGGGGAAAAACTGGATTTATATTCATGTCTACAGGGCATAATGCTAGAAAAGTCCTTATGGTTTTCTCCCTTCTGGTTCAAAATGATATCAGCTAGTATTGCTTCTAAGGAAAAAGTTACGCAAGGGGGAACTCTCTCAAGAGAATGGCACAAGTTTATGATGCTAAGCTAAGAATTTAGAATCATATACCTACACACATGTGAGATCCTAAAAAAAAAAAAAATCACACCAAAGTTGCTCTGAGATCATCCAGTAAAGCAAGGAACCAGTCCACAGCTGTTCTTCCTCCTTCTCTTGTTCCTTCTGAAATGCAGACATGATACTGATCTTACTCATCCATATTGAAGTATATGAAGGTCAATAAAGGACAGACACATGCCTGTTACACACACACCTTGTGATCTATGGAGTTCAAGAAAGTGGAAGAAACGTCCTATTAAACAAAGGTTGTGTGAGCTATATCAACACATCACACACTTTTTTTTTCCCCCTAAATGGAACCTTCCAGATCTTTGGGCTTGAAAAGTAAGCAGTTGTCCAAGAGCTCATCAATTTTGAACGCCTTCGTCTACATTTGAACTCTAGGTGGCAGCAGAAACCTACAGTTAAAAATGACACTGTGCACCTCATAGTGTGTGTGTGTGTGTGTGTGTGTGTGTGTGTCTGTGCACGTGTGTTCATAAATGTGTGTGTGTGCACATGCCTGTGATGTCTATGTGTGTGCCCCTGTGCACATGTATGCATGTTTGTGTCTGTGTGGTGTGCGTGTGTTTATGTGCCTGTGTGCACAGGTTTGTCTTTGGTGTGTCTGCAGGGTGATTAATGAAGTGTGCAGATGGGATGCACTGCAGATGTCCCTGTGTGTGCTTGTGTGGGAGGCAGAGGTAGGTGAGGTGGTGGGTGGCCTTGGAGCTGCAGGCAGCTTGGAAGCTGAGCTGACACCGCTCAGGAGAGCCAGCGAGAGCATGGCTTCCGGCCAGTGCCATGCTGGCTGGAGTCAGGTGCCCTGCAGCCAGGCAGCGTGCACAGCAGCACCTGGGAGGAGGGCTCTCCTGGCCCTTCCCCAGCCTCGGCCTTCTGCTCTGTCTGTGCCTGTAGCCCCTTGCTGGCTGAAGCTTGCTTCTCAGGGATGGCTCAGGGAGGGGGCCGGGTCTCCCCTTACCTCTTTCTACTGGCTAAGGAGAACTGTGCCTTCTGTATCTGCTTCTGCAGCCTGCTCTCTCCAGCTGTTTGCAGAGGAGAGATAACTGACCTTGTGCTGAGGTCTGGTCAGACCACAGACCCTGGGCAGGCTGGTGCAGTGCTGGTGGCCTCCCCTAAGCGGCCTCTCTGTTGGAGAGTGCAGATGGCGATTACTTTGTTGAGCTTCTTTTGAGAAGACAATGGGAAAATGCAGCTTTAATCCTTTTGCCTGGGCCATCTGATAAGGTCCAGGAAGGGAGTTGATAAGGAAGTTTGCAGATTTCAGTGAACAGGCTTGGAAGAAAGGGAGAGTCCTGGGACCCCAGGTGCTAACTTTAGTCGGAACCTGTGGCATGCCCCCTTCATTCCTCCCCTGTGACACCCGGCTGCATTGCCTGCCTCCAGAGCATGAGAAGAATTAAAAGAGGCACCTGGGGTGTCTGGGAAGGCTTTGTACTCTGAAGTGTGTGTGTGTGTGTGTGTTCCTGCTGCTGTTGCTGGCATTGCTGACAGAGCTTCCTGCTTTGGCCTCCTCCACGGAGAGGCCAGCTCAGCTTGTGCTCACCCCTTAATGGTCCTGGGGAGCACAGACTACCCCAGGCTCTGGGCAGTTTTGCCACTCCTCACAGAAAGGAGTGGAGGAAATGGAGGCCTTAGCTCTGGTCCCCTCCTTCCCCCAGCCCCACGCGGTGGCCTGTTTGCAGGAGTTCATCGGCAGCCTTGGGTTGCTAGCTGGGTCCCAGGCCCTGCAGAAGGTTAGACAAGGTGAGCTTCACCGGCTCTGACAGCTGGATGTCGACACTTGCTGGGTTTGATGGGAACACGGAGAAACTTGGCCTGGAGTGGCCGCTGAGCCCTATCCCTACCAGTTTATTTATTTGGGAGCCAGGGAGACAGCCTGAGCTGGGGCACACTGTTCCCACAGTGACCTTTGACCCTGGAACAACCTGCTGCTGCCAGTGTCCCTCCAGCTCAGCCCTGAGTGTCTCTTTGCAGGCTGGAAGGGGGTGGGGGGAATCACCTTGACAGTGCAAGGTCCCTTGGTGCTTGGATGCTCCTGGTGAACTTGACCTCTGTCCTTAATTATTTGCGTCATGTCCGGACAGATCCACTTTCTTCTCACCCTGGCTTAGGCTGCAGTGAGAGCTTCCCGTTTGTTTAAATGCACTGAACAATTCCTACTAAGCTCCATATTCTATTTTAAGTGAAGGAGAATTTCCCATGCCAGAAAAGCAGCTCAACTTTTCTTATCATCTCCCCAAAGGCTGCCAAAGTACCCAAGACTTATCCAAGGCTGCCAGGAAGATTTCTTAAGAGAGTCATCTGCCTGCGGAAACTGTTTTTAAGGCGTGAGAAGACATGATCTGGACCATGGCTGTGCACTGGGGGTCCCCAAAGTGCTATTTTCAAGGTTGAGGTGCTGCTGAGTGGAGATAGTTCTGTTTTCACGGCTCGGTCCACGCGGTTACAGGAAAGCCCCTGGACCGGCAGGCTTCCCAAGCATGCTTGGTATGAAGAGCACAATGAGTCTGGGGGCGGGAGCTGTGACACGTGCAGGCCTTTGTTTCCCCAGACAAATCATATTATCTTGTTGGCATGTTGCAGGCACACAAACACTGCTTCCTTCCCCTCTGTCTTTATTTCTTTGCTTCCTTCTGTCTTTTCTCGTTCAACCATTTTTGGCCCATCCCAAAGAACAATTTGTCGAGCCGAGGGCTAAGCTTGCTGCCCAGGCATGAGGCACTGAGTTAGAGCCTTCGAGTTCACATTTGAAAAGCCAGATGCAGAGACATGGCTTCTACCCCAGTGCCAGGGAGACGGAGGCCGTGCATCTGTGGGTCATGATGGCTGTTCACCCTAATCAACTTGGTGGGTGTTGGAGCAGTGAGAGACCCTTCCTCAGTGAAACGGTGGGTGGTGCCTGAGGAGTGATACCTGAGGTGCTTCACTGGCCTCCTAATGCACACATACCCACACATACATGCACCCTCACATGCATTTACACACACACATACAGGCACTGGCAAAGATAACTGTATCGATAAAAAGATAGCTCCAGGCCAATAAGAGTCAGTGTCTCAAAAGACAAATCAAAGGTGATAGTTCCTGAGGAGTGACGCCTGGGGTTGTCCTCTGACCTTCAGGGGCATGTGCAGCTGCACATACAAGGAACACACACACTCACTCACACACACGGTGCTAATGCAGACAAACTTTATAGCAAACTGACCTGAGGAGAGGCGTGCAAAGCCTGGCAGATGATCAGAGAGCAGCAGGGAGGCTGCTGCCTTCCCCAGGGCCACTCAAGAGGACAATGTATGGAGGCAGCCACACTTTCCAGTGACTCCTGAAGTGAAGTGCCCGGAGTGGATGCCTTCTGTCGCATACTGTGGGGGAGGCATATCTAAGGATATAAAATGCAAATTAGATTTGAAGATAGATTGATCACAGAGGCATAGAAACACTGGCTACGACTTTGTTTTGTTTTGTTTCTGTTTTTCTGAGAGATACATTGAAGGGAGAAGGATACAAACACCCATGGTCACCTAATATGGTGATTTCTAGGTTTCCCCACAAATGTATTTGTGTCTGAGACATGCCTGAAACTAAATTTCACAAAAAGCTACCTACTGTCCCATGAGAGAAGACCTGATGTCAAATCTGCCTCCAAGGAGCTGAGGAGATGGCTTGATGGGCAAAGTGCCTGCCACATAAGCATGAGGCCCCGAGTTCGAGTCCCAGGCCCCATGTAGGAATGTTGGGTGTGGCAGTGTGCCCGTGCTGGACATGCAGGGACAAGGCTTCCCTGGGGCTCTCTGGCTAGCCAGCCTACCGTAACAGGCAGGCTCCCGCTTCGGTAAGAGATTCCGTCTCAGAAGCTAAGGGGGAGAGAGAATGAGGAGGACACCTGAAAACAGTCAGCCTCTGGCCTCCACACACGTGCCAAACTAAAGTAAACTAAAATAAAAAATCTAAAAACTGGACTCTGAAAAAAAGTTAAGTTCACCAGCTCCGTTCCCTCCAGCCAGGAAAATCATTAAGAATCAACGAGAATGTTCAGCCAGAACCATGGCTTGCCACGCTGATTTTCCTTGTCCTAATGGGTGGCAACCCATACTCTCAAAGCCACCCCCCTCATCAGTGCCAGGCGTTTGATGTCAGTCCCTCTCATTTAACACCCACGAGTGTATCTGAGCATGCTAATAGCTCCATTTCGCAGATGAGGGAGCAAAGAGCTCAGCGTGAGTGGCCAGGAGGACGCCTCCCCTAACGAGGGCTGGCTTGGCGGGTGTTGCCAACCCATTCTCATTGCTCTCCAGCTGCTATGGCGGGATTGAATGGCAACACTCTTGCCCAGAGGGCAAAGGGAGCATCTTGCAGCTGGCTCCAGGCCCAGGGCCTGCAAGGACAGAGTCCACACTGGGCCTCAGCCTCTCTGTGCTCCTGTTTCTGTGGGCAGTGTCCATGCTGGGCCTGGGGTTTATCTATGAGCAAACTCTGCCGTGGCTGCTGGAGTTTGGTTTCTTGCTGGGCTGGTGTCTCTTCACTGGCCTCTGCTTCATTTTTTAATCAGCAGGTCTGTAACCCTACAGGCTTGATCTTGCAATTTGAAGCATCCACAGTCAAAATGGAGCCTCCATTTCTCTAGAGGAGGCTCCTCAGGGGTCATAGTGAAGCAGGCTCCCCTCCATGGGTCTCATCTTGATTCCAAGGACTGTGGACAATAAAGCATGACAGGATAGTTCTCTCTGAGATCTCACACAACTTCTCAAGGGAGGCTGAGCCTGTGGGGGAGAAGCTGAACTGAGGGCTCCTTTCCTTCCATGGGACCCCTAACCAAAGGGGGTTAGAGATGTATGCGTTTGGACATGTTTGTATCAAGTCATGTGCTGGCTTCAGAAAGAAGGGCAGGAAGGGAGAAACACCGAACAGTTGCTCCTATGTCTCTCAGCTTTCCGTCACAGTGACAAAATCCCGAGACTGATGTATAAGAGGCAAGGTTAATGGAAGCTCATGGTTTCAGAGTCTTGCTCCATTCTTGCCTCGCCCTGTTGATTCAAGCTCGCCTGTGGTGCCTCATACATCATGGTGTAAGTGCGTGAGGTTGGAGGCATGTTCACTTCACTGCAGCTAGAAAGCAAAAGGAAAAAGAGGTCTCTGTGGCCCGGGTCCTTCTCAGGCCACCTGCTCCCCGTGACCCAACCAATGCTACAGATAGTTCCAACCTGCTCCGAAGGATGGTGGCCAACCCATAACACAGGGGCTGTTCCAGCTAAATCAAGCTTCCCTCATCACCTCTTCCACTCTGCATGGGCTCTGACAGGCCTAACACTGCATACATACCTCTGGAAGAGCAAGCAGTGCTCTTAACCTCTGAGCCATCTCTCCAGCTCCTTCCACTGGCATTTTTGACAGCAGTGGAACTCACCAGGGCTCAGATTCTCCCTCCACAGGGAACGACTCCAACAGGGAGTACGGTACGTGTGTGCATATATACATACATACACACACACACATATATGTATATATATATATACACATATATATATGCAGAGTTAGTTTTATATATATGCAGTGATATGTATGTATGTATATATGTATGTATTATTACCTGGATGGAAAAGAATGGGTACAATTAGAGACATCTATTAACTTAAGCCAGTCCTGTATTAAATGGCTAGTTTTGGTCAAGGCCTTTGACAATTTTAGATGAACTGAAGTTGTATGACATCTTATTTATATTACATTATAGTTTATATATAGTTTTTATATATTTTGTTTATACTGAGTCTTATTTAAAAAGCTTTTTTTAGCCCTGAAGTAATAAAGATTAACTTTTCCTCTCCTCCCTCCTCTTTCTCCTCTCCTTCCTCCTCTTTCTTCTCTCCCTCCTCCTCTTCGTTCTCCTTCCTTCTCTTCTTCCTCCCATTTTCTTCCTCTTCCTCCTGTTCTTCTTTCGCTTTCTTCTCACTTTGTTTTCCTGAGACAGATTCTCAATACGCAGTCTAGACTGGCCTCAAACTCAGGGTGCTCTTCCTGTGTCAGCCTTCTGCAGGCCAGGGCCAGATGCGTGAGCCGACACACCTAGTTAGCAGAGGTAACTACAGTCACCATCTGACTATTCCCAGAATGTATGGTTTCGCCTGTCGTGGTTGCTGACAGGAGCTTTGTATTTTGCTTAGCTCCCTAACTGCTAGTGAGCATCTTCCCAGTGCTCTCCAGCCTTGGAGTGGGGGTTCTTTCTAGGAAACGTGATCATCTTTCCCGTTTCCTCTGGATATGCTTTCCAATCACCACAATCAAACTCAGCACAGTAATTAGGCACCACTGAAAGGCTTGCTTGGTGAATGAATGAGCCCTCTCCACCAAAAAAAAAAAAAAAATACATGTGAGTGCACATAAGTACCAGTGTATGTGTATGTGTGTATACACATAAGTAACCATGTGTATATGTGTATGCACATTAGTACCCGTGTGTGTGTGCTCAAATGAATATGTGTGAACATGAGTGAATATGCTCACACGTCTTTCAAAGTGATTCTGTTGGGAGATGTGTTGCATTTAAGGTTTCTTAGTTTTTATGCTGGTGGGGAGCACTCAGCCTGGCCTCACTAACATGTCTCCTGTTCTGTGGCACAGTCACTATGTCATGGGGTGACAAAGACCATCTTCCCTCTCTCACCAAACAACGTGGTCTGTGTTCCACTGGGCCTTGAACTTGGCTTCCGGAGTCCACAGTCCTCTCATTCTCCACAGGGTGAAGACACCCTGACACTGAAAACACGCAGCATCACCTGCCCTGGAAAAGCTGCTCTAATGTGTAGACATCCCAGGGGTTTCCATGTTCCCAAGGGCAAAGCAGGGAGAGAGTGCTGTGCCTGTCTGTTCACGTCTGTGGGAAGCAGCAGGTGGGGTGCCAGGACATCAGATTTTCTCTTCTACACAGTGTTCATGAAGGCTGGCTATCATCGGATTTTCTTTCTGTCTTTTGTCACAGTAGTGGAGCCCGGTCACCTCACCTAGTGGACTCAACTCTTTTCAGCTTTTTCTCTGGGATCTTTAGCCCCCACTTCCTTGAACAGGATTCTTCAGTGAAATGGCTTGTTTTCATTTTGTTGTTGTTGTTTTGTTTGTATATTTGTGGGCTTTTCGTTTTGCTTTGTTTTGCTTTGAAATGAACTCTTGATGTACAAAGGCTCTCCTCCCACTCAAGATCCCCCTTCAACAGCCTTTCAAGTGCTGGAACTACAGGCATGCAGCATCCTATCAGGATCCACTGGCATTTTTTAAAAATATTTATTTATTTTTATTATGTATACAATGTTCTGTCTGCATGTATACCTGAATGCCAGAAGAGGCATCAGATTTCATTTTAGATGGCTGTAAGCCACCATGTCGTTGCTGGGATTTGAACTCGAGACCTCTGGAAGAGCAAGCAGTGCTCTTAACCTCTGAGCCATCTCTCCAGCTCCTTCCACTGGCATTTTTGACAGCAGTGGAACTCACCAGGGCTCAGATTCTCCCTCCACAGGGGACGACTCCAACAGGGAGTACGGTATGTTTGTGCGATATGGGGTGACGGGTGCCAGTCCTTATAAAGACATTTCTTTAACCGCTGGTGTACTCGAAGATGTGAGACTACAAGACACAAGACGAGGTGAAGAAGAAAAAAGATGGAGAAGCATGCTATGTCCAGTGTTGAGAAAAATAAAGTGCAGATGTTTGCCCATCTTCTAAGCCACGTTAAAATATCTGGAGAGAGACACAAGAAAGTTGATGGGAATTACTAATGCTTTTTTTATGTTTGTTTTGAGAATCTGATCTGGCCAGGCTATTGTGGGAGGGAGAATTTTAGCTGTGTTAATTTTTAATATGTGTAATCGCTTAGTTATATAAGCGTATTTATTACCTAATTAAAATTTAAAGGTAAGAAAGCTAGGTAATTTCTCTACACAAAATCCCAAATTATTCAGAATGTGGATTTAATTACACATCATTTTATTGTATCATAGGAGTACATACACACAAAATCTCGAATGTCACAAATTTCAGCACGGTCTGAAATCTCATTAAAATCTGGGACACACTCCCTGAGCGGATAAAGAAAAATGAAGTCTGCGCTCATAACGGAGCACGGTCCGGCCACAGAAGGGTGCTAGTATGTCATAGATGACAAATTCGATGGAACAGGAGAGCCTTGGGTTAAGTGAGATAAGCCCAGCACAGGGACACAAATAGGGCATGACCTCACTCATGCGGGATCTCAACGTTGACGTCGTAGGAGAGACAGGGATGGTGATCACCAGAGGGAGGGGAGAGTGGGAGGCAGGGTGGGGAGACTGAGCAACAGGTGCAGGGTTCCAGTGACATGGGGACAAGGCAAGCTGGCACACTGCTGCAGAGGAGGGGCAACGATGATGTGAAGCGCGGATCTGCAGCCGTAGCGTACGCTAAGAGAACATCTGGAGAGAGCTGACCATAACGTAACGATAGCTGTCAAAAGAGATCGCTGTATCCGCTGTGACTTGATCACCGCATCATGTTCTCAGAGCGATTTGGAAATGATGTAATGCGCACATGTATCAAAAGAGCACACAGCACTCCATAAACATGCACAGTTCTAAAACTTGTTCGTTAAAAGTTGGGGGTGTGTAAGTCACCCCCAGGTTGAGAGTCCCTGTCACACCCACTCAGCTGTGAACAACGGCAAAGCTTGCTATGGTCCAACGCTGGTGAGGGTTTGCGTGTCTCAGAAGCAAACTGCTGTGGAGAGACAGCGCATTCAGAAGACGATTCCGCTCCTCAGTCTAGCTTTACAACTCTGTGGGCAAGAACACACACGCACAGACTCTGGGGAGGCGTCCCTGTTGGTAAAGCACTTTCCTCGCCAGTGTGAGGGTCTGAGTTTGAGATGCAGAACCAACACTCAAAAACCACTTGAGGTGGTGTGTGTCTCCAGTGCCTGCTCTGGAGGGCATCCTGGCCAGCCAGCCTCGCCAACTGGTAAGCCCCTGGGTCAGTGAGTAAGCTGTTCCAAAATTAAAAGAGAAAAACAACTGGAAAAGACACCCTGTGAGAACCTTACACACACACACATACACACACACACACACACACACACAGAGAGAGAGAGAGAGAGAGAGAGAGAGAGAAAGAGAGAGAGAGAGAGCTGTTAGTGGGGTTGAAGTACTGGAAGAAGAGGTAGGCTGTGGCAGCTTGATGCCCAAGGCTTCCCACTAGAGCCAGAACCATCCTCTTCCAGAAAGCTGTGTACTCTGTGGTGATAGTGCAGAGTGGATGTGGCTTCCCAGGATTGTCTCTCCTGGCAGTAATGTGCCTTCACTGTGTGAGGATGCGGGATTGGAGCACAGACCAAGATCAAAAAACAAAAACACAAAAATAAGAGAAGAGGCTGGACTACAAGAGGATGGCTCAGCAAACTTCACATCGCAAGAGTTCAGGGTTCAAAACAAGCTTGACAACGTTCCTACATCTCAAGCTCAGGCTAGCACTGTAAGTTGGAGCAAACCAGGTCAGAAGGGCAGTGCCTTGTGCTGGTCTCATCATGTAGGAACCCAGAGCCTCACCTGCAGTTGGCATTGGGGGAGCTGTCAGGACCCAGCTCTGTTGCCTCTTTTGTTGTTGCATTATTTAATGGTTTGGTTTGGTTTGGTTTGGTTTGGTTTGGTTTGGTTTGGTGTTGGGTTGGGTTGAGTTGAGTTGAATTTTTTTCTTTTTGGACTGGAAGTTTTTAGATTTGAACCTAGGATCTTGAGTGTGCTATGCAAATGCTGAGCAACTGTGTACATCACTTGTAGGCTCCTGTTTCATCATAGTAGATGGAGGAGCTGTGGTACCCACAGGTGTTACTGTACATATAGGTTCAGCATAGGATGAGCTGTGAGCACCACTGTCATCCCTATGCGTAGGCTACAGTCTTGTTAATCTCCACGAGTCCATGGCTGTGGGTAGAACTTGTCCTCTTGAGGAAAGCAGCCATGGCCCATGTCCAGGGCATCAGGGTCCTTGGGTTGCTGTGAATGAGCTCCCCTTGTGGGACCTTTCCAGTCTGGCTTGGGAACATGCGGCAACTCTAGCAATAGCCAGCCCAGCACAAGATGCAGTGAGTGTCCAGAGGCGTGAGCAGTGCAGGGCAGAGCAGCAAGAGTCAGAAGGGTTGGGGGGAAACCAGGTAACTGGCACTTCTGTGACATCAGTTGTGTCTTCAAGATTCTTAAGTTTCCCTCCCTGACCTCCGGGGCAGAGGCCCTCAGCAAGCACCATCCTGACAGGAACAGACCTTGGACTGTTACAGAGTTGCGCGTCTGTCCTCCGTGCTAGGGTGGGGACATGTTTCCCCTGAGCCAGGCCAGCAGGTATATGTAAAGCCAGAGTCCCCAGACTCAAGACCCCACAGCTCTCGGCTGTGTGACAGGACGCAGCACAGCGATGTTTCAGAGGCTGCCTCTTTCACGATGGCCTCAAATCCTTGCACATTAGCGAAGGATTGTGCCATCTGCTCACCATCTGTTAAGGACATAACAACTCATCTTTAAAGTTGCCCTAGAAACTGGGTCTGCAATTCCACCCAGGGTCATGGTCTTGAAATTTTAATGCCTTTTAAAGTTGTTGGTCACCTTAACTCAGAGTCACAGCTATCAAGCCGAAGGTCATTATACCAGTGCCTTGGTGACAAAACATCAAGCCAAGTGCCAGAAAGATAACTCACCAATTAAGAGCACTTGCTGCTCTTCCAGACAGCCAGGATTTGATTCTCAAAACCCACATGATGGCTCAGAGTTCTGTAACCCCACTTCCAAGGACATAACACCTTCTTGTCTTTGTGGGAACCAGGCATACACATGGTACGCAGACATATATGCAGTCAAACAGCCACACACATGAAATAAAAGTAAATGAATCTAAAAAGATACCAAACCATTTTAGCCCAACACAGAGAGCTGTGCCTACAAGAAAGCCCCAAAGTACACCAGGAGACCCTAGAGGTGACAAGCTCTGTCATCTGCTGGGCTTTGGGGGCTGGTGATGTTGAATGAAGCCCTGCACTTGGAGGACAGCACAGGGAGCTGAGTGGATTTCCATCTGTGTTTTAGGAGTCTGCCAGGGGCTCTGGCCTACAGGACCAAATGGCCCTTCTGAGAAAAACCCGCTGGCCAAAAGAGTGATAGAGGAGGGAGGAAAGAATACCCAAGGAGACTGAAGGAAACAGACATGCCTCCAGAAATGACTCCCATGTGCCCTGGCGGGAAAGGAGCTGGGGAGCATCTTCACCAGTGTCTTCCTTTCCATGTGTGTGAGCACGTCACCACACAAGAATCCAACAGTACAGAACAAAGATCACTTCCCGCGGCTAAAAGTGGACATTATGGTTGATCAAAACCATGTTTCCTATGGACAATCATGTTTCCTATGGGCTGGCAGCTATAGGTGTTCAGGGATTCACTATGCTTCTATTACAATGATGTGCTGGTCAGGAAATAGAAACTTATATTTTATTAAATCAAATAGACAATAATAAATAGATGATAGATATATGATAGACATGTCTGATAGATATGATAGATAGATAGATAGATAGATAGATAGATAGATAGATAGATAGATGGATAGATAGATGGTAGATATATCTATCTCTGAGATAGATGATAGATAAAATGACAAAGATAGATGATAGATAAATGGAAAGATAATAGATTAATTAGATAGATGATAGACAGACAGATAGATGATAAATTGATTAGATAGATAGATAGATGATAGGTAGGTTGATAGATAGAAAGGATACTTGACTCTGGATAGATGACTGATAACGACTGATCATAGACAGATGATAGAAAGGACCTATGATAGTTTCAGGGGAACATTAAACTATTTACTAGTAAATTTGAAGGAAAAACAAAATGGCTCATTTCTCAAGAGATTTAAATTGACAGCATTACAAAAGGGTGGAAATTGTGTAAAAAAAAACAGAATGGCTCATTTCTCAAGGGAGTTAAATTGACAGCAATAGCTGAAGAAATATAAAAGGCTAGAAATTACTAAAATTAAAAAGTGAAAAGTCAAGAGGATAAAAAGCCCTGTAACAAGTCTTTTTAGGCAAGAATTCAAATGCTGGTATCTGAGTCTTCTAAAGAGAAAGAAATTGAACTTTCTATTTTATGAAACTATCATAACTTGAACACAAAAACAAAGTAGACTTAGGCAAAATCTACAATAAGTATGAAAAATCATAACAACAGGAGCAACAGCAGTCAGAAGAACACAGAAGCTTAGAAACCATGACATTTCATGATCACCATGGTCTACTACAGAGAAGCACAAAGCACAAAGAAAGTTCTCAGGCAAGAAACCCATCACCGCCTGGAGGGACCAGGGGAGTCTGTGCTAGGAAGCAGGAAGCAGCAGACCTTCCATCTTCCATGTCCTACTTTCTGACTTGGGGACTGGCTAGTCGTGAGGAGGGGGAAAAAGAGTCCCACAGTCACTTTCTGGGCCTGAAGCAAGCACAGAAGACAGCGTTTTCAAAGGAGGATGTTTGGGCTTTGGTCACTGCATTAGACTGACCAACAGAATATCTGCGACGAGACTCCTCCTACCAGTCAGCAGTACTGGGAGCCTCACTTCCTGTCCACAGTGCTCCCAGGAGGGAGAAGAGACAGTTGGCAGAAGGTGGGGATAAGGCACAACACCCTCCCTCGGATTTCCCTGAGTCCAGTTTACTCAATAAGCAGGCTGTCCTGACATCCTCTCGGTGGCTGTAATGAAACTGACCTGAAGGGTTCGTTTGGTATATATTTCCAGGTCACAGCCCATCACAGAGTGAAGGCGGGGCAAGAACTTCAATAGGAGCTTGAAGAAGAACTCATGAAGGACATTGCTGGCTGCCTCAATCTACAGCTCATCTTAGTTACCTTTCCTCTACATCCCAAGACCATCTGCTCAGAGACAGTGCTCTCCACACAGGGCTGTGTCCTCTGCAGCAATTAGCATTTGAGACAATCTCTCACAAACATGGCCACAGGTCAGTCTGATCTGGGCAACCCCTCGGCTGACACTCCCTCTTCAAGAGACTCTAGGTAGTTCCAAGTTGCCCAGCGAAGCTTACTGGGACACTGGTTACATGAAGGTCTGGCTTCATGTTACCAGCTCCTGGTAATCATCAGACAGATCAGAGGGAAGCTGAGGGTCCAAAGGGCAGAAAAGCTATTGATGCGTGGCCAGGTGGTTTCCTGAAGCACATACCCTCTGTCTGTGGGTACCAGCATAGCATCCAAGGCCACCCAATCTCACTGCTCCTGGGTGGGCTGGTCCACAGGTGCAGAAGTTTCAAGCAGGCCAGAAGTTTCAAGTTTCAAGATTCAAGGTCATCAGATAATTCCTTCATTACAGATCATGGTACTGTGGAGCTGTCCATTGGCTCAGAGCAAGGTTCAATAGGGTGGGAGACATGGAGAGCAGTTACCAGGGGCCTCAGTTAGAACACTGACGTTTCTTAAGCTTGGGAGAAGTCTAAGTTGATAAAGTATTTGCTGTGCAAGCACACAGACCCATGTTAAGTCCCTCTGAACCCACAAAAATAAAGCCAGGCACAACAACATGCACATATAATCCAAGGCCTGGGAGACAGAGGCAGGAGGATCCTTGATGCCTGCTGGCCAGTCAGCCTAACTGAATCAGAGTGTTCCTGGTTCAATGAAAGGCTTTATATTAAAAGAAAAAAAAAAGTAAGACGGAGACTGATTGAGACAAACCCAATCTTAACCTCTGGCCTTCATACTAACACCATGCTGAATTTTACAAAGGACACTGATGTGTTCTCTGAGTCTGTCTTGAGACTAACCGTCAGTCTCTGCCACCGTCAGCAGAGAGTTAGTGGGGAGCTGGCTGAGTAAAGAGAAGTCAAGGTGTTGGAGGTGGGCCAGCTAGAGAAACAGTTCACTGCAGACAGAGTTCTTCATGCCTGTGTAGGACCCTCTAGCTTTCAGTTGGTGTAGGTCACTTGAATGATTGTAGACTGTCTCCCAAGGATACGCAATGGAGCTACTAGAAGTCAATAATGCTTCAAGTTCAAAGCTGTTCTTTGCTTCTGGTTTTCCCCCACATGGAGTCATGGTGTCAGTTATTCCTTAATCAAGTGTTTTTGCCTTTCAAAGGCCACCCTGTGCTGGATAGTTGTTGAGATCTTGGGCCCGTCCTCTCCTTGTACTTCACTTGCTGGGGCAGATTGTCTTTTCCAAACACAGACTCCTCAGCCTCTTGTTGTGGAGATGTGCTGGCTAGTTTATGTCAACTTGACACAAGCTAGAGTCTGGAGAGGAGGGAGCCTCCACTGAGAAAACACCTCAATAAGATGCAGCTGTAGGCAAGCCTGTAGAACATTTTCTTAATTAGTGATCAATGAGGGAGGGCTCATTGTGGGAGGGGCCACCCCTGGGCTCCTGGTCCTGGGTTCTATAAAAAAGGATGCTGAGTAAGCCAGTAAGCAGCACCTCTCCATGGATGTCACTAGCTCCTGCCTCCAGCTTCCTGCCCGGTTTAGCTCCTGTCCTGACTTCCTTTGATGATGAGCAGTGATGTGGAAAAGTAAGCCAAATAAGCCCTTCTCTCCAAGAGTTGCTTTGGTCATGTTGTTTCATCACAGCAGTAGTGACCCTGACTAAGGCAGAAGGGTATATACTTTTTGTTCCTCAGTCCTCATATACTGGAGCTCTTAGTCCCAGTTTGGAAACATTTATCATCAATAAAAAAGTAATCATGGCTCAATGAAGCCACAGGTGCATTCTGATAGGGTTAGTGTCCTTATAAAAAGGGGGCACGTGGCACCCAGAACCATGAGAAGAAAATGCCTTCAATCTATCCATAAGTCTGGTACTTGGCTAGGGCAGCCCTGATGAGTCAACTTACGTCCTCTGTGCTAGGCTTCAAGACCCATCTCTCTGGTTCCCTGTCAGATCTGGGCCAACGTGGCCTCCTGTGAATGTGAACTGCCTTTGAGACCTTGTGAAGTGAAGCGAGTGTTCCAGCCTGCTCTCGGAGAAACATTTACTCAGCAGATATTCCCTCCGGAAAGCCGGAAAGCCGGAAAGCCGTACTGTTGGCTAGGTGTCCTGGTGTGTGAGGAATTCACCGCATACCAGAGCTCATATTTGAGCACTGGCTATGCTGAGCCCAGCCTTCCAGTCATCCCATCCCTGGAGACAGACATGGGAGCTAGACAGTTTCCACGTGGTCCCATCTCCCAGACAGTGGAGGAGACACCCCGACCATCCAGTAAGTCATGTCCTGCCAACTGAAGCACCAGCTGTGTGTCCAAGATACTGAGGACGGGATCTAAAAGCACAGCATGGTGGGTGGGGATAGCGTTGGATGAAGTGGGAAGTGGGAGGAGGTCTTTGGGCACAAGAAAGGCCTTTCTTTAAAATGTTCTTGGTTGGGACATTTCTGGCTAGCCCTATAAATTCTACCAGCTCTTACTTGCCAAGATGAACACAGGAAACTGACTCCTGTGGGGAGCTAATGATAATTTTTGGTCCAAACTGTCTAATTTTTTTTTAAGACTATGCTCTTCCACTCAGTGTCTCCTCTTCTCGAGGAGAGCATTCCAAGTTGCTGACTTTGACCACAACATCTCCAACTCCCTAACTGTGCCTGTGCCTGTGCCTAAGTTAGGTTTAATCATCGTGGAAGGTGAAAACAGCAACTTGTTCAAAGAACACACACACACACACACATACTCATGCACCAACACCAGGCTGGCTGTTTCGTTCAAGGACTTAGTATCACTAGATGGAAGGAGGGGTGTGTCTAGGGACTGAGGCATCAGGAGGAGATGGGAAAACCAAGATTTGATTTGGTTTCTTGTAGGAAAGAGGCACCAAGGCTGAGGTCCTGCTGTCCCAAGCCCCTCCACCGTGGCCAGAATGCCAACCGCCCTGAGAAGACCTGCCTGCTCGCCTGGGACAGCAGAGAGAGATCCCGAACACCCCATCATGCTGGAAGGCTGGAAGGCGTAGAGATGCAACTTTCCATGCAGGGTTTTTCCTGGGGTAGAGGGGAGGGTTGAACTAATTGAGAAAGGGTTCAAAAAGGCAGGAGGAGTCTTGGGGAGGGTGGACATCTTGATCTTCAGCACTTTTTATGGTTTCACAGGGGGCCCAAGTTAAAACTTTTCCAAACTGTTCCCTTTAATCACGCAGTTTACTGCTTCCCGGATACACCTCCATTTGGCTGTTAATAAAATCAGCATTACGGTCAAGACTAGGCCATGGGTGTTCTGCTTGTCTCTGTAAGAAATAAAGCATTGAACAAACATCTCCCCTTCCAGCTCCTTCCCTTCCTCTCCCTTCTCCAACATCATTTCCCAAATGTGAGTCCTAACAGGATGTCAGGAAACTTTCCATACACCTAGTGGGCACCTCCTGTGTGTGCACAACACATTCTTTTTCCTTTGGTGCATTTAGTGTATCTTCATAACTGTTATTTTAAAAAATGGCTGAATTTGTTATCACAGGAAGGTTTTTAAAATCCATTTACGCTTTTGCCATGTCTTCTTCAAAAGACCAGGAGAAAGAAAATTCCAGAATCAGATGAAGTCCAGATCCCTTTACTTCTGCGTGTCACTTTTTCTGTTGCTGTGATAGAATACCTTGATGAAAAGCAATTCGGGGTGGGGGGAAGGGTCCACTCTGTCTCATGATCCCAGAGGGATACAGTCTGTAACGGTGAGGAAGGAAGGCATGGAAGCATGGAGGCTGGAGAGGGAAGCTGCTGATCACAGTATCATCCCAACACTGGAAGCAGAGGAAGGCAACAGGAAGTGAGGTCAAGCATTTCCCCAAGGTGCCTACTCCCTTCTGCAAGCCTGCACCCTCTGAAGGCTCCATAACATTTTCGAACAGCATCACGAACTGGGAACCAAGTTCTCAAACACGCCAGCCTCTGGCAAACATTTCTCACCCAAACCACTTTGTTAGTCAGTAGGTTTTACAAAAGTGTCCCCTTCCAGCTTCCATACCAGGATAATAAGCTGCTGGTGTTTCTGCGTTTCAATATCTAATTCCTTAAACGGTGAGTGAGTGGGTGAGCATCTATTTCATGCTGGGTGCTTCAGAAAACACAGAAATCCATAACCACTACCCATTTCAGCTCTAGTCTAATATCCTGGTGAGAAAGACACAGAGCTGATAAGTATGACATCTGAGAGGGTAGGATGGGAAAGAAAAACCCAGGACAGTAACGGCCCAGGGGAGTGTGACCACACACACCCCAAATGGAACATTGAAGGGTGGAGATTGGAGCTTTACATTCCAAAAGACAGAGAGTATTTAGGGAACACTCAACTCATCTGATAGACCTGTGCAGACCTGTGGTTTTCAGAGCTATGGCTTGAAATAGAAAGCGTGGCAGAGACTGAATAGGGGCTCCAACGATGAGCCTCACCCCAAGCCCTTTAAGACTTTTCCTTAAATTACATCACTGTCTTCCAACAAAATCCTCTCTGAATGCTATGGTGGTTCTATGAAGCCAAGGAGAGGAGCATCCTCCTAATACAACCTAGTCCCAGGTCAAGTTCTTGGACCATCCCAGCAAACTCATTTCCCACCACACATTGAGCTCACAAGACTCAGCTGTGGTCCTGGACACTAGGAGATATTGTCCATGCCACCAGCTTACATGGTTTGGACGGCTCTGAAATTCTTCTCATGAGCTCGTACCTAGTGGTTTGTGAGAAGTAATGCCTTAATTAACCAGTACAGGCTCAGCAACGGGAGGCCGTGGAGCATGAGCTATCGTGACACAGGAACACAAAGGAAGCTTCCTTCTTCCTAGCATTGTGGCCTTTAAAAACAAAGGGCATGCTGCGTTTTCTGTGCTAGCCCTGAGCTGCTGAGGTCAGACATGGGGAAGGGAGATGCGATGCGGTTTGGAGGGCAGAAGTCCCAGTTGGCTGAAAACAGAGGTCACTGTGTTTTAAGGGGTGTGCATACAAGTATACTCTTACTATGTCATTTTTAAGTTGTTTGTGAAGCTGGCCCCAGGCGGTAGAGGTTGAAGTCAGCTTGTACTGGGTCACAGCCGCCAGTTGTGAAGTTGCCAGGAGTTTTACAAGCTGGTTGTTAAATCTGACAATTATTCAAGATGAAGTGGGGGGAGTTGCAGCCGTGTAAACCAGGTTTTAAAGAAATGAAGGCAACAAATGGGCCAAACTAACGAAGTTCTAATGATTTGCCTGCATCATACCTCTGTGCCCCTGGGGTTATTGAAGCCTACAGCATCCTGAGAGTGGAGCGGGGACTCCTCCAACCTGTGACAAACTACTCTGCAGTAACAGGCTTGAATCCCCTCCTGCCCTTGCTCAGCAGTGTCTGGGCAATAACTTGAAAAGACCATGCATCATAAAATTGGCTCTTGCTTCAGAGAAGGGTGGTTCTGTTTGGAAAACAACCCCAAAAATATTTCCCAGGGCTCCAGTGGCCCAGAGCCTGCTGTTTGGACAGTCGAGCAGTTGATAAACAGCTGTGTGGCTCAGGTAAGTCACTCAGGCTTCTAGGTTTCCTCGCATGGCTACTTTGAACATGGAGTAACATTTGAACATCAGCATTGCACATTGAGCTTCACCTGGTTCAAGGTGTCCAGCACAGTCACTCCCTTACCCTCAAGTCCCCCTTCACAGCCTCTGCCAGTCACCTGTGACCAACCACGAGCTAAAAAGAACAAGTGGAAACTTCCAGAAACAAGCAATTCACATGTTCTTAGCCTTGCGTGTTCCGAGCAGGGTACCGTTGCACTCCATAGAGAACGGGAGCATGAGCCGTGCCTTCGACCAACACATCCATGCTCTGTGCAGTGTGTACTCATGGCCACACAGCATATGGAAGTTGCCTGTGTCCCCAGGGATTCCATGAAGAAATGTATCACACTAGGGCTTGGCTAGGAAAAAGATTGCTGTGTGTCTGCTGCTGAGATCTCTGCAATGCCCCCTCGAACCTGCACTATCAAAGTCTGAGCTATCACCCCCACTCTGCGAGCCCTTCTGGTGCTCCTTTAAGCCCTGCTGAGATGGCTTTCATGGTGGTGAGGCCTGGGGGAGCAGCCTCTGGATGGACAGGAACGGCAGGTCGCTGTGTACTGAGCAAAAGGCACAACCAGCAGCTGTGCCACAGCCCTCGTAAAGCTCGCGCTGGGAGAAGAGGCAGTCTGGATTTTGCACAGATATTGAAGTGGAAGATTACATCAGCCTGGCCCGTGTGATGGCTGAGTAATAACTGAGCTTCCACTCCTGTTTAGTCAGCCTGCCATGCCTCCCGAGCCTGGAGGCACTGTGGTGAGGGCTCAGTTCTTGTTTTGTGAATCCCAGGTTGGGGTTGGGAGGTCAGAGACAGAAAATGTGCTTTGTGGCTTTCCTGCGAGCTTTTCTCTCCTAGCCCTAAGTCAGTCTCCCTGAACCCCCCACTCTCACCTGGGCCCACCCTTGTGTGTGTGTGCTCATTTGTGAATGTGTGCACATGTGTGTTCATATGCAGACAAACTGTCATTATTCTTCACGTAGTGTTATGAAACAGGGTCTCTCCCTGAACCTGCACTTGGCCATTCAGCACTGCTGTCTGGCCACTGATGACCAGGGTTGAAGTTGCATCCAGCTCTCTGGCGAGCTGCTGCCCCCTGCATCTTCTGAGGGCTCTGTGATCTGAACTCTCTGGTTCTCTCTGCTCTTGCACATCAGACACTTTGTCCTGTGGCCCGAAGTCTCATGACTCTTCCTGCCACCCCTCTATCCCTTGGGCCTTCCTGGTCACTTCAGAGTCACTGGTCACCTTATCTTCACCGAGAAGAAAGACCACAGGACTAGCGCTTTTTGAGCAGGCCAGAGGCTGTGAGGACACATGGACCCGGAGCTGACTGGCAGGCACACACCTGTAAGGACAGGGTCACTAGCCCTAAACACACAGCAACTACCGTGGAAAGCAGGCAAGCAGGTGCCGCTGGCAGGAATCTCAAGTCTTGCTTTAATCTGCCCTCAAAATCTTTACCCGCTGCCTAAATGAATTGCCTGCGGCTCATTTCATCGGGTATAAATAGAACTGGCTGTTTTTAGACCAGAATATGGGGCAGGACAGATAATCTCTGACTTCAGAGATTAAGCTGGGGCTGTTTTTATCTTCAGTGAAGGACCTGGGTCAAAGCTTTTCATGAATTTAGGGTATGGCATTTCAGAGAAGAGTTGGAAGGGTGGACTCGAGAGCAGCTGGGGTTCCACGGAGTGGGGGCAATGGGGTGTTTGTGACAGGAAAGCAGTTCCACGTCGTCCTCCGCCCCCGCCGCCAGCCTCAAATTCGGCAGCTAGAATGTGAACCAGCTCCCAGTCCAGCCACACTAGTGGAGTGGTCAACAGTTCCGCACCACCCATGGCAGCCTCACGGTGAGCTTTCTCTGCGTGGGTTGTGCCAGGCGAGGACTAGGGAGTTTCCAGCCATCAGCAAGCCCTGTCCTGTAGCTCTGAGCTGTGCAGCCGCAGAAGGCAGTACACTCCATCCCTTCCTGTGGAGGCAACACATGCGGAGACACTGTGTTCTCTGAACGTTGTGTGTGAGCCTTAACTGTCCTGGTTGAATACAGTTGAGAGCGTCTGTAAGAGTCCCATGATTTTACCCTGTAGGCACCAGCAGCACCCACGGAGACCATGCAGTTCTGTGTCTGAGAGAGCCTGATGTCACACACTCTCTAACAGACTAAGAGGAGCTGAGACTTCTTGCGCTGAGTTGTGTAAGTGTCTTTGGAATATCAGACCAATCCTCTGGAAAACAAACATCCCAAGAGGTCTGTCCTCTTGCTGTGGCCAGCTTCCATCCGCAAAAATCGCCAAAGCCTGCAAGAGTCCCGTCCTTCTCATTCTGTGTACCCTGAAAACGTCCACAGCACAAGGTCAGACGCATGGCTCCCCACTGTTCCCAGTTAACTTTCATCGCTAAGTTGGTGCCTCCAAGGTCAGCTGAGAAGAAAGCCTCAGTCTAGGCAGTGCCTAGAGCACAGTGGCCTGTGAACACACTGCCTGGGAGTGTCTTGATTGTTAATTGATGTAGGAGAGTCCACCCAGTATGGGCTGCACCATCCCTGCGTACATGATCCTGGGATGTATCAAAAAGCTTTCTAAGCATGAGCCTGTGATGGAGCCAGCAAGCAGAAGCCATTTTTCCACAGTTTCTGCTTCAAATTTTTGCTGGAGTTCCCACCTGACTTTCTTCATCGATGAACTGTGACCCGGATGTCTAAGCCAAATAACCTTTTCATCCCCTAAGATGCTTTCAGTCCAGTGTTTTAGCACAGTAGAAAGGAAACTAGGAAACTGCCCAAGCTCCCACAGAGACTCCAGTTGTAAGTGGCATCAGACATTAATTCCCCCTGCACGGTCATCAGGTAGTCTCCCAGTGCCACACAGCGTTCCAGCTCCTCCTGAACCCCCAAAGACTCCTCTGTCCTGTGATTTATCCCATTCCTGTGGCCCCTGCCTGGCCTGAGGGCCAGGTATGTCCCCATGTCTAAATATGAGCTTGCACCCAGCTGCCCACTATCAGATGTGCCAGTTTTAGCCCTGAGTTTTCCGGGTCAGCTGGCTAATGGCCTCCACATGATCGCTGATCATGACTGCTTTGTTTTTGAAGAGTGGCGTGTTTGTTTCCTGTGACCGACATAAGAAAGCACCATGCACTAGATTGGCTCAGAGCAGCAGAAATGCATTCCCTCTTCCCCTTGGGGTGGGAAGCTGGGAACCAGTACCAGCAGGATTCCTCCCACAGACTCCAGGACCTTCCCAGCCCTCTTCATGGCAGCCACACTCTAAACTGCCTCCCTGTACATCACCATCCCTCGGCGTGGCTGAGCCGTCAAACCTGTCGTTAGGACCGTTGCAGCCACCAGACCTTCAGCTACCCAGAAGGGCCCCTCTTAACTTAGGCACATCTGACAAAGCCTTCACCACAGTTCAGGTGACAAGGCACACAGCTCAACAGCCTGGTGGAGGACCTGGGGGCCCTTCCTGTGCATTTTAAAGAACCCACCAGCCCCCCCCCCCCCGCTACTCTAGCCATCATCTCTAAAGACACAGG
Organism: Meriones unguiculatus; assembly: GCF_030254825.1. NCBI lineage: Eukaryota > Metazoa > Chordata > Mammalia > Rodentia > Muridae > Meriones > Meriones unguiculatus. The sequence goes on along the minus strand of NC_083366.1, from coordinate 66,013,509 downwards.
AGGGTGGTGTGGAAAGATGAACTCTGTGGCTGTTTTCTATGCTTTCTACTTACAGTGCCTATGTTTTCTGAGGGAGAGGGGGAGCAGGGGGAGCACTGACCCAAGGCTGCCATCACCCCAAAGATGGAGTCCCTCATGGCTGCAAGGAGAGCCATGACTTCCACCAAGGCTGACCCCATCCCAAAGGAAATGAAACCACAGCCCTTCTCTGCCATCTTCCACCCAGAGAACAAGCAGAGTGAAGAGTGGTCCCTCACCATAGGGACCAAGTAAGGGATTAGCCCATGGCCTGAGGACTCTCCCAGACTCTCATGAGGAAAGAAAATCTCTGTAAGATTTAAAAGGGAAAAATAAGCAAACTGAATACCAGGCACCTCCTGGACGGAAAAATGGAAACCCTGGGACATGCCGGATGCCTGGACTTGGCATTTCTTCCCATGAGCCCCATCTTGCATGGCATTAGGTCTTCTCCCTGGCAGAAGTCCCTCATCACCCTCCTGCCTAACCTGTGTCCACTCTCATCCAGCCAGACTCAGTCACAATGATAACACTAGCCATACTAGATCATGCTAGTGCCTGGCTATGTCTTGATTGCAGTTCTGGTTTGGTGAGCTGGCCAGGTGGCTTCTGATATTACCGAGCTTAGAGTCCCCTGAGGGGAAGGGGAGGAAGGAGGAAAGAGGAACAAGTGAGGAGGGAGGACGGAAGAGGGAGGTAGGAGAAAGAAGGTGTGCCTTGTGTATGTAGGTATGCACACGAATGTGTGTTTAGATGCATGTTTATGTGTAGATCTGTGTGTGCAGAATGAATGCCTGTATGTGCATTCATGCATGCATATGTGAACATGCATGCGTGTGTGTGTGTGTGTGTGTGTGTTCTTAGTCAGCAGCATGATCGATGTACATTCTTCTGTGAATGGACAAATGTGAGCATACATGTAATGTGCGCTCATACTCCTATGTGTTTAGCCAGCGTCCTGACTGAAGCAGAGAAGGGGTGATGATGGGGTCAAGGGTCGATGAGCATGGCCCCTGGATGCTCTGCTGTTGTATGCTAATGGTGAGAAAGGAAGAAGAGGAGAGATGGAAGCTTGCCTGTCCTCCGCCCTCACAAAAGGAGACAGGAGCCTGTCCCTGGTGCAGGGAGGGTGTGAGTACTCAGCACTCACAGGTAGGTGAGCGGTGAAGGGGGGAGGAGCACAGCCAGGCATCTTACTCCCTGGCTTGTTCTATGATGACCACATCTCTGCTTCCTCTGCCCTCCATTCTCAGTCCTACCTGTGCATCCTCTGGAGGTCAGGCCAGCTGAGTTCTTGGACCCTGTTCTGTCATTCTTCCTTACCTGACCAGCACTGTAGTGTGAAAAATGGATGGATGCGGAGGCGATCCTGGGAAGGGGCTCTCATGGGAGGAGAGAGTGCTTAAGGAGCAACTGGAGGGTCAGTGAAGAGCTAGCATGTAGAGCGATGATCAAGGCTGAACTGGGGTATCAGTCCTGGGAAGAGAGGGAACCTGGGGCCCAAGGACCAGCAGGGGTAGAGGGTTTGATGGCAGAACCTCTGTGAACTACAGGAGGAAGAGGCTGAGAAGCAAACTAGCCAGCGGTCAGGATGAGGTTGACACAAGATAGACGAGTGGCCGGGGAAGGCTGAGTAGATCCGAACCACAGAGCTGAGTTCCTGATTCTAAGTTCCACCCAGACAGATTCCAACCCGGGTCTCGTGGTTGCCCTCTGGGGCTGAAGCCAGTGGCTGGCCCAGAGTCTATCTGACTCCCAGCTGCCCCTTTTGTCAGACTGAGGGCCACCCACCAGGCTCTCTGAGCAATGAACTCTACTCCCACAGACCTGGAGAGTCTGCTCACCCAAGGCATTGTGGCGGCTTCTCTTTCCTGTAGCAGGGTTCTGCTGGCTCACTGATCTCGTGGTTTCACATTTGCCTATGCCTGATGTCTTTAGGGCTAGCTCAGTCCAGGAAGGCATGGCCAAGACTGCAGAATACCTGCTTACTTTGCAGTTCTGAGGACCGAGAAGGAGAAAAAAGGAAAGGTTGGCTGGTTCAGTTTGATCCCTTGTAGAGTGGTGTGTGTGTGTGTGTGTGTGTGTGTGTGTGTGTGTGTGTGTGTGTTCTGGCATCTGTGTGGAGGCTAGAGGTTGATGTCTGGTGTCTCCCTCAGCTGTTCTCTGCCTTGGTTTTTGAACAGATTTGTCTCCATTTGGCTAGACTGGCAACCAGTGAGGCTGTGGGATCTGCTTACCTCCACCTTTCCAGTGGATGCTGAGATTAGAACTATGAGCCACCACGCCATGTGTTTTCATGTGCAGCTGCTGCTAGAACTTAGGATCTCATGCTGGGTCAAAAGCGCTTTCCTAACCATGCCGCCTCCCCAGCTCTGGTGTTGAAACTTAGCAAAGTGAGGCAGTAAGAGGGGAGAGGTCAGTCCATGGTGTTTGCTTGCTAAACAGTTAAAGCTAGACAGTGATGAGAGAGGACCCTGGGCCAGCAAAGTGGCCATTCCATGACAAGGGGAGAGACTGGAGCTGAGATGTCGTCATCTGGCAGGCTGAACTGCCCTGTCACCCCACGGAGCACCACCTTCCACAAGGACCTTGCCAGAGGTGCCCTCCCAGTGTGAGCTGCCCGTCTTCTGAGCCACGAGCCAAACAACCCCATTTCCCATCACCCACCTTTGCAGTGTTGAATGCAAGCAGAGGAAACAGACTGAGAGGAGACCCTCCCCACACAGAGGCTTCTGTAAAGCACCAGTATCTCTGCAGAAGCTGAAAACTAGCTGGACTCCAATCTCCCCGCCTCCAGCAATGCCACCCTCAGCCACAGCTAAGGAAGCATCCTTAGCTATGAGATACATCTGCATCAGGCAGGCAAGGACTTAGACATGTGGTTACCAAGGAAACAGTGGGTGTGGCCTGGCAGCTGTGTCCCCTGCAGGTCAGACGCCCCTTTGGCATCTGATATCCTTGAAGCTGCAGTTAGATTCTTCCCAATGTATTAGGAACTAAGAGTCCAGGGCACTTTCCCAGCTGTCACCTATGTGTTCTAACAAAGGGTCTAGAACCTCAGAAGACTTGACATAATGCGTCACACACATACCACAACACATGCACACACACCCACATACACTCCACCACCACCACCACCTTTGTGGAAATGCTATTAAAAAGAGAGAGAGAGAGAGAGAGAGAGAGATCTGGTCCCATCGTGATTTGGGAGAGAAAATATGTCACCTTAATCCATGAATATACAGCATACTTCATAAATACTCATTAAAACTTCTTCAAAATCCACAGTGCAGTCCTACCAGGCAACTTCGATCTCTCTTTGGACAAAGTATTGCTTTGTTTTGCTAAATAAACTTCTGCTTGAGTGCTCTAGGTCGCTTGACAAGACTCCCTCCTTCAAGAAAGACAAGGACTGAGAGAGCCCTGGAAGAAAGTTACCCACAGCTCAGCACCAGGTTGAGAGCAAGGTGCCACAGCCGTGGAATCTTAGCACACTCTGAGCGGAGACCCTCAGCCACTCCAGCAATGACTTGGTACTGCCCACATTCAGAGCGGGTCTTTCTTCCATGGTGAGATTGAATCCAGTCAAGTTGACCGTGAAGGTAACCCTCCACAGCAGGTCTCAGGTCTTTAGTGTTGTGCCTTCTCTGAAAATTCTTCCTGGAGAGACTGAGTCCCGGCAAGCCTTGTTTTTCGGATGATGCAAACTTGGTTCATTTGATCTCTGCTTCTGAGAAGCTTGAAGAGATAGACACTTTCCAGTTCTTCCCGCCAAGCATAACCGGTGTCTGCCTAGCAGGCCAGGGGTCATCCTGTGAGCTGTGCTAGAGAGATGTCACAGCATCAGTCACCTATCCTGGCCCTCAGTCTGGTAGCTACAAAAACCAAAACCCCGTCCATAGCCACAGGGGTATGCCTAGATGGAACCTCCCGGGACAGCAGAGACATTGTTTCAGAGACCCTTCTGCTGAGTGACCTTAAAAAATTAAAACCTCACCGGGAGTCCCATGCTGGGGAGGGAAAGGCCGAAGCCTGGAGCCAGCCAGAGGAGAAGCTTGTCTCCTGAGAGAGATTTCACACAGGACTGACAGCCTGTCAGACCACATGCAGGGAAGACTGGAGCCAAGGCACTAACGATAAGCTGGACCACACCTTGACAGGCTGCCTAGCTATGCATAGGTCTTGGCTTCTATTTAAACTGAAACCTTAGGTCAGGTCTGTGAAGATGAACTTAGGGGTCACTGGCCCTCAAAATGGCTGCCCTGAATAAAACCCTTTTCTCTGATTTATGTATCCCTTCAATGGGCACAGGGGCTGAACTGGCTTATTCTGGCTACCAGAGTCTGGGCGCTGACTCTACGGGCTCCAATAGGAAGAAGAAGGTGGAAAGTTGGCCCTTTCCCTCGGTCTAAGCTGAGCACAAGTCTTCAGTTACCAGGCTGCCGCTGAGGCCCCTACGGTGCTGCCATAGTCTGGGAGCCTGTAAATCCTCTAAACTGTGCAGCGTAAGCGCCTAAGATATGCTGTGCAGCAACAAATCAGTAAGCTCTTCTCTCAGGTCCTAAACTACTCAAGGAAACTTCTGAATTGACTCCTTAATTCTCAGTGTGATTGCATCATCACAATAAATCAGTAGATCATGAGTAGTTGGCATGAAATTCCTAATGCCCGGGCACTGACATCAGATTTTGTTACAAAATGAAGGACACTTGCCTTCAATGGTAGCCACGAGGCACCCTACTGCATCTTAAGCTTTTCTAATGTCACTTTTTTTTTTTAACTGAACTAGGCTGATGAGAAAAACAAAATCAAAATACATGGTGACGCCTCTTCACTGAACCAACGGTTGTTAATAAATCCCAATTTCATTTGTCAGTGGGGGCTGATGAATTGGTGTGCGGGTCTCCAGGACACTGTATGCTCTGGTGAGTCAACTTGGCACAGTTCTCCGAAGCCTTGGGAGGCCATTGTGCAACTCCAATGAAAGCCGTCCTTCCTGGCAGAGGCAGAGAGAAGCTGGTCTCCCCAAGAAGCCAGAGCTCTCTTAATTGTGTCCACAGATGCTTTGGCCCTAAATTACCTTTTTCATGAGTTCTTCTATTTCATTGTTTGCTTTCAGTTCAGCCACTTCCTCTGTGTTGTCAGGGCACAAATGGAAACACACCGGTTGCCACGCTGTCCTTTGTGTCCCTGCCACCTGGGGGTCCACACCTAAGAGTTTGTGCACAATTAACTGTTTTCAATTCCTGGGAACAGGACAAGGCTTAGTCACCTTGGGGCAAGCTGCAAACAGGGTTTTCACAGATATTTCATTGTCTTCTTTGTACAAGTTTGACCTAACGTAAACTCTGCCTTTTTAACTGTACTCGGTGTTCAGTGTCCAGGCATGGAGCCTGCTCATGGTGCTACCTACCCTTCTCCACACTCACCCCCAAAGCTCCTTCATCTTACAGAATAAAAACCTCGGGTGGACGCTCCCCACACCCAGCGGCATCCTGCAGAGTGTTTGGGAGTCTGTGCCCAGGCAAACTCAGAAGCAGACAGGCTGCGAGGATGGAACTCTGCAATGCAACCAGCGCTGCCTGACGGAGGCTTCCTAAGGGCTTCCCAGAATCAACAGTGCAGGCTCGCCTTGTGGGGATAAGTATTCCACCTGTTTCCTGAGCAAGGCTTCAGCTGACTCATCCTTCCTGTCCGGGAGAGGAGTGAACTCCTTGGGAAATGATTGGCAGACCTAACTGGATTAGCTGGCATTTGGGGTCTCCACCCAGGGCTGAGGCAGGATTTAGATTCCATTATTTTGATCATGAGGAAATGTCATTGCCTTAATGAACCTCAACAAAGCCCAGGGATCTCCACCTTTAAATATGCTAGTTTAAGGAGTGGCAAAGCTTCTGTTTACCTTTCTAGTGTTTGGGGTGGGGAGATGGGAGGTGGAGCCCAAAGCCTCAATGGCTTCCAAGGCTACTGTAATCATCAAGATTCCAGAGACAGTCAGTGGATGGCTGATCTCTTTGCCCATCTTCCCAGTATGACTACATTGAATTAATCTCCTTGTTTTGCTTTTTTTTTTTTTTTTTTTTTTGCTATAAATTGGCTCTTTTAATTGGCTTAATGGAGGATAAGTAGCTGAAGCTGACTTGTTGGGGCACAGTCTGTAACTCCAAACCTGGTAACATCAACACTCCTTCCTTTCGCATGGCATAATGATATTCCATTGTGCAGACACTTTTATTTAATCCCTTCAGCCATTGATTCCGGTTGCAGTCTGCTAACGAGGCGATGGAAGCCCGTGCTTCCCAGTTTTATTTGCAGTTGAGTCTTAGTCCTCTTCCACACTGTAACATCCGGCTGCACGCAAGGCCCCATGGCGGTCATGGTGGTTTCTGAACACAAATGCAGGACCTCTATTCTCTTGCAGGAA